>NC_072790.1:213933646-214540521 GCF_028583425.1 Eublepharis macularius
AAAGTATTACAAGATTCGAAAGAAAGAGGGGGGCTGCAACTGCCAAATATAAGATTATATTATGAAGCAATTTGTCTGACATGGTTAAAAGATTGGATAACGCTAAAAGACCGTAAACTGCTGGCTTTGGAGGGACATAAAAAACTGTTTGGATGGCATGCCTATTTGTGGTATGATAAAGTTAAAGCGGACTCTATGTTTTTGCACCACTATATTAGAAGAAGCCTTTTCACAATCTGGAAGAAATATAAGAATTACATGGAAAGTGGTATCCCTTCATGGGTGGTACCATATGAAGTAATAGACCCGAGAACTGTCTATAATGAACAACAATGTTTAACTTATAAAGAGATAATGTCAATAGAACACAGAATACCAAAAATAAAGACACAAGAAGAGTTATCTCCTTACTATGGATGGTTTCAATATAGGCAAATCAGGGATCTTTACAACGCGGATTGTTTAAAGGGAGGAATAAGACTGAAAAATTCGGAGTTAGAAGAAGTGATCTTACAAGAAAGTAAAAAAGATATTTCGAAAATATACAAAATACTTTTAAATATTCTGCATGTCCAGAAGGAAGAGCTCAAAATAGATGGTCGGTTACATTCGCATTAATATTCCACGATGTTTGCTCATAACTTTCAGATGATATAATGTGTCATGAGCAGAAGAGCACAACTGTACTGTCTAAGAATTTTCTGTTGGACAAGAGGTCACTAGCATCCATCCACCATCTCCCTTGCTTGGAGAGTGCTGAGTGTGGTAAGATACAGCACTTTCCAAGCACCTCCTGCTGCATCCATCTGTACTAGCTTTAAAAAAGCATTAAACAGATTTATGGGAGATCAGCCCAGCAATAGCTACTAACCACAGTAACTAAAGGGAACATATTGTATTCAGGGGCAGCAAACCTCTTATTGCCAGTGCCAAGGAGAAACATTAGGACGACTGGTTGGCCACTGTGTGAAACAGTACGCTAAGCTTGTAACTGATCGGCTCTGGCCTCTGCCATGTTTAATATACCTTTAATACAGGCCTGTGATATAAAAATCACAGGGCTCCTGGATTAATGCAGCTTGATCTGCATTAGGGGGAATTCCAAGCCAGCTGGGCGGAGCACTGTGGAGATCCGCCCAGAAGATTGAGTCACACACAGATTGACTCAGGACTGGAGTTATCAAATTTACTGTCCTCCCAGCAAGTGGCATGAGATCATGACAATAGTGGGCTTCACTGAGTCCCCCATTAGCACATTCCGATGTCCTCTTCCCATGATTACATTTCCCACCCCAAGCTTGAAAGCAATCAATCAGCATTGATAAGTTAATTTCTCTCTGGGAATCTATATTTTTCATATCTAAATGCATCAGCTCCAGTGGAACTCATTAGCAAACTGCTTCTTTGTGAGGTGGCAGGAAAGATTTTACATTTCCTTTCACATACCCTGGCAGCACCAATCAAGAGGTAATCAAACCTTTGTCATTCCTAGATACTGACCCTAATGATTTTTGTCCCAATGGCTAAAGGGCTTTCCAGCCTCAAGACACGTTTTGTCCTATGAAAACCAGGGCTCTTGCCTCATTCAAACTGTGCACGCTTTCCTGGATCCATGTGATGTACCCTTGGGGTTACCTTCCCTACGACTCTCTCTCCTGATCAAGAATGCAGGACATTTGAAGCCCTCTTCCTTGATGGACTGCTCTCCCCTGCTCTTCGTGGATAGGTAATTATCATCCCCCAAATCCCTCAAGTCTATTCCACCTTCACCCCTGCTTTTCCTAGGACTCTGTATGCTTGTGCATTACTCCTTGTGTGTGTATATTTTCTTCTGTTAATAAAACTTCCCCTTTATTTTGAGATCACCAGTCTCATCTGCTTCCTTGGGGAAAGGACCCCGTAAAAATTGGTGGACATTTCCCACTTAGTTACCCCTCTCATATAGCCTTA
Organism: Eublepharis macularius; assembly: GCF_028583425.1. Classification (NCBI taxonomy): domain Eukaryota; kingdom Metazoa; phylum Chordata; class Lepidosauria; order Squamata; family Eublepharidae; genus Eublepharis; species Eublepharis macularius. The sequence continues at coordinate 213,935,597 of NC_072790.1, forward strand.
CTCCTTGCTGCTAATTCCCCCGCATTCTCTTATTCGCAAGGAGCCCCATTCCCGTAACAAGCTAGGTGGACCACTAGTCTGATCCATGAGGTCTCTTCTTATGTTTAGTGTCTTCATGTTGAAAGGAACCTGAGTCCTCTCCCAGTAGTGCAAAATAATTACAGTGGGGGAGATGGATTCGAATACATGTAGTCCCTCAGTGGAACAGGCTTCCTCGAGAGGTGGTGGGCTCTCCTTTGGAGGTTTTTAAGCAGAGGCTAGAAGGCCATCTGACAGCAATGCTGATTCTGTGAACCCAGGCAGATCATGAGAGGGAGGGCAGGAAGGATTACATCAGTGTTTAGTTCTTGTGGTCCCTTCTTACATGCCTAGGGTAATGCCAATCAACACTTTGGGGTCAGGAAGTAATTTTCCTCCAGCCAGTTTGGCTCGAGATCCTGATGGTGTTTTGCCATCTTCTGGGTCACTGGGGGTATGTGGGGAGGTAGTTTTGAATTTCCTGCATTGTACAGGGGGTTGGACTAGATGACCCTAGAGGCCCTTCCAGCTCTATGATGCTATGATAATGAACCTGTCTATCTCTCTGTGTTTTATCCCAAGTTGGAGAATATCATAAGCTGGAAACAAGTAAAGTGGAACGTGATAGAGGTTTATAAAATTACGCACCTCTTAGAGTAGAGAGAGTGGACAGAGAAAACTTTTTTTCCCTCTCCTAGAATTCTAGAACTCGAGGGCATCCAATGAAGTTGATGGGCAGTAGATTCAGGACAGACAGAAGGAAAAATGTCTTTACACAATAAGTGATTAAAATGTGATTAATATTCACTGTCCAAAGATGTAGTGTTGGCCACAGGCATAAATAGCTTTAAAAGAGGATTAGACAGATATATATGGAGGAATGGTTAACCAGTGGATATTGTTAAAGAGAACCTCTATATTCAGAAGCAGTAAACCTCTGAATAGGGGAAGTTTAGTGTTCAGGGTCAATTTTTACTCTCTCCATCCCTGGGGTTACCTGTTACTTCTGCGTTGTGCTGGGAATGATGTTGTTCTTAGCAAAATGTGGGGGACATTCCAGAATGCATGCAAGGTGAGTTTCCCCACCGTACCCTCCTCTGCAACTCCCCATCACCTGCATTCACCCCCCAGGGGACCTGGCAATCCTAAGTGGCAAACTCCTTCATGTCACTGCACATTATATGAACAAGTGCTTCTTTTTGTCCATCCTGAATCTATAGCCAATCAATTTTATCATATGACCTTGAATGCTAGTGTTATGAAAGGGAGAAGAAACATTTCTCTCTGTTCAATAATCAACACTGAAAAGGCATCATAACCACTAAATAATTTTTTTCCAAGGTCAGACAGGCTTAAGAAAGCTGTCCCTACTTTTAAAAAAAAATCATACATTCAAAACCCAAATATAAATTTCTCTAATGGGCACAGGCCTAGATTAATACCCATTTGTACCATAGTTAAGAGGCAATGTTGTCATGTTTAAAATCCCTTGGAATACAATTATGTCTTGTGCTAATAGGTTTTTTATTGTGAGAAAGCTCCTGAATAATTTGCCAGTGAAGCATTTCAGCCGGCAGAACCCTTAACATTTACACGATTCCCAAAGATTAGCAAGTGGATGAATATCATGGTAAGAAAAAAAGCTTTCCCTTGCACTCGGAATTATTTTTAAATGCAGTCACATCTGATACATTCTGAACACATTGTAGAGAGATCAGATCCACTGTTTGTCAAGGAGGATGAAATATGGGCCTTTTAAAAGAGCAGACCCATGTTCTCATGGGAAAAGGGCTCAGGAGCTTCTCCAGGAAATGGGCTGCCATCACTTCCTGTCTCTGCACTGCAAGTGGTTTGTCATGCTTTTTAGGTTACAAAACAAGAGGGATTCCCCCCTGCTATACAATAAACACCAATATCAGATTTGAAAAACTTATTTCTTAAAGTGAAAATGTGCAAAAGTGCTACAGGTGCAATCAATAAATATCAGTATCAAAAATATCTTATACACACATTAATAAATAGGTAACAAGAATAGTGATGACAAAGATACAAGATATCACAATAAATAAGTTCCAGCTACAATCTCTGCTGGTAAAGGCTACAATAATCATATAGTGTGACTGTTTTCTCCTACTGCAGGTAACAATGTTTCCGAACAAAGGTGGCTTCCTGGATATGAGGTAAGTAACAATTGTGTACTCTCAATATAATAGTCCTAGTACTAAATATTTCTTATTTCTTGTTTTGCAGATGACCCCAGGTCCAGAAGAAGCTGCAACAATTACCCTGGCCCCAACAGGCTGCTAGTGGGTGGCCTGTTTCACAGAGCTTCCTCAGGGGTTCCTCTGCAGTCTACCTGATAAAAAGACACACAGTGTGCAATAAGCCATGTATAGTCATATCATGGAAATAAAAATAAAAATTACACCAGCAATAAGAAGTACCTGTCCCTATAATAAACTTACTTAAAATCAATTAACAGAACGTGGACGTCATTTCTCAGTAGCCTTGACGGATCCTTTCCGTGGCTTGTAAGCCAAGTCATACCCATTAAGAGAGCTACCATTAATTAACCATGTGCACTGTTAAAGGAGCCAATCCTATACAGACCTACATACATCATCATTAAATATAGCAATTACAAAAAACAAGACAGATCTCATTTCTGGTTCAAACACAAAGGTTCTTTCCCAGCTCGAATATTCAGAAGGCTTCACGCTGTAAAATAAAATGTTGAGCCCCAATGGAATTCTCCCTCTTACACACCTCTTAAAGGGATTGTCTCAATTCTCTCTCACTCCTATGATGCTTGTGAAAGTGTCCTACAAAGGGTGTCTCCACTTGTCTGGTTCTAATTTTGGAGAGATGTTCTTGGAGAGATGTTCTTGGAATCAGCTGCCTGGGGAGGTGGTGAGCTCCCCCTCACTGGCAGTTTTCAAGAAGAGGCTGGATGAATATTTGTCCGAGATGCTTTAGGCCGATCCTGCACTGGGCAGGGGGTTGGACTAGATGGTCTGTATGGCCCCTTCCAACTGTATGATTCTATTATTCTATGATCCTCACCTTCACTGGCTGGGCAGTGCTACCAATGTATAGCTTGGGGCAAGTGCATTCTATAATGTAGATTATGGTTGCTGTGCTGCACATAGAGAAATCATGGAGGGGGATAGAGCAATTAGTGGCTGTGGGTTTAAATTCCTTGCCTATAGCTGCCAATGGGCAGATGGTACATTGGCCGCACCGGTGATGTCCAACCAGTTGATCTCCTTTCTCCCCGTGTTCTTTGAAGTCAGAATGAGCAGGTCTCTTAAGCTGTGGGTGCATCTGCACCCTATGAAAGGCAGTTCTGCACATCCTGGAACTTGATCGATAAGATGCTAATGACTTTTCACTATATTCCTCAGGGTATTAGCTAAAGGAGTGTAGTCTACCGCCCAATGTATTTTCTCAATATGATGTTTTAACATGGTCTTGAATAAATCTGCCTGTATCTGTGCATTGGCTCTGGTTCTTGCTCTTTCAGCTGTTGCCACCGGGTATCCCCTTCACAAGATGTGGCACTTTCTGTCTGATAGTCTTGCTATGAGGAAGAATTACTCTTGGCGCACAAAAATGGCCCATATGGGATATTCGCCCTCAGATGTGGTGGACGGAAGGATGAATAGAGGAGGTAAGAATTTCTATCTGAAGCTTTCCTAAATAATCTAACTCCCAGAGTGTTGTCCATTTGCTTGTAGATTACCACATCTAAAAAATTGATATGATGGGTATGGGTCTGCCAAGTGTATTTAATATGGCTATTAATTGAATTAATCCATGTTCCAAATTCTCCTGTGATGTCTCCTTGTGAGAAAATAAAGAAAATATCTATATACTTACTGTAGAAGATAATATAATAAAAAATGGATTGTGTGTACAGTTCAGAAGTATGTCACGTTCAAGTTGAGCCATATAAAGATTAGTGATGCAAAGGGCTGCATAGGAACCCATTGCCACCTCCTTAACTTGGTAACAGAAGTCATGCCTGAAATGAAACTAATTCTTTTCTAAAATAATATCTGCTAAGGACATCAAAAAATGAGTGGAGGGGAGTGTCCTGGCAGCATGTTCTTCAGGCCTCTTCTATTACTGCTTATGCATTGTCATGCAGTATAGAAGTATAAAGTGCAGTTACATCTAGGGTCATGAGCACAGCTTGTTCTGGCAATCTCAAGTTCTCAATTAAAGAAATAAATTGTGTGGCATCTCAAATAAATGTGGGTCTGGACGTGAGTGCAGGTTACAGGTACCTGCAAGAGCCCCTGTTCTGATGAGCAAAGCTGCCATGGAGAGACATAGGGAGGGAGGCAGTCCCATAGGTATGCTGGGCCAAAGCCTTGAAGAGCTTTATATGTAATAACCAGTACCTTGAACTGAGCACTGTAACTAAGACTTTTAATAGCAGCTAGAAAGACTTTTAATAGCGGCCCACTCTAGCCGCGTGAGATTTTGCCAAGCCTTGTTGCCCTGTCTTTTGGCTGCTTCAATGTCTCGCAAAGTCACACTCTTGAATATATCAATGTTCTGATCTGTAATATGGGGAACAAATGTGGACTTAACCCTAGGTTATGCAAGAACTGGCTCACTACTTGTTAAATTGCCAAAGAACAACTTTAATTTCAACTGATGTATACATTTGAATACATTGATGCGCACCTTAAAGAGTCATATCTAGGGGTCTGCAGGCCCAAAGTGATCAATTTCTGATCAGCCCAGATGTTGTGAGGGTTTAGATCCAATATGGCAGAGTCCAAAAATCCAGTTCCTAAACGTCCAATTTTGGGATCCCATTGTATCACTATTGGGGAAAGTTATTTGACTACAGAAGTTGTGCTTCTGGAGCAGAAAATGACATAATACAGCATCTCTTATCTTTATGCAAAAAATTTCCTTGACATGTTAAAATGTTGAAAACAAATTGGGGCAGAGTCAGTGGATGTGAGATTTAGCAGATTCCAAAACCATGAACCAGAGAGATTTCTTTCCAAAGAAGTCCATAAAATCTATTCTGCATTACAGATTGATCCGTATATCTCTGATGAAAAAGTTTTCAGCGGTGATTTATTTCATCTCTATAATAATAACTTCTGAGCGGAAACAGCAATATTTTTACAGAGTTGCCCTTCCCCCCCAATTCTAATATAGCAGTAATGATTTCTGAGAGAAAAGAAATTATGTGAGGCCTCTAGTCACATTTGCAAGCAAGCCTTGGTTTCAAAAAGCTGGCATGATTGATTCCGAGAGAGAACACCCATCGGTAACTTGCAGCAGAATGTTAAAACAGTCATTTCTGGAAGGAGGAAGATTGATTCCATGGAGAATGGCTCTCATCTTGGTCCTAAACTTCTCCTGGAAAATAATAATATCTGAAGAGACTATAAAATGTGATTTTTTCCCCTCCTTCACGATTGAAACACAAAAGACTCTCCTACAATTCTATAAAAAAACCACGTATGATTAAGACAAATGATCAGTTAGTTTATTCTTATTGGGTGAGAAGATGCAGCTATATTTTCTCTGAAGGCAAACCCAGATATTGTGGCACTGAGCTATAGTGTAGAACTGGTCAAGGAGAAAATAGGGTTCAAATCCCCATCCTGCCTTAAAGTTCATTGGGGCCAGTCACTATCTTTTACACATAGATCGGTCGTATACTGAGTCAGACTATCAGTTTAACAAAGTCAGTACTCAGACAGGCAGTGGCTTTCCACTGTTTCAGACAGAGGTATTTCACATCATCTCTTGCCTGATCTTTTTTAGAGCTGTTATAGCATAGTGGTTAAGTGGCTGGGCTATGAGTCAAGCTCTGTGCTGGTTTGAATCAATCTACTGCCATGAGTTCTGCAGGTGACCTTGGATCAGCCACTCCTCTCATCTCTAGGTCCCCAGCTGTATTGTGGGGATATTAATAACACTGTTTATCACTCTGAATGGGCACTAATCTGTCTAGAAGAGTGGTATATGAGCACACTGTTGTTCTTGTTGTTGTTAGCTGGGGATGCCAAGAATTGAACCTGGGACTTTCTGTGTGCAAAACAGATGTTCTTCCATAGCCCCTCCTGGAAGCCTAACCTCTTAGCCTAGCCTATTTCACAGGGCAGTTGTAGCGATAAAATAGGTGGAAAATGAGGGAGGGACCAGCAATGCCACCAAGATCTTCTTGGCAGAAGTAGCAATAAAATATCTAATTTATTTTCCTTGTAATGTCTGCCATAATCAATGTGTGCCATGACATCATCCAAGTGCCTCATGTGGAGTTTGTATTGGGCCTTGCAAGGAATGCAAGGCTGGGGTTACGCAAACATGAGTTGGTCCAAGGTCTTTTATTTCTGTTAGATGACTGGGAAGACCATTTTTGCACTTCCCAATTTCTTTGGGATAGACTATACCTCAGAGGTAGAGCATTGCTTTTGGGTGTCAGAGGTCCTAAATTCAATCTGGGCATCTTCAGTTAAAGGATCAGGTAGTAGATGATGGGAAAGACCTTTCTGTACCTGAAACCCTGATGCCCATATAAGCTGACCACACCTCCTAACCTCTGAATTTCTCAGATCAGAAATTCAGTGAGAGTGGTCCCATTTTCTTGTTACAAACTCTGGATAAGAATCTTCTAACATAAAAGGAGCCCTGCTGGAACAGACCAGTGGTTCACCCAGTCCAGCATCCTGTTTCATACAGCGGCCAACCAGTTGCCCCGGAGGGCCAAACAAATGACATAGAGGCTGTGGCCCTCCCCTGCGGCTGCCTCCCAGTAGTAGTAGTTAGAGGTTGGCTGCCTCTGTTTAAGGAAGCCGCTTCAGTCACCCTGGCTAATAGCCATTGATGGATCTCTCCTCCATGAATCTGTCTAACCCCTTGTAAAGCTATCTATGCTAATGGTCATCATTACCCCCACTTGCAGCGAATTCCAGTTTAATTGCTTGTTCAGTAAAGAAGTATTTATTTCTGTCTGTCCTGAAACTATTGTCCATCGACTTTATTGTGTGACCTCAATTGCTGGTAAATTAGGGGGATAAAAAACTCCCTCTCTCCATTTTCTCCACCCCCATGCATAATTTTATAACTCTCTAATATCCGCCCCCCCCCCCAGTTGTTTCTTTCCTCTTCAGCTTTTCCTTATAGGAAAGGTGCTCCAACTCCCTAATCATCTTGGTTGTCTTTGTGCTTTTTCCTGCTCTGCAATATCCTTTTTGGGATATGGCAATCAGGACTGCACATAGTATCCCAAACGAGGCTGCACTATAACATTTCACAAGGGCATTACAACACTGGCCATTTTATTTTCAATCTCTTTCCTAATAATTCCTAGCATGGTGTTTGCCTTTTTCACTGTTGCTGACATTTCCATCAAGCTTTCCACTAGAACTCCAAGGTCTCTTTCAGTCTCCGTCCCAGCCAGTTCAGCCTCCATCAGCATATATTTAAAATCAGGATTTTTTTTTGGCCCCAGTAGATTATCATCTTGTTCTTACTCATATTTCCCACATTGTTGCCCACTCACCCAATTTAGAGAGATCCTGCTGTAGCTCTTCATAATCTGCCTTGATTCCCACACCTTAGAACCACTATGTAATTCATATGTCACCAATTCATTATTAAGAGAGGCAACAAACCCTACAATTTTGAGGAACTGATTTTATGTTCCTGTTAGTTTTAGTTTGGACAGCAGACTAATTTTAATATATTTGATTGTATTTGGCAGCAAATTCAAAGCTCCAGAAAAGGTGTGCTTTGCATTGTACTATATAAACCATTTTTTAAAAAAGGTTCCTTATTCATAGAAGTGAACTGTGACCTAAATACCCCTTCAAGAAGAAGAAGAAAAAAGGAAAAAAGAAAAAGAAAAACACCGCCCTGGATTTGGATCTGTGCAGTTATTGCTGTGTCTGTGAACTCTGGTATTCCAACTCTGTAATCTTCAACAAAGCAAATCAAAAAACACCCTTCTGCTTTAATTTCCTTCTCTTATATATAAAAAGCTCCTTCATTTGATGACTACAGATGAAGTAGCACAAGCAGCAACAGCCAGTCAAGGCAATAATCTTGCAAAGAGTTACTTAAAGGTAAGATACATCCCAGTTTGTTTTATTTCCAAGCCCAGTTCTGAATGTTGGAATCTCAGCAGTGTTTCCACTTGTATCAAGAATGTCCTGTGGTTTCCATATCATTCCCATAACCTTAACCCTTTCAAATAAACTCATCCCCTGCTGTCTCAAATCCTCTAAGTGGCTCATTTGGTTCTTAAACTCATTCATGCACTAAAGTTTAGCTCATGTTTTTTTCCTTAAGAAATTGAAGCTTCATCCATCTGAATGGAACGGAAATCTTTAAATCTTTTCAAAAGCATTAGTTAAGGCAAAAAACAGTGTTTATTTTGAAGTGGCTAGAAGCGTAATAAAATTAAACAACATACCATTTTGAAGAAGTGAGCAAATATAAGTCTACTTTAACAAAATTAGGGGGTGTGGCATTATACAAGAAGATGAAATTAATGTGCCATATCACAGCCAGGAAAAAAGCAGGTTGGCACCTTGTTAAAGCACAGACGTATAGTAAAATAAGCGTACCCTTCATTTTTTTGGATGCCCCTTTCACATCATTTGGGAAATAAAGAAAGTCTTTGAAGTCTTGCATCGATGATTAGAAACTCACTTTATTTGTAGACTTTTTCAGTCTTTAATGAATCCTTCCTAAGTAACATTTACCAGACCTTTACCTGATAAAATGAAAAAGGAAAAGTCTCCAGAGGTCACCAAAGAAGATCAAATAAATGGCTTTTAGATACTTTTAGATACAGGGCAGAAACCAGCTGAGCCTCTCTCATGCTATCAGATTGAGGGGAGAGGAATGCAGAAAGTCATTTGCAGATTGTTTTAACCATGGCTAAAGGCCCATTTGTGTCAAAAAACTGACCAAGACATCAATATGCAATGGTAGAATTTGGAAGGAATAAAATTCCAAGTGTCATGGTCAGAGTTGCTGATGAATTTCGTAACCGACCATTAATTAGGGGGAAGGTTCATTTGGTACCATTTTTTATATGAGCCATTTCATTTAGTCTTCCAAATATTTTCCCAAGACACTAATATCTATAGTGTGCCAATAGTATTATCATATAGTTGCCTACATACTGGATACACAGGGCAGAGAAGGTTCAGTCAATGCAAGGAAAGGTACCATGTGCCAAGAACGCTTGCAAGACTGGGGCATTTTGGTTGACATCCAAGAGATATCTGGGTAATTAAACTGGTTTCCCAGGACTGAGAGCAAATCTGGCACCCACCTATCTCAAACCAGGATTATCAACCCCCAGCTCCTTCAGTGATTTTTTGCACACCAGACCACCATATGTCACAAGCAGAGAACAAACACCCCACAAGAAGCAGTCATAGAGTAACAGTTTCTGATGACTTCTGCAGTCTAGTCAAGCCAGACAGTATGGCAAAAGTGTCTAGCCAGTCGGTATGAAGAAAAACTCTTCTCACTTTCTGCTGGCTCTCCTATCTTTGCCCTCCAATATTCCTTTGTTGGGATTCTATTCATTCTTCTGATGCTTGTTTTGTTTTCTTCCAGTATTATTCTGGCTTTGGCCCTTCCCTGCCATACTAAAGTTGCTTGTTATTCTGTCTCCCTTTCAATATTCCCTTGCCTCTCTTCCCTAGCTTTCTTTCTATCATCTTTCCAAGCATCGTACTTTACCTTTCCCCAAAGGAATGAATGGCAACCCTGGACTCATGTAGAAGAGGGCCACTCAGGGGCACAGGTAGGTGAGAGCTAAAGACATTCTCTGTGGTGACCCCAGACTTTAAAAATCAAAGGGCCAAGCTACACATGACGAATGACACTTGAATGGCAAGTGGATTGAGTGGAGGGCAAGTGAACAGGGAGAAATACACTTGCCGTTCAAGTGTCATTCGTCATGTGTAGCTTGGCCCAAAGTTACTCCTGTCTAGGGATGTACTTCTGATCTTTGCTATGAAATAGTTTGTGAGGTGAACTTATCTCATTCAACGGGAAGTGACTGGTGAGCCAATCCCGGAATTATTTTGCCACGTTGGCAAAGATCACAAATACCTCATGAACTGGTTAGCAACTACAGAACAGCTTTTTGTTGTTGTTGTTCCCAACTAGAGATGGGCACAATCCAGAAAAAAAGAACCATACGGTTCATGGTTTATCACGTTTCACGAACCACGAATCATGAACTTTCATGAACCTATCCTGGTTTGCGAACCGGTTCGATTGGTTCATGAAAACATCACGTCTGGGCCAGCAAATTACCACTTCTGGGTCAGCAGAAGGTCTGCAGAAAGCCCATCCCCCATTGCCTAGGAAACTGATTGATCGGCGCCAAACTGTCTGCAGTGACAAACTGAAAAATGAACCAAATGAACCGCCCTAAAGTTCGTGGCAGTTTGTCAGAAATGGGCTCTGATGAACCACTGGTTCACGAACCACGAACTGGCCTGGTTCGTGCCAAGCTTTGGTTCATATTTCGGTTCGTGCCCATCTCTATTCCCAACCATATTATTTGCTTGCTCACCAGGGATAATTAACAGATGGAGCAGCCACAGAGTGAGTGAAAGAGAGGGGTACTAGAGAAAAGTGGATTGAACTCCAGAATGTAGTTTTTGAGCTTCATAGCTACTTTTAAGTTGCCATGTTACTAAAGTTTATAGAAAACTTAATTATAGTGATGTTCAGCGAATTTGCCTGACTGCATAAGCAGTGCAAAGAAAAAATAAGAAAAAAATAATCACCCTTCCTCCACACTGCAGGCAGGGCAAAGGCTCCAAATTCAGTCATTTTAAGAGCACATGGAACTATGGACTAGAGTTTAGTTTTATGTGTCTCACTATCTTTTAAAAGCTGCAGCAAATCAGAAAGATTTCCAGGGGTTTGTCCCTTCTCTGCACAAAGGAATGAGTATGTGTGGGGAGGTGTGTGTGGGAAATGAAAGCATTCTTCTCCATCCTCAATTGATAAGGGGAGAAGTATCTCATACTAGTTGCTGTACTTTTGTACTTCTGACAGGCATTGCCTCTCTGTGGAAGTTCTTTTCAGTTACTTTGTAAGCTTTCTACCCCTTCTGCCCCACCCCCACCCTGTTTAAATTTAGGTTGTAAGCTCCTTCATGTAGAGACCTTGCTTTAACCTTTTCAGCTAACTTTTACACTGAAAAGCTTGGGGTGGGGGAGGTGCAGTTTGTGGGCCTGGCTGCGATAAGTGATTTTATGGTAGGTCTGAGATGACTCCATCTAAAAATCAAGAGGGTCCATTTAAAATCATCTAATCATTATACAGCATCACAGATAAAACCTAGGATTTTTCATTATGTGGAAAGGGCTCTTCTTGCCTGTCTAGCTCATCACAGAACTTCCAATCGCCCATACAAAGAAGAAGAGGCCAACAGCATTTGCCAGTGCTTCAGTTAGCTGCTGTTAAATTTAGAGAGTTGCTTGGAATGTCAGGATGAAACAGAGCCCCAAAATGGGAAGAAATCACTGTGTGTGTGTATGGGGGGGTGATTTCAAATTCTGAAATGAAGCTCCCCAAAGAGAAGACATTTGAGGGAGGGTCCTATGCTGAAATGAAGCCCTCAAATGAGAAAAAAATCCCTTGGTCAGCCATGGGGAAAATACAATTCCCATGCCCCTTTGCTCTCTCACGCTTGTGTGTATGTACTGTTGGGCTAGACATAAAAGCGCAGCTGCCTATCAAACACCAATGAAAGTCCAAGCACTCACAGAATCCAATCATCATAATAACATTCAATTTATATACTGCCCTTCAGAACAACTTAATGCCCCCCTAGAGTGGTTTACAAAGTATATTATTATTGTCCTCATGACAATCCCCCTGTGAGGTGGGTGGGGCTCTGACTGACCCAAGGTAACCTAGCTTCAAGTGGAGGAGTGGGGAATCAAACCTGGTTAAGAGTCCTGCCGCTCTTAACCACTACACCAAACTGGCTTTCAGAGATCAATCTGGGGTTTATTCACAACTGGCAATTGTGACATGAACGAAACCTGCAGAAGTTCAAGCATCCCTACTCCTGTCTGGTTAGCTCCATCCTAGATTAGGTTTCTTGGCCACACAGAAAAAAGATTGAACGAATGAATGATTTAGCCCATTCCATTCCTTTATTGTTCTTGAAATTCTCTCTGCTGCATTGTACTTCTCTTTAATTCCTGTTTAATTCAGATATTTTCTAACATTAATTTTGAAATTTAAGTATAGACAATCACAGCTTTCTGTCCTTCAGTTCATTTGTATTTGCCAAGTTGTGCATTGATAAAACCTCAAAAATCAGTCTGATATGAATGTAGGTATTATTGCATTCTGATTCTTTTTCTATGGTGTTTTACCAGAGTGCACATGAGCCTACTACAATGATAAAACATCACACATAAGCAGAGCTCATTTCAAGGGGGAACACACAGGAATGCAGTTCCGGCAGTTCCCCAAAGAGGTCACATGTCAGGTGGCCCCGCCCACCTGACTCAGCCATTTTGGGCCTGGATTGGGGCCGAAATGGCCCGGATCGGGCCTCTGACGGGTGGTGGATCACTCTCCCACTCAGGAGTGGCCCAATCCTGACCATTTTGGGCCCCTTTTCGGCCATTTTCAGCCCCTTTTTGCCGTTTTGGGCCAATTTCGGCCCTGAATGGCCAGGATTGGGTCCAAAACAGCCAGGATAGGTGCTGTCAGAGGGCGTGGCATATGCAAATCAGTTATGCAAATAACACACTTCTGGATGGCAAGAGGCGTGGCATATGCTAATGAGGTATGCTAATGAGTTCCTCAAGCTCTTTTTCTATGAAATGACCCCTGCACATAAGAATCTATCGGGATTGGTTTTCTTCATTGTTTTAACCATGCACACAAGGACATCAGTAATGTAGAGGACAGGAAAAGACACAAATGAACTGAAGGATCTTAAAGCTGTAGCAATCTATACACTTATTTAGTCGTTTTAGCCTTTATTCAGTTAATGACCCATATGAGCAAAATGCTCTGTACAAAATTCAGAAACATGTAGCAGGACAATGGATGATCCCTTATGCATCAGTTCCATTTTGGAAACAAGAGTACCCTTGTATTCCAAAATTTGGGGGAGAAATTTGGGTGAAGAAAATGTCAAAAGCACGCCCTGTTTGTTAACCTTCCAAGGCAATTGGTTGACCACTGTCTGAAACTAGTGGAGCCACTGGTCTGACCCAGCGGGGCTCCTCACATTCTTAGCTTCATCCCTGTAAGGAACACAGATGGAATGTGAGAGTGAGTATATTCTGCCTGTATGTGTTTGCACTTTCCCAGAACTTGAGCCCTTTAATGCAGCCTCTTCTTGACATTGTTAAAAATGTGTTTACTTTGTAGACTTAACAGCTTCACTAATGCTTGTATGGAGTACTGCTGTGGATAAATTAGTTTCATATTAAAAAATGACTGCAAACCCTCTCAAAATTGCGGGGGCCATTTGCATCAACAATCTGTACGTGATGCAGTGACCCAGCTTATGAACATTTGGATACACTGCAAAACTGAAGCTAAAACTGTTTTGACTGTCATGTCAATAATGTCTCCTTTAGCAATTACATATGAAAGAGTGAGGAACATTTTTGCTTGGTTAATAAGCTCACTAAAATTGAGTGTAAAAATGAGGCCTCATGTTTCAGCTGAATATACCCAATATACCAGCTTCCAATTTGTTTCCAAGCATGATTGAAAGTGCTGTTTTCAAATTCAAACTGGCTTATGTGCATATATTATGTTAGGCAGAGCTCAAGCATGGGGATGGGGGAGGTAATAGACATAGGGACATTATATAGGGAATCCAGAGGGGCTCAGTCCAAGCTGCAAGTCCATTACTATGATGTAGTTTGGTGGTCATCATTCTATGGGTTGGGTCCTTCATATGTGTCATGAAGCCCCACCAGCTGGGTTATGCTCTCCCATTGAACTGTCATAATTTTGGGGTTGCATTTTGCAAGTTTTTGTTGGTATTGTGTACATGTAGATAGCAAGGACAAAACATCTTTGGAATTTCTTTGCATCTTTCATGACAGGAGCAGAACAAAGAGGTCACTCACTGGTGGAAAGGTCACTCACTGGTGGAAAGGATCTCTCCAGAGCTCTCACTCTTGGCTGCTTCCTTACTACAACACAATTCCTGGTGCTTGTGGGGTCATATCTCTGACCACTCTTCCTGTCACATGATTGTGATGCCATCTACTTGCATCTCAGAGGGTCTCATAGTACAATCTAAGGGTTAAAGGTTTTCCCAACTCTGGAAAGTTGAAAACTACTATTTCTTGGGATCTCAAGTGGAAGCAACCAAACTCATGATAAGTGGCCAGAATGGAGAGGGATACACAATTTTAAAAATGTATCTTGGGCAGGAGAATTTGGTGTGGAGAACAGATAACAACAACAACAACATTCAATTTATATACCACCCTTCAGGACAACTTAATGCCCATTCAGAGCAGTTTACAAAGTATGCTATTATTGTATTGTTGAAGGCTTTCACGGCCGGAGAACGATGGTTGTTGTGGGTTTTCCGGGCTGTATTGCCGTGGTCTTGGCATTGTAGTTCCTGACGTTTCGCCATCTGGCATCTTCAGAGGTGTAGCACCAAAAGACAGAGATCTCCAGTGTGGAAAAGACCTGCCAACATCTTTTCCACACTGTGACACTGAGAGATCTCTGTCTTTTGGTGCTACACCTCTGAAGATGCCAGCCACAGCTGTTGGCGAAACGTCAGGAACTACAATGCCAAGACCACGGCAATACAGCCCGGAAAACCCACAACAACCATCATATGCTATTATTATCCCCACAACAATCACCCTGTGAGGGGGTGGGGCTGAGAGAGCTCTGGAAGAGCTGTTACTAACCCAAGATCACTCAGCTGGCTTCAAGTGGAGGAGTGGGAAATCAAACCCAGTTCTCTAGATTAGAGTTCCACCACTGTTAACCACTACACCAAACTGGCTTTTAACCACTACACCAAACAGCACTTTCCCTGCCTCTGTACAGAACTGCTCCTGCCCCTGTAAGTTCTTCATTCTAAATTCCCATCTGTCTTGCTGTGCTCCTGCCAGTGATGGATGAAGGCCTGAGGTCTAAGGTAGGCAGCCAAGACTGAGCCAAATTGGAGCTGTCAGTCAGTTCAACAGAAGAAACAGGAACAGAGATCTGCACAAGAGGCAGCAAAGGCTGGGAAGCTGGAGCTCTTGCAGAAGAGAGGAGTTCAGGTTGAAGCTTGATTTGGTTTGCAGGGGATGTTGAACCAGCAGAAGTCAGAGTCCAACTGAGGAGTTAAACAAGGAATTGATAGCTAGACTTGTGCATATCTTTTGTTAGTAATTACAGTAATTACAAAAATAGGGTGTTTTGTAATTAGAGTAATTAATATGAAATTGAAACAAATCCCCTGTCTAAATAGCCAATAACAACCCATGATTTTCTTTAATTTAGTTTTCACAACTTTCATTTCTCTCTGACTTGACCTGCTTCCTCTCCCTCTATTGTATTTCCTAATAAGGGTCTAAAGCTTTAGGTCTTCTTTATTTCAGCAAGAGATGCTAAAAAAAAGGGGGGAGGGGTTCTTTGCTTTTGTTCAAAGTAAGAATAAGAGCAAGGTAGGCCCAAGGTAGGCAAAGGTAGGCCCATTGCAGGGACAGGAAAGTAAAATTGTAACAGGCGATGAAGAGAGGGCAGAACTGCTCAATTCCTACTTTTCCTCAGTCTTCTCCTGTGAGGGAAATGGTGCTCCACATGTCAATAACAGAACACATAATGGGGAAAGGTAGTTACAGCCTAAGATTGGCAAAGGGGTAGTACATAAACACCTAGTTTCTTTAAATGAAACTAAATCTCAGGGCCAGATGAATTGCAGCCAAGGGTACTAAAGAATTCGCAGATGTAATTTATGAGCCTCTGTACATTATTTTTTAGAATTCTTGGAGAACAAGTGAGATGCCAGAAGACTGGAGGTGGGCCAATGTCACCATCTTCAAGAAAGGGAAAAGGGATCCAGGTAACTACCGACCCATCAGTTTGATATCTATACATGGAAAAGTTAGAACAAACCATCAAACAGTCAGTCCTTGAGCATTTAGAAAGGATGGTTGTGCTTACTAAGAGCCAGCATGGGTTTCTCAAGAACAAGCCAGTCTAACCTTATCTCTTTTTTCTGAGAAAGTTACTACCTGGCTGAATCAGAGGAATGCTGTAGCCATCATTTATTTTGATTTCAGTAAGGTTTTTGATAAAGTTCCACATAATATCCTTGTCGACAAATTGGTAAATGTGGTTTGGATCCTATTATTATTAATTGGATCTGTAACTGGTTGACAGATCGCACCCAAAGAGTGCTAGTTAATGGTTCCTCATCCTCTTGGAGAAGAGTTTGTTCTCTTCTATGATTCTACCCAGTTCGTTTATATTACACTACGCAAAGTGTGTCCAGTCTAAACCCATTGAAATTAATGGGCTCATATTGGGGTAATATTGCATAGGATTGCACAGTCAGTCTCTGCTCTATAGCCCAGTTAGCATAATAATTAATCCAGCTCTGCTCTTAAGGACCTATGTTCTCAGAGCTGGAGAACAAGTCATGCTGTCACAAAGCAAAACAAATGAATCACACTTTTGAGACTGATTCATGCAGATGCTGTCTCTAGTCTGGCTTCAGAAGGTCAAGTTAGCTTTTGGGAGCGTGTCAGGGTCTGTATGCTCAGGACAAATTAAATCATTGTACTTCCAGCCAATAGGAAAACTATGTCTGGCTTGTTCAGTTTGCAAAGGAGTCCAAGTTAATACAGGCTCCGAGGTCTCGCTTCCCTCCCATCGACTTCCTTGAGCATCACATAGACAGAGTATGAGGAAAATCGACCAAGCAGGGAAGGTTGGACTGACACTTTCATTAAAGATTACATTTTACATTTAACTGAAAGCAGAAATAAATTATTACTTACTATTCACTCTCTAGAAATCTACAAGCACAGGCTACAGGAGTTACCGTTTAGGAAGACTTTTATATTGTTTTCTTTTCTACTAAAATAATTGCAATATTACAAATATCTTTTCCAGGTTGCTCTCTGCTTTTCATTTTGTTGGTTGTTTTATGAAAGAGTACACATATACCAAGGTTCTAGCCTCAAATCTCTTTGCAATACCAGGGCTAAATCCTGGAATATCTTTTCCCACTCAGTGCATAAATACAGTTTGTTCACTGTACCTGTGCATTATGAAACAGATTGTCCAGAAGATTTGCCTATCAATCCTGCTCTTTGTTTTCCGCGCACACACCCAGTTATTATTTATTGCACTTACATTTCATGTTACTTTCAGGAGTTCTTAATAGGTCTCCCTTCCAGGCAATGATGAGAAAGAGATATAGTCCAGCAGACTCACTTCAGCAAAATTGCCATCTAGCCATACCCAGAAATGTATAAAGGGCAAAACTAGCAAATCTTTTATTTTGTACAATATACATTGTATTACATTTCTATCTAGAAGCAGCACTTTTTACAATTCAGTGAGAAATTTACTGTCTTATAATATTTAGTGAAATAGCCTGTCTAATCAATAGCTCTTTTTTGTTCAACTGGTTGAGCTGCCACCCAAGTAGAAGGTCATTTATTTGATACATTGCAAGAAAGGTAAAGCTTTAAAGATCTATCTATCACTTATTTTCCTCCAACCAGCTTGGGATGGTGTATGGGGCTCTCTCATGCTCCTTTTTTGTCATCTCTGCCTGGTAGGTTAGGTTAAGCGGAGGGAATGGCCCAAGGTCACCAAATTAACAGCACATCAGAGTGAGGAATGGAGACTGGGCCTCGCAGCCTATCACACTAACCATTCTCTTTAAGAGACTTTAAGAGAGACTGTAATATCCCATTTCATGTCTCTACTGAATTTATTGTAGACATTCCTGTTTCCCTATCCATTCAGCCATTGTGTAGATAGACAAATTAATGGACAAGAGCAGTGCAACATAAGATGAGCTACACTCTTCTAAGCCCATTGTCTTGAATGGACATCAAAAGATATAACTCTGCTTAGATCCAGAGGAGTTAGTCATGTTAGTCTGTAGTAGCAAAATAGTAAAGAGTCCAGTAGCACCTTTAAGACTAACCAACTAACCATGCATCTGATGAAGAGAACTGTGGTTCTCAAAAGCTACAGTAAAGTTGGTTAGTCTTAAAGGTGCTCCTGGACTCTTTACTAACTCTGCCTTGGATGGCATTGTAGGTCTAGGCAAAGATTTTAGCTGTAATAAATAAATGATACTACCATGTCCAGAGGCAGTGTTCCTCTGGACAGCAGATGCTGGAACAAACAGTGGGGAACTGCTGTTGCCTTCATGCTTTGTGTCATAGGTCCCGGGGCAGGCTAAGGTATAGTCATGAGAGTCTGAGTCATGGTTCAATGTGGTCTGAAGTCCCCAGAGCAAGGAAAAATTAGGACCAGAGATGGCTGAGTGATCGTCACTGGGGCCAGTCCGGGTCGTAGGCTAAGATAGTCCGAAATTACAGGAGATGAGAAGAGTCAGGATCAGGTGTGGTACTTTTATGCTGAAGTACTTGGCATTTTTCCTATGAACTTTATGTTTTGAATTGCTGTTGAATATGCCTATCTTGCCTTATTGATTGTTCATAGGACTTTATGTTTACGTATGCACTAGCACTTTTTGTACAGCCATTGTGGTGGGAAGATTGCATGTAATGATATATATCGAAGGCAGTCCATGTATACAAGAATATATTTATTACAAATAATAAGACATTTATATTTGAAAATTGATTTATCGTTTAGTTAGTACGTCACAATATATTCTTCAGCTGTTGACTCTCATGATTCTCTCTGAACTGGTACCCACAGCTCTGGCAACAGAGGCGATGAGGTAGGTAGCAGAGCATTGGTCAGTGACAGGGGAGGCGAGGTGGGCAGTGGGGTGCTGGTTGGGGATGAAGGAGGTGTGGAGTGCTGGTGGGAGATGGGAGCAAAGGCCCTGGGGGCTAGCAGGTGCATCCTGGGCTGAGTCCAATGGGTAGGGTTGTTGTCATGTGGTTATCCCCACTGGGCAGGGTAGCTGATGCCTCTGGCAGCAGGCTGTCTGGAGCTGGCAATGTGTAAGGCCTGGCTATGGCCATTTCTTCCTCCTCCCCTGAGCTATCGGCCACGTTGAGGCTGGCTGGGCCGAGCTGAACCACAGCACTTTGGTTGTGAGCTTCCCAAAGGTAGCTGGCCATTGATGGAAACAGATAGCTGCATCTTTAGTCTGACTCCGCAGGACTTTTCTTGTGTACCTATGACAGTCTTGTTATAGGGTTCCTCATCTCCTGTGAGTTGTCACCTGATTCTTGAACAGGAAATCATGGGTCCCCAATCAGGGAGAAAAAAAGGATATACATTTTTAAAAGCATTGAATAAGCATCATTATGAATGCCTCCTGAAACAAATGAAAGTGAAACCCACCCAAATCCTATTATTCTATTATGGGAAAACAAATACAGTGTGAGACAATTTTGTGTTATACAGAACTTTGAAAAATCTATTTGGAAGATCCAGGGCAAAATGTCGACTGTGATACAGTCAAAGAACAAAACACTTAATTTGTTCCAGCTTGTCATTTGAGCTAAATTCCTCACGTATCCTTAAATGAAAAGCAGCAACTGGTTATTGCTGAAGCTGTGTGCGTCTTGCTGAATCCCAGTGCTGCATAAATATCACAAAGAAGCTGTAAAGCACACTGCTGAAAAATGCAGAAAGGCACAACACCAATAGTATAGAGCAGGGGTCCCCAACCCCCAGGCTGCGGACTGGTACCGGTCCGTGGCCTGTTAGCAACTGGGCTGTACAGGAGATGAGTGGCTGCCAACCGCAGAGCCTGCTCCAGGGAGCAAGCGAGGCAGGCGGTCGCCGTCTCGGGAGGGGTGGCCACGCCTCGCTTGCACCTCGCCTGGCCGGCCCTGCACTTTTCATTAGAAATATCACCTCACTTGGCTGGCTGACTCCCATCATGCCTCTGGGTCTCTCCTCGCGCTCCCAGCTGGCACACGCACTGTTGCTGCCTCGTGCTGTGGTCAGTGTGGCTGTGCTTGCTGGAGCTGCTGCTGCTGCTGCCCTGCCCTGCCCTCGCACCTTTGTGTGCCGGGTCACTGCCGGGCCCACTTGGCAGCCAGCCACCCTGAGCACTGCCTGCCCCAGTCTGCCTCTGCCTCCTCTGGCCACCACTAGGCCCACTGGGCATCCAGCTGCCCTGAGCATCGCCTGCCATCTGTCCCAGTCTGCCTCTGCCTGCCTCTTCCTCTCCTCCACTGGCATGGCCACTGCTGGAAAGTGGAGAAGTGCCACTGGCCAGCTGCCCGCACAGTTGTGCTAAAAAAATAGACCTTGTGGTGGTGCGGCTGCTGGGCGGCTCTGTGCGCTGTGGCTGCCTGCTGGCTGCTGCTTCTGCTGCCCTCTCCAATGACTCCATGAGTACTGGCCTTATACTGTGTCTGCTGCCACCTGCCACCTCCTATCACCCACAGATGAGACCATCTATTTGCAGGAAAACAAGCTCAGGGGTCCCACTGATTCTGCATTGTGGTGAGTTGTATAATTATTTCATTATATAACATAATGATAGAAATAAAGTGCACAATTGTATCATCCTGAAACCATGCCCCCCCCCCCCCGGTCCATGGAAAAATTGTCTTTCACGAAACCGGTCCCTGGTGCCAAAAAGTTTGGGGACCGCTGTCACAGAGAATTTGCATTGAAGATATTCACTCCCGTACAAGACTGTATTTTTTTAAGGTTTATATTTTTCCAAAATAAGAAAATAGTAATGCTGACTACCTATCAAGGTCTATTTTAATTGAATCCCATATTCTAATATATTTTTCTCTATAAAGGTCTTTAACAGTAGGAGTCAGTCATAATCTTAAGTACCTAATTGCTGTTGTTGATGTGGTAAAATCATAAAGAGTCTTAATTATATTTTTTTCTGAGAACTTTCAATATGAATTCCCATTAAATCTGTTTTGTTTTTATATGGTAACTGGAAACAGTACTATCACTAACTATCAAAACATGCTAAATTAGCTTTTATTGAATATCATAGATCTGTTAGAAATAAAATACCAACATATATGTGTGTGTGTGGAGTCACCTTGTATTTGCATACAAGTTGCAGTCATCTCCAGTATTTGTGTGTGTGTGTGTGTGTGTGTGTGTGTGTGTGTGTAACATAGAGGGAGGCAGTCATCTTACATTCAGGGTCACCTTCCTTTCAGATAAATACAGTAGATGATAGACATGTTGGTAGGCAAAGTGGCTACTGTCATGTATGCCAGCATACCTGCCATCATTGTATTCTGCTGGTCAATGCTGTTTGCCAGAATTGTATACTGTATTCTGTATAGATCTGTGTAGATCATCTGAGAGTGTCTTAACTTCTGATCTTAATTGCAGGAGAGCCAGTGGGCCCCTCCATTATCGGCTGAAAATATGTACTTTCACTTTTCCCAGCAAGTGTCCTTGAGGAGAGCTGCTAGCAGCAAACACTGTAACTTTTCCAGAGACTGGGATATTTTCCTTTGTACTTCATGTAGTCTAAACTAAGCTGTTCCCATGCAACCTCTTTGGGGTTACGCGCCAGAATGTCAACGGACCCAAGGAGGGCAGGAAGTTTCCCCACAAACAGTAATGTCTTTGTTTGAATTGTCATATCTGCCAATTGCCACCTTTGGGTGAATACCTGTACTGTATGGATCTCAATAAAGTAACTTCAACTGGAACACCTGTGTGTTAACTGTGGAGGGCTTGAAGGACCTAACTGCCAGGAACTGACAGCTACACAAATAGTCACTACCACATAAAGTCAGCTCAGTCAAATAGAGATTTGCAAATATTTTTACAAGTAAATCAGGATATAACACAAAGTAGAACTGGGAATCTAGACTTCCTGGATACTAATGCTGCTAGCTATCGCTTTACAGCCCAGCTGACAATGAGATTTCTTGTGAAAGAAAACTGACTGTGAGAGCCAGTTTGGTGTAGTGGTTAAGAGCGCAGGACTCTAATCTGGAGAACTGGGTTTGAACATTCGATTTATATACTGCCCTTCAGGATGACTTAACACCCACTCAGAGTGGTTTACAAAGTATGTTATTATTATCCCCACAACAAAACACCCTGTGAGATGGGTGGGGCTGAGAGCTAGAAGCTGTGACTGACCCAAGGTCGCCCAGCTGGCTTCAAGCGGAGGAGTGAGGAATCATACCCGGTTCTCCAGATTAGAGCCCCACACTCTTACTACGCCAAACTGGCCAGTCTTGTAATGTCCTTGTATGGTTATATGGTGAAGCCTCATTTAAAATGCTATGAGAAGTTCTGGTCAACGTATCTCAAAAAGAACATTGTAGAGCTGGAAAACATAGAAAAGATGGGGACCAAGATGATTACTGGTTTAAAGCACCTTTCCTATGAGGAAAAGCTGAAGAGTCTGGGACTTTTCAGTTTAGAAAAGATACAACTGGTGGGGGGAGAGCATGAATTGTGCATGGGACAAAGAGAGTGGACAGAGATAACTTTTTCTCCCTCTCTGAACATACTAAAACGTGAAGTTAATGGGCAGTTGATTCAGGACAGACAAAACAAAATACTTCTTTACTTAAAAATGGATTAAGTTGTGGAATTCATTGCCAGAGGATACCTTTAAAAGAGGATTTGAAGATTCATGGAGAATAGGTCTAACAGTGGCTATTAGCCGTGATGACTAGTAGAAGCAGTAAACCTGGAGGCTCTAATGAAAACTCCAGTGCAGGCAGTCTCTTTAGGATCTCTTCATTCTGCTGCTGTTTACTGGGTCTCCACAAACCAGGCTCAGCTTCCAAGACCAGCAACACCAGTCATTCCAATAGGTTATTTTGGCTGGAGAGAGCTATTGTCTGTTTCAGACACTCTGGCAGCTCCTTTAACACTTTATTGGAAGGCTACAGAAGGAACTATCCTGTAACTCCTTGCAGCAATAGATATCTAGTGCTAGTAAGCTTGAAGCCAGAATTGGATCACCTGACAACACTATTCCCTAATTCTCCTTGGGTGTTCCCCTGTGATGGCAATACATTGAGTCAATAGAGTTTTAAAAAATGCAATCGCTGTTCACATATTGAAAAGGGAGGGCAGGTCTTTTATGGTGGTGTCTTCTAGTTTAAACACACAGTACTTTAAAGCCATATTAGCTCTCAACTTGATTTCTGGAATAGGAAATCCAGATGAATGCTTCATTTTATTCAACAATTTATTCAACAAAAAGGAAGAATTCCCACAAGGAGGGAAAAAAGGTTCATTATGAAAGTCTTTTGTCAAAGTTAAAATGCATTCTTTAAAGAAATCTCAATGGCTAATGCAATAATTTCTGTAATGTTCTGTTTATTAACTTGATTTCCCATGGCCTTTTAATCCTTCGTCTATTTTGCATCAATTAAGGATTTATTATAAACTGATTTTTAAGAGCAGGACAGTGTTCAGCAATCACAATTATGCTATTCAGAAACATAATTCTTAATCTCAGTCCTCATGACTGGAAGGATTATTTTACAGTGATATGGCTGTGTAATGTTAATTAATTCCCATTAATATTTCATATAGAGATGTTAAGTTTGCAGTTTCAGAAGACTAGTATTCCAGGCTTCTATTTACTTTGCCCAGTTCCCCCACTTTAATTCTGCCACTGTTGACTGGAAGAGTTTATTAGGACATATGTTTTCAATAGGGGTGCTTAATCACCTAACAGTTTGGCTCATGATTAGAGATGGACACGGACAGGAAAAAAACGAACACGATGTTCGTTGTTCATTGCCATCCACGAACAGGGATTCATGAACATCGACGGACATGACATGTTCACGAACATGTTCGTAGTTGGAGGTTCGTGGGAGCCAAAACAGCCCCCTTGGGACTTAGCTGAACTTGAGCCAGGGAAAGGAGACTCCATGGGTCTCCCCCTTTCATGTCATTTTCTCTTCACAGTGGCAAAAACTGGACTGTCTTCTGGAAGCTACTTTGAGGCATTACAAACTGACCTTCCCAATGTCCAATACCCACCACATTTGCAGGGGACATAGTCCTCACTGTCCTCTGAAGACCTCCCAAGTTTCAGAGAGATTACACCCTGGGAAAGGCATGATCCATGGGTGTTAGCAAAAACTGGGCTGTCTGCTGGAAGCTAGTGGCAAAAACTGGGCTGTCTGCTGGAAGCTGCTTTGAGGCATTACAAACTGACCTTCCCAATGTCCAATACCCACTAAATTTGCAGGGGACATAGTCCTCACTGTCCTCTGAAGACTCCCCAAGTTTCAGAGAGATTGCACCCTGGGAAAGGCATGATCCATGGGTCTCCCCCTTTCATGTCATGTTTTCTTCACAGTGGCAAAAACTGGACTGTCTGCTGGAAGCTACTTTGAGGGGTTACAAGCCAGAAGAAAAGCTAGAAGGAGTTCAGACAGAGTTCAGACAGTCCATGCCTATGTTGCCAGGGAAATTGATTGAAATATGCCAGACTGTCTGGCTTTACGAACAGCTGACGAAGGCCACGAAGAAGGCTTAGAAAGAACACATGTTTGCCGGGAACGGGGCCTCACGAACAGCTTGCTTGCAAACAGCAGATTGGGCTGTTTGTGGCTTTTTTTTTGGTTCGTATTGCTGTTTGTGCCCATCTCTACTCACGGTCAGTTCCCCAGTTGCATTCAGAAGTGTTAGCAACAACAGCAACCACCTTGTGCTTATATATTGCTCTTTAGGACAACTTAATGCCACATTCATAGTGGTTTACAAAGCTGTGACTGACCCAAGGTGAATCAGCTGGCTTCAACAGGAGGAATGGGGAATCAAACCCAGCTTTCCAGATTAGTGTTCTACCACTCTTAACCACTACACTAAACTGGATCTCAGTTGAACATTCAACAATTGTTTGCCTATGTTTAAACAGTTTGCCTATGTTTGACTGGGGGAAAAACGGAATTTCATGTGTGCAGTTACTTATTACTGCTTTCCTAAAGCTTCCTCCTGTTTGATGTTATCTACCAGTGCCAGCACCCCATCTGCAGTTTGCCACATTATGTAAGTGCACAGAGAATGTAACACTTTGCATTTAGTGACTTATAGTTTCAAGATGTCCCTTATTGCTGCCTGATTTGGTGATAGTTTATGGCAAAGGCAGGTGAGCTGCTCATAAATCTGCTTGTGTGCATACTCTCACTGCCTGTGGGAATTGTAGGGTTTTTTTTTCTGACCCCCTCCCACCTATGTAACACCTCCTTAGTTAGAAACCTGGATAAAGATAAGTGTTTTTGCCTGGTCAAATAGCTGAAGTGAAAAAACTGGAACTGAGCCCAAACAAGACAGAACGGATGCTTTTTGGAAGGCAGAGATCTTGAAGGACATGCTCCCCGCTTTATTTGAGTTCAGTTGACCCTTGTAGACTTAAGAGCCTAGGCGTTATACTGGATGCAGCATAGCTGCTACCTAATGCAGTTGCAAAAAAAATACTTTCTCTTTTAACTCAGTCTAGCCTGGAAGATGGCCCCCTACCTTGACACAGCTGATTTGGCCACCCAGGGCCATTGTTATGGGCTGGGCCGGGCCAGCCCAAGCAGGGTGGTTCAAGTCCAAACCTTAATGCCAGAGTCTGAGGGGAGTTCCAAGAGCTAAAGCCAGGTCAAACCAGTGGTCAGAGCATGAGATAACACCAGGAGTGAGTCCAGAGTCCAAGAGCACAGTCAGGCACAGTCCAAGGTCAGTTACCAATAGCATCAGGTCCAAAAGCAGGCACGGGCAAGGTCCACAGAACACGGACTGGTTGCAGACAGTAGACACATCGCTTCCACACCCGGCAGTTCCTCCAGACTGGCTCTTATAGCCAGGCATGGTTTTCAGCAAGCTGCTGGGGCTCCATCCTGATGCTACTCATCGTCACTCTCTAGCAGCTGGCATTAGCTCAAGAGGCAAGCACTGCGCCGTCTTTCCTGCAGTTCCAGTCTCTGCCTGCAGCGTTCTTTGGGCGTGGGTGAACCTGGGGGGGGCGGTGGAGGCTCTTGCCTGTGCTGCACCTGTAGAAGTCCCTGGCTGAGCTTCCCCTGTGGTATTGGAGCTAGAGTGTGCTGGTGCCTCAGCTGCTGGCTGTAAGCTCTGATCAGCCAGCAGCTGTTGCTCCTGATTGCTGGCTTCTGCTGAATCAGGGCTAGGGCTGGCTACACAGGGCTCCTCTTCTCCTGAGGAGTCCTGGCTGGCTACACGAGGCTCCTCTCCTCCAGAGGAGACCTCACTCTCAGACTGGGCCATGACAGCCATATTATTCATAAGGCTGACTAGGCTGAAGCCTAGGGGCCCAGCAGGGACTAAGGTCTTGTCAATTTTTTTTGCTGAGGCACACCCCCACATAAATTACAATGATTTGATTCTCTTATATAACCTCTGTTAATAAGATAATTAACTGCTTCCTTATTGAAGTGAAACAAATTATCTCTTATATTAAAACAATTATCCATAAATTATATATTTTAATAAATAATAAAAAAATATTGACTTCAAAATATTACAGAACTGAACAATTATACCCCCAAAATGTGCTTTGCTGAAGAGTTCTACTCATGCAATAAAATATTAACAAATTGTGAATATAATTCTTTAGGAGACCCTCAAAATTGATATAGGGCTATGTACTGCAGTCTAGTACCTACCGTACCAGGGTCAGGCTGTCAGCTGTAGTGGGGTGAAATATTGAAGTGCTGACAGGGGCCCAAAATACCAGAAAGCCTAGGGGCCTGGCCATGGGTTAATACGGCCCTGTGGCCACCTGGATCCATGGCATGGTAACATTGAGACTAGACTACTATAATACACTCTACATACATCTTCCCACAACTCCACAAATGGAGATTCTAGTTAGTGCAGATAGAATGCCTTAACTCAATTATTATCAGGAGCTAGGCAAAGTATGCAAATTACTCCCATTATGCATCCCTCCATTGGTCTTCCATCAGTTACCAAGTTTAATTTAAGGTATTGGTTTTCACATACAACACCCTCCATGGCTTTGGTGCCTCATATCTACAAGAATAGTTCTCTTCCTATGCCCCAGCATGGTAGCTTTGCTCATTTGAACAGGGCCTTCTGCAGGTGCCACCATGCAAATAGGCAAAAACAACAGCTGCCTGTAACTGAGCCTTCTCTGTGGTGGCCCCACCTTATAAAATGGCCTGCCCTGAAATAGTCAGGAAAGCTCCCATTTTCCTGGTTTTTCACAAACTGCAAAACTGAATAATTCAGGAGGGCTTTTTAACAAAGGTAATAGGACTGTGCTGCAAGGAAATGGTTCAGAGAGATGTATTAGTAAAGGGATAGGGACTGCAGACTAAACTACTGTCTGCTGTCTGTTGCTCCTACTGGATAGGTCCATTTTTATTTAATTTGTCATGTCAGTATGTTTATGATTTGTCTCAGCATTGTTTTCAGCTCTGTATTGATTTCTGCTTCTTTTTAAATTTCTGCAGTCCTTACCCTATTGTATTATTTATTGAATGTTCCAGCCATTGACCATATTGACTTACACTGTATAATCTGCCTTGAGTCTCAGCAAGACAGGTGGACTATGCATAATGTAATAAATAAAATAAAATAAATCTAATTACACATTATATAATGATGCATTTTTGTCAGTCAAGATACATTAGGCGAGTCTGAGTTTCACTGTTATGACTGAGGAAGGAAAACATCAGTAATCAATATACAATATTTTTCCTTGGTTTGGATCCTATGAATGAGTTCCATGCTCACTAGATAGTCTCTGCCCTGATATGCACTTCCTCTTGCATTAAGCTTCTGTTTGTAGAGGGACCTATTGAAAAGTATTGATATCATACAAACAGAAGTTTTAGTGAAAGAGGAAGCATACTCCATGACAGAGCTTTGTGCTCATGGAACTCATTCATACTTCATAGGATCCAAGCCCATATGTTTAATGTTATCAGTTTCATTGATTTTTCCACGGATGACCCTCTTTGAGTTAATACTATTGAGGTCCATGTTTACTAGTATAACAGAGATTAATCAATGTGTTAATGCAGAATAATTTATCTATCCTTTAAAAAAAGTTATTAGTTACTACTAGAGCTGGGCAGGAACCAGAAAAAAATGAACCATGCGGTTTGTGGTTCATTATGTTTCACGAACCACGAACTTTCACGAACCTGCCCTGGTTCGTGAACCGGTTCATTTGGTTTGTGAAAATGTCACTTCTGGGCCAGCAAATCACTACTTCCGGGTCAGCAGAAGGTCTACAGAAAGCCCGGCCCCTATTGCCTAGGAAACTGATTGATTGGCGCCAAGCTCTCTGTAGTGATGAACTGAAAAATGAACCAAATGAACTGCCCTCAAGTTCATGGTGGTTCATCAGAAATGGGCTCTGACGAACCACCAGTTTGCAAACCATGAACCAGCCTGGTTCGTGCTGAACTTTGGTTCGTATATCGATTCGTGCCCATCTCTAGTTACCACTGAATGATTATGTCAAGAATTATATGAATCATAAATATATAAATACAAGTAGCAGAAGACCTCATTTCCCCACTTGCTTTCTTCCTCTTGATTTCCTCTTCCCTTGCCCTAGCTCTGTTTACAGCCCTTCTCCTGCACCACAGCTTCTTCTCTTTCTCACCAATGTTTCTACCAATGTCCTCTTTCTCCCCCTGTTCCCAGTTTTGCCCTTTCTGTCTTCTCCCCTCCCATTGTCCTGTTCAGCTTTCCATTTAACCTTTTTTATCCTTCTCCAGCTTCACCTGCCTCCCTTCCTATCTTTTTAGACTCTCTACCTTCTTCTCTCCTCCATGCTGATACCATCCAGCTCCAGTCTCTCCTTTTCTTAAGTCTTACCAAGAGGACATTTCACTATCACAATAAAATATTCCACCTTTACCTCAGCCACTCTTCAACAGATAGTGTTTCATTTTTTCCAATTAGATGCTATTTCAGTTCTTGCTGTAATAAATGTATCAATCATCAATTTTCTATTTCCCTGTCTTACAGCATTTATGATATAGTCCAACATGATGATCAAATGATTATATGACCAGTCTAGCCCCATTATTTTCTTAATTACATTTATTATGTTTTTTAAAACAGGGAGAATTCCTTTGTGTATGAGTAAATTATTAGAACAACCCTGCTGTCAACCCCAACATTGGCCATCAGGTATTAAACACAGATTTAATTGGTCTTAAACTACCTGTACATCACTTTACTGTGATTTTGCCTATATGATGCTGGATGTAAAAATACATATGCCATCATAGGATCTTCAGTGATGCTACAGTTTGAAATCAGAAAGATATATCATCATACTTTTTTGGAGACAAGTAATTTTTGAAAGGGTAGGATTTTAGCTTTCTTGTAAGTCCCAGGGTACAATGTTCTCCACAAATCCATTCTACAATTGTTAGCAGCCCTGCCTGAGTGACAGTGAACATATGTACAAGGATTTTTTTAAAATAAATCAAGTAATTCTTATGTTATACTCAATGCATGAACAGCTGAACATATGAACCCCACATTTATTCAAGGACTGCTCCCTGGTTTCAATTTCATAGTGAATATGTGTTGGTTCTTTCTTAAAAACGAATGCATATGCATGCATGTATGTGTATTCACTCACTGTAACGTGAACAGGGCTATTGATTTTTCTTCTACACAAGTAGATTTCCTTGCAGAGACTTCTTTTGTTGGGGAAGGGTTTGTGCTTTAAGGGAATGGCACTGTTAGTGGAACACATCCATGAGATCCAACCCAATGGATCTCTTCCAAGCATTATGTATTTGGATGAGCAGGTTCTCAATTTTAATACATTCACTCTGAGTGTTTCATTTTGTTTGACATTAATGTCAGTTTGATTAGAAACATTTCTAAAATTCTGAATTGCAGCATGTACAATTTGCCAAGGCTTTTAGTTCCCTCATTTCATTTGCTTCTCCACTACCTACCACCCCCGCTTTTACATTGATATCACTGATGATTATATCACATATGATTATATGTATAATTTCAAGAAGATTCTGTTTTCTAGTGTTGGACTGATGCACACATGTGTTCCTGTGGACTGATCATCCATACTGAAAGATCTTATACAGTCACACCAAAATTCTCCCCCACCCTTTCTGGTGGTGTTTTATTAATGCACATACACACAGCAGTAAAACAGAAGAGGGGAAAAGACACAAATTAAATGAAGGAACTGAAAACTGCAGCAAACTATGCACATATAATATGGTAGACAAGATTTAAAAATTAAAAAAGTAGAGAGAGAATTCCTAATGCATCCATTTGTCTTCGGAAACAAACCCAGAAATGGGGAAGACCAAAGTCTGAATATAAATGCAGAGTAGGTGAATTTTGGAAGCGTTCCTAATGAGCGAAGTGCCTAGTACTTCTCTTTCTAATAGACATAGGGAACAGCCGAGAAGCTCTGTCCTGTTTTTTTACAGATACAACCACCCTCTTCTTTGTTTGTTTAAGTCATAGTTGAAAAAAAACACAGAAGGATGGACTGTAAAATATAGTCTTGGCCATGGAGCCTTTTCTTGATGATGGACTTGATAAATGGTCCAGGTCCAGGTCTGCTTGAACTCACAATAATACTCACCAAATTAAGATAAATCATTGGAGAAGTGTACATGGAATGGGCGCCAAAAATCAATCATCTTTAGATTGAGATCCATTAATCAACCTCCTCCCTCTCAGTTTACCTCCTGTCTAGCTGCTCCTAGCTGCCTTTTGTCATTCCAGTCACCAGCCATCTATTTATTGTCCTGGCACAGCCTTCAACTGCTTGAACAAAGTCACACACCATCCTGTGAGAGGATTTCCTTTCCTTTCTTTGCCCCATCATTGCTGAATGTGGTTCCCCCAGCACTAAGAGGTTTCTGCCTTCTAAAGGAAATTTAACAAGTATTCTATAAATGTAACACCATCTTTGTTTGGGGGTATTCTAGCCAACATAATGCAAAAGAACTAAATGTTTACTTTATTAAACTTTTATGATGTTTATATTTTATTTATGTTATTGTTAATAACAATAATGAAAACCACCTGAATCTTGTGGTCATTATTTGTGAGAGGCTTCACCAAGTACCTGCTGTCACAAAACTGATAATTAATTTAATAGGCCTATATCAGCGATAATACTCCTGACATAGGCCTACTATCCCATAAAATGAAAGCATAAAGTATATCTGCAAAATGAAAGCATAAAATGAAAGCATATGTGCAAAAGATTATGGGCATGGTCGCTCTCTTCCCATGAATGGTAGGGGATCTCATCTGTGTTTGCAACTCTGAATTAACTCTGCCAGATTGTTGATTCTCAACCAAGCAATTATAATGCTGAATGAAGTGCAATCTGCCAGACCATTTCATGCTCCCATCCAGCCATTCGACTCCGTGGTGAAGGGCTAATAGATGTTACCATGGGAGGCACTCATGAGTAGGCGTGTGGAAAACTTAATGGTGAGCGTACTCGTCAGGCAAACATACTAGGTATTAACTCCATCAAATACATGCAAGGCAAGTTCTTGATAAGACTAATGTCCCCTGGCTAGCAAAGTTCATTGCAACCACACAACCGTGCTTTACCTGCTTTGGCAGTTGTAGGTTGCAGCTGCTTTTGTCCAGTTCAAAAAGCAGTATCCCTGGGGTCATGGTCATTTAAGTCATTAAACTGAACGACATATACAAAACATGCAATCATTTGCATTTTATCTGTGAACCAGTGCAGTCAGAAGCATCCTTTAAATTAATGTCTTGTACAGAATGCATTGCCTACTTTTTTTGTGTCTGTGTAGTCAGTTGCATGTATTTGAGAAATGATCACAAAAATGGCTTCCAAGATTAGCTGGGATCATGTGCAGAAACCAAGACAAAGTAGAGAAATCTCAATGCAAGAATCTCAAAATCCCCCCACCCCCATTTAATTTAAAAAAAAAATCAGAGACAGTAACTACAGTGGCAGAAGGGAGGCAGATAGAGTGACACTGGTGAGAATGTCTAATTGTGTGAGGAAACTGTAGTTATGCAAGTGGACATATCTGAGCATCTTGCTGAACTATTGGCCCCCTGCTTGTAGCCTGTGAGCAAGAGCTGAGCATGAATTCTTGTTCATGCCAACCGTATTTGCTTTTTTATAGTTTGCTTTTTCTTTGAGATTCATGGCAGTTCATCACACAATTCAAAGCAATGCCATAGGAGCAAACAAAAATTAGAACTGGATTGCAACATAGAATGCAGAAATGACAGTAGAATACATACAACAAACAGTTTTTCAGAATTGGATACCAGTGCAGTAAAAACAGTGCAATACATAGAATAGACAATGCAATAAAGTCCCATTCCAGATAATGGCTGAGCATGGTATAGTGCTCTTGGTATTTCATGCATCTGACAAAAAGCTGATGTAAGAGGGGAAGTCAAAAGGTCCATTGAGACCTACCAGGATCCCTTCCAGTGCACTGCTGCTTACAAGAATGGAATATTTCCTATTTTAATCGGTTTTAAAAAGTGTATGTAATGAATTAATTTTCTGTTTTCAGTTAACAATGAATTAACTGTAAAACCTTCATCTTCAGAGGCATAAAACCTCTGTATACCAGCAAAGATAGGCAGCAGCATCAAGAAAAAGCCTCAATCTCAATGCTCCATTTGCTTGAACACATGATCCTGCCTTATACTGAATTGGACCATCAAGGTCAGTATTATCTGTCTATTGGCAGTGGCTCTCGAGAGTATATAGCAGAGATCTTTCTCATCATCTGCTATCAGATCATTTGCACAAAATGGTAGATTATGAACTGGGGACCTTTGGCATGTCAAGTATTCATGTGTCCCTGGAGAATATAGATGCATCCATAGGGACAGTAATGGTCCAGTTTTCCACTCAAAATTTTGAACTGTTTGTATCAGATAGAAGTCACCCTGGCTAGGACAAATTCTGATATGAAAGAAAATTAGCAAAATAAAGAAGTGGGGGACGGTTTACATTTCTTCTCCCACCCTTTCATTGACAATCCTGGAATGGAAGATATAGTCATGTTTAGCTAATATCTGTGAATTAAGAGATAAACCTTCTAATAATCATATTTCATTTAAAAAGTCAAACTGAATGGCATGGGGTTAGAGTGTTGGACTATGATCTGGGAGACCCAGGTCCGAATAATAACACACTTTATAAACCTCTCTGTGTCATTGAGTTGTCCTAAAGGGCACTATATCAATTGAATGTTGTTGTTGTTGTTATCCCCACTTTTCCATGGAAGTTCGCTGGGTGACCTTGGGCCAGTCGCTCTCTCTCGGCCTAACCTGCCTCATAGGTGTTGTTTTGAAGATAAAATGGAGAAGGTGAGAAAGTTGTATGCGGCTTCAGGTGAGAAAAGCAGGGTATAAATATCTAAATATCTAAAAGCAGGGTATAAATATCTAAATATCTTTCTCCTTGCCAATAGGAGGGAAAGGGAGACCCCTCCCCTTCCCTCCTATCAGCTTTGGAAACATTTGGAAGGGAGACTGTGTTTTAATAGGACATTTTCTGGATACTACAGGAAAATATTACTACTGGCAAAATATTAGAAATATAAATGCATGTAGCACAAAAATGGAGAAGAAAAATATAGCATATTATGCTGAAGAATAAATGTATGATTTCACTGTTTGCTCGATGGGGACTTTTTCTGATATATTGCCTTTTATCATCTGTCAGAACAGAGTTACACTAGATGAGAATGTAAGACACAAAATATTACATTTTAACTTAAGTCACCAGGGTTAGAGAGGCAGGCAATGGCAAACCACCTCTGTTACTCTTGCCTTGAAAACTCAAACAGGAGTCTGTTATGACTTGATGGCACTTTCTACTGATATAACCTCTTAAACAATATTTTCATTTACCAGTGTGTGGGTGTGTAGTAGAGGAAATGGGGAAAAAGTAGTGCATAATGGAAAAAATGAGTGGAAAATACTCAGAGAAATTGCTGTTTCAGCTCGTTAAAGCAGCTTCCAGAATGCTGAACCAAATCCACGAAACTAAATTGTAATGAGTCCCTCCTGCCAAAAAGTTTGTGTGTTTTGTTTCCTACCTTCAAGTAGCAGGCAGGTACTGGGATCACCTTGCAGGGCAGCATATTGTTTTCCTGAACAGCATTCACCAATCAGATCCCAAGGGGAGAGAGACCTTAAGTCATTAATTAACTCTGTTGGTGGGAAGCAGAAATGAGACCAATACGCATGAATACATTTCCCACCCCTTTGCTACCCAGGAAATGGCACTGTCTCTCTCCCTGCCAATAGGAGGGAAGGGGAGACCTTCCCTCCTATTGGCAGGCTGCAATTCAAAAGACACTTCCCTGGGAGTAAGCACTATTGAATAACACAGGACTTACATCTGAGTAGATCTGCTTAGGATTGCTTCCATAGTCTTTCAAATAGCAAATGTGTACCTACTCTGCCCTTTCAAAACTAATCCTGCCTGCCCTCACAGCAAAAGGAAAACTTATGGGGAAAACATAGGTCTGTTTGGATAGGGGACAGGATTCATTCTGCCTACTTATCTGCCTGTACTTGGGTGATGGAGAAGATTGGCAACAAGAACACCCCATTTTGCAGTGGAACGTTGAAAATCAAAAGGAAGGATTTGTATTCATCTTTCATTGTGGGAACAAAACTACAAAGTACAAGGAAACAGCAGCAACTGCCACAGCAGAATGCAAAGATAAGAAGTTATTAGAACTATATAAAAAAAGTGAACATAAAACAGGATTGCTTTTAATGTTGCTGCACTGCACTTGGGAGCACCCTGCTGCAGCATCCGTGCCCGGAACACTCACCTTCTACAAATCTGTTGTTGTGTGTGTATGTTATTGTGCTTGCGGAAAAACTCAGTAGATCAATGGTTTAAAGTGAAATCTTAAACAATTACTCCAATCTAAGAGCCAAGCTACAAGTGACGCCTGACACAGGTTGGACACTTGTCAGCTTCCCTCAAGTTTTGATGGGAAATGTAGGCATCCTGGTCTTGCAGCTGTAATGGAGAGCCAAGCTGTAAAACCAGAACACCTTCATTTCCCATCAAAACTTGAGGGAAGCTGACAAGTGTCCAACCTGTGTAAGGCGTCACTTGTAGCTTGGCTCTAAGTCCACTGAAATCAATGGGCTTAGACTGGAGTAAGTCTACTTAGGATTTCACTGTTAGACTAGGAGGGAGACTAATGGTTGGTGCGAGTTTTGGTTAAGAGAGAAAACATCTGCCCTAGAGTCTCATTTCCCCACCCTCCTCCCCTTGAAAAGAACAGCATGTGTTTGTGTATGTGCAGCCAATGCACAAACAACAGGCTGAAACTAATGTAAGTGGTGGTGGAGGGGAACAGATCAGATTCAAGTCAGCACTGCAACAGAATTATTTTGGAACCCCTGGAACCAAAACTGAAATGGAAATGTTCTTGGTACATACTCCTAGTTTGAAGCGCTGCATATTAAATGTAATTTTGTATCTTGTTTCTGATCTCTAGTTGTAACTGCTGAATTGAAGGCTTGAGGGATTTCATTCTAATAACTTCTTAATCTCTTCCTTTGTCAATATCCTTGCTTATAGTGTAATATTCTACCAGTCTTTCAGTTCCTTCTTTTCTTTAAAAGATGTATATCTATACCAGAATTAATCTAACTTGAGAGTATTATGCACAGACCAGTCTTTCACTATGCAAATGCTTCCTCCAATATTATTTGATCTCTCTCCCAATTAGTGACTCCGCTATGGAAATCAGGATTTCAGTACAGTTCAGTTAACTAATTGGTAGCACTGTCTACCAAGCTATGTCCCTGCCTTCTGGCACAAATTCCTCAGGGGGATTTTGTCACTGAAGAAAGAGCTGTACACACACATACACACACACATACACACACAAATGCCAGCTTCCCAGGTTCTATCACACTGTACCATAACCAAGAAACAGGAGGAGTTGTGACGAATGACACAAGTTGTACACTTGTCAGCTTCCCTGAAGTTTTGATGGGAAATGTAGGCATCCTAGTCTTGCAGCTTGGCTCTCCGACTGCTGTCCAATGGACTTTTCAACT
Organism: Eublepharis macularius; assembly: GCF_028583425.1. Classification (NCBI taxonomy): domain Eukaryota; kingdom Metazoa; phylum Chordata; class Lepidosauria; order Squamata; family Eublepharidae; genus Eublepharis; species Eublepharis macularius. The sequence continues at coordinate 213,971,828 of NC_072790.1, forward strand.
GTTATTTGTCCAACATTCTGCCAAACTGCCTACATTTTCCATCAAAACTTGACGGAAACTGACAAGTGTCCAACCTGTGTCATTCATCACTTGTAGCTTGGCCCCATGTAAGCTTCCATGGCAGAGTGAGGATTCAAACCTCCAAGATCTTAGAACGGAACTACAAGTGACAAAAGGCACAGGTTGGACACTTGTCAGCTTCCCTCAAGTTTTGATGGGAAATGTAGGCAGCTTGGCGGAATGTTGGACAAGTGACAGTTGAAAAGTCCATTGGACAGCAGTCAGAGAGCCAAGCTGCGAGACCAGGATGCCTACATTTCCCATCAAAACATCAGGGAAGCTGACAAGTGTACAACCTGTGCCTTTTGTCACTTGTAGTTCCGCTCTTAGTTCAGCATTCTAATTCCATTTCTTGAACTGCAGCAGGTCACTGAGGCCTCAAAGATATGACATTAGATGGTTTTCAAAGTAGCCTGATGAGTACCTGTCCAAAGGAAGAAAATGGAGCAACCCATCTACACTGGATGGCCCATCCTTACGTGACCCCCTACCATCTAACAGCTCTGATACACATTGACACACTAGTTCTTTGCAGCCTGCTTGTTGCTTTTGTACTCCATTCATAACAATACAAGGGAGGCAGGTGGACCAGAGTAAGTTTTGAATTAGATAGCTGTATTGGTATTTTCTTTGAGTTTTTCTTCCCCAATTTCCAACATTTTGTTCATCGCTCTGAATGGCGTGCTAATCTGTCTAGAAGAGCAGCATATAAGTGCACTGTTATTATTTATCATTATCATTTATTTATCTGTGTGTACTCACAGTAAACTTTAAAAAATTGGATCTCATCTCTGAAAGACCTTTACCTAGCTAAGCTTCCTCCATGGATCAGCTGCTCTTCTCACACTTAACATCCAGAGAAGGGAAAGAAGGAACTTTTTCTCTTTGTCTCTCACTAACTCAGAGCCATATAAATCTCCAGACGGTAGCACTTCTGCTGAATAGCAGAGGGTCCACAAGTGCTGAGGTGGAAATGGGGTCATAGGTTCCAAATAAATACAAGAAGTATATAGTAGCAGGAGCAAGAAGAAAGGCAGCAGAGCATCTAGTTGCAAACAGCACATCCAACACTGTTATTTACAATCTTGAATTATTGGTCACTTCCAAATCTACAGATGTCACAGTGAATAGCATTTTTCATTAAGTTAATATGGATTTCTGTGTAGAACCCTAAGTATTGGGGGGAGGGGAGGAAAACTTTAAATAACATCTGCCCCTTTCCAATTACCAGTAGCATATATTATCCATAACAAACAAGCTCCGCCCTCCCAGTTGTCCAGCTCATTATTTTAATTACTCCATTCAATTTCATTGCTCTAGACTACTTTTTTAAAAAAGCCATCTTACTCATCATTGTGTTCCATAGATCCTAGTTAATTAATGGATGCTTGTATCAATCTTCTTATATTTCATTCTGTCATTGCAATATTTGAAGGGCATTATTGATGTGATTTGAAATCACAAACTGATGTAATTTGTTTGATAAATGAGAAGCTAAAAGGTGCAAACTGTAGATCCAATTGATAATTTCATTCAATCAAACATCGATTCTTTTTTTGCTGATGGATGATGATTCTTTGGAGTATTGGGTACCTTCTGAACGGTGGGATGGAAATAGACAAAGTTGAATCATGTGATTATTTTCATTTGACCAGAAGTGAGCAAGGATTGAGCCCAGCATCCAAGGCAAATCAGTTAAGAGTTCACACCTTAAGTTCAAATCAGTGAAATTTGAGAGTATCAGTGTGTACTGCAGAAAAAAAGGACTTTGCACCCCATTTTTTCTTTTCAATTTTTTCTTTACAACTTTCTTACCACTGCAATCTCTGCTTCAAATCCTGACCTAAAGCCAGACTGAAATGGATCCAGAATATCAGTCTCTTCCAAGGGCCCCTGGAGCTGAGAAGCAACCACCTGCTCCAACACCTTTCTCAAGAATGGAAGACTGGAGACTAGCCAGAAGTTCTCCAACAAGGCAGGGCTCAGGGAGGGTTTTTTCAACACAGGTTGAATTACTGCCTCCTTGACCATGGGTACAATCACCATTCTCAAGCATTTATCATTCCCCTTACACAGTCTGCCAGTCCCCCTCTGGCAGCCTTTGTCAGCCGAGAAGGGCCAGGGTTGAGAACGCAGGTAGTCCGTCTCACCTCTGCAAGGATCTTGTCCACATCCTCAGGCTCCACAGGCTGAAAGGTATCCATACAAAATGGACAGCAGATGCCGGGGGTTCATCATCTGACCATGCATCCACACCAGCATAGAACTCATTGTAGATCTTGGCAATTTTGTCTGCAAAGTAAGTTGCAACTTGATTACAGTGAGCCATTGAGAGGGAAGAGTCCAATTCGGTGAGGCCATGATGTAGAAGCCTTTGAACTACATAAAATAGCTTAGCTGGAGGATTATGTGCAGATGCAATGGCGATGGAGAAATAATGCCTTTTCCCTGCCATCATTGTAATAGAAGAGAGCATTGGGGTTGGGTTAAAAGCATTCAAATGAGACACGTCCTGCTCAGAGAAATTGCTGTAGGCCAGGTGCAGCACTTCCTTGCAGATATACATTTCAGGGGGAGATAGGTAATAGTGAGCAAGCTGGCAACAGATCCTTTTAAACTGGAGAGTCCCCAAGAAGCTTCCCAAAATTTTTATTATGTTCGGAAACTGAATTTGAAAACCACTTTTCTAAAAAGCTGATATTTAAAATTCTGTCTATCTTCACAGCTTTTCTCTTCTCCTGTGACTACAGGTGACCAATTACTTAGTTTAGGCTTCAAAACATTTTTTTTTCAAAAAGCAGAGAAGATTATCCTTCAAATAACTCTCAGGCTGAAATAGGCTTGCAGTGGGACATTTGTCCGCTGATGAAAATGGCTGCTAAATTGGTGAGGATGAGCAAGCAAAATAAAGCAAGAATGGGCACAAAAGTAGTAGTTGCACCCATTAAATTGCTGGGAATGGTTGACCTACCCTCCTTGGTATGTCACTGAGGCATGCCAACAATGCCAAGACCACGGCTATACAGCCCGGAAAATCCACAACAACCATCGTTCTCCGGCTGTGAAAGCCTTCGACAATATATCACTGAGGCATGGTTTAAATACCCTTCTTTGAAGTTCTGCTAGTTCCAAAAAAACCACCCTCTTTAAAAGGTTTATCTCCCCCCCCCCCACCCAAGACTTAGGAATCTATACACTGCATCTGAGTCTCTGTGTTGTTCTCCCTGATTAACTGCCACTACTCCCTCAGTGCTCCAGGAGCTGGTATATTCCTATTGAAATAAACACTAGGTAATGGAAAAGACCCCCATAGCATTATTAAGATGGTGCAGAGGGGACAAGACTGATAGCAAGACAAACAGCAGTAATAAGAGACTGGAAGGGTTGAACACTTTATACTACCTCCAGGAGGACCGGAGATATATCGCTGTTCACATGTGGCTGGAAAGGATGGCCTCTCTGGCACATGCAAGAATGATTGGATGAAAGGGGGGGGGGGTTAAGTAACAGAGAGAATATAAACATTTGGTGGGTGCCCTTGCATGTGCATCTTTTGTTTATTTGTGGAGTGTCCCAGCATGCAAAGTGGAGAAGAGCCTGTCTCTTTCTATAGTAACATATTTTCAATAACAAATAGCAGAAGTTGACTTCACCATTGGTGAAAAAAAGAGAGAAGTGGTGGAGCATCCAGTGGGAACCATTGAGTTATAGGGATGGGGCTGTGGCCCAGTGGGAAGGAATCTGGTTTGTATGTAGAAAGTTCTAGATTCAATTTCTAATTAAAGGATCAGGTATTAGGCGATGTTGGAGACCTCCAGCTGAGACACTAGAGAAGTGCTGCCCATGAGTAAACAAGGTGGATATTGAGATCTTAGCAGACCAATGGTTTGAGTCTGTTTAAGGCAACTCCATGAGGCATGCAGCAGCAGTCACAGATTTGGGAGGTACTATTACAGAAACACTTTTTCAGGACTTTCCCCAGCATATTTTTTTAGCAAAGAAATGAGAAGGCAGCATAATGAATATTTATATATGAGTACAAATCAAAGTCCTTTCCCTAAAACCTTTGGATTCTTTAATGGACAGATGTGTTTGAAATCTATAAACCTGAAAGAATCTTTTAACATTTTCTTTTTTATGTTTATGCCACCAAATATACTTTGTATTTGCTATTAATCTTATCTTCAAATCTTCAAGGAGTCTTGAATTAAAAAAAAATTCCAGTGATCTCAGCTCCTTTTCATATCTCTGTGTTTTTGTATATTCTATGTTCATGAAAGTGTTCCACTTTCTTGTAAAAGTATCCAGGTGTGAGCATGCATTATTGAAATAAATGCCCTGGATAGGACCAACAGTAGGTCTACCATACCACCCTGCTTTCTGCAATGAATAGCAGTAGATATCTCTGAGAAAGAATGAAAGACTGGTGAGGAAATTAGCTTTTTCTAATCTTTTGTTAAATTCATAGATGAAGGTATTTCCTTAGGGGGTTCAATGGACAGCAAATATGTCTTGTAGCTATTGGACATGCTTGCCAGCCACATGGTCCGCTGACCATGTATAGAGAGTGAATCCTTTTCATGGTGACTGGCTACTTAACAGAAAACATTCTGCTTAATCATTGCTAACCCACCCCACACCCACACACACACTAAAAAAAACCCCATATAATGGTCTCCTTAGAAGAAGATGAAGATGTCCATGCCTAGTAACCGCTTGTCAATGAGTAACAGCTTTGAGGTTTACGGCACGGCTTGGTTTCAAAGTCTGGGAAAGAATATAAATATAGAAATACTAGCCTAACTAGTCTTTCACCATATCTTGGATATCCACCAATCTCTGTCTGATCTGCTTTCTGGGTGGGGCCAGTTTTGTGCTTAGCATTTAAAATGTGGTGTACTATGGTGGAAGGTGGCAGCTGTGATTGGTGATTCACATTGCAAACTTGGCAGAGAAGGATGCGCATGAACACATGATGCTGCCCTATACTGAATCAGATCATTTGTCCATCAAGGTCAGCCTTCTCTACTCATACTGGTAGCAGCTCTCCAAGATCTCAGGCCTTTTGTATCACCTGCTACCTGATCCTTTTAACTGGAGATGTTGGGGATTGAACTTGGGACCTTCTGCATGCCAAACAGATGTTCTACCATTGAACCATGGTCCCTCCCTGGAGCCATATACATGCTACAACCATAAAGTAGACAAGCTCAGTGCCTTGGCCTCCAGTTACAATCCTGATCCTACCATGGAGCAGTTAAACCACAACACTGATGCCAATGATTTGCACTAGCATACCTTCCTGTAATTGCCACGGTGGCCATCAAAATTATGTTCCCAGCTTGTCCTGAGTACCCCAGTCTGGTTGGAGAGACAGATATGTTCCTTGGCTAGTGAAGTGCAGTCTTTTACCTGGGGAGCAATGGACTTAAAACATATCTTCATAAAAAGGGTTAACAGATGTATTATAGACCTATTAAACAGAGGTATTTAACAGAATAATTAATTCTAGGCACAGTGTTTTATAGCAGCATAAAATAACATTGCACACTTCTAAGAAATGCGCTGATGAACACTTGCAAATGGAAAGAGTCTTGGAAGACTTTTTCCCCAAAGGTTTATGCGGTTTTTCTAAAGCAGACAGCTGTAACCTGTGAGAAGGAAGAGGGGGGCAATTAAAGGAGAATTCCCTAGAGATGGTATTTTAAGATCTGAGTAATGCTTCTGGTTTTCAAAGCCAGTGCTAATTAAATGATTATTTACTTCATTGTGATGTGTAACTGATAGAATCACAGCAAGCAACCTTCACCTGAAAGCAAAATGACACCCTTAAATATTTTTCATTGGGGAGGACCTCTCTCCAAATGAGCTCACCTCGCAAGTTTTCAGGAGCAGGAATGCTTCTGAAATTCTCCTTGTTCAAATTTCTCCCCTGATATTGCAGTTATGTAGTCCTGTTTCCAAAATGGAGCCAGTACATTAGTAATTGTTTATTTCCAATTTTTGCATACATTACCGTTTATGTACTGTTTGCTGTAGCATTCCTTCCTTCCTTCCACTCATTTACATATTTTCCCTCTCTACAATACTGGTGTACACAAGTACATTGGGAAATATTGTAAAAAAATATGGCTGAATCAAGATTTTTTTGGTCTGTGTTGTTCTAGAATAAAAGAATGGATGTTTCTACCATCTTTTGTCAAAAAGGTATGTATATCATAGACATGTCTGTGTGAATGAGGCACTTAAGACATTTTATTTAAATATGGTCTCGGTGCTACAGAAGTTCCTTGTCAATATAAGAGTTTGGAATGCAATTTAGAGAAAAGTCTCCAAAGTGCAGCACTCAGAGATGGTGGGGAAGGAGTTAATAACTGCCTGGAATGAAAGCTTGATTGCAGCTATCTCCCCCCCCCCCCCCGCCCCACACACACACACTGGCTAGTCAGAATCCGCTTCAAAATGACAGTTGGTGCTGGCAGGATTTTGAATTCGTTAGCAGTTGAGATTTGAGTGAGAGAGAGTTTGACACGGATGGTCAGACAGGTATGCCTCTGAAGTGAGGAAAAAGATATCAGTTGCCCTAACTGTAAAACCTTTGTTTTGAGGAATAATTCTAGTAAAGAAATTTCAAGTGTCAACGCCAGCACAAGCTGAAACCCATTTACACAGCCAAGAAATGAACTATGTGTTATTGGCAGAGTAAGTGGGTAGTAACTGGAGACGCACATTCAAGCCAAGTGGATAGGGCAGGCATAATTCCTGCCCAGTATCTAAAAAGAGGACCTCATGTCTGTTGTAAAGGGGGAACTGTATTGAACTAATGTCTGGAAAGCTAAGTTTAAAAGGGGAACTCTGTGAAGAAACATTGTTACTGAAACCAAAGTATTGAACCAAACACCTCTCATTAATAAGAACATAGAAACTAAGCTTAAAGGAAACTGTTTTGCCTGAAATTTAAAGAGTATTCTGTTCTACCAGCAAATTTTACCTCAACACTTTCATTCCCTGACTTCCTTTATTCCATCCCTGCCTGTATAATAAAGTTTCTGTTTCTTTTGAACATTATTCAATCTTCAGTGCCATTTCATCCACAGAAGAAAAGGGCTCCTGCTTTCCCCCCATCAAGTTTCTGGGATAAAAAGTAAAAAATATAACTGTTTATCAGGGTAGGACACAGAAAGAACTTTAAAACCACAACTAGAGACATGCTACTTGAGGTGGCTCAGCCAAAGTAGACAAACTTAGATTTTGGCAGCAAAATCTGCCTCAGAGTGGGGGGAGTGAAGGGGGGTCCATTATAGTAGGCTTTTAGAAAGCCAATATAAGACATTTTATTTAGAAATGTTCTCAAGGATTGACTCATCATTATTGACCCATCATGTAGTCTGGGTCACAGAATTTGTATATTCCATTTGTATCAACCATTCTTCAAGGAACTAAAAGTGAAATTTATTTTAACTTATGGAGGTTGGTTAGGCTGAGATCATCTGCAAAAGTCCACAAGATCTTCATAGCCTGGGAAAGATTAGAACCAACTATGTTATCTATGCAAAAGCTAGGAGTAAGGCTATGATGAACTGCACTTAACAGCAGGTTTTCAAAGTGCAGCAAAATCAGAGAGCTGGGAGGGGAAGGGTTAACTATTCCCTAGAATGGAGAGTTTGAGTGACAGGCTGCTCCCTCTTCTTGGACTGCTCAGTTAAAACCAGTCTGAAGGCAGTCACTTGGTTTTCTGACAGGATTGGAGTCTGACAAGAAAAGTCAACCGGGTTCACCTTTAGAGTGAAGAGAGACGACTCCTTTGCCTTAACTGTAGTACTACTGCCCCGAGAAAGAATTCTATCTAAAAATTCAAAATCTAAGTGTCAGTATAAGCTGAAGTATGCTTTACACAGATACAAGAGAACTGGGGGGGGGGGGAGGGTATTTTGGAGACAGTGACTGGGTATTGGGTTGAGAGACTCCCTTTCAAGCCAAAAAGAAGAGGGGTTATATCTTCTGAGGAGAAGAAGATTAATTCTGGCCCAATTTCAAAGGAGTTTTGGCTCTGAGGCAGACCTTGAGTCTGTTGTGATGGAAAAACAAGTTTTAGACTAGGAGATAGAAATACCCTCTACTTTTAAGAAAGGAGTGAGTTAGGTGCACAAAGCAAGTGAGTGACTAACTCTAGAAAACCTGAACTGTTGTAGGAAACTTCCTGAAGAAACGTTGTTGCTGTACCTAAGTTACTAAGTAAAACACCTCTCACTGTTAAGAACCAAGAATCTATTAAAGAATATATTAAAATAAACTTCAAGGGTACTATTTTGCCTGTTAACACGAAAAGTATTCTGTAATACCAACAAAAATTTTCCTTTGCATTTCCATCCTGACTTCACTTACTCAATCTCTGCTTGTTGAATAAAGCTGTTCTTTCTTTTTGAATGTTATACCGTGCCTAGTGCCATTTCTAACAAAAAGGAAGAGGGATCCTGTTTTTCCTCATCAAGTTCCTGGGCTAGGCTAAAAAGTCAAAATTTGCTTATTCTTATGATACGTTTTCATAGTTTGCAAAGCACAGTGGGCAAATGTTGTGTTCAGAATTTCCCCGCTTTAAAAAAACTCTAAGGAACTGCTAATCATTTGAAGAATCTTCAGTGTGTTTCTTGACAGACATGTAATGCTTTTAAAACTATCTTTTCTATTTCCTGCCATTTTTACTTATGAAATTTCCACAGACAGCATCACAAAACTGCGTATCCTGTTTATTTAAATTATTTCCCAATATACCTTCTAAAATCCAATCGAATGGAAATAATAGAAGATGCTGTGGAATGCAAGGATATGCTGTTCACGCCTTACTTGTCTCTGGTTCATCTTCATGTAGGCCGAGAGATGAAGTGTGATTTGGAGATTAAAAAATATGAAATACAAATCAAAGAGTCTAAAGCAAAACAAATTACTTCATTTCTTCATGACCATCGAATACACACAGTAAATGAAGATGACGATCTGAAATAATAAAAGCAATTGTTATAGGTACATAAATGGCACATTCTCTTTTGATACGAATCTTCAAGTTTTTGCCCTCTGAAAATTCAACAAAAGAACTAAAATGGTTCTAAAAGCACCCATGGAGGAAAGGCAGCTAATAAATACTTTAAATAAATTTACAAACTGGCATAATTCTTTTTCTGGGGTAGAGGGAGATCTGCACCTCTCATAGAGGGATCCAGAGGGATCTGGAGGCTCATTCCTCACCAGGTCCAAAATCAGTATGAAAGTAGCTTGCATGCCAGGGTTCTCAGGAGATTGGGGGGACTCCAGGATTCAAAAATGAGGGAGCAACGGCAGACCTCCCACTCTGTAAAAGTTGGACTGAGCGCAGTGTAGCAAGGGACAGGAGAATGGGAGAGTGTTCTATAATGTTCTAACAGGATCTTGTTCTGCCACATAATGTCAGACAGGCAAGCCACACCTGTGAATGTATATCTACTGGGGGGGGGGGGTAGTAGTGGAGCTGCTTTCTTGCTTCATTGTGTCTTTGCTACGCTTTGTTTAGATTGAGCAGTGTTATCAGTAAAGCTGAGACTGAGTGTCTGGGAACCAACCAACCTTGAGAAACTCGGCTCTGCATCTTTTCTACGACTTTCACACTTCGCAGCTCCGTGCCAACTTCAACTGACTGTCGTTTGAACCGGGGGTGGGGGGAGGAGACTGAGGGTATAACTTTTCTGGGAGGACTTTGCTTTGGCATTCTCGGCAATTACTATGTACAGTGTACTTCTAGGGAGCAAATCTCTAATAAAGACCTTTAACTCATACAGCTGTGTCTGATGGAGTGGAGAGTCTTGAGTGAACCCCCTAGCCAGGCCTGACACATAAAACTGTAAAAAGAAAGGACCATGGGACAGTGGTAGTGTATATATTTTGCATGTAGGTCTCAGTTTCACTCCCTGGCATTTCTAGTCGCAGGATCTCAGATGTCAAATGTTAGGACCAGTGTCACTTGATCATTCTGTTGGTTTGACTTGCACCCTACTCTTAGGTAGCAATCTACAGTAGAGTTGTGCATTTGGATATATCCAAACTGAAATTATGCCCCAAATTAGCTGTTTGGCGTTGGTTTGGGGACACCTGAAATGATGAAAAACTTTCCTGATATTCCAGGAATAATAAAAATTTATCTCCAAGAATTTTCAGAGTGTTTTGGGTTTAGGAGAATGTGTAGGAATGGGGAGGGAAAGAGAGAAAGCCAGCCAACTAACTGCTGATGGTCAGGTAGACCTGGCCTCTGCTCTTAGCTCTTTATATTTTAAAGGGAAAGGAGCAAACTGGCCCCAGACTTATCATGCTGCATCTCCCCTCCTGGAGGCAGGAGAGCCTGCTCCCTCAGCCAGAAAATGGCAGACAGGCTGGCAGGCTCCTTGACTCTTGTGAGGCTCACCTGTCACAGCAGCCATATCCTCTCCCACCACCTGGGCTTTTAATTTTTTTCAGTTGCCAGTTGTATCATACAATTCGATATAATAGTGTAGCAATATGTGTAGCAGGTTTTCTGAATTCCCAACTTTTATTTTTTTTAAAGTATATCTCTAGCTCCTTCTGTTGCAGAAATACACTTTTTCCTTTATATTTCTGCAACGCACGGAACTAGAGACTTACGTTTGTAAAAAAATGAAACCTGGAGATTCAGAGAGCGTGCTGCTACACACATTTCTATATGGTTCTATTAATATAATGCTATTATACTGCAGGTTTAAAAAAAAGAAAACTTCATGGGGTGGGGGAAATGACAGTCGAGCTTTGTCGGAGTCCAGGAGCCCATCAGCCACCTGTCATTTTGCAGCTATGAGGCAGGTTCTGATGCCAGAGGCACAGAGAAGTCTCCAATGAGAACAATGCTGGCATGGTAAGTCAGGGGCTGGCTTCCTCTCTCTCCCTTCTCCCCCCCCCCCTCCAGTTCCTGCTGCCTTATGGAAGGGAGAATGAAAAATAATTGACCCCAAATTTCAGGACTCAGGGAAAAAAATACCCAGAAAAAATCTAGAACTGGTAACAAGACATTGAAAAACTCAGGATAGCAAAAACAGTGCCTATCCTAAATCCAAATTAGAATTGTAATGAATTTTTTTGAAGTGCGCATCCCTAATAATCAGAGCTGAACATTTGACACACTGATAGGCTTTATCAGAACAACTTAAAACACGTGATTGCAGAAAAAAGACATTTGCACATGTATGATTTTCCACTTCAAAGGGGGGGAAAGTCTGATACTCTGAGATGAGACTTACTACCTAGATATCAGTATGTCTTATGGCAGTGTAACTTTGTGACTGCCCATGGATGCAAAACTATTAATTGGTTTCTGAATTATTCAAGCTGCACATAAACAGGTTACAAATATAATTTATTCACCAAGGCATGACTAGTCTATAAACTTGGAGTAGAAGTGGCTCCTGTGCAGGTACTAGTTGACATGGTGCTCAAATTGAACATCAAACAACACCAAGGCAATCTGGTAACCAGCATGTAAGTGAGGAGTTTGATCCAGGAAAGTTTCTCTAGTATTCATGTTTAGATAGATGTTCCCAGTGTCTTTAGCTGGGAGAGATTTTTCTCCACCTGAGAATTGTGGCCAGTCAAATTAGAGAATATTGAACAAGCTAGAACAGCCATTTGCCTCTGAAGAGGGTCGCTTAATATACAAGCTGTGCATGGAGGAGAAGATAAAATTATGCCTAACTAGACAGAGCAGTAGGTATGTCTCAGTTTTATGCAGAGCAGTCATGGACTGAAAACAGAGAAGGTGTATCCCATTCTCACCACAGTGAGAGGGTAAAGGGGTGACCAGCTAGCAGCCATGAGCGATGTGAAAAGGGCACTTCTGTGCCAGTTGTAGTTGGTTTGGAATGGTTTTCCTAACAGTTATCATGGCTTCTGCAGATTTGCTGAGGCTGAAAAAAAGACATGGGTTCCTTTAAGGTAATCATTCCACAAAAAAACCCTGCTTTTGTAAAACAGTGATTAGTTTAGAACAACCTGCCCCATTGCCAGTGATGTCTGTTTCCATGGTAGCAAGAGCCCAGCTGGCAGCCTAGTTATCAGAAGAACTCTAATAAATTTCAGAGGCAGACTTCTGGAAATTACTTTTCTTTGCCTTTCTGTTCTGCTCTTCCCTGCCCCCTTTTTCAAAGTACCTCGATTCATGGAAGGACCAAAGGTCTCTTAATTCAATAACAGGTTGAATATGCCTGTTAAAAAGTAGTTTCCATATACATCTTCTTTTCTATTCATCATAATGGCTTAGAAGAGCTCTGATACCACGTTTTACACTAGGTGAGCTGTACTGGAAAGCCTGTATCTGAGCTGTATCTCGTTATGTTCTCTGGGTAGAACTCACATGACCAAATGTTCCTTCAAACAAAATAAAGTTATTGCAACTAGGGGGGGAAATACATGCTGGAGAAAAGGATTTTAGTCTAGCCTTCTCCTTTGTAGCAGTAGAAGAGAGCAAGAGTCCAGTAGCACCTATAACACTAACAAAATTTGTATTAGGGTATGAACTTTCATGAGTCACAGCTCACTTTTTCAGAAGATCTGAAGAAGTGAGCTATCCATCTTGAGCTTTCTCCTTTGTGTACTAATTTTCTGTTTGGAGAGATTTGGCGGTGGGGGGAGGGGGAATGGATGAATTTTCAATCTTGTGAGCCTCACAGCATTTTGAAATGGGGCAGCACACCTAAGTGAAATTTCGGGGCAGAGGTCAGGTGGTATAAGTGGTCTCTTTTTCAGCAAAGCCATGGTGGCCCATGATGGGATGAAACCATTGAACATGGTACATCACAAGAAAGTGTTGTGTATCTGTGGAGCATTCTACTGCTTATATTTATTTTGTTTAAATGTATAGCTACCTCACTGTTTTCATTAATCACTATCTGGCATACTAAAAGATTTTTCATCCCAGTAGAGAGATAAGAACATTCCCAAGACATCTATTTTATAACTGGTTATATACAAGTGATTGCTTACCACCTGGCTGACAGCCATCTGTATATACTCACCACCATTTTAGAGTGGTTAGATGCAGGCAACTTGAAGGAATGTTCTCACAGGTAGCAGTTGACTAACCAACAGTATGCCATGCTGAGCTTTGGTCTTTCATGTGATTCTCACTAACTATATGCTGGTTTAACATTCACTTCATTCCAGAAGCACAGTTTGGCTGTCAAGTTAAGGTAAAGGTAGCCCCCTGTGCAAGCACCAAGTCATTACTTACCCATGGGGGGATGTCACATCATGACATTTTCTTGGCAGACTTTTTGTTACAGGGTGGTTTGTCATTGCCTTCCCAGTTGTTGACCCATTAAGTCTACTCTGTTTGGCAGCAGGTCAAGGTCTCAGATTAAGATCATTCTTGGGTCTTATCCTTAAGAACATTTAAACTAACAATGGTGGTGTTTGAATTTAGGATCTTTTGCACGCAGAGCATTTGCTGTACCCTTGAAATGCACCTGAAAAGTCTTGTCCAAGGAATGACCTGTATACCACACCTATGAGCAGTTCTGTATGTGGACTAAGGATATAGTATTTGCTGGTGGTGTGAGACCCTAGAGGAGCCAACATACTTGTTCAGTGAGTTAGTGGTAACAGGCCTATCTTGTTTATACAATTAAAAAAAATGCATTTCAGATTTCAGTGGAGGGGGAACCTGTTTCTCCTCCATTCTTTGTGAGAGGCTTTTGTAAGCTCCACAGCTTCTGGCAACACTTGTTGACACTCTGGAAGCTCGAGTGTGAGTGTAGCATGGTTAACAGAGTCACATCCAAGCCCAACAGGTCTTGCCATGGAAACAGAGGATTCTTTCCCAGAGCAAAGCCCGTCCGAATGGACAAGTCTCTGCATAACAATAAATTAAGAATGAGCAAATGCACAGTGAGTGTCAGTGTGGAACAATGGTTAACCATTATTATATCAATATTGGACCAAATCCCCTCTCAGCTGTAGTGTTCCCTTGGTACCATGGACCAGTCACTCTGCTCTAGCTTACCCTATCCAGTAGAGCTGTGAGGATGAAAAAAATCCACTCTGAGTTCCTTGGAGGAAGTTTCAGATGAAAATGGGATAGATGATGGAGCTAAGAAGTTAAACCATTTTCTCATCATTTGGGGAGATGGCATCAAAGCTGAGGGAAAGGAACATATCCTCATGTTGCATGGGCAATGTTCACTCTTTTCCCTTAATGTGTTGTACCCTTGAAGCAGACCACTGGAACCCAGGCACATTGGGGAAAGAGGCAATGTGCACTCTTTTCTGTGTTCTGCAAGCTCTTCTGCATTGCAACAAAATGGTGCAGAGAGGAGACACATCATGGCTGCTAACAGCCACAGATGATGAGAAAGAAAGACCTGCTGGTGGGGCATTTCACATCCCACAAGCCACCCTTTTTATCTCAGATTTTGTGGATGGTGAGTCTTTAGTGCAGCTAGGTGAAATAGGATGTGATCTATCTGGCTTTATAAGGCAATTGTACATGGAGCAAGAGGTGGCAGACCAGAGGCTCTTGCGACAGCCAGAAGAGGGGGCAAGAGTCACAGGAAAGTAGATTCTGGGAACCCTGGACCAAACCTGTGAACTCTGAAAAATTCATACTTGCATATTCTTCTCTCTTCCCATGTGCAATATTTGTACTGTGGATCAGGATCATGATGTGGTACAGAAGGAACTTCCCCCTGCTGTTACCACAAACAGAAATTACTCAGAGGAAACTATTGTCCATTAAAGAAGACCATATATTCTGCAATGGGTCAGATGTTGCCCACCCCCGCCCCCCTTGCTTAGGAAACTGATTGATCTGTGCCAGGGTGTCTGCAGTGACAAACTGAAATATAAACCAAACAAACCGGGCTAAAATTCATCACAGTTTGTGAGAAATGAGCTCCTACAAACTGCTGGTTTGCGAACCTTGAACTGGCCCAGTTCGTGACGAACTTTGGTTTGTATTTTGGTTTGTGCCTGCCTCTAATACTGATCCAATGTCCAAAATTGCTGTGGCTCCCTGGCATGCAAACCAAAGCACACACTGCTGCTGTGCACAGGTTGATAAGAACATAAGAACATAAGCAAAGCCATGTTGGATCAGGCCAGTGGCCCATCCAGTCCAACATTCTGTCACACACAGTGGCTAGAAATCCAGTGCCATCTAAAGGACTGTCAGTGAGGCCAGGACACCAGAAGCCCTCCCACTGCCTTCCTTCCAGCACCAAGACAACAGAGCACCACCTCCCCACAAAGAGAATACCATCTATCTCCTGTGGCTAATAGCCACTGATGGACCTCTGCTCCATATATTTGTCCAGTCCCCTCTTGAAGCTGGCAATGCTTGTAGCTGCCACCACCTCCTGTGGCAACGAATTCCATGTGTTTATCACCCTTTGTGTAAAGTAGTATTTTCTTCTATCTGTTCTAACCCGACTGCTCAATAATTTCATAGAGTGCCCACAAGTTCTTGTATTGTGAGAAAGGGAGAAAAACACATCTTTCTCTACCTCCTCTAACCCGTGCATTATCTTGTAAACCTCTATCATGTCTCCCCTCAGTCGTCTTTTCTCCAGGCTAAAGAGCCCCAAGCGCCTCAATCTTTCCTCATAGGGAAAGTGTTCCAACCCTTTAATCATTTTAGTTGCCCTTCTCTGTACTTTTTCCAGTGCTATGATATCTTTTTTAAGGTGTGGCGACCAGAACTGTACACAGTACTCCAAATGAGGCCTCACCATCGATTTATACAGAGGCATTATGATACCGGCTGATTTGTTTTCAATCCCTTTCCTAATAACCCCTAGCATAGCATTAGCTTTTTTTATGGCAGTCGCACACTGTGCTGACGTTTTTAGTGAGTTATCTATCATGACTCCAAGATCTCTCTCTTGGTCAGTCTCCGCCAGTTCAGACCCCATCAACTTGTATTTATATTTTGGATTTTTGGTTCCAATGTGCATTACTTTGCACTTGGCTACATTGAACCTCATTTGCCACATGGATGCCCACTCTTCTAGCCTCGACAGATCCCTTTGGAGTGCCTCACAATCCTCTCTGGCTTTCACCACCCTGAACAATTTCGTGTCATCTGCAAATTTAGCCACTTCACTGCTTAATCCCAATTCCAAATCATTAATAAACAAGTTAAAAAGCATTGGACCCAATACCGACCCCTGTGGCACCCCACTGCTCACCACCCTCCACTGTGAGAAGTGCCCGTTTATACTCACTCTCTGTTTCCTATTAATTAGCCAGTTTTCGATCCAAAAGAGGACTTGGCCCTTTATCCCATAGCTACTGAGCTTACTTAGGAGCCTTTGATGAGGAACTTTGTCAAAAGCTTTCTGGAAGTCAAGATAAACAATATCTATCGGGTCTCCCTTGTCCACTTGTTTGTTCACTCCCTCAAAGAACTCTAACAGATTGGTGAGACAAGATCTTCCCTTACAGAACCCATGCTGAGTTTTCCTCATCAGCTTTTGGTCATCAATGTGCCCACTAATTTTATTTTTGATAATAGTTTCCACCAACTTACCCGGTATTGACATCAGGCTGACTGGCCTGTAATTTCCCGGATCTCCCCTGGAACCTTTTTTAAAGATGGGGACAACATTAGCTACCTTCCAGTCCTCAGGAACAGATGCAGAGTTTAATGACAGATTACATATTTTTGTGAGGAGATCTACAAGTTCACACTTGAGTTCTTTCAGAACTCTTGGATGTATGCCATCTGGGCCCGGTGATTTATCAGTTTTTAAATTATCTAGCAGTCGCATAACCTCCTCTCTCGTCACCTCAATGTGACTCAGGTCTTTCAAAACCCCTCCCAAAGTCAGTGCTTCCGGAGTGGGCATGCACTTCTTATCTTCCACAGTGAAGACAGAAGCAAAGAACGCATTCAGCTTCTCGGCCATTTCCCTATCACCCTTTAGTAATCCTTTTACGCCTTGGTCATCCAAGGGCCCCACTGCCTCCCTAGCTGGTTTCCTACTTCTAATATATTTAAAGAATTGTTTATTGTTTTTCTTTATGTTCTTTGCAATATGCTCCTCATATTCCCTTTTTGCCTGTCTGATCACAGACTTGCACTTTTTTTGCCACAGCTTATGCTCCTTTTTATCAACCTCACTCCGACTAGTTTTCCACTGCCTAAAAGAATCCTTTTTACCTTTTACAGCTTCTATTACATTGCTTGTTAACCATGCTGGCCTTTTCCTAAACCTGAGTCCATGCAAGGGTGCACAGGAAAGCTCTTTACCTCTACCAGCCTCACACATAAATCAGGTCTTAGACCTATGCAGAGTAGGGCACTGGAAGTAAGACACACCCCTCTGCTTTCCCTTTCAAAATCTCAAAACATCTGAGGAAATAAATATCTCTACAATAGGAATTCCCTCAGTAATGTGAGGGGCAAAAGTGCTTTCCGGTGCAGTCCTAAGCAACATTACACCCTTCTAAACCCATTGACCAATGGATTTAGAAGAGGGTAACTCTGCTTAGGATTGCACTGTTGGCCTCTAAGGACCAGCTGTAGAGCAATCCCCCTCCCCTTGTACCTGCAGAAGTGGGCAAAAATATTCACAAAGGGTGAATCTGCAGGGGACGAGGTTTTATTCTCAGATATATTCAAGCTCACATTGCAAACAAAACGGTGTGCTTTGAGACCATTTGCTGCAGGCCTTTTTATACTTTATAAGACCTTTAGTGATGTTATTGACACGAATGATGTTCAACTGTTTTTTTTTAAAAAAAGGGAAAGCAGGATATGAATCCAGTGACACCTTAGAGACTAACACAATTTTCAGAGAGTCAAAATTCCCTCCTTCAGATACAGAAAAAGGAATATGTATCTTGGTGTGTCTTGCTAGTACATAGATCAATTTAATTGTATATAACAATAGCCAGTGTACAGACTGAATAAACTGGACAAACATACTGCTGTTGTTGAGAAAATAATCACACGCAATCTGAAAAAAGGGGGCGTCTCCATTGTTATCCCCCTATTCTTCCTAAATAGTGCCACTAGATCCACATATCCCTCATCCTCCGTTCTTTCTTTCTTTCTTTCTTTCTTTCTTTCTTTCTTTCTTTCTTTCTTTCTTTCTTTCTTTCTTTCTTTCTTTCTTTCTTTCTTTGTTTATTTGTTTATTTGTTTATAGTCTGCCTTTCTCACAAGGTGGATTACAGTGTGAGGTTAGTACAGTTAATATCAGGAACATTTCCATAAACAATGGCATAGGGTAAATAGATACAAGTTCACAAAGATATAGCATTAGTAGGAATCCAATTCAACATAACGGTGAGGTCTATGGTTCCTAACTCGTTAGCTGATCATCTGAGATCCCCTCCCTACAATACAGCCCTCTTATCTGAGTAAAAAACCCCTCTTGAATATTTCAGTTTTGCATTGTTTGTGGAAAGCCAGGAGAGTGGGGGGCTCTCCTGACCTTCCCAGGCAGGTCATTCCACAGGATAGGGGCCACCACAGAGAAAGCCCATGTACAAGCCGCTGTCAATTTTGCTGGGTGGAACCTTGAAGGGTCAGGACACGTACTGTGATGCAGGATGTATGCACATTTTCTTACCCAAACTCTCACAGAGCCATGAAAAGAACTATTCCAATCCCACAATACACGCCACATAGATCTGGTTGATAGGCACAATGTTCAAGGAGTCAAAATAACCCACACTTTCTGTATTGCATAAACTTCCATGAAGCTACCAAAAATTCCATTTCATTCTCCAAGCACTTAAATAAAATAACCAGACAGATTATTCCTCTTTAACACACCACTGTAATTCATTTTAAAGCTATAATGTTCTCAGGTTCAGCCATTAAAAGAACAATAAAACTGCTTAAAGGGTATTTTCCTCCAGTTAATAAGCAGTGCACAATTCACTAAGCTTGTGTGGAATAGCCTGGAATTTTAATAAACTGAAGTGACAGTGCTTGGTCTATTAATTTCTCGGCTACTATTGAAATTCAGGCACTTGGCCAATCTTTGTTTCCCCCCTCTTGGAAATATTTTACCTTATTCTTCATGGAGCTTAATTCAGATAATGTTGCTAACTGCCTGTTCAGGGAAAACACAATTTGTTCAAATAGCTACAATCTATTTAATACCACTGGACATCAGATCTTGAGATGGATAAGGTATCATTGTGGGGGTTCAGCCCTTTCCACACTTTTTCATTTGAAGAGTGATCTACAATCTGCGACGCCACACTGACACCTCCTAACTTATGCCAGTGCAGGAAGCCAAGTCTCAGAAACCTCCGGGCATAGTAGTTAATCCAATAAAGATTAATATTCTTTGGAGGGGGGAGAAGATTCTGGGTCATTTCCAGGCCTGGCATAATGAACTGGCTGCATCAGGCTTACTGTCTATGGGAGACATACTGAAACTGCTGTAGAAGCAGAGCAACAGCGTCTCCTTTCAGGCACACAAATCTTCTCCCATCCTATACCTCTTCATTTGCTGCCTGACTTCTCCCTGTGGGCCCAAGTGTGGTGGCAAAGAGAAGGAGCATGAGCATTCACAGTTGTACTACTCCCTTTCTCATTCTCTATCTCCCTCGTTGATGTACATTTCCCGAGAGCCAGTTTGGTGTGATGGTTAAGAACAGCGGGACTCTAATCTGGAGAGCAGAGTTTGATTCCCCACTCCTCCACTTGAATCCACCTGGGTGACCTTGGGTCAGTCATAGCTCTTCCAGAGCGCTCTCAGCCCCACCCACCTCACAGGGTGATTGTTGTGCGGATAAAAATAACATACTTTGTAAACTGCTCTGAGCGCATGTTAAGTCATCCTGAGGGGCGGTATATAAATCAAATGTTATGGATATGGATATGGATATGGATATGGATATGGATATGGATATGGATATGGATATGGATATGGATATGGATATGGATATTGTTGCCTGTTCACCTGCTCAGTGCAATGCGACAACATTTGCTCCCCTAGTGGGAATGAAGAGACAGACAACGTTGTTGGATCTAAGGGCCACTTTATTGAATTAACCTCAACGTTAACATTAATCAAACTGCGGCAAGGGGAAAAGCGGTACAGGTCAAGCCACGTGGTCATTCCAAGACCCCCGCCTTGACCTGCCTGGGCGAGCCCCGAAGCCCCGGGTGCGAGCCATCCCTAGAGATGGCAAGGATACCCGGCCAGCCTGGCAAATTGGTTCCCCCCTTCCAAGCTCCTAATCCTCAGCCGTACAGCAGTGAGGCAGGACTTGCACATGGGGTTAACCTAGGCAGCCTGCCCACGCGCGCTGGCAGCCGTCACAAGCAGTACCAGCCGCTCCTAGCAGACCCCTCTTCCCCACCAATAGGGAAGCGCCAAGGGTGCTCACCGGCCCGCTGACTAAATCCCAAACCAATCCTGCCAGAACAACCTAACCAGCACCACCCAAACAAAATCCTGCACACGAGCAATGGTGTAAGGTAGGCGAAAAACCCCTCATCCAAGGCCAATTAGGATAAGAGGAAAAAATTCCTACCTGGCTCCTAAAAGGCAGCCGGCTAAACCCACACCAAAACAGGGTGAGGAGGGTGGGCCGAGCTTAGCAGCAACTGAATGCTGCCTGGGCAGAGCCGCACAAACGGCTGCTGGCTCCGCCCACGCAGCAATAACCCGGATGCCCGGGAAAGTCCCTGCTCTTCCTCCTCCCAGTGAGAGCAAAGGCAGACCCCCTCCGTAGCAGCCAGAGCTGCACGGAGGTAGGGTCTAATTGCTCCCCTAGTGGGAATGAAGAGACAGACAACGTTGTTGGATCTAAGGGCCACTTTATTGAATTAACCTCAACGTTAACATTAATCAAACTGCGGCAAGGGGAAAAGCGGTACAGGTCAAGCCACGTGGTCATTCCAAGACCCCCGCCTTGACCTGCCTGGGCGAGCCCCGAAGCCCCGGGTGCGAGCCATCCCTAGAGATGGCAAGGATACCCGGCCAGCCTGGCAAATTGGTTCCCCCCTTCCAAGCTCCTAATCCTCAGCCGTACAGCAGTGAGGCAGGACTTGCACATGGGGTTAACCTAGGCAGCCTGCCCACGCGCGCTGGCAGCCGTCACAAGCAGTACCAGCCGCTCCTAGCAGACCCCTCTTCCCCACCAATAGGGAAGCGCCAAGGGTGCTCACCGGCCCGCTGACTAAATCCCAAACCAATCCTGCCAGAACAACCTAACCAGCACCACCCAAACAAAATCCTGCACACGAGCAATGGTGTAAGGTAGGCGAAAAACCCCTCATCCAAGGCCAATTAGGATAAGAGGAAAAAATTCCTACCTGGCTCCTAAAAGGCAGCCGGCTAAACCCACACCAAAACAGGGTGAGGAGGGTGGGCCGAGCTTAGCAGCAACTGAATGCTGCCTGGGCAGAGCCGCACAAACGGCTGCTGGCTCCGCCCACGCAGCAATAACCCGGATGCCCGGGAAAGTCCCTGCTCTTCCTCCTCCCAGTGAGAGCAAAGGCAGACCCCCTCCGTAGCAGCCAGAGCTGCACGGAGGTAGGGTCTAATTGCTCCCCTAGTGGGAATGAAGAGACAGACAACGTTGTTGGATCTAAGGGCCACTTTATTGAATTAACCTCAACGTTAACATTAATCAAACTGCGGCAAGGGGAAAAGCGGTACAGGTCAAGCCACGTGGTCATTCCAAGACCCCCGCCTTGACCTGCCTGGGCGAGCCCCGAAGCCCCGGGTGCGAGCCATCCCTAGAGATGGCAAGGATACCCGGCCAGCCTGGCAAATTGGTTCCCCCCTTCCAAGCTCCTAATCCTCAGCCGTACAGCAGTGAGGCAGGACTTGCACATGGGGTTAACCTAGGCAGCCTGCCCACGCGCGCTGGCAGCCGTCACAAGCAGTACCAGCCGCTCCTAGCAGACCCCTCTTCCCCACCAATAGGGAAGCGCCAAGGGTGCTCACCGGCCCGCTGACTAAATCCCAAACCAATCCTGCCAACGCAAGGGCCAAGCCTCTGCTTAGGCCCCTGCGCCCCACTAATGGCCAAGGGCCAACCTAAGCCCTTGCCGCAGGTCGTTGAGGAAAAGATCATTGCCAGCCTCAGATAGGTGAACCCCATCACTACGATAGAGGCTGGCAACCTCGGCCCTTATCCTGGGGTGGGGTAAATAAACCCCCAATCCCTCCCCAAGGGCCTTCTGAATGGCCCTATTGGCCTTCATCCTGGCCCTTTCTATCGCATGCCGGTCCATTGCCTCACGCCACACTTTGCGAGGCAACATGGCCGACCACATTATGAGGACCCCCGGCCATCGCAACAGGATTTCCTGCAAGTCCCATTTGGCCTGCAGCGACAAAGCCTTACCATGAATGAACCCCAGATCGTTCCCTCCCAAATGTATAACCAATATGTGCGGTATGGGCCCCCGCCGCTGCTCAAAAAGCAGCGGCAACAACCCTGGCCAACGTAGGCCTCGACGGCCCTGCCATTCAACTGATGCCCACTCGCTCAACCCAAGCTGTGACCCAACAGGAGACCGCCTGGCCTGATGAGCCGCCCAGAAAACCATACTGTGTCCGCAGATCAAAATTCATCGCTTCTCTCGGCGAGACACAGCACCTAGGAAACATCAATTAGTAAAGGCTCAAAACTGGTTCAAAGGGCGAATATAGGAACGATAAGCAGCTGACCTCCACCTGCCGACGCCCTGTATCACCTGCGCCGAATATCCCATTGCTGCTGCTGTGGATGCAGCCCCAATTCTGAAAGAATGGGTTCCAAACTTAATCCCCTCCAGCCCAATCTTGGACAGAGCACGCTCAGTCACAGTCCAAAATTGAAAACGTGTCAGAGGGGAACCATCCTCGTGACAGAATAAAACCCCAGGGGCCTCCTTGCGAGCTCGCATATACCTGCGCAGGGCATAAACCGGACACAACTCCCGGTCCGCACAGGTCCCCAGCTTAAGGACAACCCCCTTCTGCCTCTGATCTGTCTTGGATTTCCTGACCAAAAGGGAAACCCCGCCATCTACAAATTCCACATCCCCCACTTGCAGAGCCCGGTCAGACTTATCAGACTTAGACCGGACAACTAATTCACTAATGCGAAAAGCCCCAAAAAAGGCCGTAAGGGCAGCCGCATGAAATAGCTTAACCTCAAACCGCGAGCTACAAACTGCACCCCAAGTGGAGACCAACCCTTTTAAAACAGAAGGCGATATGGGCTCCCTAAGGTCGGCACAAGGCCCAACCTCACGTGCCCAGCCCTCCAGCATTTTCCGGACTCGGAAGTCCCCCGTGGCCTCCGAGAACCCCCGAGCCTTACTCACAAATGCTAACGCAGAAAGTTGACCCCTAATTGAACTAACTGCGAGACCACGCCCTTTCTGATGCACGCAAAAACGTATCAGGTGCTCCACAGGGATGGGCCAAACCTGTTGCAGGCCCTCCCCCGACCTAAAACCCAGAAACTGGCCTACCGCTCTGTCGTAGCTGCGCCGCGTGCTGGGTGCCACCGCGAGCCTAATGGCCCTAAAAGCTTCGGCTTCCCAAGGAGCCATAGGTCCGGGGGCATCTGCGCAGGAATCTGGTCTGCCTCTGGAGCCAGCTGCCAAAACCGCCCCATCTGTTGGCGAGACAAAGCGTCTGCCACCCCATTGCTCACCCCAGGCACATGCCTGGCTTTAAACAGAATATTCTTCCTGAGACAAAGCAACGTAAAGGCACGAACCAGCCTCATGACCCGCTCAGATTTTGAAGATAAAGAGTTGACCACCTGTACCACAGCCATGTTGTCGCACCAAAAGTGGACAACATGGTTGGCCAACTCCTCCCCCCAAAGGTGCACTGCCACTAATATAGGAAAAAACTCCAGGAAGGTAAGGTCCCTAACCAGACCTCTAGCCAGCCAATCACGTGGCCACCGCTCAGCGCACCAATGCCTGCGGAAATAAACTCCAAAACCCGTGGATCCTGAAGCATCAGACATAACCTGAAGGTCCGCTTCCAGCAGCAGGTCATCCCTCCAGAAGGTAACCCCATTATAGCCCTCCAGGAAGTCGGACCAAACATCCAAATCCTCCTGCATCCCTCTAGAAATTCTAAGGCGATGATGCGGCAACCTCAGAGCCGACATAGCATCACACAGTCGCCGCAAAAATGCTCTACCAGGAGAAACTGCCTTACATGCAAAGTTCAGGTGGCCCACGAGCTGCTGGAGCTCCACAAGGGACACCTTGGACCTTGCCCTAAATTCCTGCAGTCTAAGCTTGAGGTCAGAAACCTTCTCCGGGGGTAGACGGAAACACTGATGCAGTGTGTCAATCTCAATTCCTAAAAACGTCAAGACCGGAGATGGACCCTCCGTTTTCTCACCCGCCAAAGGAACCCCCAGCTCCTCCGCCAACCGAGTGAAAGTGTCAAGCAACCGGGCGCACTGCCCGGTCCCAGCCTCCCCAGCGAACATAAAATCATCTAAATAATGACAGGAATTGCGGCTACCCGCCCTACGCTGCAGCTCCCACTCCAAAAAGGAGCTGAAACGCTCAAAGGTCGCGCATGAAATGGAACAGCCCATAGGAAGGGCACGGTCCATATAATACTTTCCTTCAAAGCAAAACCCCAACAATTCAAAATCATCGGGGTGGACCGGGAGAAGGCGAAAGGCAGACTTAATGTCGCATTTCGCCAACTCCGCCCCGGGGCCGCACTGGCGCACAATCCTGACTGCTTGATCGAACGACGTATAACGCACAGAGCACAACTGCTCTGGAATAGCATCGTTCACAGACTCACCCCTGGGAAAGGAGAGGTGATGAATCAGGCGGTATTCACCAACCGCCTTCTTCGGCACCACTCCCAATGGGGACACCCTTAAATTAGGAACCGGGGGGGAATCAAAAGGGCCAAGCACCCGGCCCTCCGCGCACTCCTTACCTATCTTATTTCTAACCACCTCCTCCAACCCACCAACAGAACGCAAATTAGAACACATATAAGGGGAACGGCCCCCTTGAACTGGAATCCTAAAACCAACTGAGAAACCCTGCCAGAGAAACAATGCGTCCTGCCTGCGCGGATACGCCTGCAAAAGCCTCCTAAGGACCGTCAGTCTTACTGGGCTGGGGCCCTTTACCAGGAGCCTGCTGCTTGCCGGCTCCACCGCCACCGAATCCCCGGCCTGCACCTCCTGGCCGCGCCTTTGGGCAGGAATTATAGGAGTGGAAGCCCGCACAGGAAGGACATTCGTGCTTAAACCTGCAGGGCTTGCGTGAACATGCTCCCTTGAAGGCAAATTCCCAACATAACAGCCGGGGTTGAACCGGCTGTCCCGCTGCAGAGCGGGTATTGGATGTAGAAGGCGTAGCTGACCGCTGCACGACGTGCCCGCTATCCGATCTATCACCTACGTTAGGCTTGGATGGCGACATAACTGACAGCCAAAGCTGCTGGTGAATTCTGTCCCAAGGTATGCTGGGGTTAAGGGCCGCCCTCATCCTGAACTCCTCATCGTACTGCATCCAAGCAGCACCTGAGAAGCCAGTATACCCCTTATATATGATGTCCAGGTATTGAAAAAGAGCAACAGCCCGCTGCGGCTGAGCCCTCACTAGCACCCCAGCATAAATCAAGAAACCTGGGAGCCAATTGTGCCAATTCCTATCGACACGCCTCCTCTTAAGTCTCTCTTTGTCCCTGTCATCCAAGTCATCCTTGTCCTTCTTTTCCAACTCACGGAAAAGAAGGGAAAAGACGTCGACGTATTCACCCCTAATAATCTTATCACGCGTCGCCTGCGTTAAGTGATCCCCCAATGGCAACGCAGCGTCGCCAAAGGGAAGAGCACTAAAAGGGACGTTGCCATAAACTAATGGGGCATACGGACAAAAACCCCACGGGCTCCCTGGGAAACCCTGCCACATCCCCGCCGGGGTCTGCCCCCATGAAGGGGCCACTCCGCCTCCTGCCGCCAAAGAAGCAGCACCCTGCTGAGATCCCCCAACCCCTGACCCATGCCCTGACCACGGGCCCTGACTGCCCGACGCCCACGGCATGGGCAATGGCTGGTAACTACCCACATGTGCCGCTTGGCTCCCACGCACCTCAGCTTGCCCCCAAGGCCCCCAAGGCCATGGAAAAGTGTTGTGTGGTGCAACATCCTTACCAGAACCTTCCGAGGGCTCAACAGCCAAGGCAACCGGTGCAGCATCGATCCCGGCCTCCGCCTCCAGATCCACCACCTGCTGCTCCGTCTCACCACACCGCTCTGCAGTCGCTCTGGCCCTGCTAGACTCTCCTGACGTCGCCCCCGCAGTGCCTTCCAGAACAGAGAGACGCCTTAGGATTTCACGATTAACCGCATCCCTAGCCGCCCCTCTTATAGGCCTAGATCTATTCCTGTCCGTCACCACCGCAGTAGGGACGCCCTTATCCCTCTCCAGGGCCTCAAGCCTCTTTAAGATCTCCTGCTGGCTAACCCCATCCTCCTCCTCCTCCGAGGAAGACCCGGCTGGAGCAGGCCTCTTAGCAGGAGCCTTTGAAGCCGTTTTCTTACCCTTTGAAGGGCCACTCCCCTTTTTAGGAGGCATACCTAATCCTCCCCAAGTCCCCTCAGGCAGTGTACAATCCCCCCAAAATGGCCTTCAATAGAAAAAAGGGGGGGGGTGTGTGCCAGGGACTACAAAATGGCCGCTGCCTAGGTGCCCTTTACAAAATGGCCACCTGCCTAATAAACGCCAGCGAGGGACTTCCAATCACCCCCCTATATTAACCCCCTTTCACCACCCCTGTAGGGCAGGATAAACAATGGGTGGGGGGGGGAGTCAAGGCCAGGACAATTCCTGCCCCAAAAACACAGCCACTTATCCCTTACAGTAGCCGGGGGGGAGGGTTACTGAAGGGGGGGGGGGCGAAGCAACCCCTGCCCCGCTTGCCCCAGCAAATGAGCCGCAATAGGCCTGAACCCGGCCCGACAGCCACACTCCTAAAGGCGGCCCCGCGCCGCCACAGGCCAACGCGGAACGCCGCCTCCGCCCGGCTGCACGGCCCGAGCAGCCGCAGCCGTCTGAAGCCGCGCTGCCGCGCGCGCAGCCGTCTGAATCCGCGCTGCCGCGCACGGCCGCCGCCTCCGCCGCCAAACCCTCTACGCCGCCTTGCACTCCGGCTCCCTGCTGCCGGCCGCCGCAGCGCAGACGCTCCACTGGCTCTCGCCCCGACCACGGCCGCCCAAAAGCAGCCGCCTCCGCCGCCGAAGCTCGCCGCCGGAGCCCTGCACCGCTCGGAGAGAGACGCACGTCCGTCTATCTCCGAGCTTAGCAGCAACTGAATGCTGCCTGGGCAGAGCCGCACAAACGGCTGCTGGCTCCGCCCACGCAGCAATAACCCGGATGCCCGGGAAAGTCCCTGCTCTTCCTCCTCCCAGTGAGAGCAAAGGCAGACCCCCTCCATAGCAGCCAGAGCTGCACGGAGGTAGGGTCTAATTATTTCTCCTCTTTTCTCCAACTAAGACCTGATTGCATGCTTTCCCTCCACCCCCATGGGTGTGCTCACAATATGATATTAGCACATGATGGTGAAGAGCAGGTGGTGCCCCAGACATGAATTTTTGGACCTAGTGGATGAGTAAACAAGGGATAAAGACTGGGAAGGAATGTGAGGCTTTTGAGAAATGACCTTCAATCCAGCTGCTTGGTCTGTTGGTCATCCTCTAGATTGAGTTGCCAACTCTGAGTTGGAAAATTCCTGAAGATTTGGGGGTGGAGCTTGGAAAGGACGAGCTTTAAGGAGACAAGACATCTCAGTGTGCATAATGCCACAGAGTCTGCTGTCCACACCTGCCATTTTCTCCACGGGGACTGATTTCTGTAATCTGGAGACAAGTTGTAATTTCAGGGGATCTCCAGGCCCCACCTGGGGGCCTGAAGATCAGCAGCCCTACCTCCAGACCAGGTGTTCCTGTGTATATCTGAGGTGGCCCACTGTGGTGGGGCTATCACTGCTCTCTTACACAAGGACTGCAAAGACCCAGAGCCAGCCTGTCCATTTTATACATTATATAGATGCAAACTCAGAATTGCCAAAGTGTTTAAAACAAGAATTGCACCCAATCCTGTGGTTAAAAGCTAAAATAAAACACAGGTTCAATTCACACAAAAAAGAAGAGAAATCAATAACAACAACAACAACAATGACAAACATTCAATTTATATACCGCCCTTCGCCTACTAAATGCCCACTCAAAGCGGTATACGAAGTGTGTTATTATTGTCCTCATGATAATCACCCTGTGAGGTGGGTGGGGCTGAGAGAACTTTAGAAGAACTGTGACTAACTCAAGGTTATCCAGCTGGCTTCAGCTGGAGGAGTGGGGAATTAAACCCGGTTCTCCAGATTAGAGTCCTGCCACTCTTAACCACTATACCAAACTGGCTCTCAAAAAGGGGGAGGTCAAAAAGAATAGGAATCAGGAATTCAATTTCATTCCTAACTGCTTAGTGTTTGAAAACCTGCTATTAATCGAGACTAGTAGTTATTTCAACAATTTACCTAGCAAAGGCATGTGTGATATTCTTTCATGAAACTTTACTCATCTTCTCAAAGTTATTATAATGTCTCTTAAATTTGCCTGAGCAAGAACTTTCAGAACTTGCCTCCAGTATTGCTTAAGACACATCACGTTGCAGCGTTAACCACTGTGCTGTCCTCCTAAGACATTTTTGCTGGTTTGGTAGTAAATATTTGCAGGATGGTATCCCATGCATTTCTTTTATAAATGCTTTAAGCCTTTGGGGTCTTAAAATTCCATTGGAGTAGTTTGTTATTTGTATCTGGAAAAATCCATTTCACTTTGTAAAACTGTCAATGATCTTTTTGCACTGATGCATTACTGGAAAGTATTTTATATGGAATTTCTGTGCTTTTAGTTTCCTATCTGTCTTGCTGCCACTTGCAGGGCCGCTGTGCATCAAGAAGGAGCTGTGTGCCCTTTCTGGGTGGTTAGTCTGGCATTCTTTTTCTGCTTGTGACCCTGCTTCTGATTATGCTAGCTACAGCAGCCATCCACCCACCCCAGTAAAGCCTCTAGCCAAGAACAGAGATTTTCTTAGCTGCCACCATAGCAGCTACCACAGCCGCCACCTCCTTCTTCCCTGGAGCACGTCCTCCAGGACTCTCCTTCTCAGAGAGCTGTTCTGGATCAGCTTTAAATGGGTCAATATTGCCATTGCATGCTCAAAAACCCTTTGGGTTAATCTTGCAAAATAGCTGACATTTTCTTCTTTCATGGAAATGTCTTAGAAGTGATCAGGGGAGGGGGTGGGTCGGTGGGATTCCATCCCTTTTGCAGTATTATAGCTGTTATATGAACAATGATAGCATTTGGACTTGTCTCCTCTGTATTGGGATCAGTGCTATTTATTTGATCACAAATGATTTGTAACTGGGTATAAGCAGTGTAGAAGCCAGTTTACAGATGATACCAAATTATTCAGGATGGAGAAAATCAAGACAGACTGTGAAGAGGTTCTCCACAAACTGAGTGAGTGAACAACAGTGGAGAAAATGAAGTTCAGTGTAAGGTGATGCATACAGGAACAAAATCCTAACTTTAAATATATATTGATGAGTTCTGAAGTGGCTGAGACTGAGATTGTGTGTGGCAGCAATGAAAAAGGCTGATTCCATGCTGGGAATTATTAGGAAAGGGATGGAAAATAAAATGGCCAATACTGAGAGACAAAGAGTGTGTGAGTAATTAGTTCTCTTGTTATTAGTCCATCCCTGCTTCAGAACACTGAAAGCCCTTTTCACCAGGGCAGCCATTTTGTGTCAGGGTTATGTTTCAGTATTAGTCTACTAATGAGACAGGAATTTGATGAAGTGAGCTCTAGCTTATGAAACTTCATGCTGGAATAAATTTTGTTAATCACTAAGTTGCCGCTGGACTCCTGTTTAATTTTTCTTCTTTCTGAGTGATCTTGTTCTAGGTAGGCATGGGTGGGGATAGCTTAGCATTCAAAGTCAATCACATGTCAGTGCAATATTCCTGAGAAAAGACACAGCCATTCCTCTGACAGACAGGAATGCTGGTCTTTGAGCCCCTCTCTGTGCTTTTTCAGGCAGAAATGAAAAGCAGTCAGTCAAAGCTGTTCTAAATCTGAGCTTGCATAACAAGTTATGTTCTTTAACCATGCAAATGTTGCAGCCCTTTAATGATGTCTTAATAATAAGCAATTAGCATGGCAAAGAGATGCAGTGGGTAGGGTTCTCAAAAGGCCTGGAGAAAAAAAATATCATGTCCCTTTAACAGAGGCTTTACTTTGTGGAAATGGGCAGATGAAGCATTTCACAGCATAGAGGTAAAGAACATCACCTGTTAAATTACATTCCATCAAGTCTCCATAAAAGAGAAATTACATTTCTCCCCCTCTAAACCTGTTGGGAGCCCTAAGGGTGACCAACACAGAATGGGTATTATGTTTTCAGTGCTTTGGGGTAGCCAACTTGCACGTGGGGCCTGGAGATTTTCCAGAATTACAACTGATCTCCAGACTACAGTTCTTAGATCGTCTGCAGAAAATGGTTGCCTCGGTGAGTGGAATCCATAGCATTATAACATACTGAGGCTCTTCTGTGAAACCTGCCCTCCCCACCAGACTTCACTCCAAACTCCAGGAATTTCTCAAGCCACAGTTGGCACCTCCCAAGTTTCACCATGGGAAAGCTGTACCCTCAGTGTGCTGCACAGTTCAAAGCTAATAGCTGAGAACATTCTCATCTGCATCTGTTATTATTTGTTTCCTTTTTGGTTTAGTTTAATTTTTTTAAAAAATGTAATTCATTTTCATTGACATCCAGTGTGGTACAGTGGTTAGAGTGTTGGACTAGGATCTGGGAGAAGCAGTTTTGAATTCCCAGTCTGCTATGGAAACGTGGTGGGTGACCTTGGGCCAGTCACACGCTTTCAGCCTTATCTACCTCACAGGGTAGGACAAAAGAACAAAATGGAGGAGAGAATTATGTAAGCCACCTTGGGTCCCCATTGGAGAGAAAGTTGGAGTGTAATTGAAGGAAAAAATAAAATAAAAATAAAAAAGTCTTCTCACACCTCTTACCTCCTCCTCCTCCTGCCCTCCTTACTGTGCTGCACATGGGGGCTAATGCTGATGCTGGGGCCAGGGTCTCCTGCCAACTGAGTCCACCTCCTATGACCTTATGTGCCTCTTATGACATGCCCAAGAACAACTCCTTACTGCACTCTGGGAAATATAACTTGCTGGATGTGTTGATGAATGGTGTCTTGAACCCATCGGAAAGAGTATCCAAGAAGTGAGAAGAAATACTCTTTCTTTGCCAGCCCCCTGAATAGACAACCAAGACAGCAGTAATGGTGGCAGTGGCAGCACTGGCGTTGGCTCTGGCACCCACTCATGCACCTACGAACAGCATAGTAAGCAGGAGGGGTGAAAGTCTCCACCATGTCATTTACACGACCTCCTTTCCTCTTTCTACATACTTCTGTCTTCCTTGAATTCTAAGCCAGGCTGCACAATAATTACAGAACGATGTTTTTTAATGTTTTTAATGTGCTTTCATGATCACAATGGAGCAAGTTGTCCTTTTTTGTTTAACTATTTGATTAATTCATCTATATCTCTATAGGTAACAGGGTGATCATCACCTTTACACACACACTAATCCAGAGAGACCTTATAGGCTTGTTAAGAAGAGCCCAGCTGGATACACTCAATGGCCTGTTGTGCAAAAGAGAATGCTAGGCTAGATGGGTGATGCAGCCATCAGCTAGATGGCTGATACAGCAGAGCTCTTTGTGCTGAGCCCCACTGGTGTAGTTCTACACGAAACTGGTGGTGGAAAGTGCCATCAAGTTATAGCTGACTAATGGTGACACCCTCCCCTCCGCAGTTTTCAAGGCAAGAGATGAACAGAGGTGGTTTGCCATTGTCTGCCACTCTAGTCTTCATTGGAGGTCTATCATCCAATTTCTAATCAAGACTGACCCCGGTTAACTTCTGAGATTTGACAAGATTGGGCTAGCCTGGATTATACAGGGCAGGGCAGACCAAACTCCCAGGTATTAATTAACTGAAATAAGGAAATGCACCCTGATTCCTGAAGTGTTTTCAGCTTTTTACCTCAGTGTGACTAAAACAGCTAGTTGAAGTATTTGATTCTAGTTTCATACCAGTGATTATACCAATGTAAGAGTTGCCATAGAATAGTGGTTAAGTGGTTGGGTTGCAAATCAGCACTCTGCTGGTTCAAATTCCATGACTGCCATGAGCTTAGCAAGTGGCCTTGGGTAAACCACTCCTTTCAGCCTCAGCTTCCCAACAAGATTGTCAGGATAATAATAACATTGACCTTGTTCAGCTGTCTGAATGGACATTCATCTGTCTAGAAAAGCAGAATATAAGCACACTGCTGCTGTGGTTGTTGTTGTTAAATATATAATATTGTGTCTCCTCCCTGACCTTGCTCTTCTGCATATTTGAACAGAGTTCTGTAAGTGTAGAGAGCCAGAGTTATATCAAGATTTTACAGTGGTTTATTGTGTATATCGACTTGAAAGTATGTATGGAGTGTTGCTCTAATTGCCTTGAATTATAATTAGTACCATTACTTTCTCTTAAGTTATTAATGGAATGAGTTATCAGCACAAGCAACGTGTTTGCACCCCATCAGTAATTAATGTTTAAGTGCCTATTGCGTTTGTGGGTGACTGTTAAAGCTTATTGATATTGCATACTTAACATTAACAGAAATCACTGCACTTAGAAACAAGGGCCATTTTGGTAAAGATTATATATAGCATTGATTTTATAAATCTACTTATTTATGTTAGATGTGTTGTGAATATGTGCAATTTTCCACTCATGGAGCAAAAGCTTAATTTTCATTTTTGTGGATAAGTGTCCTGAGCTAGCAAATGCACAGTGGGTTGTGGGGAGGTACACAAAGAGACATATCTGTGCTTTTGAATTAGAGTTAGCACCAAAATCAATTTCACCCAAAGTAAATTTGAAGCAAAGTCAATGGTACCACTTTTTCACAGGGTTCTCTATATTTCTACCCTGTCACGATGTTTTACAAAGAGTATAAATGTGGGGGGGGAGGTCAATGAACTTGATGTTCTCAGGCAGGTTCCATTTATCCCTGTTTGGGGCCCTGAGCTGCATAGCCCAGGCTAGCCTGCTCTTTTCAGCTCTCGGGAGCTAAACAGGGTCAGCCTTGGTTAGTATATGTATGGGAGACCACCAAGGAAGGCCAGGGTCACTACAGAGAAGCGGGCAATGACAAACCACCTCTCTCTCTTGTCTTGAAAATGCCAGCTGCAAATTGACAGCACTTTACACACACAGGGCCCTCATCACTGACTGAAGGTGACTTGTGTGGAGGGAAGATGAGGATATCTGTTGGCGTAGCTGCTGTGAAAGTGGTCCTCTATATAGAGAGACTCAGCAAATACTTAGTAGAGCAAAGACACGTTGAATGTTTTCCCTGCTTTGTTCAACTCTGTTTCATAAGCAAGTGATGTAGGTGTACAGGAGTTTTCATGAGATCTTCTTTTCAAAAAAGAAAGCAAAATGAGGCCATTCTCAATCTGAGCTCGGAGAAGATTCTAGGGCTTTGCTAGAATCCACTCCTTCTAATCTATGCCAACAGATGGCATATCAATCCATCAATGCCAGTTGTAGGTATTTTCATACTTGAATCCATAAGCTCATTTGACACTCTTTGGTCTGGACAGGGTCCATATTGACACTTTAGGGCTATGTCACACATACATATTCACAATGACTCAATTAACACTGCTGAATATGTAAATCAGCTTTATTGAAAAGCATTGAGCTCCAGGTGACATGAAATGTCCTTATGTGACAGCTGTTCTGCAATGGCTCAGTCCCAGCCATCAAGTTATGAACATTAGGACCCAACCATCCATGCAAGGAGGGAACACAGAGTTTCCCCATATTCTTCTTTGTTCTTGCAGCTCCTTTCAATGGGGACCACAGAATCTATGCAAAGGAATGGGTTGGTGGATTGGTGTGAGGAGGGACAAGAGGGAAATCAATTTCTTCCCTCCAAGGATCTGCATTTGCAGAAGAGAAAGGAAGAGCAATTTTATTCCCTTGTCCCCCCTCAATGCAGTTCTCCATCTTATGCAACTATTCCTCTGTTCAGGTCCTGTGGCCCTGGGAATGATCTTCCAGGGTATCAAAAGGGCTGCATGAACAAACAGAAATGCAGGAAACCCCCATGCATGGAGTGGAAGAGTCCACGCCATTTACTTGTGAACCGTCCAAGACAAACATCAGCAGTAGGAAGATGGCACCCGCTCTGACATCTCTTGCTTCACAGCATTTCAAGCCTACAAGAGTATTGAATCCAGGACTGGCAAAGTAAGACTCCCTCTACATATTATAAAGTCCACGTATTTGTTGGGAAACAACATGAGGTTGTTTCCTACTCCTCTCAGTCTCTGCCCAGTTCTTCCCCTGAAGTTCTTTCCTTTCCTCCTTCACATTTTTGTTTAGCTGTGGAAATCTGCTTGCAATAGGAGCTACAGGCAATCGTGCATATGCAAAGCAAAAAAAAAAATTTTTAAGTGGGGCAGGCAATTTTAGGCTATGATGACAAAAGTGCCCAATCTCCCCAAGTGGGCAATAAAGGGGTTAACAGTGTAGTTGGACCTGTGCAGTATGGGAGTTGTAGGCAATAAGGATTCTGGGAGCTGTAGTAAAACACTGTGCAGCTTCTTCCCAGGGACGTGAGGGGAGATGGTTTTTTCAGCACAGTCTGATTTTCTCCTTGGCCGATTCCAGATGGCTTACCTCCTTCCGGAACGTCACGCGTCGTTGCGCTGAAAACGCGATATTTCGCGTTTTCAGCGCAACAATGCACGACGTTCCAGAAGGAGGTAAGCCATCTGGAATCGGCCCTTATTAAATGCAGCAAATGGCCCCGAATTAGAAGCTGCTTTTAAAAATGTATTTTTAGTTTGCTTTAAAATACACAGGTCAGTTGAAATTGCAAGTGCACACTTGAAAATTCATTGGGCTTTTATTTTTTGTTTAAATTTAGGCTTCATTTAGGGACATTGAATTTTGTTTTATGGATAGTTCCTGGTGCATTACATTTGTCTTTTTAAAAAACCACTGTGCAAGGTGTTTATTTCATTTCCATATTCATTCATGTTGCATACTCCAAGTCTTGTTTTTGTATCATGTTTTTGCACTATGAAAATATTAACATAAATGTTTTTAAAGCAAGAGATGTGGTTTGTCATTGCCTGCCTCTGCAAAATAACCCTGGAGGGACCACCTATTTAGATCTAAGATCAAGCTAGCCTGGGTTGTCCTGGTCTGGGCTCAGATGGTATACTGCCCCAGTTAACTCTTACGCTAAAATAAGTGTGAATATGAACTTGCCACAAACGATGTTTGAGCCTGTGCAATAGAAAGTGGTGCAGCAAAGAGAAAGCATGCCAAATTGCAGGAAGAAGCTGTCAAAAAGTCCAAATCAATTACTGACTTCCTAGCAAGACATTTCCATCAATGTGAAT
Source organism: Eublepharis macularius (assembly GCF_028583425.1). Classification (NCBI taxonomy): domain Eukaryota; kingdom Metazoa; phylum Chordata; class Lepidosauria; order Squamata; family Eublepharidae; genus Eublepharis; species Eublepharis macularius. Next base: position 214,007,462 of record NC_072790.1, read on the forward strand.
CAGAGAATGACCACACTGATCTTCTTGATAACCAGACTGTTGGACTAGGACCATCCACAGAAGATAATACTCTCAAAGAAATTAATGGTAAACTGATAGCGCAAGCAGTGGAACCACAACTGCCAACTGAAGCTGATGCTGATAATGACAAAAAAGTGTCTGCATCTGGAAAAACCTCCACATCACAAATTGACATTGGACTTAATAATAAGAGGAGTAGAATTGACACTGAATCATTTCTAAAAGTTCAGGATTTTGAGGTACCAACTGATGTCTCCAGTGATAAGGGTCATCATTCATTTCCAACTCGCCTTTTTACAATAACACTGATAAACAGAGAGAAATATAAATGAGCCTGGCTGTGTTGGAGTCAGTTGAAGTAATCGTTGTACTGCGTACCTTGTTTTTTGTTTACTAAGGGGGATGTCTCTTCTAATGTGATTCAGTACTGGCTGATCATGTTGCACATGTACAGAATACACAGGAACACAACACACAGCACTAAGTTCACTCTCTTTCAAATACAATAGAAAATTAATTCATTGAAATATGTGGACCATTGAAGAGATAAAAGCCACAAAGTATTTTGCGATTGGTGTTGATGGGATCCCTGATTGTTCTCATAAAGAATAGTTGTCATTTATGATCAGGTATGTGAAGAGAGAAGAAACCAGTTTTGCAATTGAAGAACGCTTTATTGTGTTCCATGAGTTTTCAAAGAAGACGGGTGAAGAAATTGCCAAGAAAATATTAGATTTCTTAGCAAGTCTCAATCTGAACTTTCAAGACTGTATCAGTCAAGCATATGACAATGGCTCCAATGTGGCAGGAAAGTACATTGGTGTCCAGGCTATCTTAAAGAAGAAAAGTGAGAACTGCATTTTCTCCAGTTGTGCAAAACATCCTCTAAATCTCATTGGTACAGATCGTGCTAAAGCCTGCAGTGAAGCTGTAACATTCTTTGGAATCATACAGAAAATGTTTAATAACTTCAGTCCAAGTCCCTAGCGGTGGGAGATACTGAAAGAACATCTTCCTGTCTCACTGCATAATATGTCAAAGACAAGGTGGTCAGCGAGAATTGACTGTGTTAGACCAATTGCATGGCATTTGGATAATGTCAGAAATACACTGGCAGAGCTGAGTGAAGTTCCTAATTTGACAGCAGAGTGCAAATGTGATCTTCAGGGTATCAAAAAATACTTGGATACCTTTGAATGTGTACTGTTGTCAGCCATTTGGATTAAAGTTCTCACAATGATCAATGAGGTCAACTTCGTAATAGAATCTCATGATGCTACATTAGATGTGGAAAGGGACAACATTGATCAACTATGGGCAGATATCCTGAAACTGAGAGAGAAATGGAATGATGTATTTGGCGAAGCACGACATATGTTAGTGAAAATTGGTGTGCCAGATAGTTTTGCTACTCACAGGGGACCCGGGGACCCAAGAAACCCAACTCAAAAGGATGCTGAAAATTATTTCAGGGTGAATGTGTTCTACAACATAATTGGCTTTGTTATTGATGGCCTTTCATGTCGCTTTTCTGCAGTCAGGGACATTTGTAGACTTTGATTTTTTTGTGGCACTTTAAGCAGTTAGATGACAATAAGTTGTCACAAAAACCTAGTCATTTTCAGCTGTGATACCAAAGTCACATTTCAAGTGACATTCAGAGCAAAGTACTTCTTCTTAAAATAATTTTTGATGTGAATTTCAAACTCAATGTTGTGTCACCGAAAAAAAATTGTGGTCATATATTGAACTTGAAATGGGGCAATATTTTTTTCCAAATATCGTAATTGCATTGCTCATTTTTCTGTCATTACCAGCAACTGTGGCCTCTAATGAGAGGAGCTTTAGGGTTCTAAAACGAATTAAGTGATACTCTCAGTCCACAATGGTGCAAGACCAATTGAATGGTTTAGTTATTTTGAACATCAACAGTGACAAGGCAAAGTGGCTTGATTTTTCTGATGTTATTCATGAATTTTCCCAAAGAAAAGCAAGTAAAGCATTTCTAAATGTGAAGAAGTGATGCTCATTTCTGATCTGAAACTCCCAATACAGAATGTATTTGGTGCTTCTCATTACAGTACTGTACTTTTAGTATTGTTGTAGCATTACATACATCTTGAATAAAGTTGCTTACCATTACTTTTTTTATAAATCGTTCTGTAGAAATCATTCATTTTGTCATTAATGTGACGTAGCTAAGGAGTGTTTTATCATATAGTTCTAAGAATAAATTGTTTAGTTTCTTGTCATGATTTTGTGCCAAATGAGCGGCTCCTCCTTAGCCGTTACAGTTCTATTTCTTTTAATTTGTTCTAGTTGTAAGTATATCATATACCACATGTACATGTATATACCCATACATAAATCATATGTATAAAGAATAGGGATACCATACCCCTGGTGGGGGTGGGGGATACCCCGCCCCCACCCCTCACACCCCGCCTCCACTTACATGGCTGGCAGGGGGTGTTCACCTTCTGTGCACACTCCCCTGTGGTGCTGCATGCTCCCATGCACAGCAGCTGCCTGGATCAGCCCAGTTTGGTCTGAATCAGGGCTGCTGTGGAGCACGGGAGCGCTCCTGCGCTCTGCAGCGGCTCAAAGCAGGCCCAATCCATTCCCAAACAGGGCCGTTTTCAGCGCTGCGGAGGACAGGAGTACAGCGGCTCAAAACGGGCCCAATCTGTGCCAAAATGGGCCGGAAACAGCCTGTTTTGGCACGGATCAGGACCGTTTTGGGTTGCTGCAGAGGGCAGGAGCACTTCTGCACTCCGCAGCAGCTCAAAATGGGCCCGATCTGTGCCAAAATGGGGCTGAAATGAGCCTGTTTTGGCATGGATTGGGCCCGTTATGGGTCACTGCAGAGGGCAGGAACGCTCCTGCACTCCACAGCGGCTCAAAACGGGCCTGATCTGTACCAAAATGGGCCCAAAACTAGCCCATTTTGGTGCGGAATGGGCCCATTTTGGGCCTCTGCAGAGGGCAGGAGCACTCCTGCCCTCCGCAGGAGCCATGATCCAAGCCCCTGCGGAGCGTGGTCACGCTCCAGGGTGTGTGTGTGTGGGGTGACATCACTTCCCAGAAAGGTGAATGCCAGGCCCCAATCCCCCCGCCGGGAGGTTGAGGGGGCCTGGCAACCCTAATATAGCATTGATTACAAAAGTACTTGAAAAGTACAATTTGAAATGGGGCCTACATTTCCCATCTGGACTGGGCCTACATGGCCTTGGTCACACGTGTGATACAAAGTCCTTGTGCTGTTCCTAAACAAACACAGGGACTTGGTAATGTGTAGATGGAGCTTCATTGTGTTGTTCTTTTCCTCTTCTAGCCTTTTACTGCAGCAAACAGAGCCTGATTCAGTTGATTTACCATTCTATTCCACACTCTTCTGATCTATTTTCAAGCTTTGTGACATTGGCACTGTACCTGCAAATAAATACTAATTTGTCACCTGATTGTGGTTATGATCTACTGTTATTTGTGACGAATATACTTTGTCAATGCATCTTGTATACTTAGCAGATTGCAATGTTGAGCACAAATTGATGCAATCTCTACTTATGCCCTAGCTGGGAAAATCTATTTTGCCTTTAAATCATATTGTATTGACTTTACTTTTGATATATTCCATATTTCTTTGTTATGTTCTGCTAGTATTCCCCTTGGAAAGGTTGCATTTATTTTTCTCAGCGGAGAAAAAGCCAGCAAAAATGGTTATTTATGAAGGCATTTTTATCCTGCTTTTCTGCCCAATGGGGACCCAAAGCGTCTTACAAATAAATAGTCAATTTAAAGAGACAGAAATACAGTTTAAACAAACAGAACAAAACACACATTAATGACATCCTGGGCTAGTCGTAGATCCCTTCTACTGGCTTACTCAGAGCTATAGACTATGAGCCATGGGTTAAGACTAGAGATGGGCATGAACCTGGAAAATGGTGGTTCATTGCAGTTCATAGTTCGTTGCATTTTATGAACCACAAACTGGCATGAAATTGCCCGGTTCACAAACTGGTTCATTTGGTTCATGAACACGTCACTTCTGGGGCAGCAGAAGTTCGGCAGGAAGCCCATCCCCCCTGTTGCCTAGGAAACTGATCAGCGCCAGGCTATCTTCAGTGATGAACCGAAAAGTGAACCAAATGAACTGGCCTAAAAATCATCGCGATTCATCAGAAATGCCTTCCAATGAACCACCAGTTCGTGAATCAAAAAAAAGTTCATAATAAACTTTGGTTCATATTTTGGTTCATGCCCACCTCTAGTTAACAACCCAAAGCCCTTTGATTCCTGCCTTTTGGTCTATGCCAAAAAGCGTAGACCTTTGGCAGTAGCAAACCTTATGTACCTGAAAGCTGAAGAAAAACAAACTCCACCCAGATCTCAGCTGCTGCTAGCAAGATGTCTTCCACCCCTGCTAGAACTGTGTATCATCATGACTGTAGGAAGGAGACACTCCCAAACTCCTACTCTGGTGCTGATCACAGCCACCACAGACTGCAGGAAGGGGCCCATTCAGTTTATTTGTGGGACTTTTCAGGCTCCAGGTTCATTCTGAGGTTGTGCATACGTGCAACTAGTATCTCCAGACACAGGCTAGAATAAAATATCTTTAGTTTATTGAATACAAATTAAAGTGTTGCTGAGCACAAAGCACTCTAGTTCAGGCAACAGACAAGAAAAAAAACTTTTCTATTGCTAGCTGACAGCTATCTGTCTAAAAACACTCTAAAGCTTGCTATTTAAGCTTCTCTGATGCAGCTTCTTAGCCGATAGGTTCTCACCATTAGGTTTGGTAAACGAGTCCATTTCCATGCCATGCAAGTCAAGGCACGTTGAGCATAAGAGGCATGGAAGCAAATCTTCTCTCACACATGATGGTAAAAAAATAAAGCCTTGAAGAAGGAGGAAGTGAGTAGAAGGGAGCCATCTTTTCAGGCTTGCCAATGTTGTGCTTTAGGCAGAGAATGAGCTGTCCAAGGTCACCCAGTGAACTTTTGTCTGAATGAGGATTTGAACCTGAATGTCCCAGATCTTAGCCTAACCCCTATAGATTTGGCTTCCTTTGGCTCTTTCTGCCTCAGAGAGATCCTCTGATCCTCAGCTTGCTTCTAAAGTTTCCATCAGCATGTAAATTTAGCGCTTGTGCATTCTCTAGGACAAACCCTACTTGTACCTGATTTTTCTTCTGCAGTCACCATGGAAGTAATTGCACACAGTCAAATCTGTTATCTTAAGCCATTTTTATAGTACGGAAAGGATTTATTTTATTCATTCATTTAACACGTTGGTTTTATGGCATTGAGTGTGAGCACCACTAAGAGTTAAAGGCAAAAAGCAGTAAAAATGCATTATTTCATTATTGTTTGAAAGTCAATGGCTGAATGATTTGTGAATTGTTTGGGTTTGCATTGTTAATAGAAGATGCCTGGAATACTCATGTATAGCGTTCCACCTTGTAACTCTAAAGTGTGTATGAAATTAAGGTATAATGCAGTAAACTTTGAAGAGTAAAATGTGGTTCCATTCCATTTTATAGTGTAAAATTATATGATTATAGATTCCTATGGGGTTGAAATTCATTCTGTTAACTTGGCTAGAGTGCGCTGATTTATGGAACAGTGCAAACTGTTTCTGCATGGTGATAATTTTGTACTGCTGTTTAACTTGAAAAGTAGTATTTAGAGGAAAAAATAAGCACTTCCTATGCCTCACAACATTTTGCAGATGGGGAATACTGTTTATGTTTATGTATAGGTATGAAGATTATGCTCAGTTAAGCCAAGTACTAATTATATGGATGGGGCAACAATAATTCAGATCTGCATCATGCTGCTTGGTGAGAAGTCTCTGATTTTGAATGGGAAACATGGTGCAATTAAGCAAACTGTATATAGTTATATGCATACCATTCAGATCTACATTATACAATGTTTGCCAAACTATCCTGAGAGTTCAGTGTTCTGAGCTCCTCAAAGTATTTTTCTTTTAGGAAGCTGGCAAGAGGGGCCCATATTTGGATCAGAAAAACTGTGCTTCAGGGAGAATGGGGGCTGTCCCCCTCATGCCCATTTCCTGGCCTGAAAATGGGCACTGGCCAAGAAATCAGATTTCATCTGAAGTGCAGTCACAAACTGAACTGGGTTCCATGCACCCACTATTTAAAAGAAGTGTTTGGGAGCTCCATACAGAAAACATCTCTTATTTGGACTGAAGTAACACAGCCCTTGCAGAAGTTCAAAAATAAGAGGCTAGTGTCAGTCTATGGAAGACAGGATATGTTGAAGGTGACCCCAACCCTTGCAGCAAGAAATTGAAGTGCTCTTGTGTAAATGGGTCTTTATTGAGATATAGGCTTCGCCATACATATGTCCATAGGCTACACAGAAGCAATTAAAGGCGTCTGGCTGTACACAGGTCTCTTGTTAAGAATGACGCATTGAGTACATGTTACATTATATCAACCCTTCCACATGCCCCCCACCCCTCCAGTTCTCCCAGCCGCACATAATCAGTAGTGGGATGGGAAGGAGCTGTCCCAAGGCCGCTGCCGCAAGCCATCCAAGATAAGGGCTCGACCGTCCTGGAATCTGGAAAGCAACAAGGGAACAGGTGCACGAGGCTATTGTAACATATCTTAAGCTGGGTGACAAGATGGAGGGACAGTGGGCAACAATCCTGACAGCTAGTAGTAAGCATTTTCCTAGCTTGCAATATATACTTGTTCAACATTCCCTGTCTTCAAACACTGGATTAAAACAGAGACAAGTTATGAGATCATGTTCCTACTTTGTGCTTGTACAGCCAACATATTGGCTCATACTAAAAAGCTGAAATTTACCAGTATTTTTTAATGGGAGCATAATACACAGGCTTCTCACTCAGGAAATCAATTGGGCTGCAAATGTCCAAGTTAGAAAAACAATAATATGTGCCACAGGGGCAAGACATGCATAATGCAATTGACACTGAAGCAGCATGCTGCCATTCTTACACAGGCTCAATTTTGAAGCTGCAGAAGGAGAACACGAATGCCCCCCAAATACGATCGAATTTAGAACTCTGGATTTTTCTTTAATATCAGGGTTTTTCAGGGAGTGTACACAGATGCCACTTTAGCAGTAGGCTGTTTATGAGCTATGAAATCCAGAGGGGATTTTGCTCAGCACCAATGCCACCTTGTGGGAAGCTGAGAGTATGTGGGGAAATAAAGTTTTCACATCTTCAATATACCTCTCTGTTTGTTTGTCTGTTGTCAGATCCTCCGAGGGAGCAGATATTTATTCTAGTTTGTAAATTCTAACATATTTGAATTCTAATAGATGTCATAAAGCTAAAATGCCATTGAGTGCCTTGCATGAAGGGCATGCAAATTTAACCAAGAACTATGCAAATTCTTTGTTGTGTGTGATTAAGTATGCAAATTAGGTATTTTGCTTGAAATTATGGGTTTCCAATGTAGTCCCCTCTGATGGAAAAATTACTCATCCCTTTGTTAAACTGATAGTTATGTGAATCTTGTTGAATGGTCTGTGGTGGTCAAGGCCCAGGGATGACTTTGCCTGTGATGCAAGGTATGGGTGAACTTTGACCTTGGTGTCTGATGGATAAGGTGGAGTCTTGCAGACAGAAATGTAGGTAATTGTACAACTGGGTGCAATTTATCTACCCTAATAATAATACAGATGTATACTATTCCCTGTGCAATAATCTGTGCGAAGTTCACCCGATATCACTGTCTCCCATGCATAATTCAAGGAAATGAATAAGATTATTTTAGATTTCCTGTGGGTAATATTGAAATCTCAGTTTAATATTGCTAAATTCTCATCTCCGTGAGCAGCCAGTTTTCCAGATAAAAATGAACACACTGTATAGTTTTTGTGATCCACCAAAGTTCAATAGTTGAGCTTCCTCTCTGCATTTTTCCTCTTTCTTTCTGAAAGGACTTCCTGACCCTGACAGCCCAACATCAGCCTGAAAGCCTTTTTGTAAAGACATTCAGATACTAATGCAGATACAGAAACCGTGCCTTCGTTTTCTGCCTTGCAGCAAGCAGATGGCTGCAAGTTGGAAGTGTTTGGTCTGGAATGACACCCTCCCCTCATTCCTTCCAGGGCTCAGTAAGTCTTTAACATCTGTCCTGTGCCATCCTTTTTTGCCCGAAAAGATACAGAGTGGTGAGCCACTCTGCTCAGTTCCCTTGCACCCACCCTTGTAATTTCAGCACAGCTTGCCATGAAGCAAGAATTATTGAATATATTTCCAGTTTAATGTTGGGCAGAGCAGCACATTTTCAGATACTGAATTATGTTTATCCCACCCTTTCTCAAAGTTGCACAGGCCAGTTTGCCTGGTCCTCTTGTTTTATCCTCTCAATGATCCTGTGAGGTAGATTATGCTAAGAGTTAGTGTCTAGCTCAGTGTCACTCAGGCTGCCTCCACACAGTGCTGATTCTTTGTGCTCGGCTTGTTGCCGTTCCAAATACAGAGGCATGTGCAGCAGCAATGGTGCATCCACAAAGTAGTTTTCCCTGCATTTTTGTTGCCTTAACCTTGGCTGTCAATCCTCAGTCTCCACCACCACTGTCACCAATTTCATCATAATGACCTATTGTGCTGATCTAAGAGCTCCTTTGAATCCTCAACTGGGTTTTTAAAAAAGGTTCTAGCCCATTTCACAGTGGAGATATAAGGTGCACCTTTCCACGTGTCCATAATGAAAACAGCTATAGGCTTCTGTTATAAAATGAGAGCTGAGAATTCAGCGGAGCAATGAGATTACAGTACTAGATCATTATAGCAGCTTTGCACTGTAGCGATCTAGCAATTGCTGGATCTCCTCAAAGCCCTCCAGTGGTGTGGGGTGGAGGAATGGGGGAAGGGGAGCAAGAAATAAGGTGTCAATGTGTGGGGGGCCTTACTAAACATACACCTTCCTGTCTACAGTGAGTGCAAATGTGCTTTCACTGTAGTCTTTCCACAAAGATCATTTCAAACCTGGGCCATTTTCACACATCTTTAAAATAGTGCGATACTCGTGGAAGGCTGCCAGCTTCCTCGCACGATTGTTGACACCATCCATAATGGTGGCGCTTTCATGGCTGCCTGCCACAGATTTGTAAATGGATGGTTTCAAAAATCACGCAAGGAAGCTGGCAGCCTTCCGTGAGTTTCGCACTATTTTAAAGACGTGTGGAAACGGCTCAGGTTTAGGATAGATCACAGGAAATCAGCAAGAAATCTGGAAAGTGAATGAGTAAAGGATGCCATTGTGTGGATGTTCCCAGAACACCCACTCCAGTTTGGATGCCAAACAGAGCAAAACCTCTACAGGGAAGTAACAGTGAAATTCATGCAGAGAGGAGAACTTGAACCTGGAGTTGCTCATTTCCAGTCTTTCCACAAAGTACTCTTGTGTGGGGAACAAAAGTAGCACTCTGTTGAGTCCTGTAATCTGCCTCTGTCATGTGGCAATTGACTTCATTTTCTGATGTTCCCAAGCAGAAAGATCACATCCATATTCCATGAACACCAGGTATGGAGGATTGCTGTGCTTACTGGCCCCATGTATGTAGAGCATTAACTTCTGCAGGAGCCCATGTGTGCTCAATTTGAATTCACATTCTCTGTTGTAGATAACTAAATTGAAATGGGTCTCTCCCAACAAAAAGTTTGTGTGTTTTGTTTCGGTTTATACCTTCCAGGGGCAGGGAGGCACTGGACTCACATTATCCTGAACAGTGCCAATTAGATCCTAAGGGGAGAAAGACCTTACATTATTAATTAATTCTGTTGGCTGAAAGGGGGAATGAGACCAATGCATGCAGCACGAGTGCATCTCCCCATCCCCCACCCATAGCTATGTAGGAAATGGGTCTCCCTCCCTGCCAATCCAGTTCTTGCAAGGGGAGACCCCTCCTCTCCACTCCTATCAGCTTTAGAAACATTTGGAAGGAATAGGCTGCAATTTGAAAGACACTTCCATTGGAGTAAGGCACTGATCTCTCCCCCCCTCCCACCACCACCACCACTGAGGCACTTGGAATCGCTGTGAGGAACAGTGCCGCAGAAGACTTGTCATATACTGCAATTCTAAAGACACTTCTGTGGGAGTAAGCCCTACTGAATAACATGGGACTTTGATATAAAGTAGATCTGTTTAGGATTGCTTCCCAATTCTTTCAGGGCTCTCTCTTTTTCTGAGTCAATCAGTGAACGTGTAACTCCTTCCTTTAAAAAAACAATCCTGCCTGCCCCCACAGCAAAAGGAAAACTTTTGGATGGGGAGGGGGGCGGAATGCAGCCAATCATTCTGTCTGCTTGTCTGTTTGCACTTGACCAATTGAGAAGATTGGTAGTGAGAATGCCCCATTTTGCAGTGAAATGCAGTGCATCAAAAGGAGGGATTTAGATTCACCCCCTCACTGTGGGAACAAAGCACAAGGAAACATGAAGCCAACAGGCAACCAACAGGCAACAGCAGAATGCATGTTGCTGGACTTCAGTGAGTGGAGCGCTCTCCTACTTGGGAATGCCCTGCTACTCCACCCACCAACACTTACCTTCTACGGTCTGTTGTTATTGTGTGTGTGTGTTATCGTGCTTGAAGAAAAACTCATTTGATCAATGGTTAAGAGTAGGAGGGGGGCTGCATGCAACAGACCAAAATTTTATAAAAACTAAATGGATCAGTTCTGAGCCAGCACTGGCCCAGCCAGAACAAACTAGTAATGGAACAGAATGATTCCAGGACCCCCAGAACTGGAAGAGAAACTTTCCTGGTGTGCACCTCTAGCAGACATCATGTTAAGGTCAGCAATAGTGTGCATAATCCTGTTTGCCTAGTCATTTAACATGTTTAATCTCTCTTGCTGTTACTGTTAGAAATGGCTAAACATTCAGCATAATGATATAATGACAAGAGGTAAGTTGAACTACATGCAAATGAGAAGCAGGGTCCATTTAACACATGTTCTGTGGCAGTCCCATATTTCTGATCATCATGACAGACAGACAGACAGACAGACAGACAAGCAAGGGAAGTTTTCACTGATTTGCCCTCTGGCATGAATAGGTGAATGTAATTCCTCATTAAGAAAATGTGCAATGAAGTTGATATTTATGCCAGAAAGGGGGATAGGGCACTAATGCAGATGGAACTGATCAAAATAAAGACTGAGTTTGAAAAATACTTCTGGAAGGGGTTGCAATATATTGGAAGGTCTTAAACTAATTGGATAAAATAATTTAACCCCATTTCATTTTCACAGGTTTCAATGACACTCATTTGCCCATAAGAATGGGCTGGGTCTTGCAAACTGTGGATCTGAGGATTACAGATCGTTCAAGTGTTCCCCTTCCCCAGCTAGGGTTGCCAACTTTAGGTTGGGAAATTCTTGGAGATTTGGGGAACTTGAGAAAGGTGGGATTTGGGGAGAGGAGGGAGCCCGGTGGGGATGTGATGCCATAGAACCCACTCTCTGAAACTGCCATTTTCTCCTACGGAATTGATCTCTGTCTTGTGGAGATCAGTTGTAATTCTGGGGAAATTTCAGGTCCCACCTGAAGGTTGACAGCCCTACCCTGATCAGTCCCTTCTGACACTAGGAAAGTTTATTCTTCAGTAATATGATAGGCAGAAAAGGAGGTTTTATCCCCTTCCTTATCTCCCAATCTGAGTGGCTGTTAGACTGCATGAGCCCTGCAGCTGCAGGAGTACACTTCCCCAGTGTCAGAAAGACTGCTGCAGAGAGCAGAACTCAGGAAAGATCTACTACCATCAACACTTTCTGCTGACAGATCATGGGATCCAGCCCATTTTCTGCATTGGGCTCTTGGCTTCTTCTTGTGTGTTATGTGCCGTCAAGTTGCCTCTGAACTATGGTGATCCTATGAATGAGAGATCTCCAGAATATCCTCTCATTAACAGACTTGCTCAGATCCTGCAAACTGGAGGATGCGACTTCTTTTATTGAGTCAAGCCATCACATTTTGGGTCTTCCTCTTTTCTGACTGCCTTCCACTTTTCCTAGCATTATTGACTTTTCCAGGGGATCTTGTCTTCTCATGATGTGACCAAAGTACGATAGCCTCAGTTTTGTCATTTTAGCTTCTAGGGAGAATTCAGGCTTGGTTTGATCTAGTACCCACTTATTTGTCTTCTTGGCCATCCATAGTATCCACAAAACTCTCCTCTAGCATCACATTTCAAATGAATCAGTTTTCTTCCTGTCAGCTTTCTCCACCATCCAACTTCCACATCCATACATAGTAATGGAAAATACCATAGTTTGGATTATCTTGATCTTGGTTCCCAGAGAGGCATCTTTATCTTTAAGGATCTTTTCTAGTTCCCTCACAGCTGCTTTTCCAAGTTTCAGTCTTCTTCTGATTCTTCATTGCAGTCTCCCTTTTGGTTGATGATTGAGCCAAGGAGTAGAAAATCATGAACAATTTCAATTTCCTTAGCCTCATGAAAGCTTACAAATTACACAAAATAATTTTATTTTCTCCTCCTCCTCCCTTCATTTTTCAAATTTCTCTTTCTATCTTGCTGTGGATCTTTGGAAGATGAATTATGAGGATCAGACTTCAAAGATTATAGAGATGAACTGCAGCTACTCCAATGCATGCAAAAGTCTCAGAGCCAAACTACATGAGACAAATTACATTTGTATGACATGTGAATGCACTTACACGTGTTTCCCCCTTGCTTTCCTGTTCACTCGCACAATGCGGCTACACTGCACCCAATCCCGTGCTTGGATTTGCATGTGTTTCTTCCCCATTCCTCCCAGACGAGAGACGGTATCCCATGATGCACCTTCTCATCTTTCTTTCTTTATTACAGTCAGTGACCAGAGAGGAATGAGATAAAAGCGACCAGAATATAGCATATATAAAATACAGCAAGAGTGTAAAAAGTCTATGTGTGGATACATAATTTCATTACAAACACTAACTTGCAAAATTAAAAGAAGTCCATCAGGACCAATCAGAAACTAAAACATACTAGTGCAATGCTACTACAAGGCCAGAATATGCCAACTAACATCTAACAATTTAAATCAGGACTTACTATAAGTGGAGATAAGGGTTTGCACAACTCCAGACAAAGTATGGCTAAGATGACATGTTAGATATTACAATCAATTCTTCATCAACATTGCCCGGCAAGATGTGAGAAGATCGAAGTTTAATTGCGTGGGAGCAAAACTTGGCTACCTGCCGAGTGGTCTCCATACTTTCATCAGACAGAAGCCTATTTATGTTGACCAACTCAGAAGTGTCTGTAGAACGCTCCAGTAATGGAAGGATATGCACAGCACGGATCACATTATAGAAGGGACAGCGAAAGAACATATGGGACGTCATAGAATCATAGAATCATAGAGTTGGAAGGGGCCATACAGACCATCTAGTCCAACCCCCTGCCCAGTGCAGGATAAACCTAAAGCATCTCTGACAAGTATTCATCCAGCCTCTTCTTGAAAACTGCCAGTGAGGGGGAGCTCACCACCTCCCTAGGCAGCTGATTCCACTTTTGAATTACTCTGACCGTGAAAAAGTTTTTTCTAATATCCAGTCGGTACCTTTGTGCATGTAGTTTTAGCCCATTGCTTCGCGTCCTACCCTCTGCTGCCAACTGGAACAGCTCCCTGCCCTCCTCCAAATGACAGCCTTTCAAATATTTAAAGAGAGCAATCATGTCCCCCCTCAACCTCCTCTTCTCCAAACTAAACATTCCCAAGGCCCTCAGCCTTTCATCATAGGGCTGAGTCTCCAGACCCCTGATCATCCTCATCGCTCTCCTCTGCACCCTCTCGATTTTGTCCACATCCTTTTTGAAGTGAGGCCTCCAGAACTGCACACAATACTCCAGGTGTGGCCTGACCAAGGCAGTATAGAGAGGGGCTATGACCTCCTGCGATTTTGATGCTATGGCCCCTTTGATACAACCCAGGATTGAATTAGCCTTTTTTGCCACCACATCACGCTGACTTCTCATATTCAGTTTACAGTCCACTCTTACCCCAAGATCCCTTTCACATATACTACTGCCCAGAAGTGTATCCCCCATCCAGTATTTGTGCTTCTCATTTTTGTGGCCCAGGTGTAATACTGTGCACTTGTTTTTGTTGAATTGCATCCTATTCACAGCTGCCCACTTCTCCAGAGTATTCAGGTCTTGTTGAATTTTAATTCTATCTTCTTGGGTGTTTGCTACCCCTCCCAATTTGGTATCATCAGCAAATTTAATGAGCAGCTCTTCCACTCCTTCATCCAGATCATTGATAAAAATATTGAAAAGTACCGGGCCCAAAACTGAGCCCTGCGGCACCCCACTGGACACCTCCCTCCAATCTGATGAAATGCCATTGACCACCACTCTTTGAGTGCGGTCCTCCAACCAGTTCCCTATCCACCGAACTGTCCTATAGTCTACTTCACAGTCTTCCAGTTTGCCCATCAGAATGTCATGGGGGACCTTATCAAAAGCTTTACTGAAATCCAGATAAATCACGTCAACAGAGTTCCCCCGATCCAGTCAGCTGGTCACTCGATCAAAGAAGGAAACCAGGTTGGTCTGGCAGGATCTGTTAGGAACAAAACCATGCTGACTTCTCTGGATCACTGAGCGGTCCTTCAGATGCTTAGAGATTGATCCCTTTAAAATCTGTTCTAATATCTTCCCAGCAATAGAAGTCAGACTGACCGGCCTGTAGTTTCCCGGGTCATCCTTCCTCCCTTTCTTAAAGATTGGGATAACATTCGCTCTTCTCCAATCTTGTGGCACATCCCCGTCATCTCTGTCTCACCACTATTGCATGGGCATAGTCTCTCTGCCCATGGGATCTTACGGTATCTGCCCTCAATGACTGCAGATGGCAGAGCGGAAAATCTAGCCAGGGTGAAAGTTCTTCTTTGTTTGTTATTTTCCAGCATGTATAAATAAGGAGCCGGGGTAGAAAAGTAGTGTTTAGGAGGTGCTACAATATAGGTGGGAGATCTAGAAATATCAGATTGCCGTTCAGTATCTTCAACTCTCTGCCTCAAAGTTTGTCTGGCTAAGTCTCCACCCATCTGAAGCAGAACTGAAGAGGAGAATGTGAGTTGATGCACCTTCTCTTTGCGCATGCTCAAACCTTCCTCTGCTGCTTTCCTGAGAGGGAGACTTGTTTACTCAATTGGACGTATGGGGGGGAGAAAACCAGTGGAATTTCCTGGGGGGAGGGGGCTGAAAACAAGGCTTCCAGACCTCTGCGGAGATCTTACATCTTGGCCTGCCAGGAACGGGGGGGGGGCATCTATGCAAAGGGGGTGGCAATCCCCATGTCAGAAGCTACAGCAGTGTTTCTTGCTGTCAGCCAGAAACAACTCTTTCCTGCCTGTTTGTCCTCAGCCACCTCCGATCTCCATTATTATCTACGGGGGAAACTGTGGGGGCTATCCAGGGGGATGGGGTGGCATTTTGCAAAATAAATCTACAAAATTTTCAGGGGACCAACTGCTAACTGTCCTCTAAAGACCCTTCAAGTTGGACCTTTGGGAGTGGCTGCCAGCAGCCACTCCAGTTTTTACTACTAAAGGGACAGGAAGGGGGGACCCATGGATCATGCCTTTTCCGGGGTTCAGTCTCTCTGAAACTTGGGAGGACTTTAGAGGACAGTGAGGACTAGCTCCCCTGCAAATTTGGTGGGGTTTGAACCTTGGAAAGGCCAGTTTGTGGCCCCTCAAGTAGCTGCCAGCAGCCAATCCAGTTTTTACTATTGTGAAAATGACAGAAAGGGGAGGACCCATGGATCATGCCTTTCCCAGGATTCAATCTCTCTGAAACTTGTGGACTCTTTAGAGGACAGTGAGGACTAGCTCCCCTGTAAATTTGGAGGCTTTAGGACTTTGTGGAGGTCAGTTTGAAGCCCCTCAAATTAGCTGCCAGCAGCCACTCCAGTTTTTACTATTGTGAAAATGACAGGAAAGGAAAATGACGCTGAGGACTAGCTCCCCTGCAAATTTGGTGAATTTTGCTTGCAAAGTGCCACCTCTATCCAGATTAAAAGCAAAACACTTTGAGTGTAAGCCTGATCTAAAGGCAGAAAGAGGGGAAAGGGAAGCTGAAGCCACTCAAAATTGATGCTTTGCAATGGCAACTCACTGATTATGACTATGGATACTTGCAACTGCGACTACATCAGTTACGCAACACGTGCACGGACTGGGGCTACAGGACACGTGTTCATCAGGTGTAAAATGGACATGTGCAGGAAGGAACAGACATGATTCTAGACACTCGCATGACCTCATGTAATTTGTCTCATCTAGTTTGGCTCTCAGTTAACTCAATGTGACTTCAGTATGACTCCCATGCACACCTACTTAGGAAATATTATCCCTTGATCTTATTGGGACTTATTTATAAATAAATATGCATTAAATTGTGCTAGAGAGGCCAACCAAGTGGTGAATCCCACTTTTCAGAAGCAATTGCCACTCACAAAGCTGAGTTGTTCCCTGCAAGATTGGAATCAGACAGCAGCATCCCTCCTCAGTTAGGATCACAAGCCAAACAGTGGCATTCTGTAAATAAGAGTGGCTTCTGTAACCTGGAGCATCTGCATGCATGAAAATGAGATGCCCTTATTAAAGCAACATGTTCAGTTGAATGTGTGATACAGTAACAGCCGTGAATAAGTGCACTCAATCAGCATGATAGATGGGCAGGAGAGGCGTATGGAATGAACTTAACACCCTGCCTGAGAAAGACACCATCACATCCTTTGTGACTTGATAAAAGCTGAGAAAATAATAAGCAGGCATGTATAAAAGTATTAATAACAAGAAGAAGTGTGTGAGCTGTAATTAAGGGCACAATTTGATGTTATGGGAGATACATGGCAGCTGCCCCTGTGTCTCCTTCTCCTCTCTCTCTCTCTCTCTCTCTCTCTCTCCAAAATAGCACATACTAAAATAAAACATGTGACACAGCATCATTGATTCTGAGTTTTCCTGCCCCCGCAAATTGCAGCCAATCAAACAGTGAAAAGGGGAGAAGGACTTGGAAGGCAAATTTATGTCTTAGCTGGGCAGAGAGGTAGAGGCTACAGTTTTCAAAAGTAACCTCCTATCTCCCATAACATTTAGTTTGAGCTAAGGACTTTCTTGTATGTTACCTTTCTGCCTGGATGATTTTTACCCATGAATACTCATTCCACAAGAAAGTAATTCATGAAGTGCAATAACAGGAATCTCTGTCTTCTTGTGTCAGGTTTTTATCACACCTTGTGGGTTTATTCCCCAGGCTTTTATTCAAGAGATGTTCCATGTTTGCTTATTGCTAGAGGTCTCTGATTGTGCCATTGCTCAGGATTTCCCCATTCCTTCTGCAAAACACACTGGAAAATTGTGGCTAGAATGCAGAGAACTTCAGGAAAAAAGACTCTTTAACTTCTCTGTATCTCCCATCCCAATGCTGTCTCCATTAGTTGGGTAACACCTATCAATACATAAGAAAGCAAACCAATAGTCCTTTTAGTCCAGGGGTCCCCAACTTGGTGCCTGTGGGCACAATTGTGCCCATTCACACATTTGTTGTGCCCATCAAGTGTTTTTAGAAAATGGGTGGTGCCAACATGGCTTCAGATCGGCTATTGGAGTATTGATTGGTTGTGCAGATTTTTAAAAACATTGCTTTGGCAGAGGCTGCTTCCACAGCACAAGGGTCTCCATTGTGTGACTTAAGATAAATGGCAGCAGCCATTTTGTTGCTGTGCCCACCACATTGTGTCAGAATTCCAGATCTGCCTTCAGGCTAAAGAAGGTTGGGGACCTGTGTTTTAGTCCATCATTTCTGTTTCCCAACAGTGGCCAGTTAGATGCCAAGAGGAAGCCCCAAAGCAGGGCCTACTATCAACAGCTGTTACCCCAGCACCTGATAATCACAGGCAATCTCTCTCTGAAACTGGAGGTCCCGGACAGCTATTCTGAAATCTGGATAATAGCTGCTGACAGTTCTATTCTCCACAAATTTGTCCAACTTGCTTTTAAATCCATCACCATATCTTGTGATAGTGAGTTCCACAAGTTATTTGAAGTGGGGTTTTCCATTTGTCTGTTTTGAGTCTACTGTCAACCATTTTCATAGGGCAAACCTTTGAATTTTCCCCTTAATTAAGAAGCCCCAGAAGCTTTAGTCTTACCTCACAGGGAAGATAACCAACCCCATGCTCAATTTGCTTGTCCTTTTCTGAAGTTCTTCCAACTCTTCAATATCCTTTTAGAGACGCAGTGACCAAAACTCTACAAGGTATTCCAAATATAACTGCACTAGGGATATATATATATAAGGGTATTACATAACTTTTATATTCCTAAATTCGCTTGTTTTTTTCTTCTTCTCTTCTTTCATTCTCTGGGGTTTTGTACGGCAAGGACCTGTCTACTTTATTCTTATTACACTGCTTAGAAAAACATTAAGTGCTCAATAAATTAATTTTTGCTTCTACCATTGAGACAATTCAAGGCATAAATAATAAGCAACCAATGGATAATTTTATAACAAATCATAAATATACTGTCTATTTTCAACTATAAGTACTGAGGCAGCAATCTTTGCAAAAATGTATTCAAAAATTCAACTTTCTGTGCTCGTAATGCCTTTCTCTCAAGAGGTATACCTCTTGGATTGATGCACTTGTGTTCATGACGTGTTTAAAATTCAGAATGAGCAGTTTTCTAAGTGGTTTTGCACCTGTGCATTTGGCTGGCTAGATATCCATTATTGCATTTTTTTGGATTAACATATACAGCAGGGTCATCATGAGCAGGTCATGCATCATTCAGAATCAACTGCATTGCAAACCTATGTGCTACTCTTGCTCCCATGCAGTCTCCAGCATGCATCCATTGTTCATCATGCTGGTGCATGGAGCAAACTTCAGTTCCCAAGTGGCAATGTAAGAACATTCACAGTATTTGCAGTCCGATTTAGAATGCCCGGTGAACATACT
This sequence comes from Eublepharis macularius, assembly GCF_028583425.1. NCBI lineage: Eukaryota > Metazoa > Chordata > Lepidosauria > Squamata > Eublepharidae > Eublepharis > Eublepharis macularius. The sequence continues at coordinate 214,026,502 of NC_072790.1, forward strand.
TGGGCTTGGGAGTCAAGCAGGCAAAACTGGCAATTCTCTAATATTAGAAAGACAAGTCACTCAGCTTTCACATACTCCAGTACAACCAAGACAGCTAATGAAAGCACCTCTTTTGTAACTTATTTTTTCCAGCTGGGTTGATGATAGACTGGGGTGGAGGGAGCAACACTAGAGAGTGTAGGTATAAAACACATTCAATAGTGCTTTAGGTCTAAAAGAAGGATAGGAAGGCTTGGGAAGACATTGCCTGCCTCAGAGCATCTGCAGAGTGAAGTTCTGAAACTGTATGGACCCTCCCTTCCTGCTCCTCCTATCTTGGAAATTTCTCTTTTGATCAAAAAGGAATCACATTGAAACAGACTCCACATTCCTAAAAAGAGAGGGAAATGGATTATTGGATTTCAGGGAGAAATTGAGTAATGAGGAGTTAAAAGAATTTCTATTAACAACACTGATTGCTCAGAACTGACTACCAGTGGCTCCCCCAAGTTTTCTCTTTTTTCTCAGTTCTGCTATCTATTATCTTACCTGGAGATGTCAGAGAATGAACCTGGGCCTTCATAGGCAAGACATATGCTCTACCACAGAGCTGCGGACCTTCCAAATTCACAGAATAGTAATATGCAAATATACTTAATTGTAAACAGTTGGGTAGAAACCAAGTATTTAATGAATGAACAATCAGTTTAGATTAGTGTATGATTATATTAGTGGTGGATGAATGCCACTGGGCTCCATTTGAATTGGACTCTGTAAGCCAAGGTAGTTTGCTGAAAAATTGGCTAATACTTCCTTTTTTCCCCTTGAGTCCAGTTCTGGACTTCAGAAAGCCTATGACACTTCCTGTGATGTCATTGGGAGTATCCCAGAGTTTACAAGCCCCTCCCACCAATCCCTCCATGTGCTTCCAACCTCCACAGCATCTCTGCAACTGCTTTTGGTGTGTACCAGAAGACGCCAGCCTGAATCCATCAATATTTTTTTAAAAAACAACCTTAAGAGTACTGCATAAGTCAGTGAAAATTGCCATCCCTCTTAAGAAAACCTGAAGACACTTAAGTCTGCTTAACTGCATGGTTGCATACAGACCAACATTAGCCAAAGAGGGGGAAAATAACTCTTGGGTTATAATGTTCACCTCAGACTGGAAGTGAACACTACAAGCTGGTAAAGATTATATCCCAACACTGTAGAATAAAACTTCAGTATCATTATTACCTATTATTCTGTAGCTGGGAAAACCCAGACAAATCTTCTGATGGGCAAAAGCAATAAACATTGAGAATACAGCAATCAAGTGATTACATAATTGACCCTGGAGAAATCAGGATGCTTTTGATGTTCTGCCAAGTTCATGACGTATAAACGTTTGTTGCTAATGCTTCCCTAATTACGATCAGCCAAAGCGCTTGTTAGACAAGCAATGCGATTTAAATTCAGAAATAAAAACATTTCAATTGTTTTCCAGCAGATTTACAATGGCTCCTTGAAGGCATTAAAAGTGCCCATTAAAATGCCAGCCATTTCTATAACCAGTGATTTAATCCCTGTTTGCAATCAGATGGCAAATCATTACGCCATTTTGGTGGAAGACATGACTGTAATCAGAGGAAATTATTTCACCTCTGCCCTTCAGATTCTGTTTACTATTATTGCTGTTGCCAACTTGCCCTTAATGGGTTGGCCTGTCACAATACCTGTGATATACACTCTATCTATGACTAAGCATATGATCCTACATGAGTAAGCGGATCAGGGCTTTACAGTTATTAAAACCAGATGCAGAAGATCTGGAGGAGACTGTAGTGTAAATAGGTCTAGGACAAGAAGGCACAAGCCTGGGCTTGTCTGAGGTAGAAGAATCCTAAAGTGGAGGATTAGACTGTACCATTTTATGCTGGAGGTTGAGGGTGCCATTTTGGAATGCTCTTCCGTGTACAAAACTCCATAATTTTTTAAAAGTCCAGTGGGTAGAAAACCTAGTGTAGCCCATTCCTTGTTATGATAGTTATTTTACATAGGGGAACATACAACAACTGCACCTGCAATCTAGAATGGTAAAGTCCATGCTACCACCTCAGGAATCTGCCACCTCATTCTGCTGCATATGCAAACCAGGATGGAGACAGGGTGCCACGTGGATATCAAATGTCCAATTTACAGATATGGTCCAGAGTGTATCCATTTACAATTCTCTACTGTGGCTAGTACCAGATCTCCAGAGTCACAGAAACCCTGCTCCCTGAGACCCCATAGCTAGACTGCCAGGGATCAAACCTGAGAACTTCTACATACAAAACGTATGTGTTCAGCCCCTGACTTTCCCCAATCCTCATGTCGCATTTTATTTATCAGGCTGTAAATAAACTTCCATTCCATTCACCTATCTAATTCTTAGCGTGGCCTGCTCTGTAGATAGTTAAGTCCAAAGAAAAGAGCAGTAAACAGACAAAACAGATCTTTCTACACACATAATAAAAGCCCCAGATTTGCAGGAAAATCCAATATCTTTTTTTAAAAAAAACCTTTGTGAGGTTAAACCCCTTCTCCCCAAAATAGAAGTGCCTGTATGTTTAAGAAAGGAGATCTCAGTACTAGGGTTGCCAGGTCCCCTGGAGCCCAAACCTGGGGACTGTGGGGGAGCAGGTGCTGGGAGCGAGGGATCCCCTGCTTCCACTGGGGGACTGATAAGCCTACTCAGTACCCATTGGGGGGCTTGGTAGACAACCACAACTCTCCTGCCAGTCTTCAAGCTTTGGTTTCTGACAGCAAAAAGCAGGGGAGGGTGCAGTTTCCTTCTGGCTTTTGAGAGAGGACTCGGGGCCAAGTCTGGTAGAAACCACCAGACTACTTGCTGCTGTTCAAAAGCAGCCACCCCACAAAATCCAGTGTGGTGTAGTGGTTAGAGTTTTGGGCTAGGTTTGGGGGACTTAGGTTCCAGTCTCCACTCCATTGTGGGAGCTCAACTAGGCCAATCAGACTCTCAGCCTAACCTGCCTAGGGTTGCCAGCCTCCCAGCCGGGCTTGAAGATCCCCATACAGTGATCAGTTCTCTGGAGAAAAGGGCTACTTTGGAGGGTGGATTCTGTGTCATTATGCTTTGTTGAGGTCTCCCACCTTTCCTAGTCTTTACTCTTAAGTCTCCAGGAATTTCCCTTCTTGGAGTTGGCAACCCTAAACCAACATCACAGGGTTGTTGTTGTTGTTGTTGTTGTTGTTCAGATAAAATGGAGATGGGGAAAACCACTTCATGAAATGTGGTGTATAAATGAAGTAAAGGAATAATAAATATAGATGAAAATGGGGCGATATAAAAGATAGGTTGGTTGGTGGGTAAGAAGAGACAAAGAGACAGGAGAGATGAGGATATGGGGGCTGCCAGGAGAAGGAAAAATATTTCTTTACTTCATTTATAACCTGCCAATCTTCCCCATGGGGACACAAAATGGTTGTGATGATTACCCCAGTGGCCTCAGCGTAGGCGTGGACCCTTTAACAGCAGGCAGCAGCCTTACCACTCATCCCTGGCCTGACTGGGGTTTCCTGGCCTCTCCCATGCTCCCATCACCTGTGGTCCTCCTGAGCTCAATGCAGGATGTCTTATCCAGCAGGTAGGCTGTAGCGTCATTCAGGACGAGGCGAACTGGGTAGCCTGACTGGGCTTTGCATGGAGCAGCCCTGCTCCCCTCTTACTGGCTCTCTGAGACTCGACCTCCATCTCTGCTGCCTCGTCTCTGAGCCCTGCTGTTTGCAGCTCTTTTGGCTCTGCACCTCAGCTTCCTTGCTCCTTCTCGTCTCCCTCTCTCGCTCTCCACCTCCACCACTTTGGTCTTCAACACCCACCCCACCCTGGGCTGCGCGTCTTTCTTTTGAAGCTCCCACCCCGCTGCTCCACCCCACCCTTCCAGTCTGGCATCTCATGCTGATCCATCACAGTGGCTTACATGTTCTCCTTTCCTTCATTTTATCCTCACAACAACTTGTGATATAGGTTAGGCTGAGAGAGTGTGACAGGCCCAAGGGCACCCAGAGAGTTTCCATGGCAGAAACTCCACTTCTGTTCTCAGAAGAAATAGTGTAGGGAGAGGGATATAGCAGAAATTGAGGTGCCCTTTGCAAGGTCTTGCAGGTTCCCCACCTCATACCTCACAACTGGGCTCAGCCTGGCAGCAGCCACCATACTTCTCAGCCAGTTTTTCTCCAGGGAGAGGCTGCCAGTGGGGATGAAAGAGACAAAGCTGATGGAGGGGGCAGAAAAAGGGGAGAAGCTATGAGTGCATTCATGAATGGGAAAGAGGAAATAGTGTGAGCAGTCAGCCCGGCCTCCGCCATTTTAAAAGCAGTTTTTACATGGCTGCTCATGATATTAAAAGTGTACAAGCCTCTGGAATTTAAAATGGCTGCAGCACAGCCACCAGAGAGCCCCTGTTGTTGCCAGATCCTGCCCTGGAGAACCAGACATGTAAGGAATGCCACATTGGAATGCAGAGCTATTGTGATGCGACTGGCCTCGCTATCCACCCAAGCTCCGGAAGGCCCAGAGCAATAAAGGTCTCACTGAGTCACCCCCACTTAGCACATTCCTGTCCCTCCTCCTGTGATGAGATCCCTGTCCATGATCGAGGAGTTAATCAAGTAGCATTCATAAGTATATACAGCCATTCCTGGGATATTGTACTCCCCTCCTAAAACTATCAGCCTAACTCCAGTGTATTCTTCCAGCTAACCAGCCAAGTCTGCCTTCCTATTCATACACCCCGGCAGCCATTAATCAAAGTACTCACGCCTTTTGTCTAATCCAGGAGCTAACCATTGGAGTCTTTGTCTTAACTGCCAGGAGGACTCTCCTCCACCTCAGGGCACATTTTACCTATAAAGGTAAGCTCTGGCCCCATTCAAGTCGTGCAAGCTTCCTGGCTTCTCCCTTAGGGTCACTTCCCTGAGTCTCTCTCTGTTCAGACTTGCTCGCTTTCCTGGATCCACAAGCGCTGTTCCACATCTCTCTCTCTGGGCTGACGACGTGGGACATTTGAAGCTTCTCTCTGGACCCCCCTCTCCAGGATAGGTAGATATAATTACTCCCTCTTGCTCTATTCCCATGCCTCCAGCTATATTTCCTAGGACTCTGCGTGCGTGCGTGCGTGTGTGTGTGATTATCTTCCCCCAGTAATTGGTGTGCACGTGCATAAAGTTCTGTTCTTTAATAAAAATTATTGATTTGAAGCACCAGACTCGCTTGGCTTATTGGGTTTGGGACCCCTTAGACAAAGGTGATTCAATTCCAGTTACCACCTCTCATATAGCTGTCTTCCTTGCTAGCTAATTCCCCCATAAATCATATTTATGCAAGGAGACCACTTCAGGTAACAACAGTAGGAAAGGGAAACATGAGATCCCCTCCCCAGAAGTCCTTGCTGGTCCCCTCTTGCTATATTTTATTTTTGGTATGGAATTAGCCATATTTTGAAGATGGAAAGCGGACTATATCTGTTTTCTCAATGGCTTTGGATTGCTCATCTTTTTTCATTTCTATTAATTAGTAGCAGCTGCGGAGTTGTAATGGCTATGCTTGGGTAATAACACCAGGGAATAACACTTTGAGGAGGTTATTTCTGCTATTCAGAGATTGTTGGAGAGGTGTGTCATTGGCTTCAATAGGCTGCTTACTGTCCTATAGTGATTCCCGACTGTTAAAATAATATCAACATAGAGCATCTTCTTGGGTATATAATATTTTAAACAGAATGTTAGAGAATGGCTTAGAACATATTAAGATAGCCTCCTGAAGGCCTTAGTGCACTTTTACAATGATCTCTGGATTCTGAATCTTTTATTATGATCCCTTCCACAGTCCCCCTTTGCACTTGGCAGATATGGGGAGGGGGAAGACTGAGAAGGACCTCCCCTGACTGCTAATTAGTGCTCTAATAAATTGGGTTTCAGTCCAATGAATAGTCTGAATTATGTGTTGGTACCTAAGTGGGGGTTGCCCATGACTAGTATATAGAAAAGAACTGGGAGAGGCACAGATTTGGGGGAAAGCCCTTGACTGCCTGACCTTGAAAGCACAAGCAAGCCCGATCTCATCAGATCTTGAAAACTAAACATGGTTGACCTTGGTTAGTAAGTTGGTTGACCTTGGTTAGATGGGAGATCTCTAAGGAAGATCAGGGTTGGGCAGAGGCAGGCAATGGCAAACCACCTTGGTTAGTCTCTTTCCTTGAAAATCACCATAAATCAGTACTTCCACCACTAGCTTGGCTGCCACCAGCAGTAGCCTGAGTTCTGGGAAGGCATTTCTGCATGCCTTGAGAATCACTTTGGCAGGGCGAGGGACTGTGAAATAAATAAATCAAGTTCTGAAGGAAACTTAACCTTTTTCTTCTTTCCCCAAGATAGTGGTCTTTTCTGCACGGGGCTTTTGAATTGGTTCTGGCCCCACACTGCATCAATTTCTCTCCAGACTCCTGCACACATGGTCAAAATACCCTGATTCAGTCTCCAAACTGCTTCTCAGACTTTTTTTCATTCTGCATGGAGAAAGGCTGCAAATGCTGCAGAATGAATCTTTCCCCAGCGTTTCTGCAGCTTTTCTCCCTGCACACATACCTCAATTTTTTTTCCTCCAGCAAAGTCAACCTGGAGCTTTTTTGATGTGCAGAATATTTTCTTCTGTGTGAGGCCTGGCCCTGGCCCTGCCTTTTGCCCTCCTCTTTATTCTCCTGCATCCTGATAGGTTGAACAGCAATTAATTCATTTTTTCATGATTTTTTAAAAAATTAAATGGCAACGTTGTAACATTGACGTCATTTTAAAAAGTCAACCTTTGCAAGTTGCCTCAGGAATCATCTTAGGAACCTCAAGAGTCTACAGTCAATGGGCAAAGGAAACTGACTTGTCCTCAAAGCCCACAGTAGAATTGGGGCATTTTTCTAGTGCAGAAATAAAAAACAGACACCATTTTGGTTCAATTCCCTCAAAGAGTAGAATTAAAGAATTGAAGCAGTATTAGGCCAGAACTGATAATGAAGTGGATCCAATCCTCATGGGCTGAATATGCAGAAAGTCCAATGTAAAGTTCACCATGTGGAAGAGGTCCAAGATATTGAACTATTCAGGGATGTGGTTGGGTGCTCAGAAATACAAAAAAGATATACATTTAGACATTGGTTAAAGTTTGGAATAAGCTCAGTTCAAATTCAGTAGTCAAAGGTGGTAAACTAAAAAGGCAAAGAGAAATAAAACTTGAACACATCAGAATACCTGTGTATGTCTCCTAGCCTGAGTTTAAATGTATGTAGATTTAGAATACTAGTGGAATAAACACTGTGGTCCACCCTTGTTCTTGCGTTTCCAGAACAGCGGAGTACCCATGGCTATCTGAGCAAAGAAGCAGTGATAAGGTGACCCTTTTAGAGACTATTTGAACTTAGAGCTCAGTTTCCACCTTTGCTTAGTTCCAGAAGGCTCAGGTGTTTTACCATAGCCAATTGAGAGGTGCTGGGGGACCAACCTCTGCACATTTCAGGTATCTAAGAAAAAGTTTCCCTCACATTGTTATTAGTATTTTAATGGGGGAAGACACCTTTAGAAAAGTCGATTGAAATCAATGAGCTTAGGAGAGTGTCACTCTGCTTACAATGGCACCGCAAATCCTCCCTCCCCTCCATACCTGGCCTGATCTAAGCTGGGGCTGTGTACACTTTTCATAGATGGATGGAGATCAGTGGTCTTCATTATATCTATTTGTGCCATGAAACTCACTGGATGGCCTTGAGCAGGTCATTTCAACTCATCCTATCCTACATCATGGGGTGGATGTGAGGACAAATCTGATGGGAGGGAACATGTATGCCATTTTGACCTCCTTGGAGAAAAGGCAGTGTATAGTGATAGAATTTATAATTTAGAGATGTTCCCATAATGTGAAGACAATATTAAGACACTTGCCATTTTTTAACTTCCCCAAAGACCGCATGACATCAGTTTGGTCTAGAAAGAGACTGCTGAACAAGACGTTTTAGTTACTCTTATAATCAAGTTGTTGTAAACCATCCCTCATTTGGATAGTCTTACAGAAAGGACAGAAATAAACACATAAATAAATTGAGATACTAACCTAACAAATATTCATTTCACCTCTACTATTTTTGTGTGTTTGTTTTTTGTGCACTGCCGACAATGCTTTCCCACTGAGGTGCTTTCACTGTCTATTTCTGAAGATCTATTTCTGCTCAGCTATCTCAGGAGTTCATGTCAATTACATCTCTGTCAGCTCAACTGTGTATTTAACCAATCGATTTACCTAACAATTTAATACACTATAAGGGCTTTTCTGATGCAAACTATATCCACTAGGCAGGAATAAACATAATGTAATGAAATTAAAAGAGGATGAGTTTTCACATAGATCCATCCCACTGGGCATGTAATTTCCTAAACAATTACCTGGAGCATAAATAATATTTCATCTCTGTGTGTGTGTGTATCTTACAAGCATGCTAGGAAGTTGTCTTTCCTGGACACCAAGGCCTTGAATGACAAAATCCTAAATTATACAGGTTAGTATAGTGATCCTGACAATGTAAATATCCCTCTAACAAGGTTATTTAAAAACAAAAGAGCCCAATTTTTAGCATCCGTTCTTGTGCCTTCTGCACATCAAATAAAGTGGATTTAAAGGAATTCAGCAGAGACAATGCAAAGTTAGCCAATATGTATTCATGCAATGGAGTGAATTATTCAGTGCTGCATTGCTCAAATGGAGGATTTTTCGTTTTGTTTTGTTTTGCTCAGCAGAATACTCCCAAATGAAGGAAGATAGGAGACGTAAACCTCTTGCATTTCAGAGACTATTAGGTACTGTCTGCCTTACAGCTGTTTCAAATCACTGTCCCTGTTCACATCAGAAGAGAACATCCTGCAGTTCAAATGAATACCCTTGTTGAATAGAAGTCTCTTCACTCTCTCAGAGATGGTTTCATGATACAGCAGAGAATTATCTAGAAACATAATCCACTTTATGTGTTTTTGAAAATATGTATCATGCAAACCAAACAGATCTAAATTGTGCCATCCAAAATCAGGATTTTCATTTTAGCTAAGAGTATTTATTTATTTAATCAATCCCAGAGTTGGAAGGGAACACCAGAATCATCTAGTGTAACTCCCTGCCAATGCAGAAACAGCAACGATGGCTGCTTCCAGACGTTGCATAATGCGCTTTCAATGCTCTTTAGTGATCATTTGGAACTGGGTTTTCATTTGTGAAACAAAAAATCCAGTTCCAAAGGATTACTAAAATTCATTGATGCAGAGAAGTTAGCCGTGTTAGTCTGTGGTAGCAAAATCAAAAAGAGTCCAGTAGCACCTTTAAGACTAACCAATTTTATTTTAGCATAAGCTTTCGAGAATCAAGTTCTCTTCGTCAGATGCCTGATACAGAGACTGGTCAAACACAGAAGAGCAAGAGAGGGAAGAGGCAATTAGGGGGGGAGGGGGAGGGAGCAATCAAAACATTCCTTTGCTAGTATATGTAAACATCTCCTTTTGGTGTGTGTATCAGTTGGCGTCAAAGGAGTTTGCCCTGTTAGTTTGTAGAAGCCAAACAGCTAGACCATCCAATTCCAATGCAGTATGGCCCTTCGATAACCACAGCTCTCCCTGCCAGATGCATCTGACAAAGAGATCTGTGGTTCCCGAAAGCCCACGCCAGGTACCACTGAGCTCCCCCAGACCCCACCTCTGTAAAGGAAATCTTTACCTGTGGTAATGTGATAACCATTCATAGTCCCTATTCAGTCCCAGCTTGACAGAGTCAAATTTGCATATGAATTCCAGTTCAGCAGCCTCCCGTTGGATTTTGTTTTTGAAAGGTTTCTGTTGAACTACAGTGACCTTTAAGTCTTTGATGGAATGTCCTGGTAGATTGAAGTGTTCTCCCACTGGTTTCTGGACGTTTCCATTTCTAATGTCAGATTTGTGTCCATTTATTCTTTTGCGTAGAGGTTGGCTGGTTTGTCCAATGTACAGAGCAGAAGGACATTGTTGGCACATGACAACACTTCAATCTACCAGGACATTCCATACTGGCCCATACTGCATTGGAATTGGAAGGAGAAGGCAAACTCCTTCGACGCCAACTGATACACACACCAAAAGGAGATGTTTACATATACTAGCAAAGGAATGTTTTGATTGCTCCCTTCCCCTCCCCCCCTAATTGCCTCTTCCCTCTCTTGCTCTTCTGTGTTTGACCAGTCTCTGTATCAGGCATCTGACGAAGAGAACTTGATTCTCGAAAGCTTATGCTAAAATAAAATTGGTTAGTCTTAAAGGTGCTACTGGACTCTTTTTGATTTTGCTAAAATTCATTGAAAGTACATTATCCTATGTGTGTGGAAACAGCCTTCAATATCCTCATCAAATAGGCTCCTGGTTAAGACTTAAAAACCTCCATCAATTAACAATCCACCACCTCATGAGGGAGACTGTTTCAATGTAAAACACACCACACCATCGGGAAATTCTTCCTCAGATTTAATTAAAACCTGTATCTGAGTCCTGTCATCCAACGCAACTGAAAACATAACCAACTCATCCTTGGCATGGCAACCCTTTAGGTATCAGAAGGTGGCAATCATATCACCACACAAGTGTCTCTAACACAAAGATTCCCAACTCTTCAGCCTCTTTTCATAGAACATGGTCTCCAACCCCCTTCCCCACCAGCTTCATTACCCTATGTTGAACTTATTCCAGCTTGTCAACATCCCTTGTAAACTGTGGTGCTGAATACTGAACACAATATTCCAAGGGACACCTGACCAAAGCATTGTACAGCTGCACCAATTCCTTGTGTGATCTCAATGCTACACTGCTGCACCTGCTGTGTGCTACACAACCAAAGATGGTTCTGCGACAGGATGCATTGTTGTTTGTTGGAGAACAAGAACAAAACGGCCCCTGCTACCATCTGTCACCCTTGAGCAGGATTCCCTCTTCACTAACTGCTTTTAAACACTGTATCAGAGTGGTTCTTCAAAGTGGCCCTTTGGGGAAAGAGTTGCTGATGTGGGGTATTTGAATCTCACAAAACATTTCAATTCTAGTGAATGGCCATGGATTATACTCTCAAAGCACTCATTGCTCAGAATTGGGGATCTGTGATCCCTTGCCAGTGTGGCTTGTGTGGTCTTTTTGCCAGCTGCAATCAGCAAGGTCAAACATTCTACAAAATATTTAGAATAGTTTGCTGATATTTGATAGTGCAAACCAGATGACTGAATATGCACATTAACATATTACTGTTTGATTAACAAGAGAGTTATTTCAGGTTTTTAGACAATGATGCTCATATGACTTTAATTGTTAATTGCTCAAATAATTTGTGCATGTGCCATTTTGCACTTTCTCATAGGAGAATACCTGTTTAATTTGGCTGCCACCTGAAGGCAGCCAATCAGAGCAGCCCTTCATATCATGTAGGGTAAACTACATGATATGAAGGGCTGCTCTGATTGGCTGCCTTCACATACTCCTGGCTAGTCAGTTCAGATCCTACCATTGAGTTATAACCGTATACTAAGACATTTGTAATGCAATCCTAAGAAGAGTTACTCCAGTCTAAGCTCATTGATTTCAATAGAATGAAAATAAGCACTCAGAGGTTCAATTCACACAATGCAGAAGCAAAACTGAAATAAAGATTTTGAGGGAATGGGCCAAATTAGCCTGCTGCAAAGTGTGTGCACACTCTGCACCTGCTTAATGACATCACTTCCAGGATGGCACAAAGGTGAGTGCTGGGTCATCTCCCCCCCCCCCCGCCCCGCTTCCACCAGGAGGGTAAGGAGACCTGGAAACCCTAAACAGCATTCAGTTTAGACAACCTTTTCCTCAAGAGCCTGCCCCACAGCTTGCCCTCCCTCTCCTTCTCCCATCATATTTGGGTTATGCTACAAATAAAATCAGTAACCAAATAGAAGGCACCCCCCAATATCTAGAGCCAAACAACTTGGTGGAAGACCACAATTGGAGGGAAATACAAGAATACAAAAATCAATCTCTATAAATATAAAGTGTATCCAAGTGCAAAGTGACTAGTGCTTGTAAATAAATATTTATGTTTCTAATAAATATTCATACAAAATATTGGAATATACAAAATAGTTATAAAGACACTCAATACTGGTATCAGCCGTACAGATAAAGTCCACAGATTCTCTCATGAGAAGTTAATGTCTTTTTCTTAATCCTTTGTCGCTAAAGCCGAGAAGAAGATTGCAATCCAACTAGAATTCTGCAGGTAAGTATTCTGAAGTGTATTCCAAAGGGAAGTATTCTCAGACACAAAGGAAGGACACAAAAGACCTCCTATATGGAACTAAGTAGAAATTCCACAGGTCAATATCACATTTATCCATACGCACAAATATTTTCTTTTTACTGTAGGTGAAGATGATCTCAGGATAGAAAAGACTCACGTGTCCCAAAAGTGAATGTTGTATAGGTAAGACTCTCAAAAAATCAAACTTTCTAATGACGTATCTTCTCTTGACTTTGCAGGTGGAGACACGAATGTATGCTGAGTGACCCAAAGGACCTTATAGCCCAACAAGTGGTCAGCTAGATATTGCAACTTGTTTCATACCAAGTACATCATCAGGGGTGAATACAGTCATTCCACCCATAAACTGTAATAGAAATATAAACAATATATAATAAATCAAATAAACTTTTAAATAAACTGTATAACTGTGACCATCACAATCACATAAAGAAGCTTACCACAATATCTTTTAACAATGACACTCAACACATTCTCTTGGCATTCCTGATTGATACAGCTAATGCAGTTTACCCTCCCCCACAGATTCAATTTAACAGACGTGCTGGAACAGACAAGGAAAAAATAAAGACACCGTAAATAAATTACACCCTACAAAAAATGCATAGTTCAATTCGTCATTTAAGCCCCTAGGATGTAAATAATCAAGGTAGTATATCCAATGAACTTCCTTCTGAAGTAATTCTCGGTGTATGTTATTGTGAGGACTTCAATTGGACACACATATTACTGTGAACTTGTCAGGCCTGTGCCCAGACATGGCTGCCCCCACCGTACTAACGCCTGACATGGGTCTTTGGGCAACGCCTTTGACCCCATTGGGCTGAGGCATCTCAGCTCCTGATGTATCACCACCTGTCAAAGGCTTATGGGTGTTGGCCTGCAGGCCCCAGTCTGGCATCGGGTTTATGGCTGGAGAGGGGGGTATACATCACCCTCGCACCCTCTCATCCATCCCTCCGCCCTGCCTGCCTCTAGCTGGCCCTCCCTGCTCTGCCTGGCATCCTCCTTCCCCTCCTCCTCACCTTCACATGCTTGCACCTTCTCCGTATCTCACTCTCCTATGCCTAACTCCCCACCCCTTGCTTGTGTGTGGACTTTCCCTTATATCCCTTCACTACTTCCTAACCCCACCTGCTGGCCACACCCCAACACCCTAGCTCTGATCCTGGCTGTCCTAGGCAGCCACACCTGGGATTGCTCCTCTGGCTGCCCTCGGCAGTCCCACCTGTAGTTGCTTTGCTCCCAGCCTCTCCTTCCCAACCTCCTCTAGCCTGCCTGCTGGTTGAGGTGTACTCTGGTACTGCCTTTGCTGTCCTTCAGCTACTGCTGGTGAGTTTGCTGGTGGTCTTGCTGTCTGGCTGTCCCTGATGCCTGTGCCCATTCCCTCCCAGCCTGGGTTCCCAGCCTCCTACTAGGAAGGGCTGGCTGGCTTCCACCTGCCCCGTTTGACTTTCTGGGGCTTGGGTGTTTCTTTCCCTTCCTCTGTTGCTGGGCGTGGGAGGCTTTTGGTGTCTGTCTGGGAGGTTGAGCGGGGGTCGTCTGGCTGTCTCTCCTCCCCTTCTCCTGTTAAGTCTGGGGGCAGAGCCTCAGACCCTGGACAGAACTGAATCTCCATTTCTCTGGTATGTGAGTTAAGGCCTTGTTCATGGGTGGTTTTGGTACTTGTGTACTGGGTGCTCGCCTGCTAAACCTGCCCACCCTGAAGTTCATGGCATCTCTATTTTTTTGAAGTCAGGTTTCCAACTGTCTGGAGAAAACAACACCCTGTCTTTTTAACAGAGGCTTAGTATACTATTTACCAGACAATGTTACGTACCTCCATGAAATAAATCAAATGTTGTTGTTGTTGTTATTAAAAAGCTTCACCTGCCCATTTTTACACATTAAGCCTCTATGACAAGGGCCATTTTTCTCTAGGCCTGTTGGCAACCTTAATGTTAAGATCTACCTGAAAATGCAGCTGCCCAAACTAACAAGGAAGGCTGGCTCCAGCCCTCACAATGGATGCTTTTGAAGTTTTGGTCCCTCCTGTTTTGACATCGAAATCCTTGTTTCAGTTTTGCTTCTGCATTGTGTGAACTGAACCTCTGAGTGCTTATTTTTATTCCATTTTCTGTTTTCGTAAACTTAACTTTGCCTGGAAAATGTACACTTTTTAAAGTATCTCATTTTGTGCATCAATAAATCAGCATTATACATTATAAGTAGATTACATATGTCAGTGATGTACAGCATATGTATAAATGCCATATAAATTGTGTATAAAAGCCATACATCATGTACAGACAATACAAATACATCTACAAAACAAACAGTAAAAGGTAGAGCTCTGAAATAATTGACTAAAATATAAATTAATAGAAAAAAATAGGAAACATGCTCATCCTTACCTGGCAATCACATCTGTCCATCCAAAAGAAATCTCCAAACAACATACCCTTCCATTGTCTTTTCTTTCAAAGCACACTCTCAAGTGAACACATTCATTATGTACCAATCAAATAAACCTGAGCAAAAGTAAATGCAAATTTTAATTAGCATTTCCTTAGAAAGTTACAGGACTCTGGTCCCTTCCCCACTTAAGACAAGAGAAGAGAAATGACTTCCTATAACTTATAATTGAATTTTACAAAAACAAATAATTCTAATATAAATGTTGACTTCACATCAGGGCTTAAACTGCCATTTTTAATAGATGCTGGAGGATTTTCTAATTTGGATTTAATTGATTTACTGACTTTGTTCCCTGCAGTGCAGGCTGTTGTGGGCAAAGTATCCCACTTGTGTTAGACTGTGACTGATAGCCGTGGGTGCAGGGATGGCTGTTCCTCAAGGAATGATATTTGCTGTTTAAAGGATCCTTGCAGTCTGGGGTGAGATAGGGAATAATTTGGATTTTGAGAATTCACACTCTAGAGCAACCCTAATTTTTTAATATTATTATTAGGTTGCATTCATCATTGTGAGCTATTCAGCACCAATCCTGTTAGACAAACTAGGTAAATAAAGTGCGGTGAAGTCACGCTGTTCTGGTTAAAGAGGTTAAAAAGTTTATTTAGGAACTACATATTTGAGAGTAAAGGGGGGGAGAGAAATAGGTCCTTACCATCTGACTACATCTTAGAGAAGAAGTGTGCCAGGAGAGAGAAGAAGCAGGATATTGCCCTGTTTAGCCCAATAGGAGACAAGGAAATGACCCCAGGAAACAAGAGAGATGCCGCCCTCACTGTCCTAAACTAAGTGATCCTTGCTGCCTCCTGTATGGAAGGCTCTTCTTCCCTTCTTCCATCCTTCTTTGTTGTACACCAGACATGGCAATTTCCAACAAATCCTACCCCACAAGGTTCAGGTGCCAGGCTGAATGAGGAGGCAGCTGGCCAATTATTTCCTTTTAGCTTCTTGAACACCCATTCCCACAGGCTGTGGGAAGTCTGCATACACAAATTTGTCTTCAGCTCTCCTCTACCTTTAGGTTTGGATGGAAGTGGAGAATATTCTGTCTGACCTCTGTATTTTTCTGCCAAATACCAATGGTATGGGATTTGGCTCAGTGGCTGAGCATTTGCTCAGCATGCAGAAGTTCCCAGGTTCAATTCCTGCCATCAAAGGATGACAGTGCTGATATTGTTGGACTAATAGTAGAAGTCTGCATAAGGCAATTTCTTCATGTGTTCATGTGAATCCTGTGCGTTCCTAGGGTTGCCAACAGACCTGGAAAAAATGTCCTGTCTCTTTAATTAACAGAGACATAATATGTGGAAATTGGGAGCTGAAACTTTCATGGCATGGATGTAAATAATTTCATCTGCTAATTAACATCCTATTAAGGCCCTTTTTAGAGGAAGAGGACTTCCTGCTTCCAAGTATATGGTAATGCTCAACTACCATGTCTTTTCCTTCCCTGTAGATTTTCTCAATGTATGTGTGCCCAGCATATCTGCTTAAATAATATTGGGAGCTATAAATATAGTCTGCTGTAAATTCTGTCCCCTTCCGCATAGTATATGTTTGTGTGTTTCTTCAGTTTATGATTTCAGTGCTTGCTTTATTTTGAGCTATATGTGTGTCTCCTGAATAGTTCCTTTAGGCCACTAATCAGAAGGCATCTCTTGGGCAGGGCCAGACCGACGGGGGGGCAGAGGGGGTAGTCTGTCCCCGGCGCTGCCAAAGAGGGGGTGCCGGGTGCAGTTGCCAGCCCCAGGAGCACACTGCCAGCCCCGGGAGCACGCCTGGGGAAAGGCAAAAGGCGTGGGCAGCCTCCCAGCCACCCGCGCTGCCTTTTGTCTTTCCCCAAGACAAGGGGCAGCTGGCTTGCTGTGCGCCCCTTGTCCTGGGGGAAAGGCAAAAGGCAGCGCGGGTGGCTGGGAGGCCGCCCGGGCCATTTGCCTTTCCCCAGGAGAAGAGGCGCGTGGCAAGCCGGCCACCCCTTGTCCTGCGGGGCAGGTGAACGGCGCAGGCAGCCTCCAAGCCACTCGCACTGCCACCAGCTCTGCAGCGCACTGGGACAGCGGGCTTGCTGCAGGGAGCGGGGTGTGTGTGTGCCCCAACGTGATGACATCACGGGAGTGATGTCATCACGCAGCGCCAGAAGCGCGCGCGTGCTATGCGCGCGTGTGTAGAGCCTGACTATGGTTGCTCTGGGCGCTGGGAACCATAGATCTGGCCCTGCTCTTGGGTATGATGAGAAATCTGTTGATCCAGGTAGATGTAGCTCAGTCAGAGTATATGCTGGCAAATGTTCTAGATTTAATCCCTGGCATCTCTTTTTCAAGAGGGAAAACCCAAGATAGTCTTTGCCTAAGAACTCCTGCCATTTGAAATAAATGGTATTGGGCTAGATGTATCAGTGTTCTGACACCATGGAGGGTAGTATCCTATTCTGCTCATGTTCTAGCAAACTGATCTCCTCCCCTTTTTCTGTACCTCGGCAATCCATCTCAGATATTATAACATACACTCCAAGACAAATGTGACTCGGGAGAAATCAAAGCTATTTTATCAAACATGTGTTAGTATGCTGTTCATATATAACAGCTTGTTGGCAATTCAGAGACAGACCACTTTCCGCTAAAGCTTTTTTGCCTGGAATACTTTTCACGTTCATCTCATATGCCAGGCTCAGTGTAATTTTCTGTAACAACTACAACTCCCCCACCCCAAATTCTTTAAGCTGGTGTGTGTTTGGCTCTTATGTTGTTGGAGCCACAAGCCTTGAATTCCAGTTGGCTACAGAGAATCATTGGGTCATGAATTCTTCTTGGATCATGAATTCTTGGTACTGTTACTACACTAAAGCCAGATGAGTTGGCAAGATACTCTGTAAGTATGACTCTGTAAGTATGACTTTGGTGGCAATCACAGAAGCAATGAAGGATAGCCATGCTTTGGCACATTAGTACAAAACCAGGCCCAGATTGGACCACTGTGAGAGCTCCTAAAAGAAAATTTCATAACACAAGAATTATATAAAAGTAAGCTATGAGCCTAAGGAGGTGATAAACATCAATATCAGTTGGCTGAACTAGTACGCAGCACCACAAAGTAGCATAGAATCATAGAATCATACAATCATAGAGTTGGAAGGGGCCATACAGACCATCTAGTCCAACCCCCTGCCCAGTGCAGGATCAGCCTAAAGCATCTCTGACAAGTATTCATCCAGCCTCTTCTTGAAAACTGCCAGTGAGGGGGAGCTCACCACCTCCCTAGGCAGCTGATTCCACTTTTCAACTACTCTGACGGTGAAAAAGTTTTTCCTAATATCCAGTCGGTACCTTTGTGCATGTAGTTTTAGCCATTGCTTCGCATCCTACCCTCTGCTGCCAACTGGAACAGCTCCCTGCCCTCCTCCAAATGACAGCCTTTCAAATATTTAAAGAGAGCAATCATGTCCCCCCTCAACCTCCTCTTCTCCAAACTAAACATTCCCAAGGCCCTCAGCCTTTCCTCGTAGGGCTCAGTCTCCAGACCCCTGATCATCCTCGTCGCTCTCCTCTGCACCCTCTCGATTTTGTCCACATCCTTTTTGAAGTGAGGCCTCCAGAACTGCACACAATACTCCAGGTGTGGCCTGACCAAGGCAGTATAGAGAGGGGCTATGACCTCCTGCAATTTCGATGCTATGGCCCCTTTGATACAACCCAGGATTGAATTAGCCTTTTTTGCCATCGCATGAAGCTATGCAGTGCAGTGTAGGGTCCAGGAACAGCCATTTTACTTTCTCATGGCTTTATTACCAGGGATACTTGAATATAATCCTTGTGTTTCTCAAAGCTTTTCATGAATTCAAATCTTGCTGAAACAGAAGTAATTTATCAGATATGGTTGTAGTGAACTATAATGAGAAAGCTCAAGGTAAATCAGCTCTTAGGGCCTAAATATATGATATGTTGTTTCTGTATTCATGCTCAGGTAGAGTTGCCAGAGTGAACTTGGTAAGGCTGGAGTTTGGAACAAAGGGGCATGCCTGTGACTAGACATGGGCACGAACCAAAAAAAAATAATGAACCAGCGGACCGTTGTTTGGTGCAGTCGATGATCCCAAATCCGCGAACCACAACGAACATCTTCTGTTGCCGAACCGGTTTGTGGTTCGTGGAGGCCAAAGTGGAGCATGTTGGTGTTCCCCGCAATACAGGAACGGTGGGTGATGCCGGCGGCCGCCAGGCCTGGCAGGCATGGGGAGGAGGCGGGGGGGGGGGGTCTGGTCTCCTCCTCCCCAAAAATTTTTAGGAGTTCCTCTTCCGCCACCGGCAAGAACTCTTTGGCCTCCTCCACAGCCTCAACTGGTGATTTTGGGGGAGCAGGAGTCTCTGCTGCTCCAGAGCCCTGCACAGCACTGCTTCCTGTGCTGCAAACGGGACAATCTCTGCACTTCCCCCCCCGACCACTCTTGTCCCCCACCTGGAGCCTCATAGTGCCAACAAACAACAACTGAGGAGAAGGAGATGACACTGAGAGCCCTCAGCCGAGGTGCCCACAAAGCTTGGCCCCAGGGCCTGGCAGCAGCCCTGGCACCAGAGGGAAGGAGGGACTAGAGCCCTAGCCCACTGCTCCCACAGACCTGAACAGATCAGGCACTAAAGTGAGCCCTCAGCCGAGGTACCCACCGAGCTTGGCCCCAGGGCCTGGCAGCAGCCCTGGAACCAGAGGGAGGGAGGGACTAGAGCCCTAGCCCACCACTCCCACAGACCTGACCCGATCAGGCTCTGATCAATAATCAATGTGAGCCCTCAGCTGAGGTGCCCACTGAGCTTGGCCCCAGAGCCAGGCAGCAGCCCTGGAACCAGAGGAGATAGAACCCTATCCCCCAAAGCCAAGATCAATTGTACTCTCAGTCTCTCTCCCCAAAGGCTGGCAAGTGGCAAGCAAGAGCTCTGTCCCACTCCAATGCTTGCAGAAAGTGAAACCCAGCCTGGAAGACCACGGCTGTTTATAAGCATGGGTCCCATTCAGCAACACAGGAGGTCTATGTTTGGCCGTCAGAGCTGCCTATCAGGGTTTGAAGGGATGAGATTGGAGTGCCCATGGCTACAGAACACCCCCTTCCCCCTCCCTCCCCTGGGTGTCTTCTTCCAACTTGTAACTGCTTTGCAGCTCCGTGGTTGGAAGGAAGCCCTGCTGATCAAGGAAAGCTGGGCTTCCATTTGGGTTTCCAGGGCGACGGAAGGAGGGCAGACAGAGCTCAGGCATTCCCCTGGCTCCGTTGCCAGGGGAATAGATTGCTGGCGCCTGAGTGTCTGGCTTTCCAAACTGCGCCCGAATGCAATGAACCAGGCCTCTCCCGGACGCTGGTTTGTTGACCGTGGACAATCACGAACTGCCGGGTCGCGATCGCCATTTTCATGGGTTTTTGAGGTTCGTGATGCGGTTCGTGCCCATCTCTACCTGTGACATTAGTGACATTGCTATGTTATGTCCAGGTACAGCCTGGAAGTGACTAAGGGTAGCTCTAGGAATTTCCAGAAACTCTAAGGTTTTTACCTGGAAGTGGCATAGCGACACTGCTGACAAAACTGTTCTTTATTTTATTTTTTCTCCCGCTGCTGGTCCAAGTAGTGGTGGGCAATGAGGCTTGCCAGCACAATGGGAGGCCAGGCATGTCTATCCTCAGGTCAAAGGGATTGTGTTGGGAATTCCTGGATGAAACATAGATTACCAGGTATGCAATTATTGATTAGGATCAAGACTTAATTAATTTGAACCGCCTCCCATTTCTGACCTGAAACAGACCCCATAATCTGCTATTTTCCCCTTTGGGGGAATTTATTGTAATCCATCAGAATATATATCACGAGTAAGGTGAATAGTGGCTTCCCATGGTTGTTTCAGGTTAGGAAAATGAGGGGAAGCGTATACCCCCTTTCCCCTATGTACAGCAGTACCAGTACCAGGTTGGGTCCGGTGTTCTGGAATTACAACTGATCTCCAGATTACAGAAATAAGTTTCCCTGGTGAATATGGCAGCTTTGGAGGATGGACTCTACGGCATCACATCCCAGCTAAGCTATCTCCCCTCTCCAAACCCAATTCTCCCCAGGTTCCACCCCCAAATCTTTAGGAGTCTCCCAGCTTGGAATTGGCAATCCATTAGTTTTTTCCCAGGAATGTCCAATGTCTGATTGACACTTACTCAGGGCAATCTCAGTGATAAACCTGGGAACAATGTGTCATATAGTTAGGAGAGGAAAAGCAGGGGCCAATGGGATAACAAGTATCCTTTGTGCACCTGGACTGCATCTGCATTCTGATAGGGATGAGTGAATGATCCCTGTTTGGGTTTCTTTACATGTTGGCTTACTCTTTGGCAAAAGGCTTGGTTCCCCTTTGTTCATTGTTGATTTTGTGTATTTGATTGTATTAGGTGTGCAGGTTGTATGCTCTTTTACACACTGTGTATATTGTTTTCATATGTATGATGCATAATGCTGGTTTATGGACACACCAACAACAATGAAAAATGTGTACATTTTACAGGAAAAATTCAGTGAGAAGAAACTGAAAAAGACATGAAAATGAAAGCGAAATGGATTTAATTTGCACAAGGAGAAAGAAAAATAGGAATGTCGGGTTCAAAACAACAAAGATGAGACATTCACTGCCATTGCCATTGGAATGACTTTTAAGTTTTACCAAAGTTGTATGATGGAAACCAGTAATTCTTTTAACAAAATCCCCCAACCCAGAATGGTATTCCCTATGAATTATTCAGTTTCTGAACCCCCATGTTGCTGATTAAACCAATGGTTTTAATGTATGCAGCTGTACCATAATTATTTTTACTGGTTTAAATAATTTACAAAAAGGCATGCTTATGCATGCTGAGCGTTCTTTATTATGGCGTTATAGGTATCACCTGTTTGCTCAACTATTTGCAACTTGTCTTAAAGGATAATGACATGCATTGTGGAGAACAGAAATCGAGATTTGCATATATTATCCTGGTATGTATATAAGATTCAACAACACAATAAATCACAGAGATACAAGAAACACTGCAGGATTTCAGAGAAGACAATGCACCAGCAACCCTGGACAAGAAGTTAAATGGAACCAGTTCAGCCAAAACTAACCACTTAGGAGGCAATCCTTTTTAGACAGTATAATGTATAAGACTAATATTGGTGAGGAAGTCCTAGGTTCTAATTCCCACTTAGCCATCAAGCTCACCAGCTGACCTTGGGCCAACTATTTACTCTCAGCCAAGCTTACAGAGTTGTTATGAGAATAAAATAGAGACAGTGGTTTCAGGTTACTGTGTACAGTATTGTTGCAGAGCTGGACAAGTACCAAAGAGAACAACCAATATGTTTAAGGGATTGCAGCACCTTTCCTATGAGTAAAGGCAGAAAAGTCTGGGACTTTTTGACTTAGAAAAGAGATGACTAAGGGGGGACATGAAAGATCTTTAAAAAGTTATTCACGAGGTAGAGAAATTTATTTATTTTGATTTATATCTCGCCCTCCCTGCAAGCAGGCTCAGGGCAGCTTACAACATCGTAAAATCATAAAAAACACAATTAAATACAATATATAGTTTAAATCATTAAAAAATAATAAAATCCACAGATCTCATTAAAAAGTGAAGCAGAACAAAGGAAAAGGGCAAGGGACCAACAGGATAGTTCGCAGGATAGAAAGTGAATAGAGAGCTTTTTCTTCCCCTCTCATAATACTCAAAACTCAGAGGCACTCAATCAAGTTCATAAGCAATAGGTTCAGGACAGACAACAGGAAATACTTTATTCACTGAGTCATTAAACTGTAAAATTTACTTTCATGGACATAGTGATGGCCACGAACATAATAGAGGTTAGATGGATTTATAGAGGATAGGCTACTAGTCATGGTGAATTAAGAGAACCTCTACATTCAGAGACAGCATACCTCTGAATACCAGTGCTAGGAGGAAACATCAGAGGAAGGCCTTGGCTTCTCTGCCCAGTTCGTTGGCCCGCCAGGGCAAGTGGTTGGCCACTGTGTGAAATAGTATGCTAGAGTAGATGGACCACTTCTCTGATGCAGTGGGACACTTCTTATTTGGGAGAGTTAGGCATGCCAACCTGAGTTCCTTGGTGGTTGGGTGTATTGTAAATAGATAGCTCAAGGGCACTGCCCGAGAGCAGGGAGATTCCTACAATGCTTAACAGATTCTCATTTTCCTCCTTCTTCATCTCCAGTGTATGCATACATTGTACCAGGGCATTATCAGGAATCAGAAGGTTTGAGTAATTTTCTAGAACGTAAAGAGGAAGGGCTGGGATATGAGAACAACCTGGTGTGTTGCTTCCATATATGCCCGTGAGAAAATAACAAGGAAAACAAAAAAGGACCATCCCTTAGTTAATTTGATATTGCGGGGGTGGGGTGGGTGGGGTCTATCGTCCAAAGAAGAAAAGCTAAACATTTCACTTGGTATACCAAGGCTCTTGGAGATGCCTAAGTAGTTCTTACCTATGTCTAGGGTAATATTGTCTACTGGCCAAGGGTGGGGGAGGAGAGAATAAGTTCATCAGAATTTTTGTCCTTGCAAAATTCTCATAAAATTCTTACTGTATTACTAACATCATTAAGAGGATGTATTTACATTAATATATCTATAAAGCTGTTCATTAATATATCTATACAGCTGCTATATACCAAATCAGATAACTGTTCATCTGAGCCCAGTATTCTTTACTGTCTAGCTCTCCAAGGGCCAAATCACAAAATATAAAGTCCTTGTATTCCATGCTCAGAACTTAATTCTTAGGTGAATGCAGGCCTAATTCAAATTGGGACTAGGTTACACAGAGAGTGGTGGTTTAAGCCATCCCTCTGGGCCATGATCCTTAGCAGAAATAGCCTCATGGAGCTAATATTTGCCCCTTGTGGAAACTTATAGGTACTAATGACTACACATAAGTTTCCTCAGTGGAACAAATATTGGTCCTCAGGGCTGTTTCCTGATCTTGATGACTCAGACTAGCCCAATCTCGTCAGATGTCAGAAGCTAAGCGCAGTTAACCCTGGTTAGTTCTTGGATGGGAAAACATCAAGGAAGACTAGGGTCACTATGCAGAGGCAGGCAATGGCAAAACACCTCTGTTCATCTCTTGCCTTAAAAACCCCAGTAAGGGTGGGGGGGTCACCATAAGTAGGCTGTAACTTGATGGTACTTTACACATGCACAGGATTGTTTCAGTCTTGCAGGGAAAAGACTGAAGCCCCTTCTCCCTACTTGCCATAGTTGCAATCTGAATCAGGCCCATATATGCCTAGACATTACGTTTCGAGGATGGAATTCCCAGTCCACATCTATCAACCAGTCAGTTGGAGACAGGGGGACTTAATAATCTATGAATGGGCCTCAAGGCTTCCAGCAAGTTTCTTTCCAGCCTAGTATGCCCCTGAGATCCTTGACTGGGGAGGATTTAGCAAAGACCAAACCAAACAATCTTTACCACCGAATTGCCCATTTGCCTTCACCAAAAAGAATCAGTGTAGTATCAAGGGAAATTGTGATTGTGCTGCTAAACAGATTAGAAGATTTATACTGACTCTTTGATTACAGGTAATTAGACTAATTAAATATATGCCAAACAATCAGCTATGCTTTATTATTTAATAGCACCATAAAATGTTTATTTTTATCGCCAAAATGTTAAATGCCATTATAAAATCTGAAAGGTATTAAACTGAAATGGGAAAATTAATTTGTGACTGAAATGGGACAAAGACAAACAATTTATGACTAGAAGATTTTTTTTAAAAGATAATGTAATGTAAGATCATAGTAAAAATGGGCAGAAATACAATATAGCAGCGGCAACAGTACTGATTCATGTTCACGAGAGCGATTGTGCATATAGACCATAGGCACCAAGTCTTCAGGCCTCTCCTGTATAAGTTTAGCATACAAGGTTTCCACTGGAGAAATTGGCCATCCACAGTTCATACCATGGTCAAGAGCCAATTCATGCCTCACAATCAGCACATGCACAGAAGCCTGCAACCATACTCACCCAACTGCGGGAACTAGGGTTGCCAGCCGCAAGTTGGGAAATTCCTGAAGATTTGGAGGATGAAGCCTGGAGAAGGCAGGGTTTGAGGAGGGAAAGGGCCTCAGCATGGTATAATTCCATAGAGTTCTCCCTACAAAGCAGCCATTTTCTCCAGAGGGACTGATCTCTGTGGCCTGGAGATCCATTGTAATTCTGGGAGATCTCCAGCCATTACCTAGAGGCTGGCAACCCTAGTGGGAACACAGTTACTGCAAGAAGTATGAATCAGTCCATATTTAGGTATAGTCACAAGCCATGATGTACAATTGGGATAAATGTGGAGGGAGGATTCCATAGGTACAACTGTATGGACTGCCAGAGTTGGTCATCTGCCATATTGATGATGGATTCAGGAATTAATGTTCTATCTGAAAGCAATAGAAATCTCACTATCAAAGTTCAGAACCAAACTCCTAGAGAAAAACCTACACCCTTAGCAAGAAGGTAATATTCTCGCAGTTCCAGCTTGAGCAAGTGGACATTACAAGGCTGTATTCTACTTGGTCTCTTTCTTTCTGTTTCATCCTGTTTCCCTCTTCTTTTTTTGTTATGGGAATTACAGAGCAGGGCCTGACGTCTCTGGGCTGTGCTCCTGTTTTGTCTATCTTGCTCAGTTTTATCTGCCTCCCGTAATTTCAGTTAGTTTTATTTTCACTTTAGTTCTATATTTGCTTGTCTTTTAACTCTTCCTCTTCTCAGCTTTAGCAGCAGAAAGGCAGAAAAGAACTGATTTCTTTATTTTGTATTTCTTTTGTTTTGGTTTTAACTTCATTTATTTTATTTTTATTCTCTATCTAGTACTGTTAATTTTCTCTCTCTCTCTTACTTTGCCACTGCCCCTATTGATTTATGCTTTCTATTCTCTCGGCTTGTGCTCAGTGCCTGTAGGAGGTGGCTGTAGTGGTGGTGGTTCCCGTGCTCTGCCCTTCCCCCTTGTTTAACTAAGTATAAAGAGAGGAGGTTTAATAGTGAGGGAGGTTTGACAGAGAATACTATTAACACTGTTAGTTACTTTTTTCCTCTTTGTCTTTTATTCCTTCACATGAATGTGGGGAGGAGCTAGCTCATTTTAAAGTATTCCCTGTTAATGCATTTGAGAAGAGAAAGTAACATTCTCAGAAGCCTTCTACACAATGATGTTATTTTATATACGAGCTAACAGAAACTTCTTGTTGCTAAGCATGAGATATTTTTAACAATGATGGAGTCAGACTTGAATGGCCGCTATCACCATTTTCAGCAGTCCTGGCAACTGTTTTAAATAAATGTATTGAGATTGTGCTGACTAGAAATCTCAACAAGATAGAGCAGAAGGAGTTCATGTTGTGCAGCTTCTTTTGAAGAAAATTAAGCAATTATCTATCCATTAAAAAGTCACTATATATTCGGGGTTCACCCTGCAACTTCTTTTAAGGAACACATTTAGGAAAAAAATGGCCTTCTACACACTGGCACTATTTTGAACTCATTTCCCAAATGGAGGTTGATTTTTATGATTACTGTTATTGTTTTGCAATATGTATGTATATATTTAGCACACTGCTTGGAATTGCCTTTCTAATTTGTTTCGTGATAATTAGGTCCATCATTTCTTCATGAACAAAAAGTACATCAAGCAACTTAATTAAGAACACCTAATGCTCCATTTTATTCACAGTTTTATGGAGCACAAGAGAACTAGCTACAGTGCTAAATATACAGTTGCCTTAAGCTCCCTGCAGACACTGTTTCTGGTTAATCATTTCACTAATATGATGCTAAACCCAGATCGGAAACAGATTGTTTCTTTCAAACATCTTGTGTTCCCTTTTGTTAATCTTCTGGAAAAGGTAACATAAAATATGTATGTGATTAATATGCTTTTCCCGATAAAGCACAGAAGTTCTAACACACAAGTGCATGGAGAGGTTGACTGGGCAGACTGAACTAAGAATTATGACTCATCTTTCTTGAGCTGTCAAACTCAAGTTTAAAATGGCAAAGAGAGAGAGAGTTAAGTGCAAATGTTGTCTCTGGTATATTGCAAAGCACCCTAAGCAGGGTTGGCTCAAGATATTTTGAAGCCCAAAGTAAGTAAGCCATCTGTTGTGAGAGCAAGCGAGGCTCTTGTGGTGTGACACCTCCCAGCTCACCTTGGACTCAGGCAGCAACATGGGTCAAGCACAGGCGACTCCCATTGTCTGTTCCTAAGCTTTTGTTGTCTCAGTTATGTTCTAAACCTGTTTCCAGAATTGGATCATGTGCCCTTCTTCTAGTTATTTTGAACCCCCTGTATGCATTACTAATGCAAACTAGGCATGTTGAGAAATCACTGCCAAAAATGTTGAATGCACTTGTACATAGGATTATATCAAGATTTTTTTTTTGTCTGTAATGTATTACTGATGCACAATCTGGACAATGGAGGATTTCTAATGCAGTTTGGGGGGAAATTCTGGTGGGGAAAGTTTTGAAAGCATCCCTCAGCAGAAGTAAGATCAAAGCACATTAAAAGTTGCGTCCTGTTGGGGTAACTGCAAAAATTTATACTTCTTTCACACTGCTGTAATAATTAGACCAAAGTAACTTCAGACCAAAGCTGTGTTTAGAAGGGAGAAAACTTACATAAAGTGTGGAAATCTAAAGGGCAGGGATGATTTTGTATTTTTCATCTTTTCTGGTTTCAGTCTGAAAATCTCCATTTCATTTTGGCCTCTTCCCTGTGGAAATTGAGACTAACGTTCTTAATTTTTGTGCCACTTAATATTTCCTGGCATCAATTTTTCTTCATAGAATGTTTGTATTTTTTGACATTTTTTGTGCTATAATGAATCAATTTTCTGTGTTACAAGCATGCATTATGTACATTGTATGTAGGCATACCATATACATTGCATATAAAACCCATACAACACACATACAATACTAACAAAACCAGCAATTAAAAGCAAAAAAGCAGCACCATTGACAAACATATATATTATTATGAAAAGAATCAAAACAGAGACCATTTACAAACCTACTAAAGCAGACATTTAAGTGCAATCCTAAACAGGGTTAAAGTCTTTTAAATCCATTGAAATAAATGGATTTAGATGAGTGTAACTCAGCTTCAAATTGCAGTGCTAGTGAAGGAGAACGACCAATTGTAGCTGTTGTCCCTGGAAAACAGCAAAAATCAGAAAAGATTTAAAAACCAAAGTGTAGCTCTAAATATGCATCAAGTAGGTCAGACTTCTGTGCTCTCTGAATAACTCATGTGACCTTTAATCCCGTTTAATCACCTGGAATAGTGTTCTTGCTCATGCCTGCTAAGATGTGCATTCCATAGCAGCAGAGTAATCTAGCTGGAATGAAAAGCTTTGGGACTGCAAGCAACTCACATTTCTTTCTTTCTTTCTTCTTACTGTAATCAGCAACATCAGGAATTAGGTAGAGTTGCCAACTTTTAGGTGAGGCCTGGAGAATTCCCAGAGTTACAACTGATCTCCAGAATACACAGATAAACTCCCCTGGAGAAAACTGTTGCTTTGAACAGTGGATTATAATCTGCTGAGGTCCCTCCCCAGTCTTCACCCCCCCAAATCTCCAGGAATTTCCCATCCTGGAGTACTTGGCAACCCTAAATTAGGGGCATCAGAGGTATGTATCTAAGGAATGTTCATGAGGAATTCAGCACTCAGGGAATATGAGTCCCATCGATGATGTGCAGGGCCAGATTGAGGGGGGCGGGGGGGTAGTCTGCCCCTGGTGCCGCTAAGGAGGGGGCGCTGAGCGCAGCTGCCAGATGCCGGGAGCACATGGGCAGCATTGCAGGCAGCCTCCCAGCCCCCTGTGCTGCCTTTTGCCTGCCCTGCAGGACAGAGGGTGTGCAGCAAGCCGGCTGCCCCCTGTCCTGCAGGACAGGCGAATGGCACGGGTGGCTTCCCAGCCCCTGGCACTGCCTCTGCCAACTCCACGGCACACCAGGGCACCCGGCTTGCCCCACGGGCGGCACGCTCCACCCTGCGTGATGATGTCATGGAAGTGACATCATCACACAGCGCCGGGAGCACGCGTGTGTGCTGCGCACGCACGCAAAAGGCTGAGCTTGGGTTGCCCTGGGCGCCGGCAACCCTAGATCTAGCCCTGATGATGTGTCAGGGGTCCTGTGACAAGAGGGCTGAAAACAAAGGGTAGTGCAAGTCATCAAGATACAGACTGGTTTCTGAAGATCACATCACATGATCCAGTATCTCATCCCAACTGGCTTGGCTTGAAAACTTCTGAATTTTGCTTCTCCCTTGTATGACTTGAACTCATGGGGCCTTTCATTGTTGCATTATTTCTCTTTCCTCTCACTGCCAAAACTTGCATTTTTCAACACTAATTGTTCAATGCCATATAAATGGTATATTTGTGGTGTATGAAAGATACGAAGGAAACTATTCATGAACATCAGCAATGAAATGAAGCAGAGTTCTGCTCCATGAGGAGCAGAATGAAAAGTGTCACAAGGACAACGTATAATAGTCAATAGAACCCCAAAATGCATATTCATACGCCTCTTCTTTTTACTGCAAGGATTCAGGAGTGAGTTAAGGCCAAAGACAAGCTAAGGCAAGATTGAACTCATAAATAAATAGTTCCTTGGTGAACAGGAAGAGTGTTTGGTCTTTTTTGCTGTTCCCCCAAAACAGTATTATATGCCTGGAGTACCTTGAGGAGCATCTGCTCCCAATTATCCACTTTCCTCATTATTGTCACAAAGATAGGCAAGAGTGTGAGAAGCTGAAAAAGGAAGAAGAGGAGAGAAAGAGGAGGGTGCAAAGGGCAGGAGCCACCATTAGGGATGCCTGGCATGTGACCCACTTTCAGAGGCTCCGTGACCTAATTTTAGGCCCCGACCCACAGGTTGGGAAACATTGCTCTACTGGACAGGTTGTATGTTCTCATTTGCCCTTCGTTTATTGTTTAGGTGTTAAGTTTAGCATTTTTACTGTGTGTGTGTGTGCACGCGTGTGCGTGTGTGTGTGTGTGTGTGTGTGCGCGCGTGTGTGTGCGCATGTAACATGCTCACAGGAATGTTTGAATCCTTGTGTGCCTCTCACTATCCCCCTGTTCTATTGGTTTATCAATAAATATTTTCATTTTATTCTATCTTCCACCTGCTTGTTTCTGGAAATCTAACCATTCTGTTATGAGGCATTGCCCAGATCTGTAACCACCGTATAAATAGGCAGGATCCCATAATATGCCTAATTACATGTATCTGTGCTTGATGCGCTAAGAAGGGAGATGTGACCCAATAATGAAGGGAGAGATACATGTAGACTACTTGGGTAACAGAGATATCTAATCTGCATTTACATTATTTATAACTATCTAAACAAGATGAAGGGTGAAGAAAAGAGCAAGAGTCCAGTAACACCTATAAGACTAACAAAATTTGTTAGTCATAGGTGCTACTGGACTCTTGCTCTTTTCTACTGCTTCAGACAGATTAACATGATTAACCAACTGGGTGAAGAAAGCTGATGGAAAGAAAATTGATTCATTTGGAATGTGGTGCTGGAGGAAAGTTTTGTGGATACCATGGACTGCCAAAAAGACAAATAAGTGAGTACTAGATAAAATCAAATCAAGCCTGAATTCTCCCTAGAAGCTAAAATGACAAAACTGAGGCTATCGTACTTTGGGCACATCATGATAAGATTCTCTGGAAAAGTCAATAATGCTAGGAAAAGTGGAAGGCAGTAGGGAAAGAGGAAGACCTAAAATGAGATGGCTTGACTCAATAAAAAAAGCCACGTCCTCCAGTTTGCAGGATCTGAGCAAGGCTGTTAATGATAGGACATTTTGGAGGTCTTTCATTCATAGGGTTGCTATAGGTCAGAGGCAACTTGACAGCACATAATACACAAACAAGACATAAAGCATGGAAATGCAAGATATAAATCTTCGAAGTACATATTAATAATTCTTATTCTGTCTTGCCTTCATTCATAGTTATGCCTCTTGCCAATGCACTGCAGTACAGGCTTTGTCCGAAAATTCGTACTTGCCAAAGCATCTCTTAAAAAGGAACATA
Source organism: Eublepharis macularius (assembly GCF_028583425.1). Taxonomy (NCBI): domain Eukaryota; kingdom Metazoa; phylum Chordata; class Lepidosauria; order Squamata; family Eublepharidae; genus Eublepharis; species Eublepharis macularius. The sequence continues at coordinate 214,057,445 of NC_072790.1, forward strand.
AAACCAGCAGAACCTGATTTTAGAATCCCTTTGAACAGGCACAGTGCAAGCCAAACTTCAGTGGCTTTCACTTTACATGTAAATAAGGCTTAAGATGTTGCATTCAGCACATAATTCTATATGACATTAACAATAAGCCTTGGGGTGAATGTTAAATGATCTTTATAGTTAAGTATGCAGTTGAAAATAGTCTCACCAATTGTCAGAAGTATTCCAAGTTGCCTGGAAAACCTCAACTGCAAAACTTCTTTAAATTATAAATACATCCCTTGCAAAACTGTCCTTCATGCCCTGTTTGCCTTTTATGGTTTTATAACCTTTGGCAGCGCTAACAATAAATGGATAAAAGCAATCTCTTATGGTACTTGGCCTTCTGAATTATGTATATCCACTGAGAGGATATATTTCAGGTTTTTGTAAATAGTACCTAAACAACCTTCAAGAATGCAAGCATTTGACAGCCTGATCCTTCAAGCCTCTTTTTGAGACTCATGTCTTCAACAAAACTTTTCTTGCATTACCTTGGGCATTCTGTCACCTGCTCCCAGGACAGATGAGTCCATTACTTCTTTGTTTCAAAAGTTTGTGGCTTGTCTCATAGTCACATGACTCCCATGGTAGCTAATAATGTAAAAAACATCAATTGAATGAATTACCAAAGGGTAAGAGCTCACAGAGGCATTCACAGAATCACAGAGCTGGAAGGGGCCATACAGACCTTCAAGTCCAACCCACTGCCCAATGCAGGATGAGCCTAAAGCATCCCTGACAAATATTCATTCAGCCTCTTCTTGGAAACTGCCAGTGAAGGGGAGCTCACCACCTCCCTAGGCAGCTGATTCTACCTTTTAACTACTCTGACCATGAAAAAGTTTTTCCTAACATCCAGCAGGTACCTTTATGCATGTAATTTAAGCCCGTTGCTTCGAGTCCTATCCTCTGCTGCCAACTGGAATAGCTCCTTGCCGTCCTCCAAATGACAGCCTTTCAAATATTTAAAGACAGCAATCATGTCTGCCCTCGCTCTCCTTTTCTCCGAACTAAACATTCCTAAGGCCCTCAGCCTTTCCTCTTAGGGCTCAGTCTCTAGATCCCTGATCATTCTCATTGCTCTCTTCTGCACCCTCTTGATTTTGTCCACATCCTTTTTGAAGTGAGGCCTCCAGAACTGCACACAGTACTCCAGGTGCAGCCTGACCAAGGCAGTATAGAGAGGGACTGTGACCTCCTGCGATTTCGATGCAATGGCCCTTTTAATACAACCCAAGACTTTCCCTTTTTTCCACCGCATCACACTGACTGCTCATAGTTAGTTTACAGTCCACTCTTACCCAAAGATCCCTTTCACATGTACTACCGCCCAGAAGTGTATCCCCCATCCAGTATTTGTGCTTCACATTTTTGTGGCCCAAATGTAATACTGTGCACTTATCTATGTTGAATTGCATCCTGTTCACAACCACCCACTTCTCCAGAGTATTCAGGTCTTGTTGAATTTTAACTCTATCTTCTTAGGTGTTTGCCACTCCTCCCAATTTGGTATTTAATGAGCAGCCCATTTACCCCTTTCTTGGACCCTATGCTTTGTTTGTAAGCCCTTTGGGGCAACTGGCTGGCCATTGTTTGAAACACGGTACGGCCCTACTGGTCTGATCCAGCAAGGCTCTGCTTATGTTCCTCTAATGGTGGCACCTTCTCTCCTCTGATTCAACGGGCTGTTTGAGTCAGCCTTGTTACACCAGAGGAAGGCACCACTGTTAGAAGAATGGATCTGGGAGATCCAATCCAATAAAAGATAACTGAAAATATCCACAAATAGCAATTAAAATAACTAAAAATAGTAGTCAGCAGTCCACTGATCAACAGCCAATGGAATATATTGATTTAAAACCATTTTATAGCACCTCTCTAGAAAAATGTGCCCTAGGCAGTTTGCGGGATATCAAAAACAAAAACAAAAAACAACCCAGTGCTGGCAATAATTAAAAATGAACCAATAATACAAAGACAGCGAACACAGTAAAAATCAACATTTTTTAAAAAATCAATAAAAACCAGCTTTAAAAGCAAGATTCTAAAGACATTCTAAAGATTCTAAAGAGCCTTGGTATTAAAAGAAGACTGGCAACCAGAATATACAGAACCAAAGCAAAAGGTGGGTTAAAAATGGGGGTTGGGGGGGGAATGCTTGAGAGAATTAGTTTTGACTTGGCATCAAAATGTGAATCATTTGGCACTAAACAATCAGCTTTGCAAAGGTAAGGTGTTGCAACAGAAAAAGGCCCAATCTTTGTGGTTGCTCCAGTTTATCACTCTTTATCTAGTCCATTACTGCTACTAGACACTAGCTCGAGCCTGAAAGAGGAAGTTTCATACATATATCCCCAATACACATACAAACATCACCCAATTTTCCTAGATACATGTTAAGTCCCCCACCGACTGGCTGATCAGCAGCTGCTAGTCACATCAGGAATCTACTTCTCAAGATTTGAAGGTACTGCGGAGAGAGGGTAAAGTGTGGAAGAACTTACATGCGTGTGAATGGATTTGCTGTATCTATCTTATTTACTGCTACCTTCTCCACTGTGCAGTTATTGGCAACTGGTGGCATCACAGGATGAGGAAGAGAAGCAGAGGGTCTTGAGCTGTATGTAACCCTATTTGCTTCTGTGGCTAATAGAAAGAGGAAAAATGTTACAAGAGGAGAACTAATACTTTCCCTTTTCTCAGGTTTCAGAGAGGGACAAACCAAAGATTATTAAGATAGAGAGGTCAGGGACTCAGGGATCTGTTTATCTTTTTGCTCTTTAATGGCGCTATCCTCTGATGTGTAGAATGCTATTCTTAGGGACTTCCTCATTGTGATGCCTCACCTTCCTCTCTTAGTCACATTCTCCACTCTTTCCTTCCATCTTGCACCATGGATGCAAGACCTCCCATCTTGCCATCCACTGGCATCCTTAGACTAGAAAGCTAGATAGGGATCTGTCTCTCACCTTTCCCATCATGTATGGAGTTCACACAAGAACTTTTATTTCTTCTCTAAAGCTTAACCAAGGCTCAAAATGTAAGTTTGTTTCCCTCTTCCATGCACTCCCAGCAATGAAAGCTTCTACACCCCCCACCATTGCTCTGCTTATGCACTCTGCTAACAAAAGGACTGTCCTTTACAATCCTATCATAAATAGTAGAGTCCAGTAGCACCTTTAAGACTAACCAACTTTATTGTAGCATAAGCTTTTGAGAACCACAGCTCTCTTCATTAGATGCCTCTGACAAAGAGAGCTGTGGTTCTCGAAAGCTTATGTTGCAATAAAGTTGGTTAGTCTTGAAAGTGCTACTGTGCTCTTCACTATTTTGCAACTACAGACTAACTCCTCTGGATCTATCATAAATAGGTTGTCATGTTGGATAGCCCAATTTCCTTAATAGATCAACTATCTTTTTCTAATTGGAACAATTAAAATGGCTGTCATCTGAATTGGAATAATTTCTGAGTATTCCCCCCTCCTCCAATGTTGACCTTATGGGCTTTATCCTTGCATGTAACTGTTGCAGAATAACTTAATGATATCTAATTGGAATCTGGATATATGGCAGCCTCATTGCCTACAGCTGTTTTTTTTAATTAGAAATGCATGGTTCTGTACATAAGAACATAAAAGAAGCCATGTTGGATCAGGCCAATGGCCCATCCAGTCCAACACTCTGTGTCACACAGTGGCCAAAAAACCAGGTGTCATCAGGAGGTCTGCCAGTGGGGAAGGGACACTAGAAGCCCTCCCACTGATTGCCCCCCCCAAACACCAAGAATACAGAGCATCACTGCCCTAGACAGAGAGTTCCATCTATACCTTGTGGCTTATAGCCACTGATGGACCTTTGCTCCATATATTTATCCTATCCCCTCTTGAAGCTGTCTATGCTTGAAGCTGCCACCACCTCCTGTGGCAGTGAATTCTATGTGTTAATCACTCTTTGGGTGAAGAAGTACTTCCTTTTATCCATTCTAAACCAATGGCTCAGCAAGGAAACCTTCTTACCTTTTATAGCTTCCTTTACTTTGTTTGTTAACCATGCAGGCCTTTTTTAAATACCTATTTGTGACTTTCCTAACCTGTGGTATATATTTTATCTGAGCTTCTAGGATCGTAGTTTTAAATAGTCTCCAAGCTTCCCCAAGGGTTTTGACCCTTTTGACCTTTCCTTTCAGTTTCTTCTTCACATGCCCCCTCATCTCAGAGAAGTTACCCCTATTAAAGTTAAAGTGGTTGTGTTGGTCTTTTTGGGCAACTCCCTATTTATGCAAATGCTGAACTCAATAACATTATGGTCACTGTTCCCAAGTGGTGCAACCACTTTTACATCTCTCACCAGATCTTGGGTATTACTTAGGACCAAGTACAGGATCGCCTCTCCCCTGGTAGGTTCTCCAACCATCTGCTCCATAGCATAGTCATTGAGAGTGTCTAGAAACTCAGTTTCTTTCTCCCGAATTGAACACGTTGACCCTATCAATGTTTGGGTAATTGAAATCACCTTTTACTACACAGTTATTTCGTCTAGCCGCTATCCTTATTTCTTTCATCATGTTATAATCATCCTCTATCTTCTGATCCAGTGGGTGATAACAAACTCCTAGAGTTAAGTTTCCTTTGGGACCCACTATTTTAATCCATAGCATTTCCAGAAGTGAATCTAATTCTCTTACCTTCTCAATCTTACTGGACCATATACCCTCTCTGACATGCAGAGCCACCTCCAACCCTTCCCTCCCTATCCTTACGATATAATTTATATCCAGGAATTGCTGTATCCCACTGGTTTTGCTCATCCCACCAAGTTTCTATAATGCCTACAATGTCTATGTTTCCCCCCAACACTAAGCATTCCAACTCCCCGATTTTACCTCGGACACTTCTAGCATTCATATATAAACATCTATAATTTCCCAGGCACATTCGGCCTGCAACCTTCCTCCTGCTGCCTCAAGACCTTGTCACCATCTCAGTGGACAACTCTAATCCCTTTCCCTGTAGAAATGTAACAGCTAACCCTTGATCTCTTTGAGACGAACCATCCTGAACCAGAGACATTTCATCTCCTGTTGGCTTTCCCTCAAGAGTCAGTTTAAAAACTGTTCTGCCACTTTTTTTATTTTAACCGCCAGCAGCCTGGTTCCTTCTTGGGACAAGTGGAGATGGTCTCTTTTGTACAGCTCCCGCTTGTTCCAAAAAGCATCCCAGTGCCTCACAAACTTGAACCCTTCCTCCCCACACCATCGTCTAATCCATGCATTGAGACTCCTAATCTGAGCCTGTCTCTCTGGCCCTGTGCGTGGAACAGGTAGCACTTCTGAGAAGGCTACCTTGGAGGTCTTGGCCTTGAGTTTCCTGCCTAGCAGCCTAAATTTTTCCTCCAGGACCTCATGCTTGCATTTCCCCACATCATTGGTACCAACATGTACCACGACCACTGGCTCCTCCCCAGCACTGTCTACCAACCTATCTAGAACCCACGTGATGTCTGCTACCTTTGCACCAGGCAGGCAAGTCACCATACGGTCAATACGCGGATTTGCCACCCAGCTGTCTACCCGCCTAAGGATTAAATCACCAACTACCAAGAACCCCCCTCCCTCCCTGCCCAGGGATGGTTCTTTAGTGTGAAAGGATACCCGTTCACCAAATGAAGAGGTCCCTCCTGAGGGCATGTTCCCCTTATCCTTAGCACAGTGCCCTGTCTCCTCTTGACCCTCATGCTCCCTGGCAGTGGTGGGGCTGCCATTCTCAGAGTGGGCACATCTAACAAGTCCCCGAGTGTCTTCATGTGTCTGACTGACTGTGTCTGCTTCTCCAGGTCAGCCAACTCAGCCTCAAGGGTGCGAACTCGCTCCCTGAGAACCAGGAGCTCCTTGCACTGAGCACACACTCAAGACTTCTGCCCAGTGGGCAGATAGTCGTACATGTGACACTCAGTACAAAACACTGGATAGCCCCAAACCCCCTGCTGGCATACTACGTTCATAATTTCTCTTTTTTTTAAAAAAAATCTTCTTTATATTGTCAAAGGCTTTCACGGCCGGAGAACGATGGTTGTTGTGGATTTTCCGGGCTGTATAGCCATGGTCCTGGCATTGTAGTTCCTTGGCATTGTAGTTCTTGACCCTGGGAAACTCTTACAGGATGACTCAGCTCAACCCCACCCATTCTGAGTAGATATAAATGACCTGCCAACATCTTTTCCACACTGTGACATTGAGAGATCTCTGTCTTTTGGTGCTACACCTCTGAAGATGCCAACCACAGCTGCTGGTGAAACGTCAGGAACTACAATGCCAAGACCACGGCTATACAGCCCGGAAAATCCACAACAACCAAAAAATCTTATTTTTTAATATATAAATATACATATTCCCCCTTTTAATACCTTACGTATTTATGTGGCTCTCCTTGTGGAAAGTCTACTTACCTTGGCTTCTTCCTTGGCTTCTTTCAGAGCCCCCAGGCTAAGAAGCCCAGGCTAAGAGCCCCAGGCCAGGAGCCCTTTGGCTCTCACACACACACTTCCAGTCAGCAACAATCAGCTCATGCAATCAGCTACACTCAGCAACACTCAGCAACACTCAGCTATAGCCCAGGCAACAGACAAACAGAAACAGCAGTTCCTCACTCCCCAGACTTTCTCCTTCCACACAGTAGCAACTTAGCCAATTCTCCCCGGCAGTTAAGAAAAGTTAAACATTAAGAAAAGGCAAAACTCACCACCTCAGCAGCAGTGGAAACAGCTCCCCTTCCCGCTCTCTCCCAGAGCCCCTTAATCTCTGGCAGTTTGTGGTGCAATAAATATTTTGCAGCTTTTCCCTGATGCTCTTTATTTTCAATTTTTTAAAGAATTTGGATAAATCCTACTCTATTCCACTTCAAAGACTTTTCTTTTCACTTTTCAGTTCCAAGTTGCATCTGTGATTCTGGTTTCCTTTTTCTTGTCTCTTTATATTTTAATACCTCACATAGGAATAATTCTTTCCTTCCAAAGAATTATTTATGTGTCATTACTTCTGCATAGATATACATATTTCCTTGATCTTCCACTTACAATTTCTTAGGGGAACCTGCTGTCAGAGCTGACCTTCCAAATGCTAAAGTGGAATATTATGCTGTACATGAAACGGCTTGCATCTTTCTATGAAACTGCAGCTTGATACCTATAAAGATACCCAGGGGGAATACTACTCAAAAACCCACTGATAATTCATAATATAACAAATATTGAGGGCTGCGCCATCTATGAGAACTAGAGATGGGGACCGAAATTTGACTTGGTTCATAATCAGTCCATTTTGTTCTTTACTTTTTTATTCTTTTTCTTTCCTTAATTCAAATCCTTTACTCCCTCACTCTGTTCTTTATTCATGTCCATTGTTTTCAATGAGAAGCATATTTCTATCTAACTTTTTTTGTTTCCCAGGAAGCTCTCAGAAACTATATGCTTTTGTGCCAAATATTAGGCAGGTAGGGGAATGCACCCCCATTTTATAGGCAATCAGAATTTTCTCTTGCATAGTGGCAATTTGGAGACATAAACTTTTGTGTTCTTCCTTTTTCATTTTCCTGAAGTGGTGGTGGGGGGAGTAAGACCTTGAAGCCCTTTAAACATATTTCTTTATTTTAACATTTGTATGTCCTACTTTTTCTGATTTAGTACTTATTGTGGTTAACAGTTTCATAAAACCACATTATACAAACAATCTGACCATTCTTGTCTAAAGGTACAAGGGTCATATGAGATATATATCTCCTGTACGATCAGAAAAACAGTCCAGTGGAGGAAAGTTCCACCATAGATGGAATGAAGCCCTAGGATACAACCCAAAATTTATTAAAAGTTCAAAATAAAAATGTAAATGTGCAAAAATTCATTCCAGTATTTTAGTCATACTTCTTTACGAATGGTTCAAGTCTAGTAGCAGCTTAACAACCAATAAGAGTTTCCAGGATATAAGCTTCCAAGAGTTGAGACTAAAGGAAGATTTTCAGTAGCCAACCACATTTCCTTTTGGGTTCAGAGGAACTTATGCCACTGGGATCCAATTACTACAGGGAGTGTCTGAAGAAGGGAGCTCTAACTCTCGAAAGTTTACACCCTGAAAGTCTTGTTGGTCTCTAAGGAGTCACTGGAGTCAGATCCTCCTGTTCTACTGCATATCAGCATGGCTACCCACCTAAAACTTTCCTCTGGGGAGGGCTGTGGCTCAGGAGAAGAATAACTGCTTTTCTTGCAGAAGTTCCCAAGTTAAATCTCAAGCACTTCCAATAAAAAAAAGATTAGGTAGTAGGTGCTGTGAAAGATCTCAGCCTGAAAACCTGGATAGGTGCTGCCAGACAATTGTGATCTTGATGGACCAATGGTCAGAGTCAGTATAAGCTTCATATGTTCATCATATTCTATTGATGTTAGCAGCCAGGCCCCTCCTCATGCTAAGGGCAGTTTATGGATGGAATATCATACACACCCCTTCCTCATATATCATAAGTCCAAGGCACTGCCTGACTCAGAGTGGATGCCAGCTGGCGGGAGCCTGGAAAATTACAGAGAGTAAGTCAAAGTGGCTGATTCACTGATGCCCCTCTCTGCCCCAGACAGAGACACATAATATAGAACAAGGAGGCTCCCAGGAATCTTGTCAATGCCCGATCTCATGTCTCACACTCAATTACCCTAATCAAGCTAACAACAACAAAAACAACAACATTCGATTAATATACCACCCTTCAGGATGACTTAAAACCCATTCAGAGCTGTTTACAAAGTATGTTATCATTATCCCCACAACAACAATCACTCTGTGAGGTGGGTGGGGCTGAGAGAGCTCCTAGAAGCTGTGACTCACCCAAGGTCACCCAGCTGGCTATAAGTGGAGGAGTGGGGAATCAAACCCAGCTCTCCAGATTAGAGTCCCACACTCTTAACCACTACATTGAACTGCACACCAGGTAGCTTTTCCCATCTGGTACTCAAAGGATCATCAAGCACATTTTCACCTAGAGTCTACCACAGATAGAACCCATCAAACCTCTCCCAAGTCCAAACTTATTGTCCAACCTCTAGAAAACAGATTAAGTTATTCCTCCAGGGAGCATTTTACCCCTTTGGACTCCCTAGCCACTATTGAGGTGTGTGTGCGTCTTTAGACCCGCCATACACTCCCAAATCCAGTTGCACCTCTTCTCTTCAGCATGAAACAGTGATTGTTTTGCTGCTGTCTTCATGAAATTCTATCTTCAAGACTGTAATTATTGCTCTCCCTAAATTGCTTTCTCCCCCTTTCCTCCCTGATTTTCATAGTTAGCCTTGTATGCATGCTCTGTGTGATTTTTGTGTGTTTGCCCTTTTATTCATTTTTTAATTTAAAAAAACCCTTTCCGGTTGAACATCTGCCTGGCTTATTTGAGAGTTCTCTAAGAGAATAATCCCCATAAACATGGGTAGTTACCCCCTCTTGCTTGTCTCCTTAAAGCTAATTCCTCCAACTAATTAGGGCACCGTCTATTTGAGTAACATTGGGTTCCTCTACACTGAGTTAAGAGCTCACTGGAGCTCTACTGAGGCATTTGCTTCTTTTTCAGGTGCTAGAATTAGCAACTTTACCCATCCAAATAATATTCATTATTCAGTCTTTCCTTTTATCAGCCATTACCCTTTCTGCATCCTCCACTTGTTTTCTTTTTCAGCCTCCAAATGTCCCTGGTGTCTTTTCAGATAAAGTGCTAAAATGATTTTTCAAGGTCTATTTGTAGTGATTTGACTTCTTTCTAACAAACTTAGAATGCTATAAATATTTCCTAGGGACAAATTAACATAATTATTAAGGTTGATTTTGCCTCACATAGAAGATACTGAATCTCGTAAATAATTTTGCAACATTTCCATCCCAAGAGTGGTCTCTTGAAATGAGGGTGCAATATTGCACACCTTTTCTTAGGTTATCATATGCAGTGTTTTCCACGAGGTCATATGCTCATATCTGCTTTTCTGCTTTTACTCGAGCTTCAGGGTCGCTACAACATTGCTGTTTTTGAAGTCCATCATCAAAGAACAGGGGGAGGAGAGGAATCATATTTTGAATGTTTTGAAATTATCTGTGCACATGCATTCTTAAACTCCTTCTCCTATCTCTGTCCTTCATCATCAGTCTCACCTAACCCACAGGTTTCTTGATGCAAAGATAAAATGGATGTTCTAAACTGTTGTGCTTTGGGCAGAAAAGTGGGGTAAACCACCAAATAAATCCACCATCTTTGCATTAAAACAACAACAATAACAATAACAAGGTGTTTAAATTCAGCTTTGTGAGGGGTGGGGGGAGCTGTGTGGCTTATATCTCTGTTCCAGCTATGGCCATTTTACCTGGACCACGCAATGTTCGTTCATCCAGATTACAAAATGTATTTGGGCCAGTCACAGTCTCAGCCTAACCTGCCATACATGGTTATTATTGTGAATATAAAAGGAGGAGAAGAGAATGCTGTAAGCTGCCTTGGGTCCCCATTGGGAAGAAAGACAGATATAAATGAAGTAAATTAATATTATCAACTTACAAAAGAGGTTGTCTCATATCTGCTGGAGTGGATGGTGGGAAGCCTCATGGTTTTTTCGCATGTTCCGGCCTTGCTGTGCCTAAATTCCAAAGCCAAACATGTTCATGGTCATTTCATATCGATTAGATTTATGCATACTCAGCTGTTGTTTGATCTAGTCTCTTCTTATCATGCACCAGCACAATGAATGCCACTAATAGAGAATGGGCAAACCCAACATAAGTATGTGAAGGTAACGATGATACGGGGGCGCACTTAATCCCAAGCAAGCCAGTAATTAAGAGTGTGTGTCAATGATGTCTACACAGCCAGCCACCATGCTAACACCATCACTGCGTAGATGCAAACCTACTTGATATGCTGTTTATGAGGCAATAATTGAGGTACTCGTATAAGTTGTCTCAAAATAGGCATTAAGAATAACAGGCGTTTGGGGACTTCCTGTTTGGGATCCATGGAGGTCTAACGCAGCTCCACTTGCGGAGCTGACCGGACTGCCGTTTTAACCGGCCGGCGGGGTGAAAATAGCCCGCGGCCGACTGCTCTCAGGCGGGGAGCAGGCAAAGAACGCTCAAGACCCTAGGGTGAGCTAGATCTCGGACGAGGGGGGGCTCTACACAACGAGTCTCCCCCCGATCCTTGAGGTCCCACCTTGCGACGGGTCGGCTATAATCTCTGCGGCAGTTTTGGGGCCAATTCGGCTGGCATAAGACCTACATACCCAAGCATCGATTGGGGGAAGAAGCTGAGAGGGGAACTTAAAATCGAAACAGCGATTACAACCCGAGAAAAGTGAAGAGAAGGTAAAGATCATTATCTTCTGAGACGGGACAGATTGATAAAAACAGAGAGGAAAAAAAGTAGATTTTTAAACTGCAACAGACTAGTGAAAAGGAGGGGAAGACTCGGCAGGAATCGAATTTAAAAAGAGACTAAGTTTAAAGAAGTTATTAAAGAAATGGGACTATTGTTTTGAATACCTGTGGCTTTGGAGCTGTGAGAAAAAGACACCATCGCGAGATCTGCTGTGGGAAGACGGGAGACAGGAAGTGCGTAATAACAATAGAGTGGCTGGAGAGAAGCGGCCCTTGCTGGAGGGCAGGAAGTAGGGAATCGCCATTTTTGAAAGGGGAAGGGTCGCGGCTTCAGCGGAAGAGGAAGTAGGCCATCTTGGATTACAAAATCATAGAGAAACCATAGAGAAAAGACGCCCGACATTTTGGACTCTTTAAAATTTAATTTCTATAAGAAGACCGGGACATTTAAAATAGAAAAACGTTAAATTTTACGCCACGGAGTTAAGGAAGAGAGCGGATTCGTGGGAGCGAGCTAAAGCAAGCCCCACGATGTCAAAAAAAAGAGTGGCAATCGGCAATAGAAAACCTGGATAAAAACCTGGACAAAAAACTTTTAGATATGATTAAAGAACTTAAGGACACGAAATTGGAGCTGATAAAAGAGGTTAAAGAGGTTACACAGACAGTAAAATCGGAGCTGTCAGAAGTGAAAAAAGGTATGGAAACAATACGAAGTGAATTACAAGGAACGCAGCAGAGAGTTAAAACAGTAGAAGACGCGATGGAGAATTTAGCAGACACGCAACAAACAGAGATGAGATTGGTGAAGGGGAGAATGTCAGTTGCAGAAACTAAACATATGGAGAAGCAGCTACGTTTTCGTGGCTTGCCAGAAGTGGAAGGAAAGTCAGCGCAAGAACAGATGACTGAGGTGTTGGCTGAGTACCTGGGGAAGGAGGAGGAGGAAGTTGTGGCTATCCTAGATGTGGCATACCGTGTGAATTCGAGAATAGCAACCCAGAGGAAACTACCAAGAGATGTGATTGTGCAGTTTACAACACGAAATATGAAAGAGAGGATTGTGACAAAACAGTTTCAAGATCCATTGGAGATTGATGGCAAGACGATTATTATAATGAAGGAACTGCCCAGATCAGTGTTACTGGACCGGAAAAAATATAAAGTGCTAATTCAGATTTTGAAGGACATGAAAATCAGGTACAGATGGGAGTTACCGGAAGGAGTGTCCTTTGAGTTTGGAGGGGCCAAAAAACGCATCAGATCTGAGCGAGAGATGGAGCGATTTATTAAGGACAATGAAAAAGACTTACCAACAAGATCATGAGTATGGAGTGTAAAGTATTATCTTGGAATGTAAATGGACTAAACTCACCGAATAAGAGGAAAAATACTTTTCACTGGCTACTAAAACAAAAATGTGACATTGTTTGTTTGCAAGAGACCCATATCAGAAAGCAGGATGTAAAATATTTAAAATCTGGAAAATTGGGCAAAGAATATGTAGCGGCCTCCAACAAGAAAAAAAGAGGAGTGGTGTTGTACATAAAAGAGGAGCTACAGCCAAAATTTGTTATGAGAGATGTGGAAGCTAGATTTGTAGCAGTGGAATGTATTTGGAATTTAAAGAGAGTGTTGGTAGTCGGACTTTATGCACCTAACGGTGCAAAAGAAAGCTTCTTTGAGGATTTAAGGAAGCATTTAGACGATCTTGCATACGACCAGATAATTCTTGCTGGAGACTTCAATGGAGTGACAGACTTGGAACTAGACAAAAAGACTACAACGGCACAAAAGAAAAGAGGACTATTACCAAAGCTTTTTTTTGAGTTGATTCAACAAGAGACTCTTGAAGATGTATGGAGGAGAGAATATCCTAAAAGCAGACAGTTTACTTTTTATTCTGCAAGGCATTCTACATTATCAAGAATTGATATGATCTGGGCCTCAAAAGACTTAGCATTATGGACTAAGGAGGTAGAAATAATGCCTATGGTAGGCTCAGATCACAACCCAATTATGTGGAAATTTGGAAAAAAGAGAAAAAGGAAAGCATGGAGAATAAATGAGGACTTGTTACAGGAAAGAGAGAATATGGAAATACTGAGAAGAGAGACAAAGTTTTTTATACAATACAACGTGAATAAAGAAGTACCAACCAATAAAGTTTGGGATGCTTACAAGGCGGTTGTAAGGGGCATACTAATGGACTTAAATGGTAGAGCAAGAAAGAAGAAAGAGGAGAAAAGACAAGAGATTGAGGAGAAAATAAAAGCCAAAGAAATACAGCTAAAAAAGAGACCAGGGAAAAAGAAGGTATACCAGGAAATTAAAATACTTCAAGAACAGCTAACAGCAATGAGCAATAAAGAATTGGAGTGGAATCTCAAAAGACTGAATCAAAAAGCGTTTGAGGGTGCTAATAAACCTGGGAAGTACCTGGCATGGCAATTGAAGAAGAAAAGGGAAAAGAAGATAATAAATAAAATTTGCGAAGATAACAAAACGTATTTGGAGCAGGCTACCATTAGTAGAGCCTTTTATAAATTTTACGCTAAGCTGTATAATAAAAAAGAAGTAAACAAAGAATCAATAGCGTCATATTTGGAGAAAACCAAACTTCCAGAAATCTCGGAAGCTTGGAGAAATAAGTTGAATAGTGAAGTAACTGACGAGGAAATAAGTAAGGCAATACAATCTGCAAATCTAGGAAAGGCGCCAGGGCCAGATGGACTTACGGCTAAATTCTATAAGACAATGGCTAATGAACTGGCACCATTCCTAAAAGAGGTGATGAATGGGGTTTTAAGGGATCAAAGGATTCCAGAAACTTGGAGTGAAGCGAATATATCATTGATCCCAAAAGAGGGCCAAGACCTGACTAATGTGAAAAATTATAGACCTATATCGCTACTCAACAATGACTATAAAATTTTTGCGAAGATATTGGCGGAGAGATTGAAGGGGTGGCTCTCGGAAGTCATAGAGGAGGAACAAGCAGGCTTTTTGCCAGACAGACAAATAAGAGACAACTTAAGGACAGTGATCAATGCTATTGAATATTATGACAAGCGTTGTGACAAAGAGGTTGGTTTCTTCTTTGTTGACGCTGAAAAAGCGTTTGACAATTTAAACTGGGACTTTATGTTTGCCACTATGGAAAAGCTACAATTGGGAGAAAGATTCATCAGAGCAATTAAGGAAATTTATAGAGACCAGACTGCAGCAATTGTGGTGAATGATGAATTGACCAAGAAATTGACGATAAGTAAAGGAACAAGACAAGGTTGCCCGTTATCTCCATTGTTGTTCATTTTAGTATTGGAGATTCTGATGATACAAATACGTCAAGATGATGAAATTCGTGGAATAAAAATAAAGGACTATTCATACAAGGTCAGAGCATTTGCGGATGACATAATGTTAATTGTAGAGGACCCATTGGAGAACATGCCAAGAGTGATAGATAAGATCAAGGAGTTTGGAGACTTGGCAGGTTTCTTCATTAACAAAAAGAAGTCAAAGATATTATGCAAAAATATGACTAAGCAGAAACAACAATTGTTAATGGAAACAACGGATTGTGAAGTAACAAGTAAAGTGAAATATTTGGGAGTCGAATTAACTGCAAAGAACATAGATCTATTCAAAAACAATTATGAAAAACTATGGACTCAGATAGAGAGAGACTTGATTAAATGGAATAGATTGAATTTGTCATGGTTGGGCAGGATTGCAGCAGTTAAGATGAATGTGTTACCAAGAGTAATGTTTTTGCTACAGACAATACCAATCATCAGAGACTCCAAACAATTTGAAAAATGGCAGAGGAAAATATCAGATTTTGTTTGGGCAGGCAAGAAGCCTCGAGTGAAAGTGAAAGTTTTACAAGATGCAAAGGAAAGAGGCGGAATGCAACTGCCCAATCTGAGACTTTATCATGATGCAATCTGCCTAGTTTGGTTGAAAGAATGGATGACATTAAAGAACAAGAAACTATTAGCCCTAGAGGGATATAAAAAAATATTTGGATGGCACGCATATTTATGGCATGACAAAGTAAAGGTCAACTCGATGTTCCTGCATCACTTTGTTCGGAGAAGTCTATACATAATCTGGAAGAAGTACAGAATTTATCTACAAGAAGGAACCCCTTTGTGGGTGGTTCCATATGAGGTGATAGACCCGAGAGCTGTTGATAATGAACAACAATGTTTAACGTATAAAGAAATAACTAAAACTGAAGCATCCAAACTTAGAATAAAGACACAAGAGGAACTATCACCTAACTACGATTGGTTCCAGTATAGACAGATCAGAGACTTATATAATTCGGACTCTGTAAAGGGAGGTATACGAATAGAGAATTCGGAACTAGAGCAGACCCTTCTTAAAGAAGATAAGAAAAGAATATCCAAGGTATACCAAGTACTGTTGAAGTGGTATACCGAGGATGAGATAGTTAAAACACAAATGGTGAAATGGGCTATAAACTTTAATAAAGAAATAACAATGGAGGCATGGGAATACTTGTGGAAAACTACAATGAAGACAACGACATGTATTAATATCAAAGAGAACATTTATAAAATGATCTATCGTTGGTACATGACACCAAAGAAGATTGCGCTAGGGAATTTGAATACTTCTAATAAATGCTGGAAATGTAAGAAGCATGAGGGCTCCCTCTATCATATGTGGTGGTCGTGTGAGGTAGCCAGGCAGTACTGGGGGGAAATAATAAGAGAAATGAGTGAAATTTTACAATTTCAAATTAATAAGAACCCAGAACTCCTGCTACTGAACTTGGGAATGGAGGGAATTCCAGCCCAACACAGGACGTTGATATTTTATATGACAGCAGCAGCTAGACTTTTGTATGCGCAAAAATGGAAAGTACAAGAAGTGCCAACTATTGAAGATTGGACTTACAAATTGCTGTATATGGCTGAAATGGACAAGATGACAAGAAAATTGAGAGATCTGGACTCAGGGCAGTTCAACACAGACTGGGAGAAGCTGAAACAATACCTGGAGAAGAAATGGGAGGTGGGAGGAAAACTGTGGCAGTTTGAGAACTACTGAAGTATTGAAGTAGAGGGGGGAGACTTTACCGGGGGGAGAAGAGATAAATGTGAATTAATAAGCAGTCAGATTAATAGATTGACATATATATAGATATATATAGGTTAACAAACAGAACATAGAGAAAATAATTAATTATAAGGACTAAATATAAGGAGCGATTAACTAACAATATTTTCTTTTTTTTCTGACAAGTTTTGTACCAAACTGAATGTCTGAAGATATAGATGGGTCAAATTGATTGACTACGTGAGGAGAGATATATAGAACTATTATAAAAAGATAGAATGAGTAATATATATAGAGAATAAGTCAAATTGTTTGATATAAACGAATGTATGATCTATATGGTTTATGATATATAGAAATACCTGAAATTGAAAAATTGGGATAAATTGTTTATCTAAGATGGAAACAAAGGCTTACAGTTTGGGCATATAATGTTAAAAATAGTTAAGGATGTACTGCTTAGAATAATGGAGAATATATATTTGATTTAGATAGAGGAAGCTAATAAAAGTAAGGGAAAGGGGACAAAGGGTTGGAAAGCTGTTGGAAGTCAACAAAAAGGGGGGGGAAAGGGAGGGGATTAGAGATGAAAAAATTGGGGAAAATTGAATGTAAATGTGGAAATAATGGATTCTAACCCAATAAAAATTTTTCAAAAAAAAAAAAAGAATAACAGGCGTTTGAATGGCAAACATCTTTTTAGCAAAAATAGCAGCATCTCTGACTAGCTGTTACTTCATCACATCAATATCAGCAGAAGCAGCACTGGTGAATAACTGGGTTCCTTCACCTAAACCCCCTTTAGGATCTGACCCTTCTCCTCCTGTGAATTCACTCCAATGACTTTCCATTTCAAGGAACAGGACCTCAGGAGTAAAAAGAGATATTTGTCCATCCTCCCATACTTTTAAACATCTATTCTCCTCCTGTGTTTGTGGAGACAGGAAATTGTTTATAAGACACATTCAGTGCCTTTGGTGTGCATGTCCATTATCCCATGATTTAGGAATTGTGGAGAAAGTGCCTTCTATGTCTTCCCTAAAGTTCCCCGGCATCCACCAAGTACACAATACTGGAAAATATTTTTCTGAGTTCCCTGGGTATAGTTTTCTATGATCTAGCTATCTCAAGAAAAACACACCCCAAGGGATTGAGTGGCATTTGTAATGCAATAATGTGACTCTATAATGTGATAGAGTTGATAACGCATCTAGGAATCATGGGAGTAAGGTTCTCTAATGTGATATTGAAACCATATTTTATTAAAGATATTATGGCTCTGACTCTCTAATGTTTTATTAAAAGTATCAAATTAGAAAAATGCCAGTCCACACAAGAAAAGCTTACTGAGTCCTTCGGTGCCCTTTCTAAAGTGGCTGAATCAGAGAAAAACTCACCCTGGGATCTTTTGGGGAGGGGGAGGGGGGAGAATCCATGTTGTTCATACTTTGTTGAAACCAGAGAACCTTAAGAAAGGTGTGGGGGCTCTTTTCCCCTAATCCTCAAATCACAGGATCACAGAAAATCATGGTCACGGCATTTTCACCCCCCCCCCCAATATCCATTGATTCCTGCATACATAAGTTCTCCTCTTTGAACTGCTCATCAGAAATCCCACAGATACATTTAACAAGTGGGAACCTGCAAGAACGTGCATGCAGAATCTTATTTCCCCCTCCCTCCACCATTTCCCCCACTATTTCCTCTTTCCATTCCCTTAAAGCCCTAACAGCCTCTCCTCTTTTCCTGCTTTCTTCTCTTCTTCTCAACCTCCAGCCAAGCTACCATTATCTTCTCTCCCCCAGCTTCTTCTAGCCATCCTTCACTCCTCCAGCAGCCTCCTCTGGCAGCCTTCACCCAGCCTCTGCCCTCTGCCTATGGCCCAGTTGCAGGGTGCCAGTCACCAGGCTGGAAACAGTTGTACAGGGGGGAACCTGCAAGGACGTGAAAGGGGGCACCTCATTTCCCACTGTATTTCCTTCCCTACACTATTTCTTCTTTCCCTGCTCCAGGCAACCCTGTATATCCTCACCTTTCCTTGCATCTTGAACAAGCTTGGTGCCACTTCCCACAAATGGCTGCCTCCCTTGGGAGGGCTGAATAGAGCGGGACTTGATAGCATCATCTTAAATGGCATACAGGATGATTAAATACACAACAAAAGCACAATAAAAACTAAAATACTCATAGCATTGAAAATCCCAAAGATAGTAAGTCTTGAAGCTTGCTTGGGAGCTTTGGGATAATTGCTCCTTCTCTCAGCTTAACCTATTCACTTATTTACTCTATTTTCCCCTGTTTTCCAACAGCACAACCAGCACAAATTATATTACAATCCACTGTGAATGTTCCTTAGGGGGAGCTGTTGAGTTGGGTAAAAGCAGGATGGAGGGCTGATTGGCTGCTTCCTGTCTTCTCTCTGTTGTCCACAGCAACGGCAGCTGGAAATAGATAGGGATAGAGGCTCTCAGAAGGAGCTGCTTCCAAGCCACTCTGTAGTTCCAAGACAAAGGATGGAATACAGGAGTATTAAATAACCTTTTAAGGATAGAAATTTAAAAAGAAAATGAAGTAGAAATATAATTTTCCATCCCCAGCAAAAGCACTCAGAGCTTTTAGGGCAACATAGATTTAATTATTTATTGGGTTTTTATCTAGCCTTTCTCCAAGAAGATGAAGGTGGCATTTATGGGCCGCTCTCCCAGGTTAAGCTTCTTCCATTTTAAGCTTACAACTGCCCTGTGAGGTAGGTTAGACTGATGTCGCGTGAATGATCAATGGCCACCCCGTGAGCTTCATGGCACTCATGGGGATTGTCTCACTGGAAAGATTTTAATATATGCTTACCTCTCCCAGTGAAATAAATTTTAAAGGGCTTACATTTGACTGGATGATGCCTTTGACCTTTCAAGGTCTTCCATTTGAAATAGTTCAGAAAAGTTCAGAGTTTCAAAATCAATTTGCCATCAATTTAAAAAATACAAAAAAATGTCTTGGTAGAGCCCGTTATGTAAAATGTTTCCTGCTTCTAGAATTCCGTATTTTGCTGCCAGATCCCTGCGGTGCCCAAGATGAATGGATCCTGTCAACTAGATGGCCTCTCCTTCTGCACTAAGCTAAGCTGGAGTCTTGCATTATTTAATTAAGTCATAAACATGATAAAAATGCAGTAATCTGGAAATTTTTAAAAAAGGAAGGAAATGTGACTGTTCTTTTCCTTTATCACACCAAGATGATCATTGAAACTCAAGTACTTGCTTAATCAAAGATGAGGAGGCTGCCGTTCTCTAGGCTATTAAAGTTTGATGCATCCAGCTGCTAATTGGCTGTCCATTCCATTTTTCAAGACGTGTGTTCACTAATGTTTCTGGATTACAGTTGTGTAGTTTTTTGTTTATATAGTTTCCCTTCTTCCAACCGACCTAACAAATCATGATACATGTGTCCTTGTACTTACATGGCAGAGTTCACTTTGTAGCTGAGACTAGATGTGACAAAGATCAGAGATCTCCATCAGTCTTGTAAAAGCACTTTGCAGCCAAACGAGGCCACAATGGGGGATTAACCAATCTATACTTGTATGGTCTGGCTAATCACACACACCCTGCCTCAGCATGTGTACTTTTATGAGTCTCTTAACTGGGAAAACATGTCTTTTGCCTTTTCCACACAGCTGTAATTAGGCTTAAAGAGAGGCTGGAAGATCTGGTCTCGGTTCTCCCAGCATGTTATTTGCTTTGAGCTTGAGACAGGATAAGAAAATCTATTTCATTGGTCTCCCTTCCTGAAAGTGGATCACTTACTCTGCCTCCTGGTGATCTCTAATATGATCTCTAGGATTTTATGTTGGACTTGTGATGAGGAGACCTGGGTTCAAATCCCAGTTGACCCTGAAGGACCTGCTAGGATTGTTGTGAGGCTAAAATGGGGAATTCTCCATATATGCTCTTCCAAGTTCCTTGAAGAAATGGTGGGCTACAAAAGGACGTAAGGATGAGCTTCCTCACCACATTCTTTTATTTTCTGTGAGTCTGCTGTACAGTGAATTCTACTCCCCCATGGAGTAGCATGGAGCATTTCTAAAATGCACCAATAACCCGAAGGAGATGAAAATCGTAGCAAATTGCATATGCAATCCTGTATGAAATATAGAAATAAGACCCAGAACAATGGAGACTTGCTGATGCATTGCTTCAGGCAATTTGGAACTCTTAAAATTTTGGAAAGTGGAATTTGGATGGGAAATTCAGAAGCACCTATCATCATCAGCATCATCAGCATCCCTTTCAGTGTTGACCATCTTTCTTTTGGTCATCTTTCTTTTAAGCACACAAACTCTCACCATCACACTGGCTATTGGTTTGAGCTGTTATTCCCTTTAACATAAGGAGGCTCTTTTTGAGGTCTTTATTGATTTCATTTTCCTTACCATTTCCCTTTAGCTGTAAACTGATTTGGAAGAAGAAAATCTCTTTCTCAAGCCCTTAAGAGAATCAGATGGAATTGCCTATTTTGCTCTGTACTTGACACCTTCTGTTATCCTTTACATTATAACGAATGGCTTAGAACACAACATGGGGCAAAGGAAAGAGGTTTTAAAATTCCACAAGGGCATTTAAAATCATCCACCCTCTTTGATGTTGTCTTTTATGTGCTATCGTTATTCAGAAATAACAGATATTTCATACAGCTGCAGGGTTTTTAATCAGCTCAACAGCATAGCACTTTGAAAGTGAAGTGAAAATAATTTCTCCAGATTAATGGATAAATCTATGAAGAATATTGGTAATCCCATTCATGTCTGACATAAACTTTGGAATGTAGAGTTCATTACATTCTCTACTAGTGCTCCTAACATTGCAGTTCTAAGCAGAGTTAGACCCTTCTAAATCCATTAGAAAGGTGTACCTCTGGTTAGGATGGCACGGTAACTCTGATCCATTTTCTTCTATCAAATGCTCTACCAGTTGAATGTCTTCTTGACAAGAATTTGTGAAAACATCTCTTCAGTTCAATATTCAGCAAAGAACTGGGACTTTCTTAATTCCCTTGCCATTTCCTTTGTGTGACAGTCTATTTCCTGTCTGCAGTGGAAGTAATCATTCTGCATTGTGCAGATCTCACGGATGTCCACTGCTACTTCACAAAATGGGCACAATGTAGAAAAGCACTGTAGAATTCACAAGGACATGAAATCTCTAGTTGCTTGAAGGATATGGTTGTTTCCAGATCCTACGCGAGCTTATGATCTTACTATAAGTCTGTAACATGTTCAAATAACAATCATAATAAGTCCAGACACCTGCAACAATCATCAACAGGGATTTTAGTTTTTCAATTTTATATTAAAAATGCATCTTAGATTATCTGCAAATACCCTTTTAAAGCACTGCTTTAAGGTAATCAGAATTGTGGCAATGTAATCAACATTTTAAAAACCATTTCATTTCAGTTAAAGTTCAGTTATTTAATTAAAAGTTTGTTTAATTTATTTATTTACAAGATATACAGCACAATCTTGAGGGGAGGGGCTGAGAGCACACGAAGAGACAACGAAGCACTCCACTGCTATATCTCTGAGATATGTTGGTGTATTTCCGAGATGCACTGGTGGAGTGTCCCAGTGACACAGTGCCCGGGCACTTGGTGTGACAATGGAGCAGAGCAACTCTGGTGCAAGCCACTGTGCTTGCAGGGAAAGAGGTGGACCCAGGGGTGTGGCAAGAATTAGTCAATCCTCTGAGCTGCCTTACCCCCGGCACACACCCCAGAACCAGTAGAAAGTTACACCATCCAAAAATGGCATTTCTCATAGGTGGCCATTAAATGCAAAAGACCACATTCCCCCTCCCCACAGGAGTGGCCTTGCCCCAAAGCCCTGGCAGAGCACAGGATTCTGACTAGAGCCATAACCAATCACCTCCCTCCCCATTGGTGGCCACACACCCTACCCCACACCCAGTTACGCCCCCCCAGCATATTCCCACCCAGGACACCCCATTGTCCAGTAGAAAGGGCATGTAGAAGAAGACTCTGTCTCAGAGGTCCCTGCCATGGCTACAGCATGCACATCCTGGCAAATGGACTCCCCCTCTCCCATAAGAGTGGAACCACAGACCCTGCTGGGGACCCACAGACATGGCTATAGTAGTGATGTTTGCCATCACTGCCCATGTTTCTGTTTAGTCTCTGTGCAGGTGGCAATTCAACAGAGAGGTCTGGAAGAATGACAATTGCTGTTCCTGTCACTCTGTTCAGTCAGTCACTGCTTCCAGCCCAGCTCCTAGAGCATCCTGTCTCAAGCAGCTTTTCAACAAGTAAGTCTGCCTCACTCAACTCAGCTTCATGCTGTATTAAGTACAGCTCAGCCTGTCTCCCCTGGGAGCAGCTTGCAAAGGCACAGGTGCCATGCTGGACAGAGGGAGTTGGCAACCCCATTCATCTGACGTCTTTATGATTTGCTGTTTAGTAAAGTGTGGCATGTTCTACAACTCTGTCCCTGTCCATTTGTTTGAGAGGGGATCAGACTAGCTCCATACTCTTCCTTCACCCACCTCCCTGCCACCATCTGTGACTTCGTCTTCAGACTGCCCCTTCACAAGTCCAAGAGAGTGGGCTCTGACTCAGGGATACCTATGCTGGAATTGCTGGCGTTGTTCTTTCTGGGGCCACCAGACTTCTGTTTTGTTTAGCTGCAAAACACAGCAGAGGTCCATGTATTGGTCCCCATCCCCTTCCCACACATTCACATTGCTGGGTGGGGACTGAACCAGGAGCCCTGGCCATGCCATCCCAGTGCCTTTCTGCTGAGCCATGCCTGTCTGTGCAATCATATCTGCCTGGCCTAATGTGGCTGCTGTGATGTCAGAGCTTCAATGGAGTGCCTAACACCTGCTGGCAGGACTCCTTTAGACCTGCCCTTTAGGATGGGTGTGGGAGCTGTGAGTGTGTGCCTTGCTTCAGTGCTTTCCTGACTTTCTATTTTTACTTTTTCAGGGGAAGGGGGCGTGTGTGGTTCAGAGCAGGGATGGCTGTGTCTGGACAGCACTTTTACTGCTACTGAGGTCCTTGCCAGAGAAGCGGTGAGTATCCTATCCACAGCACAGGTGCTTGGCTCCATGGGCTGGGGTGTTTGGCCTCTTGAACTATGTACCTCTATTGGGATGGATCTTTCCTCTTTGTCTGTGGGCTCTCCGTAGGGGGGGGGAGTGGGCAGTGATGGCTGCTCCTTCATGTGCCACTCACAGGGGCATCATTGGCTGCTGTTGTCTGATTGACGGGTATTGCCAGTAGAGTTGCCAACTCCCCTTACCCTCCCGGAGGGGGGAGACCTGACATTCATTTTCCTCATCCATACATGCTCCCAGGGGCAGTCTGATGACATCACTTCCAGGATGGCATCACTTCCCTTACCTTCCTGGCAGGAGGAGGGACCAGGAACTCACCTTCCTTGGTCTGTTTGCACACGTGGTGCGATGACGTCACTTCTGGGAGTGCGCCTGGGAGGCCCAGAGAGCACATCTAGGAGGCCTGTTCCCCTGTCTGGCCAGGTGAGTGATGGTGGGGGATGGAGGGTGGGAGTGAGGGGATCCCTTGCTCTCACTGGAGGACCTGGGATCCCTACTTGCCAGGGTTGCTATGGACTTCAATGTGCTAGTTGTGCCATCTGAGCCTTGTGGAGGGTTATATGTTATTATTTCCCCCTGTGGAATGTCCATAGGGAATGGACCAGTAGTGCCGCTTTTGCATTGGCAGCCTGCCATCAAAATTGGTGGATTTCGCACTAGGAGCTTACCGAGCCATTAATGAGCAGTAATAGCGATCGTGTTTGCTTCAGATTTGCACCTGCTACTTTCATACCCATACGAAGCCTCGAGTTCGCATTTCACACGTCATTCTTAAGCCTTCCACCCCTTCCTTTCACACTCGCTCCGTTGTCCCAGGTTAGTCATGCTGTTTTGGGGCTTTCCTGCACTGACATCTTTTGTGTGAATTTACGCATGTGCAGTACCGTTGTGACATTGCCATGGGAGGGAATCCTCAGGTTTACCCTTCACGAATGTCATCTGCGTGGCCCCCCTTTTCATGGGTTTTTCGTAAAAGCGGTTATTTGGGTTTGTTTTTTGAAAAAATAAATAAATTTGTATTTCTAAGGCGCTTTTTACGCTGTTTCAGGGCATGGTTATTTCCTGAGGGCTTCATGGGCTTTGCTGCCTACTTTCTTAAATGCTTAAACATGGCAATGCTTAAACGTTGCCATGGTTCCTTAAAAGTTAAAAAAAAAATAAATGGAGTTTCGTAGCCACACTGGGAGGCTGCTACCTATAAAGAACACACTACAAAACATGAATGTTGTAGAATCAAAACTGGGAACATATGTCATGTACTGTTGTTGCACCCTGACACACAACTTCTCAATTTCGCTTCATGAAAGGAGGGAAGAAGAATGAACATGAAGCATTAACAATCGGACCATCAGGGAAAGGGAAGAAGGGGCGAAATATAACGCTCAAATGTTACTGTCCCTCAGTAAACCCCCCCCCCCTCCAAAATGGCGGAAGAATCGTTTTGGGAGCAGACGGAGGTGGGTGTGGTTAAACCAGCAAATTGTCCAATCATCTTCTGAGGAAGATTAGAGCGGGGGTTAGGGAAGCAGAAACAGAACAAAACGCTTTTACACTGGCATACGGCAGCCCAGGAGCCGTTTGGCAGCGAATTCCAGTAAACTTCGCTGTATGTCCGCAGGAGGAAAAACCGGGGAAACCGTGGACATACTGCGGATCAGCATCCCATGACTTGTTCCTGAGTGTGAAACCCGCACAAACATGAACTGCAGAACAGGTATGGACACGCTGTTAAAACCTAGTGCGAAAAGGACCATTGAGGCAGCCCTCAGGATTGTGCTGCTAGAAGCCTCTCTTTCAGCTACTACAATATACAGTAATAAAACAAAGTTACACTGCATCTTGGATTTTGGGCTCTATGATTACGGTATAATAGCTATCACACCTATTTAGAACTCCACAATTCATTGCCCTGTTTGCCCACATGGTCCTATACATCTGGGTTCTATGCAGCTACCTGATTTTTCACTAAGCTGTGGATGGGGGTATCATAGAGTTGGAAGATTCCTTGGAGGTCAACTAGTCCAACTCCCTGTTCATTGCACTATGCATGTACAACATCCTTGATGGATGCTCATCTGGCTTCTTTTTAAAGAACTCCTGTGAAGGGTGACCTAGCCACCTCCTGAAACAATTTATTCTATTGGTGATCAGTGTTCATAACATAAGCAAGAGCTATTGGTTCTCTGTCACTATACCAACTAATCCCTTAGCTGTGACAATGGATGAAGCTGTTAAAATGGGGAGAAGAATGATCAAGCGGAATTTTTTTTAAAAATGTATCAGATCGCAAATTTGTTTCTGCTTATTGTTCTTTCTCATACATACAAATAAAAATGCACCTTGCACTGAACTAAGTACAGTATTGGGACATTTAACTGATTCTGCAGGGAATCAGAAGTGCAGGGAATGAAAGAAAGGACAGAGTGATCCCAAGCATAACACTAAACAGCTGCGGGAATAACAGCTTATGCTTAAAAATACACTGTGATGAGAAGTGAGGTGATATGCTGCTCCCCCTGCTCTCTATTATGTCCTACACGGATGTCCAAATTCAATTGCAAGGTGCATCCCTTGCTATAAAAATTAAGTGGCAGAACCAATAAATATATTTACAAGAAAACAAATGTTATATGTGAATTGCTTTACAAGGCTTATTAGTAAGGCATTGTTAACTTAACTGCTAATAAAACTCAACTCAATTACATTAAATGCCAAAAACTGCACTAAGTTAAGACATAACGTTAAAACGATTTTGCTAAGGCACTGAAAATCAACGAGATCGGGGTAGTTTCAGCCTCATATGAGGCCCTTAACATTGTGTTGTGGTATCAGGAAGTGAAAAGTACTCTGTTTTTAAAGATCCCAAATGATTAAATAAAGTCATGGCAGAAGGGAGAGTTGTGGGAAGATGGCTGTCAGCTTGTAAGATCCAGGCTGAGTATTTCTCTCTGCTAGGGTTGCCAGGTCCTCTTACCCTCTCAGTGGGTAGGGAGATCCAGAACTTACCTCCTGGTGCTCCGGGATGCTCCTCGCACATGTACATGAAGTGCATGCATGGCCCATGCTGGCACGATGATGTCATTTCCTGGAAGTGACTTCATTTCACAAGGCTGGGGAGCCTGCGCATGCTTCACTGTGGGCTGATTTGAGCCCTGATTCGGCCTGTCACTAACATCATTGCACCGGCCCCCAAAAATGCACCCGGGAGGTCCCATCCCCACCTTTCCCCCATCAGCCAGGTAAGCAGTGGCAGAGAGCGAAAAGTAGGAGCAAGGGATCCCCCACCAGGGGAATGGGATGCCTACTCTCTGCTATGCTGCAGTTACTTAAGGCCTGGACATAGCTTGGTGTGCAAGCCAAAGGCCAAAGGGTTTTGTGTTTGGCTCCCAGCCTAGAGCCAGCAGGAATATCACCTAGTGTGTGAGTGTTGGGGGTGTATTTTGGTTTCGGAAAATTGCATGCAGAGGAAGGCATAAGCATGCCATATTCCTGAACTAAATCAGGCCCCCGTGCATGTGTGAACTGTTAGCCCAGCAGGGAGCTTGAAAAGATCTGATTGAAAGTCCTCATGTAGACCTGGACATGATCTGAGGAATTTGTGCTGAGGGTAGTTAAGACTCCCAGTTTCCCTCGTCAATTTCCCACATGACTAGTCTTTTCTGCCAAGTAGAACGTGCCTTGTAAGATTCCGGGCGCAGCAGCTCCTTGCTACTAAACTGAGATCTGTCCTATTTTTTTAACAGTTATATTCTCTGGATTTTATCCTGCTCTTCCTCTAAAGAGCTCAGAGCAAAGTAACTCACTGGCTGCTGTACACAACAATGTAACTAGCCAGAAGTATGAGGGGCCCTGGGAGACTGTACTGTAAATAGTGTGGTAAGAACACCGCCATTGTCCAAAATATCTGCCACAGAATGAGCAAGTGCTTGGATCTTGCTTCCTCCCTTCCTCACCAGGGAGATTGCAGTTCTAACTAGATATGGCATAGTCAAGCATGTCAATAGTCAAACATACCATGCTCAACAGCCGTAACCACCAGTGAGCTAGATTGATTTGTCCACATGTCTGTTGATCACCTCAGACGGCTACTGAAAAGCTTTGAAATTGGTGTGGGAACTTTATTTCCTTGCTTTGTGCAGGCTTTTGCATCTACGCAGTAAGTAAGACCAGTTCTACTCAGGGTCATGAATGGTCAAGTTAGGGCTTTATGACAGGAGAGAGAATTACACCTCCAATAAGCCTGTCCAAACAATATCAATAGAACAGATTTAAATAAATCCTATTGGTAAGGCTTTAAAAATTGAATATTTATAATCACCGGCTGATTCATTGATTTGTTCATGGTTTATTTATACCATTACATGAAAACGTGAAAAGTAATCAGACAAATGGGCTCAAATTGTACACAAACAGTGAACTGATTGTTGGACAATCAGCTCTGTTCACTTCACAACCGGTAAGCCGAACGGGTCAGTATTAAATTCTCCCTAGTAGAGGGGGGTACGGACAGGGAAAACCTCACAGACCACCAGCCCATGGTTCGTTGATTTTCAAGGACCATGGACCACGAACTTTCCACAGACCAGCCCCTTTCATGGACTGGTTCATTGGTTTGTGGTCCGTCACTTTCAGCAGCCCTGGCTCTGCCCCCTTCACACCCAGAGAGCCCAAACTCACAGAGCAGCCTCTCTTCTTGGTCATGACTGCATTTCAGACATCCAAGTTACAGACCCCCAAATGAGGCAAAATCAAACAGAAACACGTGGGGGAAGAGCCTCCTCACTCACCACACAGAAACCTTCCCAGATGTTGCCTAGGGAATTCATTCTTGCTCCTTGCTTGCACAGAGAAGAATGGGAGCTCTCTGGTTGGCAGGCAGAGCTGCCTATCAAGGTTTTGAGGGCTAAGATTGGTGTTGCCATGGCTGCAGAACGTCCACCCTTCCATTGCCTATGGAATTCATTCTTGCACCTTGCTCCATAAAGCAGAATGGGAGCTCTCTGGTTGAGGGCTAAGATTGGCTGCAGAACATCCACCCTTCCCTTGTAGAATGAGAGCTCTCTGCTTGGCAGGAGGGCTGCAAAAGGTCTGTGGACATCCTCTCCATTGCCTAGGGAATTGATAGATTGGCACCAGGATGTCTAGACTCATGGACCACAGACCAACGGACCAGCCCAAACGGACCAAAATTCATGAAAAAGGTGAGTCCCATGAATTGTGTGTTCATGAACCAGGTCAGACCGTGCAAAATTTTGGCCCATTTTCTGGACAATGCCCACCTCTACTCCCTAGCTCTAACTACTGCCAGTTGCCTTGGGGCTGCATGGGAAGGATACTGTATTGTTTGAATATTCTCTAAGCTATGTTGGAGATCAAAAAGTCAGGTTTCAATTTAACACAACTGTCCAAACAAGGAAGGGCTTTGATTGCCATAGCTTAGTTACTGGGAGCTAAGCAGCTACCATCGCCAGAGGAGAGAATTTGGGCCCTTGAAAGAAAACCATAAAATCTCCAGTTTCTACTGATTAGGAGGCAGCAGTGTATAACAGGGACAGTGAATGATCAGTGGGGAAAGGAAGGGCCCTTGGAACTATAATCACATCAAGCATAACTACACCTCAACTACTTACCTCCTCCACTCCTTTAATTTGGCTTGACTTAAAAGCAGGGGAGTGTTCCATTAGGAAGATATCAGAAATCATTCCTAATTTTTCCGTAAAACTCTAAGTTTAAAAAAAAAAAAACCCTGCCTACAGCTGTTTGGATAATTTTCTGTCATAACTGTTCAGATCTGATTGAATCACTTTTTCCTGCTGCATTTCATCAGCCTTCCTAATTTCCTCACTGAAAATTATGAGCTGGAATAATATTAACCTAGGAGAGGAGCATTAAACGTTTGGCTGACTACACTTTTGCATGATGAAGATAATTTGGAAGGAGATATTCAAGGGGGGCAGAATAGGTAGAGCATCAGCCTAATTCCACTATTGCAATTGTCAAGAAAAGCAGAATTATGTTAAGGGCTATTAATTTCTGATACCCCCTTTAGAGAAAGGTCATTTAAATGTTTCAGTTTGAAATCTGAAGGGTCAGTGACTCCCAGATTGATGGCAAATATCATGGATTTATTTACTTGAAATATTTCCATGCTGCTTGGTCCAAAGAGCCTCTTAATCCATCATTTTATTTCTGGCCTCTATAAAACTCAGAAACAGGGCCTAGTGCAGGTAGCTCTCCCCTTTTCGTCTCCAGCATCAGCTGGCTGGTGGCATACTACTCCTGACTATGAAGATTCAATAGTGCTGTCATATGCAAAAAATACTGATATGGTTATCCAGGGCTTTTTTTCAGGGGGAACACGGGGGAACGGAGTTTCGGAACCTCTTGAAAATGGTCACATGGCTGGTGGCCCCGCCCCCTGATCTCCAGACAGAGGGGAGTTTTGATTGCCCTCCACGCTGCTCAGCGGCGCGGAGGGCAATCTCAACTCCCCTCTGTCTGGAGATCAGGGGGCGGGGCCACCAGCCATGTGACCATTTTCTCCGAGGGCAACCCACAGAGTTCCACAACCTCTTTTCCCAGAAAAAAAAAAGCCCTGTGGTTATCTATCTAAGAAAGTACCTTATTTGTCTTGAAGGGCTGCCTTCTTCCATGTTGGTAGATCAAGATGGGCAGCCATGTTAGTCTGTCTGAAGCAGAAGAAAAGAGCAAGACTCTAGTAGCACCTATAAGACTAGCAAGATTTGTGGTAGGATATGAGTTTTCATAAGTTACAGCTTACTTCTTCAGATACTTATACTGATAACTTCAGATAACTTCTTCAGACACCTTGGTATCTCTTGCCGGTTTGGTGTAGTGGTTAAGAACATGGGACTCTAATCTGGAGAGCCGGGTTTGATTCCCCACTCCTCCACTTGAAGCCAGCTGGGTGACCTTGGGCCAGTCACAGCTCTCTGGAGCTCTCTCAGCCCCACCCACCTCACAGGGTATTTTGTTGTGGGGATAATAATAACATACTTTGTAAACCACTCTGAGTGGGCATTAAGTTGTCCTGAAGGGCGGTATATAAATCAAATGTTGTTGTTGTTGTTGATGTTATCTTTCATGTTGTCCATCCTGACAATTAAGAGGTTCTTCACAAGCCCTGTTCTCTATGACTCTTTCTGCAGAAATGACATGACTAGAAATGGACACGAACAGCAATATGAAAAAAAAGGCATAAACAGCCCATTTTGTTGTTTGAGAACAAGCCCCATTCTAAATGAACAGGTGGTCGTTTCAAGCCTCGTTCGTTGCTGTTCATCAAGCTAGAAGTCTGGCACCTGCAATAACATCCCTTGGCAACCTAGGCAGGGATTGTCTGAACTCTATCTGAACTCCTGCTGTTGCCCTGGAAACTCCAATCTAAGCCCAATTTAGCTTGATAGGCAGGTCTTCCTTCCAAGTGTGGAGCTCCAATTTGTTACAAGAGAGCAAAGACCATGGGGGGGGGGGCGCTCCCAGCTCTGGCTAGTCTTTGCAGACAGTGGAGAGGGAGAGACAACTGCTCTTGGCATTTTGAGAGAGAGACAGGGAGAGTGCATTGGAGCTTGAATTTTCTTTGTGAGTGGTGGGATATGGATCTATCCCTTCAGGTTCCAGGGCTTTTGCCAGCCCCTGGGGCCAAGCTATTATTTACTATTGGTACCTTTCCTGCTGCCTTCTCAGGTAGGGTTTCTGGGAGTGGTGCAGTAGGGATCTTGGATGATGGCTGGAGGAGAGCCTGCTGGCCCCTACTAACAGCCAACCACGAACATGTTTGTGAACAGGGCCATGTTCGTGGTTGTTCATGAGTCCCTGTTCGTGGATGCAATGAACAACAAACATCATGTTTGTTTGTTTTTCCTGTTCGTGCCCATCTCTAGACATGGCTGGCATCCAGAGATGTGGCTTTTTCACTCATGGCACTTCACCTTTAGAATACCTTCTCCCTTGAGGCTCACTTGGCTCCTACTTTCCTTTCCTTTATGCCCTGGCTTGCTTTGATCAGCAGTTTTCATTGGGATGTTTTTTAAATGACTTGGATTGTTTTATTGATAACTGTTTTTGTCATCTGCTTGGTTTTGTTTTGTGAGTCACTTTGAGCAGGCTTTGAGAGGCAACATATACATTTTTTAAATTTTGTTTTTAGATTGACTTGGATTGTTTTATTGATATTGTTTTTGTTGTCTGCTTGGTTTTGTTTTACTGTTGAGAGCCACCCTTCCATCTCACCCTCCTCCAAACAGTGCAGGTCCGTGTACATGATTCTCCCTTCCACCTTCACAACACCCTATGAGGTATGCTAGATTGAGAAAGAATGACCAGTCTAGGGTCTGTCTGCTTCATGGTAGAGTGGGGATTTGAATCTGAATTTCTCAAATCCTTGTCTAACACTCAATAACCGTTATTGAGTGTTATGCTGGCTCTCTTTAATGAATTTGTCCAATCTATTTTAATAGCTCTCTAGGGTTGATAAACTGCACACACACACATCCCTTAACAGCTATAGCAGGAATAGCCTGTGTGCACAGCCCTGGGGAGGAGCAGAGCTGGTGGGACTATATATAGACAGGACAGGCAGGCTTCCTGGGATAAGTAAAGCCCAGTATGCTTGATACAGGGAACAGATATCTGCTGCAGGTAAAGTGAGATGGGAGAAAGCACCATTATACTGTACAGGGAATCCTTCCTATTATTAAGTCTAAGCCAAAAGTTTCCCAGGGAAGTGAGGAGGGGGAGAAACCTCACCGCCTTACATATTTAGCATTTTTTAAAATTGTCCTGGTGATGGAAGCTGTATGATCGTCCCCCTGCAGCTGTGTATCAATTTATTTGTATATTTTTACCCACACAGTGCCAGAATAAGGGCAGGAAGCATGGCCTCTGGACTGTTTTGGCTTCTAATGCCATCATATAGCCAAATTTAATTGAATATATTATATTGTTTGAAGCCAAAATACACTGAGGGTTGCCTTCTCTTCCTGTCTTCACTGTAGCATTGTGCGGATGAAAAAACAGTGGGCAATATGATCTCTGCCACTCAAAACTGAGGTAAATGTTTAGAGTCCTGTTCAAAGCTCCATTTTTTGAAAAACCATCAAACATCTGGAGAGTCTTTGTCTTGCTAACAGAGGACTGAAGTTTGGGAGGGGGGATTTCAGCTCAGCAATGAGATTTTTCTCCCCCTTTCCCATCCATCATTTGGCTGCATTAAAACACAGGCCAAAGATCCCCCAGCCTGACTGTAATACAAACATTTCCCAGTTGCCTGAACTATCTGGGCCTCAGTTTCTTACTATAATGGAATGTAGTGAGGCAATATATAAAGCAGTAGAGCAGCCCTGCAAAAGCGAGAAATATTTTAATAGCAGCTCAACCTCAATAATCCCTACCTTTTTTGTTGGTGGGAAAGTGGAGGGAGGAGGAAACGGATCCACAACCTTCTGTTATCTTTATCACAGGCAATTTTTATAAATTGGATAAGCCTTTGAACAAACAGGCCTGATAACCAAGGTTTACAGCCCTCATGGCAATGATCATATATTATGGAGATACAGATTTACTTCTTTGCCTGTTGAGGGAATATCATCTACCCTACATTCCTCGTACCTTCTCGGAATGAGCCCCATTATCTCTTGCCGAGGTACCAAGTGATCTCAGAGCTAAGCATTTTAAGTTATGAGCCCATAGATCTTGTTCTCAATTATCGTGGGACAGATGAATTCTTCACACTCATTAGTTGCCAAGGTGGGAAGAAAATAAAAAGGGAAAGCGCATTAAATCCAGCTGGAGATCAAGGGAAAGGAGGAGTATGGTTTTATCTGAGCAAGCAACATCATCATTTTCAATGTCTAGGGCCTCTTAGGGCTTTGCACTGAGGTGGCTTGTAAAATCAGCCACTTAAAAATAAAACTGCGTTTGGGTTTTTTGTCTGTTAATTGAGCAAGAGAGCAAAGGGTATGTGTCCACTATGTGAAGGAAAGCAGTCTATTTTAAGAAATAAATTAACTAAACCAGTACCAGTACTCCTCCCTCTCCCCATGCCACCACTACACCTGCTGTCCCCTTAGTTTAGGAATAACAGTTAGGTGATCCATTCTGTTACAGCCAAACTAGACATTACATGTGACCAAGCGCCTGTCCCAACTTTCTGTCACACTGAAGAACTGTGCAGATTACCTTAAAATTGCTCTATTGCTCCATTGGGCTGTGGAGCTCTGTGGTGGGGGAGGACATATGGAGCTAGAGAAAGGGGCAAACAGGCCCCATCACTGCCATTTGCACTGGTGAAAATGGTGCAGAGGACAAGCCAGAAGTCTGAACTCTTTCACAGTGCTGCACAGCCCAGCTGAGTGGTTTTAAAGTGACCTGCACAGTTCCTTGGTGTGACAGTGAGCTAGGATCAGCACCTGTGTCCCAACTCATGTCACATGTAACAACTAGTTTGGCTCTGAGATGGTAAGCCTGTGTCTAACCTGTGCTGAAGACAGCAGGTAGGGGTTCACATGACTGAACCCTCTTCCAAACAAACAAAAATGACTCTAAGGAGAAAATGGGCATGTCAAAGCTGACCTGCTGATAGAGCCAAACTAGCCATAAGGGCACAGCCACCACATGCTGCCTCACATATATAAAGTGAGACTATTATTTACATGAAAGAGAGCCTGTGTAAGATGAGTACCACTACTGCTTGTCTTCTCTGTCTCCTTGCTCATCCACCCACTTTTTCTCTGACCCAGTTACAGATGTTTGATGAGACAGTGGGTGGGCAGAGATGGTGAGTAGAGCCAGCAGCAGCCATGGTCATTCATTCATATGTTCACTCTGCCACTTCTTGGTAACAGTGGGGACTGGACATCAATAGCAGTCAATAGAAGGGCAACTGGGAATCTGAGCCATTGGATGTCCAGCTGCAGAGCACAAATTCATTCATGGCCTTTAGGGCCAGAGATGCTATTGTTTGACTCCTAAATTTGAATGAGGCACAAGATGTGATTGGCTGGGATCATTAATTACTAAATCTATAGAAAACGGGCTTTAGGGGAACCATATGGGTTGCCACCCATCTACCCTCAGATGGTGGAGGCACTTGAAGCAGATGATCTGAGTGGTCAGGAAAGTTCAAATGGGAGTAGGCAAGAGCTGGGGACATTGCTCATTAAAACCAGGGTGAATTGTTGAGCATGCTGAGGCATCATATGATTAAGGACCATCCTGCAACAGCCTGCCATTTGTTCTACGGTAAGGTGAGATGGGAGACAATCTGCTAGGCGATGAACAGCCTTAATCAAACCTCAAGTTGTCTGTGCAGGGAGGGGGATCAGGCTTGGGATCTCTCAGCATGGTTCATATGTAAGGCAAGGATAAGCAAAGCCAGCCCAAAGTGCTGACTGAGTTCATAGCCAGGTAGAATTGCTCAAAGAAGGGTAGCTATGGGTTGCCCATCCCATCCTGCCCTTAAATATTCTGTTAATTTATGATGTAGATCAGCCACCTAAATAAACTATTTGAACCTAAGTGTGGTTGTCTTGTGTCTTCATTGGGGGATGTACAGGGGACAAGCAATCTTGACTTGGTACTAGGTTTGCCATTTGCCTGAGGGGAAGTCGATAAGCTCCTGCCTGCAGGCTCCTCCCTCTGCAGGAACTCTTCAGTCCTGTGGGAGCAAAAAACAAGGGCAGGGAGCAACATGATGCTACAAGGTCGCTTCCAGTTTGTACTCAGAAATGACATCATGACGCTCAGGGAATTTGCCCAACTCTGTCCCTAGAGTATTATGATGTCACTTCTGGACATGAACTGAAAGTGACATTGCAACATCATGCAGTGTCTCCCCACCCCACCCATCCCCTACATCTAGCCCTGTGTGGTACCACAGACAAATGGGGCACGTTCTGTGCCAGCTGGCAATTCTATTTGTTAACATATAACTTTTGTGGCAGGGAACATGCCCCATTTGACTGTGATACCAAACAGGGCTAGGTGTAGAGGCTGGCATCAGTGTGTATTAGTCACACATTAGTCACTCAACAAACTGCAGTGGTTTTAAGGTTTGGAGACTGACTTTTGTGCAGTATCAGCCAGGCAAGAGCAGTGGTAGAGAGCAACGTAAAAGAAGAGGGTGCCATGGTTACAGAAAAAACAAGGCCATATCTGACAGGGGAAACCAGAGGCACTTATTTCTGTAAGTTAATCAAATAAGTGAGATGTGTAGCAACAAGATTTTGATGCAAGACGGCAACCAATGCATTCAGAGAGGCTAGGGAAAGATAACAAGAAGCTGCTTTTCTATATTTTCAAGGGACCATTGTTAGACCTTATTAGTCTGCAGATCTTTGTCCTGACTGCCAGAACGTATTGACTGATCATTAGAAATTTTAGTGGCAAATAAGAACAATGCTATAAAATATAATGTAAAAGTCTATAAAAGCTAGGAGGCATTCTAAAGCATAGCCAAGACTGTGTCTGTTCATCATATTCATGACATTACCATATGAGCGTTGAAAAGTGGGTTATAAATAGATAAGTAAAAAACACTGAGGTCATTTGCAGAGATCCTCCTCTGAGCATCTCGTCCTTCAAAGACATGGTGGATGCTACTAGATGGCCTTTTTGAGAGAGATGCTGCTACTGTGGAATGCCCAAAGAATCCATTCCCCCCCCTTTCCTTCCAATGTTTTGCCAGCGATGAAAACTGCTCTTTCCAGAAGGCCCTTTGAGTTTGATAGTTTGATGTTGGGTTACTGACTGATATTGCTAACTATTGAGTTGATTTTTTTTAATGTTTGGTGCTGGGAACTTTGATGTGATTGGAAACCCCAGTTAAAATTGCCAGAACTGAATTTTTCATTTACATCTGAGTTCCTTTTGCCAGATTGCCTTGATGTTGTTGTTTGAATGCTGTGCCGGGCAACTTTCCACTTGCATAGCAGTCACATGGGCTGCAGAGACATTGGCAGGTTGTGCCTTGGCCAACATGCAACATTTGTAACTTACATGGTGCAGCTTTCAGCTGCTTTTGCACCTGCACAGTCAGCAAATAAATCTTTTCTGTCACTAGAAAAGAATGCCCATATCCCCCTAAGGTCATGGTTGGATCATTCAAAGGGCTTACTTACTGAGCGCAAAATCACTCACAGCTCACCCCCTCTTTACTTCAGTGATGTAAACCGAATGATGCTGCCTTTAGGAACATAGATATACCACCCAACTAGTAAGGGAACCTCTAGGCAAAATTTTTCTACATGGGCATGCACTCATTTTAATGTGCTCTGTGCAATCATATAGCAGCAGTAGGAAGCTGCTTATTTTTTAAAAAAGGAGAGCTCGAGCAGGCTCAGAATGGTACTGCAAGGGGAGGAAGAGCTCCTGCCTACCCCCAAGCCATTTTCCTGAGAAAAAACAGTGCATGGGAGGAGTTATTTTGCGGATTCCATGTGAAGCAGCAAAATTGGCAAAGTAACTTTCCCCACAAGCTGTTTTTGCACAGAGAAACAGCTTGGGGAAAGGCAGGAGCTCTCCCTCCCCTCGCAGCACCATTCTGAGCCCATCTGAAGTCTCCTTTTTTAAAATAGAAGCAGTTGCCCATAGCTGTTGTGTGGCTACACAGAGCACATTAAAATGAACGCACGCCTGTGCAGAAACCTACCATCTAGAGGCGCTCTAAGTCTTATCTCAGTTTTTCACTTTTGACTCTTAGAGGCAGGGGCAGCCAATGTGATAGTGGGGAAGCGGGAGACAGCTGTGGCAAAACATCAGACAAGCAGCAGCAAAACACACGCACAGCCATTTTCACAATCAAACACATTCAGGGCAGACACAAAGGAACAGTGCATCAAATGGTCCATTTCAGTAACTGTAAGAAGGCCTTCAGCCCACTGTATCCATGATGGAACATCTTTGGCTAGACAGTACACTGGTCTTGTTGGTGAGACATCTTTTCAAGAAGTTATTACATGTAGTAACGACACGAGACAGGGTCTGGATGCAAAGTCTGTCCCTCCAAAGATGGAGGCGAGAGTTTTATTAGCTTGTATTCAGGGAGTCCCGGATGCCCAAATATGGTTATAGCAACAGTTGCAAGTTACACATTCCATTCTCAGCCAACTAAGCAAAATATGCTGTGATCAGACTTTTGTCTTATCTAGGAAGCATAACGGAAAGAAAGGTACATCGTGAGCCTCTGAGCATAGGAGAATGTTACTTAGAGTGTACGGGAATGTTGTGCTCTGTGAATGGTGAGAGACTTATTGTTACACATTTAAACTACTCCCTGAGTCTTCCCGTGTGGCATGCCAACTGACCAGGAGATCAGGAATGTAGAAATGTAAAAGAGCAATTAATGGAGGCTGTGTGGCATGCCTACTCCGGCCTACAATTACATATTCACCACCTTTCCTTCTGGACTGTTATCTTCCAAAGTATGCCTGCTTCTTCCTTTCATCCTCATTCCAGCACATTTTGGTCTTGACTCCATAGACTCTGTATTTGGATTAACCTTATATAGATCTTCCACTGCACTCCTTCCAGCAGTTGCATACTCAGCTATCTCAAGCCCAGCACTGAAGGAAGGGAGTCAGAAATCTTTGTTCTTTTCTACTACTATAATTATTGTTTTACACGTTTTTTTGTTTTGTTAAAAAAAAAAACCTTGATAGTTGTCCGATCTGACAGCTTTAAAAATAGATTAAAATGAATTGTCCTAAAAGTTT
Organism: Eublepharis macularius; assembly: GCF_028583425.1. Classification (NCBI taxonomy): domain Eukaryota; kingdom Metazoa; phylum Chordata; class Lepidosauria; order Squamata; family Eublepharidae; genus Eublepharis; species Eublepharis macularius. The sequence goes on from NC_072790.1 coordinate 214,095,817, forward strand.
AAAACAATCCTTTGTAACTTTCCAGGGCTCTTAATGGGCAAGCATGATTTTCATCTACACTTTGAAAATCAATGGGCCACCAAAGAATCCTTCCTCTATTGTATTCTAAATACTAGCAGGTATTTTTGTAAACTGAGTTTACAAGTTCTCCTTACCCATAATGTTTCCATGCAATTCTTCTCTTTTATTGTTTTTAGAAATAAACTTATTTCTTTTTAGGCAACAATGGTTTTAAATTGATCAATGTTTAAATGATTAACTTTATTTTACAGCTACTGTTATTTCCTCATTTACACAGAGACACATGTTACCTTCCTTCTTGCAGGGGTCACCTTATCTAAGGTCCCAAGAATATGTAACAGAACCATCAGGAATATTCTTCTGAATAACTATCATCCATTGAGAAAATATCAGGGAACTATTCTGAGCCTGAATTTACATCCATACTATAAATCACAAAGGAACATTTGGAATGAGTCCCTGGGGGCGGGGGGGGGGGGGCAGACAGCAGCTCCCATTCATAATGACATCCGACATCACAAAAGATAAACAATGTAATGGAGATATGCTTCATTCAAATATTATCAAGTTATCAATTTTATTTGTTGTACTTTTTCTGAACTGTGGCATAGAAGAAATAATTTGAAACAGTCTGATTTGAATCCAACCTTAGAATTTATTTTACATCCCACTTTTGGGAGCTTCACAAGATCTCTATGCTAGTCTCCAGCTGAACTTTCCTAACCTAATGAAGAATCAAAGTTCAGACTGCTTCTTTTACCCAAAACTTATCTTGAAGATAATCTACAAACACATAATTAGAATCCAGCCGAAGCAAGCCCATTTGAATTTTAGAACTCGGAATCTCTAGCACTTACATGAAAAAGCTATTTTCTTTTATTGGTTGTGAGTTTGCCATTAATTCAGAGAATATCTTGGCATCATATATATTCGCATCACATAACTTTTTATTTTCAGATGTGATAAGGAAATTCATTCTCATCTTTTTGCGTTTTAAATCAATGCATATCTACGTGTCTCCAGACCTTTAATAATCAGTGTTACATCTGAGTTTTCAATATCCTCTCTGTCATATCAAATGTAATAAAGAGTGTCTTTAGAAGGAGATCATAAGAACACAAGAATAAATCTCCTATATCAGACCAAAAACCTATGCTGTCCAACATCTCCTTTCCCTCAGTGGACAACTAGATATTCCCAGGAAGCCTATAAGCACAGCTTGAAGGGAAAATTATATAAATCAATCACAAATAAATGCCAGGTTTTTTAAAAAAAATTCTAGCATTTGATGTTTGTCTAAATCAGGGGTCCTCAATGTGATGCCCGTGGGCACCATGGCACCTACTGATACCTTTTCATAGGGTTGTGAGAATAAAATGGAGGAAAATACAATGATGTGAGCTGTTTTGAGTCTCCCTTGGGGGAGAAATGCAGGGTATAAATGAAATAAGTAAGTAAATGAGTAAGCATGTGCATGCATACGTGCATACATGCATATGTGCATACATACTGGTAAAATACCTGTTATCATGAAAGAAAAATTGTTTAGGCAAGGGTTGAGGCAGGATCATAGCCAGGGCTAGCTAGTACTCCCCCACCCCCAGGTCATTCCACTTAAGTATTTTTTCAAAAGTCTCACATTAAATTTGTGATATTCTCTTCAATTTAAAGAATGACAGCTTGATTTTAGAAGAAGAAACATTCTGGTTACAGAAAAACATGTTATCTTTTAATTACCAAGGGATCTTAGGGGATGGTTATGGAGACATGTATATCAAACATTTATTTCAGCTGATTTAAGAAAAAAGTTTGTAAACTACTTGTCTCTGACACCCTATAGATTGTCTTCTATATACCCTGGGTAATAGGACTAATACTAAAGATGACATGTGAGTCACGAAAATTTATTACATGTTTTTTGGAGTTCTTCCAAAAATATAATCTTTTTGGGCACCACATCTTTTTGTATATATTTGTATTAACAGGACATGATTTACCATTGGATCCTGTGGCTGCTTTATTATGTTATGTTGAAGATTGTGTAACTGCCTCAGACAGAGACCTAATAATGAGCTCATTAACTGTATCAAGACAATGTATAACAACTCTCTGTTGGAAGTCCTCTGTGGTCCCCAAATTTATGATTGGATTGAGAGTATGGAAAATTGCTCTCATATGTAAACTGACATATCAAATAAAAAAAGATATAAGGGCTGATAAGTTCATGGAAAGATGAGCTTTATTTATAAAGTCATGGAACAATACAGTTGGCAATGTTTTTTCTCCTTTTGTGTTTTCTGAAACTTTGTAGTAAGTTATCCTTTTGTATTTTTTGTATTTTTCCTTCTCTTTTTTTCTTACTATAAATTTTAAAAAATAGCAGTTGCCCTGCCCCAAACTGCTATGCTTCAAACCGCACCCACCAGAACTTCCAAGTTTTGTTCACTCATGGTCACCTCTGATTTAGGAAGAATTTTTCAAGATCGCTAGTGTCTTTATTATGGTGAAGTGATATAGGGGTCATAACTAGACATGGGCATGAACAGGGAAAAAACAACGAATATGGTGTTCGTTGTTCATTGCCATCCACGAACAATGAACAACAAATACTAATGAACATGATCCTGTCACAAACATGTTTGTTGTTCGTGGGGGCCAGCAGGCTCTCCTCCAGCCATCAAGATCCCTACTGCACCACTCCCAGAAACCTGACCTGAGCAGGCACCAGGAAAGGTACCAATAATAAGTAATAGCTTGGCCCCAGAGCCTGGCAGCAGCCCTGGAACCTGAAGGGATAGATCCCTATCCCACCACACACAAAGAAAATTCAAGCTCCAATGCACTCGCCCTGTCTCTCTAACAGCAGCTGTCTCTCCCTGAAAGCCAGAGCTGGGAGCCCCCCTTCCCCCTGGTCTTTTCCTCTTGTAACAAATTTGAAGTTCCAGTCCACACTTGGAAGGAAGACCTGTCTATCAAGCTAAATTGGGCTTAGGTTGGGGTTTCCAGGGCAACAGCAGGAGTTCAGAGTTCAGACAATCCCTGCCTGAGTTGCCATGGGAATTGATTGCAGGTGCCCGGCTGTCTAGCTTGATGAACAGCAACTAACAGCAATGAACGAGGCTTGCAACGACCACCTGTTCATTTAGAATGGGGCCTTACGAACAGCTTATTCGCAAACAACCAAACAGGCTGTTCGTGGGCTTTTTTGTGTTCGTAATGCTGTTCGTGTCCATCTGTAGTCATAACTGATCCACAGAACACTGAACTTCTCTTAGATGGACAATGTGACACTGGCCACTTGGATAGCTTCATCTGATCCCCAGTTTCCTCAACCCAAATTCATCACTTTATCCACTCCATCCCACTGGCTCATTTGTATTTTAGGTGCAGATATTGCTGTCTGTGAAGAGACTTGTTCCTTTGAAAGGAAATCAAGCATAAAAAATCAAGCCATGGGTCTGCTTGACTGATTCAATCCTGAGGCCTCTTGGCAGAGAGTGCATAGCAAGAGCAAGCAACCAAGACAAAGGGGTCAGCTCAGAATCCTCCATAGTTTTATTAATGGACTTAGTTGTGTGTTCCTGGACAGCTTCAGCAGCAATATTTGGACAGCGTCAGCATTAGAAATAGGAGACACAAAGAAACATGATAGCTGTAATCACTAAGCCAGAACGCTGCCTTCTCATCTTTTAACAAAGCAAGTTTTCACATAGAATATTGAGACTTGCATTAGATCTGTGGCTTTCCCCATTCTACCTTCCTTCTCTACGAGCCCTTCTAGGCACCTTGCCAAACAGAATGTTGTAAGATGCTGTTAACTGGCTGTGAGAAGCAAAGCATACAGATGCAAGGCTGGCTATTTTGTCAGGTTTCCAATAGCTGGATTGACTTGCAGAGCAGTATGTTTCCATCCACCATTTTTCAGGGAGTCCTGCTGGAGCCACATCAGAGAGGTCTCTCCTCTTCTGACATTCACCTGGGCCACACATTGAATATGCATGTATCCATTAATTATCACCCACTAGTGATTTGCAAACCCAAGGTGACTCTCTTATTCCATGGCTATCCAAAGTAATCCATGCATGTCAAGATGAAGGCCTTGTAGTGTTATCCAAGTTAACAAGCTTTAAATGCTGAATACCAATGTGCATGTTTGGAACGCCAAACCCAATAAGGATTCCCACTGTACAGGTAAAGCAAAACAAGCCTTTCCACACAGAATATTTCTTCTTTCTCAGAAGTGTTTGCTGGTTTTAAGTGAGCCTGGCAGTTCGTAACAACTGAATTTTAATGATGAAGCAGTTATTGGGAGAAAAAACTGGTATTTCCCGACATTATAACAACTAAGGCAATCTTTTCATCTCTGGAGCCTTTGACTGGAAGAAAGTTTCATATTTATATATATATGTTCTGTTCTGTATATATATGTTCCGTTCCTTCATGGAATTAAAATAGCAAAATCACAATTGTGGATAAATATCCTGAATTACTTGGCAACAGGTTTTCAAGCTCTTATTGCAGATTAGCAGGGAAAAAAAGAAAAGGGAAAAATGGTCTGTAATTGCACAAGATGTTGGATATAAACTTTCTGAGCAGAAAGGAAAAGGAACCCCAATAATTCTGTCTGTCAAACAATAGCCTGGTACCTTATAAATTAACATTGCTTTGTAGAGATGCTGCAAAATTCTCAGCACTCGCTTACCTTGTTCGACACTCAGGATCAGACTGTGAGCCAATCAGAAATGATTGCACTAAGCAATTTGAACAGCTACAGAACAAGCTTGCAGTTACCTATTGGTCAAAAGTTGACTCGCTGCTGATTGAGGCATCAGCTGGGAATCTGACAAATGGCTGCCCAATGAAGTTGCAAAAAGGAGAGGAGAAAGAGCTCATTTCTCTTTCTTCCTCTCAAAGTTGGGTAGGAACCAAAGCAATGCTTTTAATGTCTGCATTGAGAAGAGGAGAGAAACTCATGAAGGGAAATTATCTGGGCTTCCGATCATGCCCCCCCCCCCGCCCCCATCTGCTATATTTCAGAAAATTTGAGAAACAGCAAATTTTTCAGGATGGACAATCAAAAGAATCTGATCTCCATCTGATCAGCTGGGAATTGCTCTGATCCTGCCTCCCTAAAAGGTTTGAAATATACATAGATAAATTTCTCCAGCAAGAGTTGGCTTCTAATGACTGACAATCTTTTGAAAGAAGAGACATCGGAAGTTCAAGGTATCAGATGAAAACCATGCATCCTAACCAATAATCACTCATTGTTTTCTTTTATGATTTATATTTAAAATCAGTCTAATCATTCTTGAAACAGTCGATTCAAAGTATTGGTTATTACATACAAAGCTCTTCATGGCCTTGTCCCAGCATACCTACGAGATCGCCTCACTCCTTATGACCCTCCATGGCAGCTTCACTCATCTGAACAGGGTCTCTTGCAGGTGCCAGCTTGCACATGGGGAAAATCAATAGCAGCCTGTACATGGGCTTTCTCTGTGGTGGCCCCCACCCTATGGAACGGTCTGCCTGAGGAGGTCAGGAGAGTCCCCACTCTCCTGGCTTTCCACAAACAACGCAAAACCAAATTATTCAAGAAGGCTTTTTACTCAGATTGGAGGGAAGTATTATAAGGAGCAGTCTCAAATGCTTCACTAATGAGTTAGGGACCATAGTCTTCACCAATACATTGCCTTGCATATTATCTATTGCTTGAATATGTACTCTTATACTACCTGTACTATATGTTTATCTAATGTCAGTCCTAGAATGGATTATGTTCTGTTTCAGCAATTCTTCAGCTCTGTATTGGATCCTTGCTAATGCTACATCTTTGTAAAATCTATGACATTGTTGTGGAAATGCCCTTAACGCTGTATGGAAAAGTCATTGATACTGTATAGAAATGTTCTCGATACTGATTGTACTAATCTCATGCTATGTAATCCGCCTTGAGTCTCAGTGAGAAAGTCTGACTATAAATAAATAAATAAATAAAATATACAAGCATCACGAAGATACATAAAACAGTTCCTTACGTCAAAGTTATTAAAAGTAGATATGCATACATGCCATCATCCTTTATCTATCTTAGATCTAACAGATAAAATACAATTTTAAGAATCTCACCAAAGACCTTTCTGAAAGATTAGATAGTCTCATGCAACCCAAATCAGAGATTCAGGGGTCTCTGGGTGTGGCTAACTAATATAGGCTCAATGACATGAAGAACACATGACCATACCAGAATCCTCCAATTTGTCACTTCTGTATGGTATGTCATGAGTTTCCCTCTCAGGTATAGAAGACCTTTTCATGAAATAGGTGTAACAAACTTTGTACTTCTTCAGAACAAGCTGTTGAGATTATTCTGGACACCCATCTGGCCATTGTAGCTTATCTCTTCCTAAGAATGGAACAGCAAGAACATGTTTGAGAAAAACATGTTTTGTAAATATGAAAATAAAACAGTTGTCAGGCCCGCTTCCCTTTTGTTCAACCAAAATCTCTTTCAGACCAAGGTGTGCAACAGCTACAATCAGCCTGATCCTGCAAATACACACAAATAGTTTGCAAATAGAAAACAGCCCATTGATTAAATGATTCTCTCTGGTGAACAGAAAGTGAGCTCAACTGGCAGATGTGCAAGCATCCCTGCTGTTAAGAAAAGGATGATACATTGGCCTTATGTCCATGTGCAAGCAACAATCTGGAACTCTGTAAAATAATGTTGCTTTCCCATACTCTGAATGGGGGAAAATAATGAGCATTATTCCAGCGTCAGCACCTTGCACATTGGCTTGGATCCAATGGTTTGCACACAACAGGCGCATATGCAAGTGGTTCTTCCTAACCCCCTGCCCCCTCCCCCCCTCCAAGACATCCAAAATGCTGGGGGTTGCAGGACACAAATAGACAAAATCCCATGTGCCTAGGAGGCAGTAGTGAGGAGGGTAGTTTGGTATTGCTTCCTTGTCAACAGAATTTCCTGTATCAATGGAAACACCACTGATACAAGAGAAAAGGATGGGTGTTTTATGAGTTTCCCGCTCCTCACTGAACCTCCACTCCACCCTAGTTACATAGCTTTTTGTTCAGATTATACCTACAACCTCAAGCATCAGTGTTTTTGAAGTAATATGAGAATGGGGACGGGGGAGATAGGAAAGAACCATCTCATAAGTATCCTTGGAAGTACACTCCACAGGAACTTTGTTTAGGGAAAAATGCATAACTGAGTCATTTACCCCCAAATCCTGGAACTTATTTTTTTTCAATTAAGGGAAAGATGTTCCTTATCCTTCACAAAACATATGTTTTAGAAGTGAGCCCAAAGTACTCATTTTGGGTACCACTTTTGCCAGTGACAATGAAAACTCAACTTTTAGACATTCCCGCCCCCCCACCCCCCGCCAGCAGCTGCTTCACAAATCTAATGAGGAATTGTTATCCTCCCTCTGAATTGACTTTGTTGGCTCTCACAGATGTCAGCATGTAGCTAAGTCTGTGTAGCACTGTGACTTCTTCACATTTGCTTCATAGTACCTGATTGACTGGGACCACCCAATTGAGCAATGAAGGAAAGGAAAAGGGTGGTGGGGAGTGGCACTAAAGCAGCTGTGTTAAGGTTTAAAAAAGAGCACTAAACAAGGTCTTTAAAAAAGAGAATTGCTTTGTGTTTAAAAACAGTTTTTCCCCAGGAACAAATTCCACACACAAACACGTACACACACACACAGAGCAAGACAGCTAATTTCAGAAACTGTCACAGGAGAATCTGCATCGTCATAGCCCAGTCTTTGTGGCTGTGATCTGAATTTAATGTATGTCTGTAATCGGACTCTTGGAGTCCTCAAGACATTGATGCCATGGGGCTACCATCAACTTGAAACTGGCCATGCCAAGAACAGCAATAGTTAACACATCCACACTCCGCTGAGTAAGATTCTCCTCCATACAAATTAAGATGACAGCTCTTGGCCTCCAGAGTATAGTTTAGCTAATAAAGTACAGATGAAGCATATCACTATTTTTTTTTAAAAAACCCATCCTGTCATTTCACAGCAGTCATTGGCATCATGCAGTGAAGAGGCTCCATTTTCAGATGTATTGATACTATTTTTAAAAGAACCTGCTAAGATTAAATAGTCACTTGATATCAAACATTTCTTGTTCTGCATCAGTGGAACAAAAATGAATGTAAATAATTAGTAGCAGGAAGTCTGGCAGAGAAAACAAGCTCCATATATGATCTCCTGGCTGTGACACAGGGCTTTTAAGGGGTCTCTTCCTAGTACAGATCCTGGACACACACACCCGAAAGCCACTCCCAAAGGTTGTGGATCCTCTAAAGTGCATTATGTTCCCATGCACTTCAGGCATCCCTCTCCTTGAGGACATCCCTCTCCTTTCTTAGGATTGTCCATCTGGCAACAGGCATATCCCAAGCTCTTTTGGTGGCAGGACCCATGCCCAATTCATTGGAGTGGCATACTCGAATGGGTATAGAGGATACCTTCACTCTCTCCATTCAAGAACACATGTAAAATTTTGAAGGGCATTTGGTGGAGGATAAATTGTTTCTGCAGATCTCAGCTTGCTGATGCTACCATTTGTGCAACACCCATGCTTCCCAGGGTGGACGTACCCATTGCATAAGCAAGTGCGGATTTCCCAAAACTGTGTTTGCTGAGGTTACAAAAATGGAAAGGAAGAGGAAGCCTCTAAAGGAGGAGAAATGGCAAGTGGGACGGAGGTATGCTTGATCCCACCCGCTTATTATTCATGGCTAATTTTACCTTCCCCCAGCTTGTTTCAGAGCTACTGGCCTGGGGTGGGGGGATGAAAAGACACCCAGGGCAGCATTTCCAGCTGGCAGGGAAGGGTTAAAGATCCCTATTCCATCTGGTTATTCTTCCCTGCATCTCTCTGCCCCTGCATTTCTTTATAAGTAAAGCCCAGGGTGGGGACCCCCATGTGTACTGTCTCTCTACCCTCGTATCTCATTTGTCACTCTCATCACCACCATTACCATCATTTATTATTTATACCATGCTGATTGATGTATTGGGCACCGTACAAAAAAGAAAAGAAATACAACTTGGCCTGCAGGCTTGCAATCAAACAAAACATGATACTCATGGAAAAGGAAATGAGTGGCGGAGAAAGATTGTAAAAGATTGTAAGCTTGTGCCATACTTATGGCCATGCAGTCATTGCTGCATATTCTCCCATGAAATGCTGTCTTCCTCTCCAGTCCAGCCATTGCAAAAATATGATAGGAAGATTTCTCCACTCCATATGCCTTACCTGTCTAGACTTGTACATAATTTTGTTCATTACTTTGAGGATTTTTTAAATGAAAAGATATTTGGTGCATTTGTGCCACTTTCAAGGGTAGAGAGCAATTGCTACCTGTCGAGATTTCACAACTGGAAAGCAACCTGACTTTCTGGCCCAGGCATAGCAAAATATGATTGCTGGGTTTTCAGAGAAGCAATATAAGCTATTCACCCCTCCCTTTATATCATCACATTCTGTATCTCATGAATAACAAAATGATACAAGACTAGTCTCTTCTACAGTCTTGTCCTGCCAGGAATAAGTAACCTTTACAAAATATGATAGCTGACGTTTCAAATTCTGTACAAGTGAACCTACCTTTCTATATCACTTGGTTTCTTCTTTAGGGAACGGCCAGTGACTAGACAAGGACTAGAAAGATCTGGGTGCAAATCCTCTCTCAGCCATGAAGTTCACAGGGTGCTCTCTGTCACTCAACCTAACCTACCTCAGCCTAACCTACCTACTGTAACCTCTGTCACTCAGCCTAACCTACCTGCTAGGATAAAATTGATGGACTGTTAGAGTAAGCTATACCTAGTGTACAAAAAAGAGAAGAAGGAGTCAGCAAGGACTAGTTAGACAGGAATGTGAAGACAGTGCCTTCTTTCTAATAAGTGACATTTCTTGCTGTCTGCAGATTGCTACTCTCAGGGGAATCTCCTCCTTCTCCTCAGAAGAGAATGAATTCCCTAGGCATTCTTGCTCCTTGCTCCATAGAGCAGAATGGGAGCTCTCTGCTCAGCAGGCTGAGCTGCCTATTAAGTTTTTTAAAAATCTGCAAAAGGTCTGTGGATGTCCTCTCCATTGCCTAGGGAATTGATAGATTGGTGCCATGATGTCTGGACTCACAGAAGATGGACCAACGAACCGGCTCACAGACCAAAATTCATGAAAAAGGTAAGTCTCACAAACTGTGTGTTCGCAAACCATGAACCAGTCTGGACCATGTAAAATTTTGATCCGTTTTCCAGACTGCATCCACCTCTAGTCAAGACACTAAAAAAAGTATCAAAACCTTTATTAATGGCACTAACAAGTTAGATAGAAAAGAGAAGAAAATAAATCTAGCTGTCTTGCTAGTTGAGCATGAGTTCTGGAGAATTCTGAGGAGAAGGAGGAGATTCCCCTGAGAGTAGCAATCTGCAGACAGCAAGAAATGTCACTTATTAGAAAGAAGGCACTGAATGGGACTGGTCCATGGAAAGTTCATGGCCTGTGAAAATCGATGGGCCATTGGCCAGTAGTCCATGGGGTTTTCCTGATCTGTGCCCACCTCTAGTCTTGACTGCTGCTTTTGCTGCTCTACCAAAAGGGGAAACCATATATGCTTCCCCAAACCTCTGTAATAGACTAATTGGTAACAAAAATATGTTTTGGTTGTTGTGGGTTTTCCGGGCTGTAAAAATATGTTTTTTTGGTAATGTTATAAAGGAAACAAAAGAAGCTCAGCCAGGTGATTTGTCATCAACTTCTGATGAGACTGCTGATAGCCTGAGAGAATCAAGCTTTCCCTTCTTCTTGATGTCTACTTAATAGTAATAACAACAACATTCAATTTATATACCACCCTTCAGGACAACTTAACACTCACTCAGAGAGGTTTACAAAGTGTGTTATTATTTTCCTCATGACAATTACCTTCTGAGGTGGTTGGGGCTGAGAGAGCTCTGAGAAGTTGTGATTGACCGAAGGTCAACCGGCTGGCTTCAAGCGGAGGAGTGGGGAAACAAACCCAGTTTCTAGATGACAGTGCTGCTCTTAACCACTACACCAAACTGGCTTGAAGTCCTGAGTGTCACATAGGTGCGCATTAGATGAGGAGATGCTCCAGCCATGGTGCTCCCACTATGAGCTCCCAGAAACTACCAGTAGCATTAGAGAATGTATTTGCTTAGGAAGGGAAAGATGCAACAAGGGATTGCTATTTTTGGTGACAGCCTTGTGGCTTTTTTCCCATCAAGTTTTGCCTTTGACACATTTAAACCAGTTAAAATCAAGGGGCATTTTTCCCCTGAAGAGATTTCTTTTATTTCAGAACCAAACAGATTTAACTGGGTAGGGGGAAGCTTAGTAGATGGAGCAAAATATCAGCTGCAAAAAAGAACCCTTTCCCCTTTTATTTCCAAGTTTATCATGCAGTGTGAAGAACAGTTTGCATCAAAATGCCATTAAGAACTCCAAAATCCAGGTGTGGAGTTGATGATGCACATTTATACAGAAGAGGGGGGCAATGATACTTCTGTCGAGGAAAACTATCCAGATAAATCCAGGCTGAGAAAAAAGCAGGTGTAAATGTAGCTTATAACAACCTGACCAAATTAAACTAATGCTAAACTGCTTGTTATTTTTTTGCATAACATTTATGTCATCTGGGTGCCTTGGATATGGATGATTAGGACAACCACCAGACATTTAGTAGGGTTCAAATGAATTACCAATAGGAGTAAATGAAGAAGATAAGAAAATTTTTGAATGCTATTTCCAGCACTGTTGTAGTAGAATGAAACAATGTTTTTATTTACTAGGGGTGTGGGAACTACAGGAAGAACAATGTCTACTATTATTTAAGAATCCATTGGCAAAAAGTAAAAAGTGGGGCCTGCAGACTCACTACCTGGAGATGTTGCAGCTGGGAGGGCAGGTTGGGGTGGAGGCTGGGCCTTTCATCCATGGCGAGGGGTGCATAGGAAGTGTCTAGCTCCTCTCCAGCAGCCCCTTGTGGTTCACACCACCATTCCTGTTGAACAGCAGAGGCGAATGGAAAATCAGGTTGCAGATACTGCAGTGAGGTTGGGCAGTTTGGCAAGGTGGGAGTTTGGAGGGTGACAAGCAGCATCAAGAGGATTTTCCTGAGGTTGCCCCCAAAGGCAATTGATGCCTAAGTGGTCCATGTCCTGTTGCCTAGGGTTTTTGCATACCAGTTGCCCCTCGGGGGACCAGGAGATAATTTTTCCCTGTGAGCCAGATTGGCTGTGGGGCCTGTTTTTTGTGTTTTTTTGCTTACAGCCCTTGAAGCACTGGTGGGAGTTGGGGGCAGTTTTGAGGCATTGGGCCAGATCCACTATGATGAGTTGTGGTGACTGGGCTACTCAGTGCTCCCCCTTTTTGGAGTCCTCTTAAGAGATCTGGTGGAACCTGAAGATTGCACCCCTGGGCTGGCCATTGCAGTTTTCACCTGAGGTGACAGGGACTGCCAGGATCATGCCTGGATGGGAGCACACCCCTGCAATTCCATGGTGCCCTGCAGGCATGCTGCAGAAGCATGCCATCGATTGGCAAGGGGCTGTCTAATGCAGTGGATCCATTATTCTATGCCTTGCCAATGCTCCAATGGCTGTAATCAACAAAGTTGTGGCCTGTTTTCATTCAAAAGATGGTGAGTCGTGTATCCTTTGCCCAAGCACCAGCCTCCCTGTTAGCCTATCTGGATGCAAAAAGAAATCAGTGTGTAGTGTGAGTTTCAGACAAGGATCTGGGAGATACAGGTTCAAATCCTGAATCTACCATTTACGCTCACCGGATGTCCTTGGGCCAGTCACACTCTCTCAGCCTAACCCACTTCACAGGGCTGTTGTGATGACAAAATTGAGAAGACAGAGTCATGCACACTGTTGTGAGCTTCTTGGAGAAGAGCAGGATAAAACGTGATAGAGTAATAGCAACAATGAAAATCTGAAACTGCCTTCTGGGGAAATCAGATCAGTGGTCTACCCATCCCAACAACATCTTTTTTTTATTTTTTATTTTTATTTTATTTGACTCATATCCCGCCCTTCCCATGAATGGGCTCAGGGTGGCTCACATCATAATTAAAACACAAACATAAACAATACACAGACTACAGTAACTAACATACTTGGTATAAAAACAACAAACAGAAGCAAAGAAAGCAGTTCAAGCAGTCCCCTGGCAGCAGACTTTGTAGGCTGAAGCAGGCAAGGGGCTGGGCCGGGCAGATGGAAAAGCCCAGCCCTTGATGGAGGAAGCTTCCTTGGCAGCGGCAGCAGCCCTCACAAGAGCCTGTTCCCCTGTGTGAGAGAGAAAGTTACTCAGCCAACTGGAGCTCTGTCTAGCCTGGCTCCCCTGTCTCTGCTCCCCGAAATCTATCTCTCTGAATAGCTGCCACCACCACACACAATTTCAAAGGAAATGTCCACCTAAGTAGTCTGATTTCAGCTTCCTTTCTTCCACTGCCTTTAGAGGCTTCACTTGGGCACTTTCCCGTGGTCCTTGCCTTGGCGATCCCAATGAAGGGACTAACACCTTCATTAGAGTACTAGAGTTCTGAGAGGTTTAATTGTTTCCATTGTGGGGGGGGGGGATATTTCTGTGGGTAAATGTGATCAATTGGGACAAGTTCTGGGGCATTAAAAATAAAAGGACATTTATGAGTGAAATGAAAAGAGGTCTTATGTTATCACAGCAAAGTGAGAAAAGAACCCAAGAAAAGTGATAAACCTGCTTGCGGTCACAGGAGCAAGCAGGGGAGGCAAGAGGCGTAGGAGAACAAAATTACCACCACACACGGCTGGCACCAAACACAACCACAATTTTCTTGATTACAGCCTTTGGAGCATTGGCAGAGCACAGGTCACTATGCAGAGGCAGGCAATGGCAAACCACCTCTGTTAGTCTCTTGCCTTGAAAACCCCAGCAGGGCCACTGTAAGTCAACTACAACAACAGTACTTTCCTCCACCATCTAAACCACCAAAAGAATCAGTCTGAAATTGGCTCCCACAAATTCCTGTTTGGTTTGCCCCCATTTGATCTTTTATTGAGGAATTGCCTTGTTGTATAAATTCGGTGAACTGTGATTATGCTCTCAGAGCAGTCTTTGTCTCCATGTGGTGTTTTAATTGATACATGGCCTCCATGAAAAGAAAAGCGGCTGGTTTCTCTTTTGTGTCCTTTTCTTCTGCTGGCTACACATGGAAAGCCCTCTTGGCTGTCCCCGCCCATGTGCCTTTGCAGCATATCCACACAATTACCCAGCAGGTTGAAATGCAACTGAGTTTCCGTTGATGGTTTCCTCTGTGTCATCTTCTCCTCTGCAATTTACTGCCATCAGTAATTTTAACTTGTTCACTGACTTTTCTGCTATTCAATTTCATGGTGATTAAAATCAGCAGAAGTCCAAGAGACAATTACATCAGGAAACAAAGAACTACTTAGCAATTGAACTGACTCGAGCAAATTACTCAGGAAATGGGGCCACAGTTAGAGATGAAACGAATATATCCATCTGTTTTGATTCACTGCAATGGATAAGTGTACCGAATAATAGGGGTGCTCACTGAGAAAATTTTTATTTCAGTTTCGAATCTGGGATTTTCAAACAATCTATTTACAGTTAATGGTGTCTTCTGGGTGAGGCATTGCTGGTTTGGCTTAAATGCATTTTGTTTTCTGTTATTGTTGTTATCATGAGTTTCAGCCTTTGAGGCTCATTGGGGCAGCTGTTTTTGCAGTTAACACCACCAAAATTGCACAGAACACAGTCCTCCCTCTAGACCATTGACCCACTGAGTGTCATCACAAACAATAATGGAGTTTGGTGTTTATGGATCCTGAAGAATGTTTGGGGAAGACCTCAAGGAGTGATGAGTGTTGGCTGTGCTCATGCACAATGTTCTTTTTAAGGGCGGGAGTTGAGGAAATGAAGCTCTAGAGCAGCCATTTTTGTGCTTAAGCAAAACCTGCATTGATCATTAGTGCCCCACCCTCTAAGTCACCAACCCACCAAATTTTTCCACAAATACACTACACACAACAACAACAACAACAACTACAACAACAACAGACCTCAAAGAAGGCAAGTGTCAGTAGGCAAAGACACTATGGTGGGAAACTGGCAACATGATAGTGGGACAGCTATGGCAGAGCAGCAGCAATAGCATGGCACCCAAGGAGGAGAGCACTCCACAGTGACATTTTAAAATATCCTGCTTAATGTTCATTTTTTCCTTTTTCTAAGTGTGGGTAAAGTTGACAAGAGTAGTAAATGGAAATGGCTAAAGCAAAGGATATTGAAAAAAGGGACAGAAGGACTTATATTAACCACACAAGAACAGGCACTAAGAATATGCTTTCCCAAATTGAGGGAGGGGGATATGCTAGTGGCTGTTTTCCTTTGTCTAATACTTCAGAGGTACAAGATGCCAAGGGTGGGGACCTCCTGGATGTCTTATCTGCAGGAGGTGGTACCTTCTTAGCAACACTAGGAAGGCAAAATTTTCAAGACACCTCAGTTTAAACATAGCATTGTAGTGTATTTTTGCTTGTTTCTCAGGGAACTAAACTATTGTTCAATTTTCAAAGGAAGTATTGTGCTACAAATACGGATGAGTGGATTTTCCACATTCATTCCTGAAAGTCTTGTCTGTGTTGTGTTTGATTGTGTTTGAGTTACGCACTGTTCTGTCAAGTTATTTGCTTATTTTTCCCTTCTATGTTACTGATCTGTGTGTGCATTGATTAAACACTGCAAAAAAGGCAACCTTGCTGTGATCATACAGTTGCACATATCACCATTATTTTTGTGCCATATTTTACTGCTGCATACCTGTTCATTGATAAAATAACACCCAATGAGAAGTCTTTCTCTCTCAGCCTAACATAAGCCCATTCTGCACTGGGGACACTCCTCACTATCCCTGAAGTCAAGTAAAAAAGCATCGAGTCAGCTTGTATGTGGCCATTCGCACCTCTCATGTTTAGTCCACGCGGTCCTGTATATTTGTTTCTCATATTTGGGCACCTCTGTTCCAGCTGGTTCTCAGGCTGAGAACTGGGGTGTGGGGGGCCACCCTCAACAAGGAGGCAGCTTTTAAAAAACTTTCTATTTGCAATACATGTTGATGTGAAATTGACTGGCCTCCTTTACTTAGCTAGGAGATGAAATTGACAAAGGTCGGTCAATTTCAGTTGTAAGGTTTCTCTGCAAAAACAATGAAAAGAGAATTTCCCATTCTGTGGTTTCAAATGAGTGATTCATCAATCCTTCACTGGACTTAACATTTAAAAAAGAAAAGAGGGATGAGAGAATGGGAGGGGAGATGGAAAGGAGGAGAGAAGTAGTGGCTGGATAGACAGGAGAAGCCAATCACAATGAAATGGGCTGGCATAGAATGGGAGAGGGGGGAAGAGGGTGGACCACCCAAAAATCAAATAAAGAGTGTGCACAGGGAAAGAGCAGACCACAAAGCAGATTTTTTAAAAAGGTCATGGTATAAGTGCCCCTAAGAAAGCCAGGAAAAAGCCGCATAGTGGCTGGAATAACTACTTCTGGTGGCAAATCTGGTGCAGAGACAGTCAAGGAAAAAAACGCTGCAGTATGGGAACTTAACCAGCGAAATAGACCCACGCAGAAGGGATTGTAATGAGGATAAAATGGTGTAGAAGTGAATTATGTGTGCTACCCTGAACAACTTGGAGGAAGGCAGGGATAAATATATGCTACTTTACATACCATGACATCAGAGCTTTTTTGATTTTTTGATAGTGCTTTTTTATCAATGCACACGTGCACAATTGTGCATATATTAGTTATGGAGGGACAGGCTGATATGAAGTGAAGGAACTGAAATCCATGGCAAACAGCACCTGCACAGCGCTCTCTGAACAAAATCCAGCAGTAAAAGGGGGGGAAAACAGAAGAGAGAATTTCTAATTGGTAAATGAAATCATTCAAGTCTCGTAAATCTGGAAGGAAACTCAGAAGATGAGATCTTTGGAAAAACCCTAATTGCATATCTTTTGCCCTGATATCTGTATGGTCAAGGGAGCGATCACATTTCAGAGTCGCTTTTACTAATCCATCCTGCCCCTCTCTCTTGAAAACAAGTGGGAAGGCCGAATTGGTATTCATATCTCAACCATGTCTCCCCTTTCATTCTTCTGTTTCAATCTTCACTGCAGGTATCCTGTCACATTACCAAATATTTTATATTTTCATTCTGAAAATGCGTGTGTGTTATGTGCCCTGATTGGGCAGAAAGGCAGAACCCAAATCTTATAAATAAAAATAACTAAGTGAAAATATATGTCTTATGCAAACTGTGCAAAACTGAATTATATAAGAGGGCTTTTTTACATAGGTAGGGGGGCTATACTGTAAGGAAATGGCTCAAAATGCATTGGTAAAGAGATAAGGACTATAGTTTATACTACTGTATGTAGTCTGTTGCTGTAAGTATGTTCCTGGTGGCTGATTTCTGTCATGTGCTTTGTTTCAACATTGTCCAGAAATGACTGCCAATGCAAATATAAATGGTCAGAAGTCGACTCTGGGGCCGGATTCACAATCATAGGCAGCAATACATTTTCACAGCTAATCCAAGACCATTCTCCCAAATTACAGATATTAAAATGTCACCTTTGTGACTGCAATAGAAGCTGTGGTATAGATGCTTTGCCTTGAGCCTTCAGATCAATGAAGAACTCGATTGCACCAGGAGTTATGGAGTCAGTGGCTCATGCAACCTGGGCCACACCTATTGTTCCTGTCTTTAAACAAACAGCAATATACGTATTTGTGGGGAGTACAAATGTACTGTAAATAAGGCACTCAAATAAGACCCATATCCAGAGCCTGCCATGGACCAATTCTTGTCTGTTCTAGCAGGTAGAAAGATTTTTGCTAATTTTTTTTGCACAAGCCTATTAGCCACTGATAGAGGATGACTGCAGATACCCAAACCATTATCACACATAGAGGGGCTTCTTGTGTGAAACATCTTCAATTTGGAATCTCAGGGTGTTACCCTAATGGGGGGTCTCCTTGTGAGATAAGGGAATTAGCATTCAAGGAGAGGGAGTCACTGGGATTTCTCCACCTATGTATACCAGGATTATTCCTTTAGAGAACTCTCAAATGAATAGGTGGATGTACAACAGGAAAGGCTTCTTTATATAAAGAGGAATAAAAGGTAAGCAAGCAAGCATAGAACACAAACAGTACATATACAAGGCTAGCTAGAAAACAGGGAGGAAAATGGGAAAGAGTAGTTGGGGAGTAGAGGACAGCAGCAAAACAACCAGTGCTTCACAGAGAGAAGAGGGGGCTCAAGGAAACTTGAGCGTGGGTGTTTGGATCTACAACACACACACATACACACACACAGTACATGGCTGGCCAGCCCAGTTATATTGCAAAACATACCCTAGAGCAAAACTGACGTCTTGCTTCCAAATACAATACTGTAATGGCATGCCTGGAGATGGAACAATAAGTTGGGAAAGGTATGATATGACTATGACAGTCTAGCAATATAATCATGCAGGAATACAGTTTAAGGCTACAAACTGACACATCTACATTTGTGGATGCATTGATTGATTGACTGAAAACAAGCAGAAATCTGAAACATAGCTGGGACCTACTAAGGTCATAGCAGTTGTGGAATTCGAACCAGCAGAATGCTGATTCACAGTCCAATCACTTAACCACTATGGTACAGCAGCTCCCTCACAGCATTTTGAAAACACTTTAAAATGGTGACAGCGATTACAACGTGGCCACTTGTTCACTGTCACAATATCTGCCCCTGTGGTGCAGCAGGGGAGCTGATTACCCATTTTAGCAAACAAACATATTTTTACAATGAAATAACCTCCATTCCTAACAGACTTCACTGATATTTCTCCTCAGACGTTGGAGTTCCTAATAACTTGACTGCCCTGACCTGGATAGCCCAGGAGAGCCTGTATTGCTAGACTGTCCCATCTTTGTACATGGACACTTTGATGCAAACATGAAATTACCAACATTGGATTAATGGCCTGCATCCGTCTCTATTCATGAAGTGCTCGTAAGACTTGATCTTGAAATGAGCCATGTTTATGGGCTGACATTAAAGACATGAAGAATTTTTTAAATTCAAAAATATTAGATTATTTTTCCTTTTTAATTACGTGCTTGCAGAAAGCAGCATAATCACACGAAATAGACACCTCTCAGGGCCAAGCTAGAAGTGACGAATTATACTTGAATGGCAAGTGAACAGACTCACATGTATTCCTCCCTGTTCACTTGTGCTCCACTTGCACTCCACTCAATCAAGTGGAGCTCAAGTGGAGCGCAAGTGGAGTGCAAGTTCACTTGTCATTCAGGTGTAATTCGTCACTTCTAGCTTGGCCCTCAGTGCATTCAGACACGTCCAAACAGCTTGCCCAACAACTATAAGGAGGACATTCACTGAACAAGCAGCTTCTCAAGCATGCCTAGTGTTGACCTGGTTGTATACGTGGTCATATTGAGATTCTTTTCGTGTGGATTCCGCCATTGCACAGCTGTACATCAGTAAAATGCTAAATAGGAAATAATCTTCATGCAATCATGCCAACAATCACATCTGGAGGGGTTTTTTTTGCAGTGTTTTGCCCATCAATAGTATAGATGGTGTAAATGATGCAACTGAACTGAAAGCTAAAGCAAACTGCAAATGCTCCAGTTCCAGAATTGGCTTCAGAAATTCTCCTTGTTAGAACAAAATAAAGTAGGTGTGAAATGCGGTACAGAGCAAATGTTGGAAACAATAAAGAGATGAAACGAGGGAATTTTTCTCACTCTAAATTGTGACCCTGTTATAAATAGCAATCAACTGTAATTTTTTTTTCGGTTTTTGCTTTCCTGTTTGAATGGGGTTTTGTGATGACCCAATTGGTCAACAATCAGCTTCAACTGATGGCATTGCAGCCTGCCAAATGCTTAATAGCCCCCTTGTTTTTGCACTCTCAGATGGGGAATAAAAACAGAAGGTTTGTCGAGGCCTGACCTGGAGAATTGCCATGCCATACATGGCTGATGGACCGTGTTCAGCGCAGTAAGTCTTAGCATTTATTTCCAATACTTTTCTGAAATGGAAAAATCATTGGATTTATTTATTTATTTACCACTTCATCCACGTGCTCTGTATGATGATTTTAAAGCACCTTACAATTCAATGAAGGTCAAGCATAAAGAAAGATATTCCCTTTCAAGGTGGTAGTCAGAAACACAGAATGGGGAAAAATTCATCTAAATGCCAGTTAGTTGACCCAACAACCATAGTAACTAAAGAGCTAGAGGCAATAAAGCAAAATGCCACGTTTTCTTCCCTTAAATCATCTGCTTTCATTTCCTCAATGAAAGCTTTGCTTTTCTATTTGACCTCATGATGGCTTTAAGATAGTGAAACTAAAGCTATCTTGGCTGTATATTACATCACTCAGTATATTATGTAATGGTAAAAGGTAAAGGTAAAGATAGTCCCCTGTGCAAGCATTGAGTCATTACTGACCCATGGGGGGACGTCGCATCACGACATTTTCTTGGAAAACTTTTTACGGGGTGGTTTGCCATTGCCTTACCCAGTATTCTAGACTTTACCCCCAGGAAACTGGATACTCATTTTATTGACCTTGGAAGGATGGAAGGCTGAGTCAACCTTGAGCTGGTTATCTGAACCCAGCTTCCACCAGGATCAAACTCAGGTCGTGAGCAGAGATTGGGCTGCAGTACTGCAGCTTACCACTCTGCACCACGGGGCTCCCTATTATGTAATGGTACTTGAGTAAAAATGTAAAGTAACAAAAGATTCCCAATTGTTACTCTGGGATTTGGGAAACAGTGCTCTCTCATGGCTTTAAACCTGTGGATGGGTGATCCTAAGCTCCATTGACTTTCCACACTCCCTAACTATATATGTTTATACTGCTCTTTTGCCAAAGATCCAGGGGAATGTGCATGGGTCTCTTCTCTTACCTTTTGCCTTCACAGCAGCATTGAGAGGCAGTTTAGGCTGAGAGAGAATTGCTGGCCCAGTCACCCAACATCCTGAGTGGGACTGAGTGGACTTTGAAGCAAAGTCTTACTATCACAACTCCTAGTCTGACACTCTTATTACTACACCACACTAGCTATCATGTTGGCTTCCACTGCAGTGAATTGCATGTTGTTGTTGTTTTTCAGACCTTCAAGATTTAAATTATTTAATAGGGAAATCAAATTAGCCAAACAGTTGATTCATCAGTGTGGTGTCCACCATTTTTAACTGGTAATGGTAAATTTTAATAGGTGGTCCCAAGATACAATTTTAGTAGGTGGCCCCAAGATACAATTATGTATGTTTTGAGGCTGCTTTGAACTGAGTGAAAAAGTCTATCAAGTACTAACAGAAGTCAATATTCTAGTATAGTTTTATTCCACCCTTCCTCCAAAGAGCTCATGGGAGCATACATGATTCTCCCTTCCCCATTTTATCTTCACAACAAACCTGTGAGGTAGGCAAGACTGAGGACGAAGCTACAAGTGATGAATGACTCTTGAACGGCAAGTGTATTTCTCCCTGTTCACTTGCCCTCCACTTAATCCACTTGCTGTTCAAGTGTCATTCGTCACTTGTAGCTTGGCCCTCAGAGTGACCAAATCACCACATAAATTACATGATAGAATCCAGACTTGAAGCTGGTTCTCTCCAACTCTCTAACTGCTACATAATACTAGAATGAAAAAAGAAAGCATGGAAAAATGTCTTCTTCCTCTAATGAGAGCCAGTTTGGTGTAGTGGTTAAGAGTGACGGGACTCTAATCTGGAGAACTGGGTTTGATTCCCCACTCCTCCACCTGTAGCCAGCTGGGTGACCTTGGATCAATCACAGCTTTGCTCTCTTAGCCCCTCCTACCTCACAGGATATTTGTTGTGAGGATAATAATAACATACTTTGTAAACCACTCTGAGTGGGTGTTAAGTTGTCCTGAAGGGCGGTATATAAATTGAATATTTTAATTCTAATTCTAATTATTATTATTCAAATTATCTGAAACACAATCACAATAAGCAGAGGTCACATGTTATTATTGATTGGCCTTGCTAAGCTGATACAAGTTTCCACCGGAGACCTAAGTATCAACCAGATATTGGCGTAATAGGTACACTGTTCCAAGTAGCACCATCTTTTGCAGTTCTGTAGGTGTTATGTCAGAAAGCTGCAGTTTTTCCATATGAACTGCAAAGTTTTTCAAGATGATTCCAAGCGGCCCGATGACAATGGGGACTACTGTTGCATTCTTCTTCCATAGTAGGGTGGTTTCTATTGCTAGATCTCTAAAATCAATTTTTCTTTTTCTTTTTCTTCGACTGCAATGGAATTGCAATGTTGATTCTCCAGACTTTTCGATTTTCCATGACAGTTATGTCTGGTGTATTATGTTCAAGGTGCCGATCAGTTTGAATTCTGAAATCCCACAAGATCTTGACTTGCTCATTTTCTATCACCTTTCCACCTGATGTTCCTATGAATTCTTTGATACTGGCAAGTTATACTTTTTACACAATGACCAATGAATCAGCTTTGCGACCCTGTCATGTCTAGCTTTGTAGTCCATCTGTGCAATTTTGCTGCATTCAGAGATAAGGTGGGACAGTTTCATCTCTTTCCTGGCAAAGTCGACATTTTGGATTTTCACTGATTTTCTGAATTTTGGCTTTTATAATATTCGTTTGCAATGCTTGTTCTTGTGCTGCGAAGATCAGACCTTCAGTTTCTTTCTTGATTGTATCCATCTTCAACCATGCCCAAGTTAGGCTGTTGTCAATTTTTCCTTCGTTATTTTTTAGATGTTGCCCATGTAAGGGTTTGTTCTTCCAGCCATTTAATCTATTCTCAAACTGTTTCTTCTTGTATTCAGCTTTTGTTTCAGTTGTTTTTAATATGTTCTCTGTTTTCACAGCCTGACGTAATTTTTCTGTACTTCTACTGATATAATCATTCAGGCCTCTCTTTTCTTCTTCCACTACCTGATGTACTTGTAACAGTCCTCTTCCACCAATTTTTTGTGATAGATATAGCCTGTCAACATCACTTTTTGGGTGTAAAGAGTGATGCATGTTCATTAGTTTTTGAGTTTTTCAATCCAATTCAGAAATTAAAAAAATGAAACCATCAAAAACTTCTAGAGCATTAGCTTTGTTTAAGCAACAAGATCAAGTAAATTGGGAAGAAATAAATTTGGGAAGAAAGATGGGGAGGAATATTTCAGAAACATTTTAGTTGCACCAGACATGTGACTGCCGCTGAAAAGCTTCTACACTTATTGCTCCCTATGCGCTTTGTAATATCTAATTCAACCACTTATGGTATATGGTGCATCATGCTACTTACTCCCCAGCTCCACTCAATACCATTGAAGACCATTGGCCATGGGCAGAGATTCACAAAACCTTGTGACATCACAACACTGCTTAAGTTCTACAGAAATTACAAAGGGAAGGGTGGTGCTTGCTCTGCAATTATTATTTTCAAGAACAACTGCACATTTAATGTACTTTGCCCTTGACTAGAAGATTTTATTTACTGAACTATAAGTTAGTTTATACTTTCTTTTGTATTTCAAATAGGCACTCTCAAGAAGGCTTGTTAATATGCAGACTTCTTTACATTTAATTGATTATTTAAGAGCCAAGCCACAAGTGACGCCTGACACAGGTTGGACACTTGTCAGCTTCCCTCAAGTTTTGATGGGAAATGTAGGCATCCTGGTCTTGCAGCTGTAATGGAGAGCCAAGCTGTAAAACCAGGGCACCTACATTTCCCATCAAAACTTGAGGGAAGCTGACAAGTGTCCAACCTGTGTCAGGCGTCACTTGTGGCTTGGCTCTAATTAATCATTTAAAATGCAGATAATTATGTCATGAGCAGCCTGGCTTTTCCCTCCTTTCCTCTTCAACATACATTTTAATTTCTCCTATTTTGCAGCATCCTATTAAATGCAGCGTACAATCTACAAAAGTGCCCCAAGGGCTTTCATATGAATACATTTTCACCAGTTCTTTTATTTTCTTTAATTTTCAGTGTCTCATTTTGATTTTGGCTCCCTGGGCCTTCACTTTCAAACAGAACACGACGGAATGAGAATAAAGTGTCATTTTCTTTCTATTAATTTGGTTGGAGATCATCCATCGCTCTTAATTATTTCCTAGCATCTGATATACCGGAACAGGCCACACAGCTTTGAGTTTATGAGGTCTCTGATGTCCACTCTACATAAATTATCATCAAACCATTTGGTACAGTGCTAGGAAATCCATTGAAACCTATTACCCTTCTCCAGTCTTGCAAATCTATTAAGGGAAACAACAATGTGGAATTGATTACAGTCTTGGGTGAGGCCGCTCTGAAGATCTAGTGGCAGGGGAAATGATGTTGCCATTTGGCTCCATGTTAACCAGCAGGGCAGAGCTGAAAAGTGTTATCACTGATGATGTGAAGTTAGAAGATGCCACCTGTTCAGAAGTCGTTTGAAAGAGATGCTGCAATACTCGAACATAAGTATGGGAACAGCAGTTAGGGAATATATATTACACAAAACAGCTGCTCATGAAGCCCATCAGCCATACTAGCGGATGTAAAATATGGCTTGAGGATAGTATATATCAGTAATGAGTTACTACGAGGCACTTGAAGACTATTTAGATTTCAAGAGCCACCAGTCATGTCCAATAATCAACAATTAAATTGAACTAGAAATATTATGTGCAATGGACACATTCTAGCTCTTTAGTGAAGTGACCTGAGGTTCAATCTGTGTAACTGATTCTTGCATTATCCATGGTCACCAAGATAGGTGCCAAAAGTTACTTTGAAAATTGATAAAGCAGACATTCAAATGAGTTATTTCTACCACAGGACCAAAGGTTATCCTGAGTCAGTAAAGCAGCCAGATTTGGGGAGTGAAGGGGCAACCTCTCATTCTACTGATTGCCAGCCATCTATCTTCCTGTTCACGTACCACATCCATGTATACTTATATGCCATGCAATCAACTTACTCCAACAAGCTGCTTTTAAGGCAAGTGAGCAGCCAAAGTAGCTGGCCATTGCCTTCCTCTGCGGAGTCTTTCTTAGTGGTCCCCCATCCAATACTGACCCTGCTTAGCTTCTGAGATCTGATGATATTGGGCTATGCTATGCCACTTTCTCTTTCCAGTTACCAACTACCCAAGATAATACTCTTTACCCCTAGCTCCCCCCAGGCCTCTTTAGCAGCACCTCAGACAGACATGAATGCCAGTTCCTGAACGCTTATGCTGTTCTCTCTTTTTGTAAGCATTCATTCTTTGTTTCTGTTGCTAGGGCAACCAAAATGTTTGCCAAAGGCTTTAAGGGGAAATAAGCTTGGGCAAGATGTAGAGAGACTTCCCCATGATGGCTGTAATTCCATATTGGGTGAACTTAGCCAAGGAACTATCCCTCAACCAGAGCACTATTTTAAGCTCCCCTTAGTCCCTGGATGGGGGGCTGAAATCAATGCCATCCTCCCCAGTAGGTTTGTGGGCAACTAAGTACCTGTCAGGGGCAGGCTGGCACAATGGCAGTCATTCATATCCTGAGAAGTGGGTACTTCAGATCAGTTCTGAATTAGCTGCATCTTAATTCTGCACAGAATTGCAGTCTTAGAACAGTGGTAAATTCCATCAGGCACTTTTTAAACTGATGCTTGTTTCATTCTATTTGATACTTTAGTTCTTGTACTGTTGTTATATGTGCCTATTTTTATGTATACTAGCTTGTGGTTTTATTATATTGTATACCTCTTGGAGTTCCTTTCTGGTAGAAACAAATGTTCATAATATATTAGCAAAGTATTTATGTCTCATGGGTGCCAAGAATTGCTTTTTTCATTTACACTCTTGTCAAGAGTTTGTTCCTATGGGAGGAACCATAACTCAGTTGTAAAGAACATGCTTTGCTCATATAGGGTCTCAGGTCCAACCTCTGGCACCTGTCATTGAAAGGATTTCATGCAACAAGGCTGAGAGAGCCCTTCAGCCAATCAAAAGTTGCAATACTGGACTAGATGGGCCACTGACCTGATTCTATATAAAGCAGCTCTTGATACGCGTATCAGGATCAAAACCATGGCTCATCCATGCACTACATTTTTCTGTCGGTTGTTGTATTCATAAGATACTGTCCTGGACCATTCATTTATCTAATCTAGTACAGTCCTAGGCAGCAGTTCTCTAGACTGTTGGCATTGTTTTAGAAGGACTTGCTTAAGACTGAACCTAGGAAATTATACATGCGACATGTGTTAATGCATATATAATTCCTATATTGAGATTTCCACCTACAGGACCAGTCCAGTAGCTCTCTGCAAACAGCAGGCCAGCTCTGAGTTAAATCTGGATTGCATAAAGAGGAAGGCCAATTTGTAGCTCTCTTTTCAGAGCAGACTCAATTTTAACATCATTTCATGAGAAAATTGACTCCAAATGAGTAGGGCATCCTAGTCTATTAGGAATCTATCATCACTGTTCAAGGGACCAAAAAAAATCCACAAATCCTTATTAAAAATGCAGAAGGGCTTTAAGACCAAATGTCACCTTCCTACGTATTATCATAATTGTTAAATAATGACCTAAAGAGACTTGTTTCCAATTTTCATAATATTCATGAAGCCAGACTTAATGAGATCGTTAATCCAAAGGGTCATGATCCATTACTGGATGTTCTTTCTCTTCTTGTTGTTCAAATTAATGACACAGCAGTTCAAAATTTCCACTTGAAAGGTTGCTGATACTCATGCAGGGACCATCATGTCTTTGAGCTAGAAAACCATGACTCCCATAACATGGTAGGAAAGCATATGTTGCAACAAACTTGATGAAGCAAGGTAAGTTTAGTCTGGACAGTGTGTCAATAGGAGACTGTATTAGGGAATTGCGTATGGCTCCATGGAGTCAAGTACCTAGATTTTACCTGTAGGCAATCATAGACTATTTTCAATAAGAGAATGCCTATAAATAAACACACCAAGGACAGGCTGTTAATTTATGCTTTTTCAGCTACCAGAACAGAACTGCAGGAATCTCACTAAGTTACCAACATGGCAAAGATGGAGCTTATTTGAACGTTTGGGGTCTTACAGTGCCAATCAATGGCCTTAGACTGGAGTAACTCTGTTTAGGATTGCACTGTACTCCAGAAATGCTGTAACCATTCATCTTTTGTCATTTTAGCTTTGCTCTCTGCCATTGCTATAGCATTGTTTAAAGAACTTCTGAACAAGTGGAAATCTGTGGAGAGCTCCATTACCTTGGCAACAAGCTGGATGTCTATAGAAAATCTACCTGACCCATCACATGCTTCTACATTCTTTCCACATTGCTGCTAGTTCCCTCTGCATTCTATGCTTGCTGATTTTATCATACTACAGTCTTTGCATGTCTCAGTGCAGGCATACATCACCTGGAGTTACATGGCATGCTGGGCTTTGCACTCTATAGTTTCTGCACATAGTTGGTAATTTTCATGTAAGCAAGATAAACTTATTTGAGGTAGGAACTGTCACTCAGTGGTGGAGCATCTGCTTTGCATGCAGAAGGTTCCAGGTTCAATCATAGGCATCTCCAGTTGAAAGGATCAGGCAGTAGGTGAAAGATCTTTACTTGAAATCCTGGAGAGCTTCTGCCAGTCAGTACTGACCTTAATCAACCAACTGTTGACTACAAAGCCCATATTATTATAGCAAAGAGTGAGGTTACAAAGTTAAATATAGCAAGCATGACAGCTCCATACAGGCTAGATATAATTTGATGGAAACCTGCCTCCGCAACGTATTACGGAAATAATCCCAACAGAAGGGAAATCCAGATTTCTCTCTGAATTCTTTCTGAAGCAACACAATTCTAGTAAGAACATGGTAATAGTTAGCATGTTGCAAATTCTTTTTATTTTCCCATTTATTTTGTTTTTACAATATTTCTGTACCATTATATACACTTAAAATCTGTCAAAACAACATAAATAATAATACCAATAAAAGGAGTGTTACATCAAAACAACAGCAAAAAAAAATAGATAAAGATTCCTATAGTTATCCTATAAATAAATATTCCTATAGTTCCCTCATTCACTCTGGTGTAGATCTTGCTATCCAGTTTTAAATGCAGGGCAAAAGACTAGACTCTTTACCCAGAAAAGGCAAATGAGGGAGACGAGTGGACATCTTGAAGCAGTGGGTTCCACACAGTGTTGTGTGTATATGTTAAGTGCTGTCACGTTGCAGCTGACTTGCAACAACCCCATAGGGTTTTCAAGGTAAGAAACCAATAGAGGTGGTTTGCCATTGCCTGCCTTTGTTTAGCAATCCCATCCAAATACTAATCAGGAGGACTGGCCCTGCTTTGCTTCTGAGAGCTGACAAGATCGGGCTAGCCTGGGCCATCCAAGTCAGGGCTCCACACAGTGTTAGAATGACTATAAAGAAGGCTGTACTCATGGTAGAAGCCAAGCTGGCCTCCACCGCCAATGAAATCTTGAGCATGTCTTTGTTGGCATATCTTAAGAAATAAGAGGATTCATACAGAAATAGTCATGTCCTCAGGTATCCAGCATTTCATTTATGACTTTAAGATCAAGGCCAGACCCCTGAAATGTATGAAGTAACATATAGGTAGCAAATGGATTGGAGCAGCCAGGTTTTTCACCCATTCTAATATGATCCCCCTTCTTGCTAAAGTCCGCATCCTACATAGGACACTTTCCTCCCTTTTTCACCAGTGGAAAAGCTGATTGGATCCAGCCCAGTGAAACTGACAGAGCAAGGGTATAATATGCTTCCTCCTACTCATGCCTAGCAACATCCATTAGCCTTTTGGATTGACTGATTTTTCTAGGCAGTCTTCAAGAAAAATGGCACATAGAATACATTGCTGTCTAGAAGTGCCTGATGCATGAAGGATTATAGCAGTGTCATGTTCCAGCAGTAGATGCAGTTGGCAAATTAGTCTAAGTAAAAGGCACATTTGGTCACAGTCACAATATGAAATTCCAGAGACAAAGCATGATCCAGAAGATCCCACACAGAGAGACACACACACTGCAAACACAATCTTTCAGGGAGCATATAATTCCATATAAGATAGGTAGCAGCTTCACAAAAGTGAGCTATCAGTACAATCCTAAACAGAGTCATTCCAGTCTAAGCCCTATATACATATGTTCACTCAGAATTTTACATTAGCTGGAATTTTTATAGCAGTTCTAGCTTCCTTTCTTGGGGACCATCTATTAACCATTCTGGTAACAAAGGATTTTTTTATATCAGTGCTCCTACTGATGGAAGCTGAGCAGATGAACATGAGGTTGAAGGTCTTCCAAGCAGAGCAGAAATGACTTAGAGAATTGGGCAGTGAATGAATTGCATCTATCTATGCCGTAATTAATCCAAAGAGTATGGGTCTTTACGATACCTTCAAGGTTCTTCCAAGTCTGGTAATTTGCTATCCTGGAATGCCGTATTTTTATGGTGCAAACTCTCTTCTCCAAAATTGAAGTTGTGTGGCTGAAGTGTTTTAAAGATCAAGCTGTACACTTCTGTGATATTTGATTGGTAAGAATTGGCTGTGTGGGAGTCTTTATGACTCAGAGAATATACCCCCTCCCTTAATAGTCCTGTTTGATTGCCAAGTTAGAACAAAAACATTTTAATGGCCTGTACAGAAGACAGGGCTCTCCCATGGCCAATAACTGGGAGAGAACATTGCAATGTGTTGCTTGTAAACATTCATTTCCTAAAAGATGAAGAACTGAAATGTGCTTCAGAGGTTTTTGTACATTTTTCTGCTTTCTCACCACTTAGAGGTTTGATACACTGATATTAAATGTTAAAACTTTTAGATTTCTATTTCTGCAGCAGTCTAGGTACGTGGCTTCCATTAAGAAAATGAAATTACTCTGCTGGGTTAGAAACATTACTTTGGGACTCTGGCGTTCAGGCAGATCTAATTTCAAATGGACTGTACCCATAGGCTTTTTTCCCTTTAAGAATGGATATGCACAGGGGAAAAGAAAAGAGAGACTGTCAAAGAACATAAATTTTGTATACTAAAACCTATTTTCATCAACAAACATCAAAATGGATCCTACCACTTCACTGAGCAAAGTTTATTAATTCCTTTAAGGTGGGGGGGGGGGGGGTAGAAAGTGCACAGGAAGTGAACTAAGGCTTGCATGGGCAGAAATGGCTCCTGTGCGGGCAGAAATGACTCCTACGCTGACGCAACACCCCCCCATTGGCCCGAGGCACGCTACCGCAGCTGGGTTGCTGCCAGCAGGGATGCTTGGAGGCCGGGCAGTGGTGTAAGTACGGTGTAAGTACGGTGCAAGTTCCAGAGCTGGAGGTGGTGGGGTGGGGGAGGGCCGTGAGTTATTCAGCTTCCAAAGCTGGTCTAGGCCTAGGAACACCCCCTGCAGTGGCAGAAAGTTATGCCATGAAAAAAGGAGGCGTAGCCCATAGGCACCCATTGGATGGGAAAACTCGGGCCCCTCTCCTGGCACTCAACCCTGCCCACAAAACCCAAATGGAGCATAGGATGGTAACTACCGTGGGGACCAATCTGTGTGCACTTCTGAGGTGGGTGATCCCCCCTCCCCACACCCAATCACCTGCCCATGCACCTCACAAAACCTCCAGCTGCGATGCTCATGAGCTCTGGTGAATAGGTGGTGGCTGGAGGCTCTGCTGGTCAGCCCCATGCTGTGGGGACTTTGTGCATGAGACAGGAGAGTGGGTACTCATGATGACAGGTCAGGAGTGCACTGGGAGGACTCAGCAGAAATTTGGGAACACTTTGCACTCGCTCAAGGGAAGAAGGACAAAGTCCCGAATGTCTGACTAACTAATAGTCACCACCCAAGTCCTCTTGCCTTATCTAACTCTGGAGTTCCTGCTCAGGAAGGAGCGAGAGAGCACTAACAGGTAAGAAGAAGCTGGGGCGGCTAACCTGGCTCACTGATTTGTGCTAGCTGCCCTCCTCACCTGAACTCTCCTGACCGCCAGCCTCTGCAGGCGAGGCTCAGTGGGGGGGCATGGCAGCAGCGCTCGCCTGCCACAGAGGCAAGTGGCCAGAAAACTAGTCTTGGAACAGCCATGTGGGAGGGGCTGCCCGCTACCCATTGGAGGGCTCTGTTAAGACTCCCTCAGCCAGGGCCCCTCATGGCAGAGGAGGAAGTGCAGCTGCTGGTCGGGGTGACTGGGGATTCGGAACTCCTTGCTGCTGGAGGGTGCTCAGCCTCTTGATTTTCTCCTGCACAGGAGAAGAACATCCCAATGCAGAGCGCTGTCTCACCAGAGGGTCATGCATCATGTGCTCACAAGCTGCACCTGTGGAGCTGCTGCCACAGCACCCATCCATGGACATCTGCCCATAACATTGCAGATGGGGCTCAGCCTCGCCCATGGACTGGCCTGGGTCACATGCAACACATGTTTCCCTTGCAGGCAGGTCGCAACTCATCTGGGAGAGCAAGGAGGATGTCTGTCCCAGCTCCCCATAAGCCTCTGTGAGTGCCATTCAGGTCCAGCCCAGGGAGCAGTTTCCCAGGGCAGCCCGCATCTCGGACACGCCCCCATGAGGATTGGACGAGGGATGGGTTTTGCAGCTTGGAATGCTGCACAAACTGCCTTTGCTCCCTGTCCAGCCGAGAGACCTTGGTAGGAAAGACATTCAGAGAACCTCTTCACCATTTCCAGTTTAATGAAATGTGTATTGAAAAACAGCAAACTGCCTGTCCGCTTGCTCATTTCCCTGCCATTGATAGAAACTCTGCTCCAACTCCCCGTTGGGATATCTTTTCACACATCCCTGCAAATGTTTCCTTGCTCCGGGCTGGGATGGATGGGGTGGGCTCTGCTGCCAGAAGGGGAGGCCCATCCCACCCCATCCCCCCACCCCAATGTAGCTTCAGGCAGTGGAGAAGGAGTTGAAGTGTGGCCCATGAATGTTTGGCCGGGGGGAGGGGGGTGCTCCATTGCAGACTTTCATGCTCTGATAGACTGAGCTGCTGGCATCTGATAAGCCAGCCAGACGACAGCTGCATGCAGGGGAAGGAGGACATTGCTGCCAGGAGCAACACCTTGGGATCTCCCGGGCACCTCCTCTGGGGGGGGGGGGATGGACCACCCTCCTTTTTGCTGTTTGTGATGGCAGGGACAGACTTGAAAAATCTGGAGTGGGGATGAGGGGGGCAGTGGCCCCAGGAGCAGTTTTTCTGCTCCTGCAGGTTGTCAGTCCACTCTGGGGGGTGATGCCCTAGGACCAGAGAATGGCTCTCAAGGTCCAACCTGCATTCTCCTTGCAACTTTGCGATGCAATGATGTGTTCAAATGGAGGGGGGAACCTGTTTCTCGCAGTAGCGGCAGTGGGGGGGGGGTTGCAGGTGCACCGAGCTGCAGCCACTGGCCTGGCCCTCATCGGAAATGGGGGGGTTGGAAGGGCGAGACGATTGGTGCTCGATCCACACCTTCAGTGTTACTTCTTCCCCCCCCCTCTGGCCTGCTCCCTGATTGGGGGGGTGTTGGTAGGCAACGGGGAATGCGGCCTCCATATTGGCTACCCCCCTTGCCTGCTTTTCATGGAAGCGGTGCAGCCATTGGCTGGTGTAGGTGAGGATGCCAGGGAAATAGTGGATGGATGCTCTTGGCAGCAACTGCACCTCACCTCATTGAGCTCAGCCACCGGTGGGACTGTCCTGCAAAAGTCCATAGGGAATGGCCGAGCAATTCCCCATTTATGTCAACACACGAGCGAAGATGCTGACTCAGGGCTTAGGATTGAGCTGCAAGTGTGAAGCCTTTCTTCAGTCTGAAGGAAGAGCCACTTAGGTTGGAGGAAGGCTTCTTAGACTGGAGGAAAGCTATTTGGAGGTTGGTTGGATCCACCCCATCACATCAATTCTTTCAAGTACTATTCATTTGCCCCCAGTGGGGGCAGGGGATCTCTCATCCCCACCTTTCACCCCCTGTCCCTGCTCACTTGCACAACAGAAGGTAGAAGAGAGGGAGATAGGCTGGGAGTACCTGAGAATGCAGTGAAATGGTGTGTACACTCTGAAATCCCAAACAATGTCATTTCCAGTGTAAAACCAGAAGCTGCAGGTCTCAGCAGGGCCAAATTGGTCCTAAACATAGCAAAACACTTTCAAGGTAAGGGTGCGGGCAACACTATTTCTTATGTTTGCATTCTCACGCATTCTCACTGTTTCTCCTTAGGTAATATTAATACTTAAGAAGAAACAGTAACAGATATGTGTGTCTTAACTGTACATCCATAGGCTTTGTTTGAGTAGATAATGGGGACTAAGCAGCTGGCCAAGGCTGCACAGATAATGTAGATGGGGGCAGGATTTGAATGAAGTGAGGAAGGTGGCACCACCCAGACATTTTTGGAGGCGGTTCCAGGCATGAGCAGTAGGAAGCGGGGAGGGGAGAATAATTTTTTGAGTGACCAGAAGTGCTCTCTTAAACATCCTGAATTCATTGAAGTTGATGGGCTTAGAATGGGGTAACTCTGCTAAGGATTGCACAGAAGAAGTCCTTTTAATGGTTGTTGGAAGAGGAAGAATGAAGGTTGTGGGCAATTTTCAAGCACACTTTGATCCTAAAGTGGGAAATCAATAGATATGCAATAATAATACTAACTTAATGCCCACTCAGAGCAGTTTACAAAGTATGTTATTATCCCCACAGGGCTAGGGTCTCAACACCAAGCTGTCATTTTTGAAGGCCGGCCAGTGTTCTTTAACACGCTTAGGTGCTGCTTGCTGTTCTTTCTGAGGCAGCTTGTCTTAGGACTTTAGTTTCAAAAGCAGCATTCCACCCTGACAGTTTTCCCACTAAGCAATCAGTGAAGATTTTTGTTTTAAAACAAGAAGAATAGAGACAATATAAAAAGGAGCAAATCTGCCTTTACACAGGAAGGGAGAATATCGTGATTAAGGATCTCTGCCAGGCCACAAACAAAGTTAATTAAATATCAGTGCTGAAAAAACTGAGAGCAGTCCAGAAGGTGTCTCTTTGTATGAGTAAATGTACTGAAGGAAGTTCAAGAACTTAATTAAAGCCAAGCAAAACTTTAAAGCACAGTTCCAGATGGAAATCCATATTAATTTGCAATGGCAAAACAAAAGAGAAGTCCAGAAGCGGAGACGGCCAGCTGCTGACACATATGAGGTCCCACTTGTCTGCTCTTACAGGGAATTCACAGAGGCGACAGAGAGGGCAGAAGTCTTAGCAGCAGGGCTGCAGGGCTGTGGTGGTGCCAGTGTTCCCAGCAACTGGGAACATTATGCCCACAAGACATCCCAGAGACACAGTGGTACAGCCATGACAGATGGGGGAAACCAAGCAACCACAGTGTAGTAACCATGAGGACCTGGCTCTGGGGACATGTGAGCAGAGGAGAGGGGAGGGGCTGGGCCATGCCTGCAACACACACACTAACCGCTTCAATGTGCAGGCAAACAATGGAGGCAGCAGCACAACAAAGGAGGAAGAGGGGCCCACCACCCTGCACACCAAAAGAAATCCCAAGCAGGCCTTCCCAGAAGTAACCCCTATTGTGAACTTACACAACCACTGTGGTCATCTCCAGGGGCCCTGCTACAGAGGCTGCTGCCGTCCAAATTTCAGCAGGTGTGGGCCTCCTTGGTAGTGACACCAATTTTACCTGATCCCTCCTGCTGCCGTCTTCTGCTAGCAAGTAGG
Source organism: Eublepharis macularius (assembly GCF_028583425.1). Lineage (NCBI taxonomy): Eukaryota > Metazoa > Chordata > Lepidosauria > Squamata > Eublepharidae > Eublepharis > Eublepharis macularius. Next base: position 214,130,718 of record NC_072790.1, read on the forward strand.
GGCATTGTTTTGCTTGGCATTCCCTCAGTAATCCCTCCTCCCTCCTCAGTGTTTTTAACTTTTGTTTTTACCTTTTGTATTTATTTTAAATTCTGTTTTTCAATTGCTTTAATGGTGCATTTATGTGTTGGCTTTAAGGCTTTTAAGATGAGATTTTTAACTTGTATGTTTTAAATTTGTTAACCACGCTGGTGGCCCTTGGTGTCCAGGTAAAAATATTATTAGTAATACTAATGATCATGATAATAATGATGACGACCATGATAATGAGGATGTGAAACAATGGGGCCACCCCCAGGAAAACAGCATGGGAAAAGCAAATGGAATACTGGGCCACCCACACATGCTCAGCAGTCCTGCACCACAGTCATAATGCTGAGGCCAGCCTGAAGTGTGCCACAGGTGACCCGCTCCACCACTGCTTGTGGAGCAGGGGAGGCCACTGGGGCACGAGCCAGTGTGAAGCCCTTGATTGCTGCCAACAGTTCCACAAGCAGCTCCTTGATGCATGGCTGCTGCCTTCCCATGTCCTCCATGTGATAGCCACCAGCCGCTCAAGCTTCCTAGTAACCACCCCTGTGTGCTGCTGCAAGGCCCTCCAATCGCTGCTGACCCCAGGACATAGCATTCCTCCATTCATGCCAGGTCTCCAGCTGCTCCTTCTCGATGGACAAGAGGGTGGGGGGATGCTGGGCATGCGCCCTGTGCCCATGGGCCTGACAGCAGATCCAAATCCCTAGTCCCATCAGGGGTCGCACCAGCTGCCCACTGTGGTGGGAGTGGCAGGGCATGGCCACTGGGTGCCTGACAGATGGTTGAACCAGGGCAGTCAATGGGCCCACAATGGCACTGATGTCATCTTGTCCCTGGGTCCACAGACCCTGGGCCAATGTGCAGCTCAGCCCCTTTGCCAGCCTCAGCACATGATGGCACCAGCTTCCCTGCAGGGCATGTTGCCTGCTGTCTTCCCCAGACGCAGGAGAACCACTGCAAAATGAGACAGCATCATGTATGTGTTCATGTTTACTTAAAAAGAGATTTTTTGTGTAACTTATATTATGGCCACTTACATCACCTAGATGCAAATTAGTGTAAGATGGAGTGTGAAGAATCTTGGAGGGAGGAGAAAAAGAACGAGAAGGTAGCTGGCATGCAGAAATATCCGTGAGGTGTGGACACGTGGAAAAAAGAGGAGGGAGAGAAATGGGATTCCTGAGAATTTCTGTGTGACTTTAGAGGGAAAAAAAGAAGGATAACTAAGGAATGGAGCTGCAGAGAGCCATGAAGGCAGGGAAACAAAAGTAAGAAGACAATTCAGTGGCAGCGCAAACTGGGGTGCAGCAAGAATGTTATTGAATGGGGAGAGAAAAAGAAGAAGGGTTAACAGAGATAGGATTTAAAGAGGCCAATAGAGAAAACAGAGCATGTCCTGAGGTGCTGAGAGGGAAAAAAAAGTGTGTGAATGGATGCACTGAATTTAATATTGTAACAAAAATATGTTCTGGCATTTAACATGGCATTCTTGTGTTGTTTGAAGTGCAAACCCTTGACTTATATCATAAAATATGATCGCCATGGTATATAATCGTATAACTTTATCCTTTGTCAGTTCAGTTTTATCAGTGATTTGAGCTTTATAAACGGGTCTGTTCCAAATCAAGATAAGCAACTGGGGAGAGAGAGAGGGAAGATAATGGAAGAATGGAGGAAATGGTTTAAAATCAGCTTCTCTACTCTCCACTAACTTAGATAACACCCCCAACTTTTTCTAATGCATTCTGATGCACAGCAGCATTTCTTCAGTTTTGTGTGTGTGTGTGTGTCTCACACACACAGCCCAGGCTGTTGGTAGGGGTGGTAATCCTTGTTAGTAAAGAAATAGAATATACGTATTCTAGGCTCTGTGGAGAGACACTTAAGATACAAATGTCAGTCCTTAAATTTCACTCAGTATATCATTGATTTATCTATCCTTCAAAAGCAGGGACTCGTTTTGCCAGAATGATTAGGTGTTTCCAGAAGGAATCAAAATGATAAAACACAAAGTGTGTTGTACCCTGTCACTGAATGAATAAAGTTACCTTTGGAGGGATGAGTGGCCCGATATAAGGGGGGGGGGGCACTGATTTTTGCCTAAAGCAAACTGTTGAACACATTTGGAGGTTCCTGTGAGAGGATCCTCCCTCTTAAAAATTTCAAAGGAAACAAAACATCTTTGAAGAAGTTGCAAAATTTCTACGGCTGAATAATAGAGATGGGCACGGACCGCATAACGGACCTAATTTCATCACGAACTTACCCAGTTTGTCCTTCGTGAACACGCGGCCCGTGGGCGCGTGTTTTTCTCACGAAACCGCCGAACATTGGGGCTTTCTGTCCGTGTGTCCGTTGGCCCGTCATGCCAGGATTCCCGCTCAAACAATTTCCTCGGCAGCGGTGTGGAGCCACCTTCCCCATTTGGAACACACCAATCTTAGCCCAGGAAACCTTGATTGGCAGCTCTGTCAGCCAATCAAGAGCTTGTCAGAGATCACAGCCTTTTTGCATAAAAGACAAAGCGCACGAAGAGCCGCTCCATTTTGCTGGCGCGGGGACGCGAGTTAGCTTAGCAACTGCTTGCTGTGGGGAAGGGGTTTTTTTTTTTTTTTTTGGGTGAGAGCGCGGCTTGTGTCTGGGGCTTTGAGGCTTCTGGTGCAAGAGAGCTTTCTCTTTTCTCCATTCCTGTTTAATTTTTTTCTCCTCGTTTCTATTCTAGAGCACTTTTAAAAAAATCCTTTTACTGCACTATTGGGTTACTCTGATTTCTTTCTGCGTTTTGAGTCCTTGGGTTCTTCTTGGACTTAATCCCCCCCCCCCAAAAATCTCTTCCTTTTTTCTGGGTTGCCGGTGGGTTCTATTGTGCTGTGATGCCACCCCACTCACAGACCCACAGTGGGTGCAAGGCAGCTTTGGGCGTTGTCTGCTTGAGTTCTTGCCTTCATTCCCCCACATTTTTTTTGGCTGCTGATGAGATGCAAGGGGAGGAAGACTGCTATTAGGCTCTGTGAAACACCCACTCTCTGATGACCGGCAGCATGTTTTGGGGGGCTCTCTCTGCTTCACTCCTTTCAAAGCCTTTTTAGTGGGTGACTTGGGGGGACATTTCCAGCCTGGCATTTGAGGTGCAGGGGGAGACTGCTACTGGCTTCTGTGAAACACCTACTCTCTGGTGACCAGCAGCTCACTTTGGGGGGGCTCTCTGCTTTACTCCTTTCAAAGCCTTTCACTCCCTAAATAGTGGGTGACTTGGGGGGATATTTCCAGCCTGGCTTTTGAGGTGCAGGGGGAGACTGCTACTGGCCTCTGTGAAACACCCACCCTAGGACCACTGGCAGCACATTTGGGGGGGCTCTCTCTGCTTCACATCTTTCAAATCCTTTTTCACTCCCTAAATAGTGGGTGACTTGGGGGGGATATTTCCAGCCTGGCTTTTGAGGTGCAGGGGGAGACTGCTACTGGCCTCTGTGAAACATCCACCCTAGAACCACTGGCAGCAGGTTTGGGGGGCTCTGTCTGCTTCACTTATTTCTAAGCCTTTTTCGCTCCCTAAATAGTGGGTGACTTGGGGGGATATTTACAGCCTGGCTTTTGAGGTGCAGGGGGAGACTGCTACTGGCCTCTGTGAAACATCCACCCTAGGACCACTGGCAGCATGTTTGGGGGGGGGGCTCTGTCTGCTTCACTTCTTTCAAAGCCTTTTCACTCCCTAAATAGTGGGTGACTTGGGGGGATATTTCCAGCCTGGCTTTTGAGGTGCAGGGGGAGACTGCTACTGGCCTCTGTGAAACACCCACCCTAGGAACACTGGCACCAAGTTCTGGGGGGCTCTCTCTGCTTCACTTCTTTCTAAGCCTCTCTCGAGTGTCTTTTATGGTGCATTCTTCCCTCAACTGGGGTTCAGCTGGGTGCCACTTGGCTCTGCCCTACCCTGCTCCAAGCTTTTGGGGCTCTGTGCTTCATTTAAAATTCTCACTTATTTGTAGAGATCTTTTCTCATAGCACCATGAGGGCTGGAAAGAGGAACAAGAGTGGTCATGGTGGGAAGAATTGCAAAGGTTGTCCTGAGTGCCCATCAGTGCCCAGTACAAGTGGCACCAGGGACAGGGAGACCTCAGAGGCAGCACCTCGTTCTATAGATTTGCTTTTGGGGATCAAGGAGCAGGCAGAAGAGCTCTCAGCATTGCCCACTGAGGATCAGCTGCCAACACTCTCCGTGGATCTATCTTAGGGGTCACTGGAGGGTCCGGCAGAAACATTCAGCTCCTTCCCATCCCAATCTCCTGTGGCTTCCCCTGCCTGCATTCCACCTGCCCGGCCCAACCGCACACTTCAACCATTAAGGCTTTGTCCTCCTCCTGAGCCACAGATTCCTGCTGTCCGTTTTAACCCCACGCTTTGGCGGCACTTCCGGACCATCCCAAACAACCCATGTTCGGTGTGTTGCCAAGTCTGCAATGCCATGGTGCATAGGGGTGTGGACTGCAAACACCTGTCGTCCAGTGTCCTCTGCAGGCATCTGCAGAGACATCACCCAAGCCTGCTGGCTCAAGAAAAAACATCAAGCAGTGGGGTGAAGAGGGCTGCTGAGCAGGGAGAAGGGCAAGTGGAACGGGAGTCCACCCCTAGTCAGAAGGCTCACACTCCTGAGAGAGCTGTGGGTGGGAGTGGAACTTCTAGGCAGGCTACCCTTCAGGAACTTGTTCCCTCTGGCTCGTCCCTGCCAAGCAAAAGATTTAAGGGGGAAGCTCAGGAGGCAGGAACTCAAGTACTGGCTGAGATGATAGCCCTGGATGGACTCTCTTTGTCTGTGTTGGAGGGTGTGGGCTTTCGTAGGGCAATGCATCATTTTGTACCCTGGTTCATGACGCCCTCGCGGTTCGCAGGTTTCAGGTTAAAAGACACGGCCAGAGGGAAGAGGGCATGGAAGAGGGGCTGGTGGCTGAGGAGCCGGAGGAGGAGGAGGAGGAGGAGGAGGAGGGGGAAGTGGCAGAGGATGAGCCTGGTGCTTCATCCCATGAGAGCCCACCACACTCCAACTACTGGTCCTCAGTGCTGAACTGGGAGGTTGCTGGCATGAGGAAGGACAGGATGGCACCTGCAGAGGACTCAGCAGAGGTGATGGTGCGGGAGTACCTTGCTGAGACGCCAGAGTCCCCTGAATCCAATCCCCTGGAGTATTGGGCACGTAAATCTGCCATCTGGCCAGACCTCTCGTCTGTGGCCATGAATTTCCTCTCCTGCCCTCCCACCAGTGTCCAGAGCGAGTGGGTGTTCTCCCACCTGGGAGACATCCTCCGTCTCCGCCGCTCACGCCTGGATCCCACCCTAGTGGATCAATTGGCATTTGTCAAGATCAACCTCCCCCTGCTGGGGTATCCTTTCCTGGACCTTGGGGACCCAGAATCTTGGCTCTGAGAAACCCCAGTCTCTCTCTGCACCGATGGCAGGTTGCTTCACTTTAAGTCAGGCTCCAGAGCACCCCCAGTCCATGTTAGGATAGGAAGCCCTCCTCCTGAACTCATCCATTCTTCCCCACCACAGCTGCCTTCCCTCTCTGCTCCAGACTTTCTTTCTCACCTCTAAGCCTCTCCCTTCATAATCTCTTACGACCTGCTGCAACCTAACAGCAAATCCAAGATCCATCATTTCAATACCCACTCTCTCAGTAGATCCTCTGTCCTGAAGGAGCAGGCTATGAGACCGGTTTTCTGGACCATCAGTCTGGCCCAGCATCTCCTCTCTCTGTCCTTTCTTGTTGTGGCCTTCTTCAATTTCATTATTTTGTGCAAGTTCAATTTTGCCTTCACATCAACGATTCAAACATAAATTAAAAGGAAATCACATAACAATTTCTTTTTTAGAAAATATTTTTATTAATTTTCCACTTAACAATTTCATTAACACATTCTGTACTGTCCTCCTGTCCTTTGACTCAACTTAAACTGGGACAAATTTGTAAAAGAACACTGTACTGAACTTGCTTGTGGCATGGGGCTCCGCACAGGCCCGTTTCAGACAATTAAGTTGAAACTATGAGGTTCCTCTCCCATTTCACTCGTATCAAATCCTTACTTGCTTGTGGTGCAGTGCTCTGATCAGGTCATGCTCAGATCTGTGGTGGTCCCCACATCACAGGGGCAGGGCCTCCCCGAGTGTGGAGGCCAGTTTCAGCAGAATGCAGGGCATGTGCAAGGAGGGGTGAGGCCAGGCCACCATCTAAAGACACTTCTCCGTTGTGGTGGCCGCCCTCTCCCCACTCACCCCCAACCGGGCCAGTGAGGGGGGTCCCCACAGGGAGGGTGTGGCCACTGTCAATACCCACCTCTCCCCCGTGGTGGCTGCCCTCTCGCCAGCCACTCGAACCCCAACCAGCATATCCTTCCTTTGCCAACACTGCCACGTTCGGTGAAGTGGGTTTGGTCGGTGACTGTTCTGCTCCCGCGAGCACAAGGGCCCCTCTGAGGGTCAATCCCCAAAGTCCGGTGACAAGGAGGACAGTGGCCCAGGTCAGCTTGCTTGATAGCAAGCAAGCTGACACACCACGTCACTGAGGTGGGACTCGTTGTCCACTTCCCAAAGAGGCCCCTTCTGAACAGGGTAGCATGAGTTTCCTTCCCTCAAGGTGTGGAACTTTCCCTCCCTCGCGTGCCTTCCATTCCAGCAAGGGGCCTTTGAATTGCTGCATGATCTCCTGTTGCGGAGTTGGCTTTCTCTCAAGTCCATCCATTCATTGGCCATCATGGAGAGTTGGTCTCCCCGCCCCCGGGGAGGGCGTCTCTTGTTGATGCAGCCCCATGTAGGTAGGTTTTGTAGGCAGCCACCTCTCCTGGACAGGAGCACAAGTCTCTCTCCTTCCCCCAAGGGCGGGTAAGGATCAGTCAGAATAGGGGAGGGGAAGTTGTTGTTTGTCTCTTTGGAAAAGTGATAATCGAGGAGCGTTACCTTTGGTGGGGAAAGTCGACCGAAGTGAAAATCTGTGGGAAAACCAAGGCCTTTTCTGACTCGAACCAGTTCTTGAACCGGTTCTCGAACCGGGCCCGGTCCATTAAAAGTTCGTGGACCGTGGTCCGTGGAAGCCCACGAACACCGAACCGGCGGTCCGTAGGCAAATGCTGGTCCGTGCCCATCTCTACTGAATAATCAAAGTGGAAACCCACAACTAAGGGATACAGTCAGTCAGGTTCTGAAATTCTAGTGTATTAAAGTGGCGCAGTGCAATGAATAAATAACAATACTATTATAAGCATATCAAATCACATAAATAAACAATGTGCAATAAACAGCTCACAATCGGCCAATACAGAAATATCCAATGGTGCAATCAAGTTCATATCAGAGTTCAAAGCAGAGATGAAACATAGACAGCAAACCAGAGAAGCCGTGAGGACCCCTCGATCCTGTTCAAGGTAAGTTCTTAGATAGATTTACTCTTCTCATTTTCTTTCAACAGGTGGAACAAGGAGATGGAACACTCTGCAGGACCGAGACCCGACCTGTATTGGCCGATTGTGAGCTGTTTATTGCACATTGTTTATTTATGTGATTTGATATGCTTATAATAGTATTGTTATTTATTCATTGCACTGCACCACTTTAATACACTAGAATTTCAGAACCTGACTGACTGTATCCCTTAGTTGTGGGTTTCCACTTTGATTATTCAGTTTGTTGCTAAGGGAGCTTCCTTTTGTTTTATAAAATTTCTAAGGCAGCGGAATCCCACATATCATTAGTCCTTAAACTGACTCCAAGTTTCCTAGGCACTAGTGAAACATGAAGTTATTCAGTGCTGGTTTCATGCTACCTTTAAAGAGTCATCATTAAGAAAATCCAGTTGCACCTATTAAACTAACTATACTTTTATTTATAAAGCATGAGTTTTTATTATTACCTTCTTCATCAAGTGCTAGTGGAACTTTTAGTTGTTTATCTTCCTGCCCCATCCCTCCCCAAAATAAGTGGTTTTATGGCACATTACTTAAAATTCCCTAATTATTTTTTCCTGATCTTTTTAACAGTATGCAGGCAAGCAGGCTGTGATTCAAAGGAGAAGAGCCTTTTCACAATTTTCCCACAGAGAATTACTACCACAGGTTGCTTTTGCCATTGGAGGTTATTTTAAAATACCCGTTTTGTTTCCTCAGCATTGATAGAAACTGTTTGGGAGTGTCAACTTTCAGTAAGAGCATGACACGAAGGGAAAAGTTTAAATAGGCCCTTTCCCCTCATGCCCATCTCCTCCTACAAATCAAAGCCCCACTGTCCTATTCTACTAAAATTATTCAGAAAAACAATCACATGACATGTAGGTCAAATTTAAGGGAATTATTTTAGCTCCACTCAAAATTCCCTAGATGTCTAAGGAGGTCCCTTTCCGGGACTATTTTGGCCTCCCAGTCAACCTATGCTCCCTCTTGCCATGGAGACAAGACTTATCGGAGTCAGGTCCTACAGCAGCTTGCTACCATACAGATTGTGCAATTTACTCATGTACATTGGTGGATACCAAACACCTTGAGGAAGCTCACCTTGCTTTGGCACAGTGGCAGCCTCTGTACAACTTGCAGGACTGGACCGGGTCCAGCACTGGCCACCTCACGACTTACCTGAGTGACCTGCTACCACATGATTTTTGCAAGTTGGTCAGTCTTTTGCCAGGGAGAGGCTGCTGGGGGAGGAGGGACAGCTGAGAGCAAGCGTGATGTTGTGGATAGAGTGTCAAACTAGGATATGGGAGATGCACTTTCAAATCCCCTCTCTGCCATAGAAGATTTCTCGGTGACCCCCCCCCCCCCCCCCGCAACCTAATCTTACCTAACAGGGTTGTAGAGAGGAGAATGATGTAAGCTGCTTTAGGGAGAAAGATGGGGTATAAAAGAATAAATAAAATTGAAGTGGGGGGAGATTAAAAAAATTGGTTGTTGATCAGGAAAGAGAGACGGAAGCAGACAAAGGGGAGAGGATATGGGGGCTGCCAGGAGGATATAGTGTGGGGGAAAGTACAAAGGGGGAAACGTGACCCCCCCTCACACACACACAAGTCTTTGCATGTTCCCCACTTGTCATACTTATAATTAGAGTGATTTAAAAACAACTAAAACTATATTTCAACTCAATAGAGCTTTTTGGCCAATTAAGTGAATTGAGATGACATCAGCTGCCCCTGAAAAATCAACAGTATCTCCAAATCTCTTATCTAAAGGGTAGCTGAATCTCATAACTTACAAAACCAGAACTTAATAACTCCTCCTCAAACAGAAACATGTAATAATAAAAAGGGCCTCTGAATATGGGCAGAGTACCTTTGTGTGAAATACTGAGTAAATATTTCAATCTCCTTCTTGCAATTACAAGTGCTGCACACATCTGTCAAATTTAACAAGATTTGTCAGCACCCAAATCCGAGCATTTGCGACTGTGTGCATGACTTCAAGTCTGTATTGCTGAAAATGTGAGTGTTACTAATTTAATATAAACAATTAGAAATCTATTGGTTGATTGCAATTATTTATTAATTGGGTTTCCTTGGCATTGAAACTAAATACTAATTGGTTTATTAGCTGTAGCATTAGCTAGAGTGATGCCTTCAGTCATTAGAATAAATATGATATCATTCCTTTTATTGGCAACCTGGAGTTCAGCAATGTTTTCAGAATTAACAAATATATAGGCCTTATATATAAATATCTAAGATAAGGATTTGTTTTTTAATCAAAGAGAAGTTCTGTTGATATTGTTGACTTGATTTCATTGCTAAAATGATTTAAAGCACAAAACTGTGCTGAACATCTTATGTTGAAATATTTATTTATACCAAAAAGGATCAAAGGCAATATTTTGAAAGTGGGACACACAAGTTGCGCCCTTCGCCATAACATCTTTGCTCCATTTTTGGAATGGAAAAGCTATTGCATGCTGGAAATATTTTCCGATGCAACTAAAAACTTGAAACTGAGAAACCCTTTCTCAATAAAGAAAATAGGCATATCTTTAAACTATTTGTTATGCCTGTTCATCACTAGGGATATATCATATATGAAATGTCTTAACTCTGTTGTTTGGATGCCTGCTCTGATTTCATTCTCTCTTAAGCAAATAGAATCTATGAATCTTTATTTTCATTCAATTTTTTGTTTCAATGCACCATTTTGTTCTTATAAAATTATGAATTTTAGCATTATTGAGGCAACAATCAATCATCACTATACATTACATGTATTATATGTATAAAATACATTTCATTGTGGGTATACAAACACTATATAAATTATGTGCAAAACCTATAGAAGACGTATACACATTCCAACCAAATCTGCAAAACCAACACCACTGAATGCTAACAAAATAAAAATGAGTATAAGTAATTAACAAAATACAGAATATTCTCAAATCCCTATTTATCACTAGAGGTGGGCACAAACCAGGAAAAAAACAAACCGTGTGGTTTGTGGTTCGTCCCGTTTCACGAACCATGAATCATGAACTTTCATGAACTTGCCCCAGTTCACGAACCAGTTCATCATTCATGGTTCATGAGGTTTAAATACCCTTTTCCATGCTGCTGTAAAGCGACATGGAAAGGGGCATTTCACCCCCCACTGGCTTGGATCAGCTGCTTGTCGGGGAGATCCCTGACAAGCAGCTGATCTGGGGATTTAAATGCCCCTTTTGCTTCGCAGTGGCACGGAAAGGGGCATTTCACCCTTGAAGGCTTGGATCAGCTGTTTGTCATGAAGATCTCCGACAAGCGGCTGATCTGGGGGTCTTCAACCTTTCCTCATAGGACTTGGTTTCCAGATCCTTCAACATCTTTGTTGCCCTCCTCTAGACATGTTCCAGTTTGTCTCTATCCTTCTTAAAATGTGGTGCCCAAAACTGAACACAATACTCTTAACTGAAGTCTAACCAGAGTAGAGTAGAGCGATACCATCACTTCACGTGATCGGGACACTGTGCTTCTGTTGATTCAGCCCAAATTTGCATTTGCCTTTTTAGCTACTTTTCGCACATACTACTGCCAGACGTCTCCCCTATCCTATAATTATGCATTTGATTTTTCCTACCTAAATGCAGAACTTTGCATTTATCTCTGTTGAAATACATTTTATTTGTTTTAGCCCAGTTTTCCAGCCTGTCAAGATCATCCTGTATCCATTCCCGACTCTGTCTATAACTGTATTTGCTACCCCTCCCAATTTAGTATCATCTGCAAATTTAATCATTCCCTCTATTCCTTCATCCAAATAATTTATAAAAATGTTGAACGGAACAGGTCCCAGGACTGATCCCTAAGGTACTTCACTTGTCACTCTTCTCCAAGAAGATGAGGAATCATTGACCAGTACTCTTTGGGTGCGATCTGTCAACCAATTACAGATCCACCTAACAGTAATAGGATCCAAACCACATTTCACCAACTTGTCAACAAGGATATTATGTGGAACCTTATCAAAAGCCTCCCATGCTTCCTTGGGAATAAGTCCCATTGGAGTCAATGGAAATTTGAGTAAACAGGATTTGGCTATAAGTCTTTCAGCGGGAGAGGGTTAAACAGAGTCATCCTCATGTGCAGGTCTGTCCAAAAATGTGGAGTTTCAAATAAGCTTTATTTCTTTTAATGAGAAAGGTATTTATGGCCACTACAGTTGCGCCGACCCATTCAGTGAGGCACAGAATGATATTGGCAGAGCTGAAAATGTTCCAGCCAATTAAAAAGTAGCTGTAGAGGCTTCTTCAGCAAGGTTCAGTCCTCCCAGGAATTTACTGCACGTGGCTAACCTGCTCATACTCCCATGGGATAGAATGGGATTAGCCAGTCACTCTGGGGGCAAGCAAGAATTGTAGACTTTTCCTTTAATTGGCCATTGAGGAGACTTTTTTTTGCTTGCTTATCCTTACAGAGGGTGGTTTAAATACGTCTGGTCATTGATTGGTTAAGACGTAACTTGTTTGGCAGGAATACAGTAGGTTGCTCAGGATAGGCAGGGATAATCGGCAAGACCCTGAGGTTTTGGACATTGTGGAGAAATACCTCCCACATCAGTATTCCAAAAGTTTGGACTGCACTCTCTTTATGAACTGCAGCCCAGATATGTTAGTAGCAAAAATGGATAGTGCTGGAGTCATTGAACATCAAGCAAAGAGCACCTTAGTGCTTAGCTATGCAGATGGACATGGCCTGAGTGGAACACTTTGCTAGAATGTCACAGCCAAAGAATAGAGACAGGGAAAACCAAAAAGCTAATCAATGTTTTCTTTCTCATAGAGCAGGAAGATCAAGACTGATCCCAGAGAGGGACAGACTCCAAAGGAGACATCATAAAATCTCGGGACATGAAGGAGAAGCTCTTCTGTTCATCAAGCTTAGATGGGCACAAACCATGAAGGGCTAAGTCTTTACCTAGAGACTCCATTGACCACCTGTTGAAAAAAAACAAGAGAAGTCCCAACTTTGTGAACTAAGCTAATGATGGACAAGAAATACTAGCCTATCCTAGTATTAACTTTGTTAAGATAAATAAAGTTTAGGGTTTATAGGGGGGCATGTTTTCACCTTTTTTTTTTATCCTTCATCAGCCTGGTGTTTTTGCAGACCATGAGTAAGTTGTTTAACAAACTTTCTTGAATGACTGAAGCCAGATCTCTGTAAACACATCACACTTATTTGGTCTCATATTCCAAAGAATAGTAAAGGGGAGGGGCAGTGGATCTGCACTACTTCCCTAAAGTGTATTAACTGTGAAAGTGCGGCAGATTATCCCCACGCTAGCTAGCATGAGCTAAGTGGGAGATGCAGTAACTAGGTGGCGCCTTTAATTGTCAATGCAGATGTAGAGGGCTAGATATACAACCCTTACCAACTCCAAAATTCTTCATTCATTCCTATGTTCTAAACTTTTCATAGGAAACCCCCTCAATTGAAGCACTCAGATTGGATTGGGCCTAATGTTTTTAATTTACTGTCAGTTCTCTTTTTCTATATTATGTCATCCACTGTTGTTTTTTGTTAATTAAAATGACCTAGAGATGGTAGAACATCCATGAATACCTAACAGAAGCTTGCTAATACCTGGATGAGAATAACATTGGTAGAGTCCCTACTCATCCATCAAAACAGTGTATGAGCTTCATTAGCATAATCATTCATCTGTACAGCCTGCAGTCTTGCAATAACTTCCAGAAGTATTCTTCAACATTTGTGAATTGAGGGGTTTATATTATTTATGGATCTCTTCCATGGTTAGATAATTTCTCTATGGGACTATAAATTCTATGTTATTAAAGTGGCACTAGGGAACGTACCTGGTGATCCTTCCAGTGCTATTGTTAAGTTGCTAATATATCTGTTTCAAATCTCAAATCCAGGCATTCAGTGGAGTAAATCATGTTCACTCCACTGGCTTCAATACATGGATGTAAGCAATAAATGCACACCGTTATCTGCACCTCTGTTATCCCAATTCCCTTGCTATTCATAAGTAGTGAAGAGACAGTCATTGTGACAGGCTGGGCTTAAGGGCAGAGATGAGCGAATATTCTCTATTTCATTCCTTTTTACATTCATTTATCTTTCTGCCAACAATTTTGGCTCTCACTGTGAGTTGTACATTGTGTGTGTATGCACGTTGCACAGTATTATCAACAATTTATACAGTATTTATATGGCCACTGTGCATAATGTATAATTTTAATATATGTATACTGCTGAATTATTAATACATGAAAACCCTCTGAAAATGCATACATTTTTCCAGAAACATTCAGGACCATTTTCATGCATTCAAACAGTGTGGTACATGGCAGTGAAGTACAGTCAGTGGAACTTCATAGAGGCATACTTTTACAGAGCCCAACAGCCATCCCAATCCCACTTTCCTCACATACCTTTTGTCATAACATGTCCGTCAACAAGTGGCATGAACCGTGAAGAAATCAATCAGTCTGCTAGAGAACAATTATAAACTCTTTTAAAAAAAAAAATCTTACATTTGGTGTATTATTGACATTATTCACACAACACATTTTCACACAGTTTCATGGGAAGTGTAGTTTCCCCTTCACATCATTTAATGATCTGACATGACTATCCATGACCCTGGGCAGAATCGATCTTGCCTACTGCATATATGCAAAAAAACCCATAAGGCAAGGTAACTCCACCACCACAAGAAAACAAAACTTCACCTCCCCGATAGCTATTTGAGGTAATCAATAGACATGTGAACAGATTAGCTGTTCAGCTTAGAGGAGACTGCAACTGTTGAACAATGTATGCTTGACTATTGAAGATGTTTGTCTGGAGAGCCAGAGAGAAGTAGTGGTTATAGTGTTAGACTAAGATCTGATAGACCCAAGTTCAAATCCCCACTCTTGGTTCTGTCACATACTCTCAGCCTAACCTACTTCACAGGGTTGTTGTGAAGATAAAATGGAGGACAGGAGAATGCTGCTAGCTGTTTTGGGTCTCCACTGAGGATAAAAGCATAGTATAAATGATGTAAATAAATAAATGTTAAATATGTTGAATCTCTGTTCTACATGTATATATTCAATTGTGCAACATCTTGGTGGAACTGATGTGAATGTGTGGCTTATGAGGACCAGTAGGAGAGATAAAAATTGTGGTCATCAATGGGTAAGCCTTGTAGAGTTCTGTAATGGCCACCTCCCTGCACGCCCTCCCAAAATTTGAGCATCTTTAAAATCTTTGGGTGACTGCCTGGCAATATTGAATGTTGATATGCTCTAACAAAACAAACTTATTTCTTGGGCTTAAATACTATGCATATTTACTTTGACATAAGACCTACAAAGTACAGTTGCACTTATATTCAAATAAACATGCTTAGGATCATGCTGCAGGTTCTTGAGCATGTTGAGTGTCTGAAAGGAAGGAAAACAATCAACTGATGTCTAATTTATTTATTTTTTTATAAGAGTTTTATTTTAAAAGTTTTACAAATTACTGAAAACAACAAAAAGGAAAAGAAAAAATTCAATCAAAAGAGAAAAAAAAACAATCAAAATCAGGAATGAGTAGCAATATTCTCTGCGAAAAGATGTATACATACCAACAATAATTAACTCAACTCTACATGAAAAAATCTCTTTTCTCTTGAAAATATATTTCTTTAACTCTTAGTCCTCAGACACCAAGACTATGAAGTCATTTCTCTGTGGGCCAAGCTACACATGACGAATGACACTTGAACGGCAAGTGGATTGAGTGGAGGGCAAGTGAACAGGGAGAAATATACTTGCCGTTCAAGTGTCATTCGTCACGTGTAGCTTGGCCCTGAGTTATCCACCAAAAGTCCATAAGCAACAGTAAATTTCTCCAGTGATTTTTTCCCTAATCAGAGACATGTGTTTAGCCATCTCTGCATACTCTATCATCTTTTCCAGCTATTCTTCTATTTTAGGTAATATTGTCAATTTTCATTTTTGCGTATATCATTCTCTCCATGTTTGTCATATACAAAAAAAGAGCATACCACATGTAACCCTAATTATTTGTCCATTAGTCCCAGCAAAAACCTTCCAGTGTCCAATTTAAAAGAGTTCGGCATGCCCAGTTGCAGCAATGCTGCATAAGCTGGGGGCTGTTCATTGCTGCCTTGCCCGGAGGGAGGGACAGACTCCCTTCCCAGGCATACAGGGATTTTGGCCGGGGGCGAAGCCATAGCTTTAGTAGGCGGCTCTGCTCTCCTAGCTGGCAGTCACTTTCTTGTCTCAGCCCACCCACCTCACCCTGTCGTAGTGCAGGATTAGCCAGCTGCTGTTTCCAGAGCCAGGTAGGAATTTTTTGCCCCTGTTACTGTATTGGCTACTGAGTTCAGGGTTTTTTTCACCTACCTTGCACTGCTGGCAGAGGTTAGAGGTTTTTTGGCCTGGGTGGTACTGTTTAGGTTCCCCTGGCAGGAGATTCTTGGGGAATAGGGAGCAGGCCGGTGAGCACCCAGTAGCACTTCCCCTTGAATGGAGAATAGGGTCTGCCATCAGGGAGGTACACTTGTGACGGCTACCACAGCACAGGCAGATGCCAGCAGGGATCCCCAGGGACAAGTCCTTCCCTCATGCTGTACGGCTGGGGCGTTGGGAGCTTGATGGGGGGATCCATTTGCCTGGCTGGCCAGGTTGCAGCCATTCCATGGATGGCCTACACCCAGGGCTTTGGGGCTCGCCCAGGCAGGTCAAGGCGGAGTTCCGGGGCTGACCCTGTGGCTTGACCTGTACTGCTTAGTTGGCCCTTGCTGTAATTATAGTTATGGTTATTGTTATATTAATAAATGGCCCTTCATCTCGAAGCCTGTGTCTGTCTCTTCATTCCGGCTAAGGTAGCAATTGCTCTGCTTTTGCTCATCTGCTGTTGGTTGGTTCTTAGCTCCCCAAAGGCAGCCAGGCAATTTTCTGCTTAGAAGACTGAAAGAAAACTTTACTAGAGTTTATAACTGTTGCCAACAATTCTTGTGTTGCAGCTAATCCTCATAGATACAGGCAAGTTGTGAAGGATGAACAGATTAAAGAAATCTCCGTCTTTCACTCTCAGAAATGCTAATAATCTATTTCACAGCCATCAACTCAAGTTAATCCCTACAAATGCAAATCTGCATCTGAGTCCTGTGCTCTGAAACACCTCCTCTGAGATGATTCATTTGCATGAATCAGGATTTGAATGAATGGAGAGAAAGGCCTCCCAGAGCAAGTAATGGAGCTTCAAAGTGTATTAAAAGGCCTGAAGAAAATGTTATCTTTCACTCCAACAAGCATTTATTAAAATCAGTAGCAAGGAAAATGAAGTTCTAAAATAGCAGGTAAATGCATAGATTATTACCAATTGTTAGCACAGCCGTGGACTTCCAGCAGTGACTGGGATCCTGTGTGCTTGTAGGTCTGTGATAGAACACCTGCGTTGCATTCGTACCTTCCCAAGCTCTCTGGTCAAGCAATCTCAGGTAATAGACTGGGAAAGACCTCTCTTTGCCTGAGACCCCAAAGAGCTGCTATCAGTCAGAGCAGACAATACTGAGCTGAATGTTCTCACCCAGTTTAAATTAATATTCTTAGGCCATTTCCACACATCCTTAAAGGGACAGCCCACTCACTGAATGCTGCTGGCTTTTCCCCTTCTCTCCACACATTTCCAATTTCAAAATGGTAGCAGGCTGTTTGGCTTCCGGTTTTTTGGTGCCTTTTCCATCAGAAGGGTAAGGGGACCTGGAAACCCTATTTGGATCCCAGGGTTCCAATCCAAACCAACGCTGCACTAGTACTATTTTCTTCCAGCTGCAGCATTGCCAGCACAGATCAGTTTCATTTGGTTTGTTTGTTTGTTCATCATGAGTTTAGGCCCTGCTCTTTGCAATGCAGGCTTACAGGCTTTTCCCTCAGTTACACCTCATACACACAACAACAGACCCTGAAGAAGGCAAGTGTTGGCAGGTGCACATGGCGAGAAGCTGGCTGGCTAAGGGAAAGGGGGGAGGGAAGCGGCAACATTATAGCAATCCTGCTTCATTTTTTTCTTTTTCTATAGTGCCAGTAAATTATCATCTTTGATGCCGTGTTTCCTTTTGCTTACTTCCAGGGAAGTGTATTTTGAATTCCAGCCTATGATTGAAGTCTTCCAGGGCCTTTTTCAAGTTTGATTGAACAGACCCTTCCCCCTTTACAGCACTTTGCTTCACAGCAATCGACCAAATGCCCGGGGGGGTGGGGGAACCAGTGCCTGAGTAGTGCTGCAAAACAAACCAAGATGTATCCCAGCAGGTGAACTCAGACGTAAGTCCCATGTTATTCAATAGTGTTACTCCCAGAGAAGTGTCTTTCAAATTGCAGTCACTCTTGCAAATGTTTCCCAAATTGATAGACAGGGAGGGGTCTCCCCTTGCAAGGACTTGATAGGCAGGGATACAATGCCATTTCCCAGGTAGCGACTGGGGTGGGGTGGGGAGATGCACTTATGTGCATTGCGCTCATTCCTTCTTCCCACCAACACAGTTAATTAATAGCGTAAGGGCTCTCGGCCTTTGGGATCTGACTGGTGAATGCTGTTCAGGAAAACAAGATGCTGCCCTGCGAGGCAAGCCCAGTGCCTGCCCCCTGCTGGGAGATACAAAATGAAACAAACTTTTTGGTGGGAGGGACTTGTTACAATTTATTTCCTGGATTTGGCTCAGCATTCTGGAATTTGCTTTAGCAAAACAAAACTGTGATTTCTGGGTTTATTTTCAGCTTGTTTTTCCCATCACACAGAACCCTAGTACACGCCAGTGCACTTCTTAAGCATTTGGGACTTGGGCTGAGAAGGGAGAGTACTGGCACCTTTTTTTTCCAGAAAGCAAAGCATTGACCATATTAATTATACATAAAAACTGCCTTTTTCTGCTCCACAAATCCAAAAAACCAAGAGCACAAAACAGAGATCTAATCCTACTGAAAAAAACGATAAATGAGCAGAAAAAGAATCAAAACCCTTTGCTAATCTCTGAAGTCATGACAGTTAAATTGCTGCACGCTGGTAGTGTAAATCTGTTTTCAGAAAACTTGTCAGATATTAAAGGCTAAAGTTTTCTAACAAACCTTGATGAAGAGACTGGGGGAAAAACATGAACCACTTTATGGATAGCTGGAAATAACCCTATGCATTTGTCCTTCAAGCTGAAAAGGTCTTCAGTATGTGACACAAAAAGCCTCTGCAATCCTTTATTGTTATATTTTTCAGCAAGATAGTCCTTACATATTTTTTCTCCTGCTTAAAAAAAAGCATTAAACAGCAAGAGCTAGCAAGACTGAAAGTGCATATTTTAGAGTTTACCTCTTTTTCTATCTTAAGCAGAACCCAAGTCTTTGCCACTAATGTCAAGTCTAAAATGAGGGATTAGCACCCTCTGCTGCATGAATGGAAAAATGCAGAGGCAAGTTGTTCTGTGTCACTGGAATAAGGAAAGAACAAAAACTAGGAGAGAAAGGCTAAAGAATAATCCCCTCCCACTTAATCCAGTGTAAATGTTACCTCATGGGAAAACAAGGGTCATGGGTGATGGGCTTCCTTCTGTCCCTCATTTTTCATTTCTTCACCACATACAAGAGAAAATGCCTGGACCCTATGGAAACAGTCAAATCCACACAGGAAGGGTGGCTATGACATTCATAGGGAATTCTGCAGACCCCCAATCTTAGAGAAAAAATTGTCCGGGGTCAGCAGCCCAGCCCCCGGACTTGCTGGCAGACAGCGGCAGGGGGCAGCCGGGAGACAGCAGTTCAGCTGCTCTGTCTGGCAAACAGAGCTAGACCCTGCCTACTCCAGGGGGAAGGGGCAAAAGGCCAAAGCCTCAGAAGGCTGGAGGGAGCACGGAGAAGCCAGCTAGTCCCACCCACCATGGGGGAGAAAGGGGGCTAAGCAGGCTAGAGGAAAAGGGCCAAGGCAAGGGGAACAGGGACACAGCAACAGCCCAGACAGAGCCCTTACCTTCCAAGGAGGAGAAGCAGCCACCACAGCCCAGAGCCACACCCTGGCTAGAGGACAGCAGCCTGGCTCAGGAGGTGCTAGGAGCCAAGCCCCTCCAGGTGGAGCTGCCACAGGCATTCTGGGGGAGGAGATGGGTAGCCCCTCCCAGCATCAATGAACAGGCAGCACAGAAGCTGGCCAGGGCAGCTCCTCGCGAGCAAGGCCAGACAGGCTCAGCAGCACAAAAGCTGGCCAGGGCAGCTCCTCGCGAGCAAGGCCAGGCAGGCTCAGCAGCACAGAAGCCGGCTGGGGCAGCTCCTCGTGAGCAAGGCCAAGGAGACCTCAGCTGGGGATGGCTCGCATTCAACCCCACCCTGCCAGCAAGGCAAGGAAGCCAAGAAGGGATTAGTGGTAGGAGGGAAACACCTGAGGGAAGGCACAGCTGGGCCAAGTCAGGAGAGGGAACAAGCCTAGAAGGAGGGCAGGGCGGGGAAAGGAAGCCCTATATAAGGTGGCTAGGAAGAGCTCTGAGGTGGTGGGTGTGAGTGAGGAGTGATGATGTGGAGTGAGAGCAGTAGGATGCAAGGGTGGTGGCTTGGAGGAGAGTTCTGGAAGGAGGAGATGAAGGAGGATGCAGAGGGTAAGCAGGCCAGGTTGAGCAGGCCAGCGAGTGGACTGAGAGGGAGTCTGGGTGAGGTATACCGCCCCTCCTTCCACAGAGCAGGATCCTGCAGAGTTCCTGGCCCCCCTGTGATGTCAGGAGCAGACTGCCCAGTGCCACGCCCAGTGGCAGCCGCAGCAAGCCCTGACAAAAATTACTACATATTATGAAGGTGAAGACCCCCTCCCCAGATGCATCACCTCCATCTTGTACTTGTGGCTATGTAACAACTCTAGGAAGGAGGTCTTCACCTTCATAAAAGGCAGAGATCTTGAAGGACATTGTGCCCCCCACTTTCGATGGGATTCAGCTGACCTTGCAGACTTGGCTAAGCGCCATGGGGTTATTAGTGCTGCTGCTAAAGAAGCAAATTAATGCAGTTACCAAAAACACTTTCTATATACTCTGTCTAGCCTGGAAGATGGCCCCCTACCTTGACAGGCCCAATCTGGTCACCTGGATCTACGCCATGGTAACATTGAAAATCCATTCTTGATATACATCCTGTGTAGGTCTCCCCTCAAAGTCAGCTTGGAGATGCTAGTTGGTGCAAAATGCGGCAACTCAATTATTATCAGGAGCTATGTGGAACATAGATATTACTCCCATTCTGTAATTACTCAGTTGGCTTTCCGTCAGTTACCATCAAGTTAGTGGCTATCACATAAAAAGGCTTCATGGCATTGGTCCCTCATAGCTATGGAAGTGTCTCTCTCCTTATGCTTCACCATGGCAACTTTTTTCATCTGAATGGGGCCTTCTGCAGGTACCACTCTGCAAATAAGCAAAATCAACAGCACCCTATGTGCACACATTCTCTGAAGTGCCCCCCCCCCTTATGGAACAGCCTTCTTGAAGAAGTCAGGAAAGCTTCTACACCCCTGGCTTTCTGCAAACAGCAAAAATGAATTATTCTGGAGGGCTTTCTTACACAGGTAATAGGGCTGTGCTATAGCTCAAAGAGGTGCTTTGATAAAAGGATAAGGACTGTAGAATTTACTACTATGCACTGGTATGCACTCCCCCACTCTGAGGCAGATTTTCTCATCAAAGTCCAAGGTTGCCTGCTTTGGCTGAGCAGCACCAAGTAGCGTGTCTCTATTTGTACTTTTAAAGTTCTTTTGTGTCCCAGCCTGATAAGCAATTATAAGTTTGGCTTTTTAGCCCAGTTCAGAAACATGATGGCAGGAGGGAGCAGGAGCCCTCTTCTTCTGAGTGGGAAATGGCACTGGAGATGGTGTAACATTCAAAAATAAACAACAATATTATTTAACAGTCAGTGATGGTATAAGAACAGTCAGGGAATGAAATACCTGAGGTAAAATTTGTTCGTAGGAAAGAATACTCTTTAAGTCACAGGCAAAATAGGTTTCTTTAAGCTTAGTTTCTATGTTCCTGTTCCTAATAGTGCAAGGTGTTTTGTGTATTACTTAGGTTGCTGCAACATTTCCGCACAGAGTTCCCTTTTACAACTCAGGTTTCCAGACATTAGCTCAAAACTGTTTCCCCTTTACAATAGACCCGGGGTCCTCCTCAGAACCAAATACCCTTCTAGACACAGGACAGGAATTATTATTCTTCATCTAAGAAGAAATAGCTCTCCTCACCTGACTTGATTGGGAGTCTCCACTTAATGCCCAAATATTTTTGCCTATAATGCACCCCCAGTTCTATCTGTTAGAACCCCCATTTCTTTTTTTTAAAAAGTTTTTATTGAAAGTATAACAAGTAACAAGATCAACAATAAATGCGTAGAAAAAAAGTGGTATCATACGTAACAATGTTCAGATACAACAATACATAAACACCAAAACACTAACAGTCGGCAATAATCAAGTGTGCAAATATTATACATAATCAACAGGATTCTAATACAGTGTTAAGCAAGCTAATTACAACAGCATCGGGAGAAGCATGTACAGGCACATCCAGTATGTCGCAGAGTAAATCCATAGTTCAAATTTCGGGGTTTATAATCGCGTAGTGAGGTAGCTTAGAGATCAGCCATTCATTCTGAGATAAAAATTCCAGAAAAGGGTACCATTGTGCGTAAAATTGTGTAGGTTTGGAGGGGTTTTGCAATGTTCGAATTCTGTCTGTTATCTTTTCCATTATAAGGTGATCCCACACTATTCTATACCATATGTCAAGAGTGGGTGGGTATTGCAATTTCCACCTGAGTGCAATTGTGGTTTTTGCAGCTACTAGGAGAGTTCTGACCAATGCCTTCCGCAGATGAGGAATATCTAGATCTCCCCAAAGGTCCAAGAAAACAAGTCCCGGGCTTGGGGGTATCACATAAGTCGTGATACAGGAAATTTCCTGGAGAACCGCCTTCCAGAAGGCAGCAACACTTTTACACTCCCACCAGCAGTGCAGGAACGTACCCTGCTCCCCGCATTTTTTCCAGCAGAGTGGAGATCTGCTGGGATATATTTTCGCCAGCTTTTGGGGAGTGAGGTACCACCTGTGGATAAGCTTATAGGTTTGGAGACGCACACTGGTGACAGAGGAATTAAGCAATGCAGATGTCCAAACATGCTCTCTATCTTCTCGTGTGAGTTCTATCCCACAGTCTTGCTGCCATCTATTGAGCAGCGCCTCAGTGTTTAGTCTTTTGGTATCAAGCAAGACGAGGTATAGTTTTGACAGGAGACCCTTACGGTTAAATGAGTGGGAGTCCAGAAGTGCTTCAAATTTAGTTGTTGGTTTAGTCATTACGCTTTTTATATTTAATTCGTTCAGAAGATATCGCAGTTGGAGGTAGAAAAACCAGGGGACTTCCCTGCCTAGATTGTTGTTCAAGTCTACTCTGCTTATAATACCATCCTTGGTGGCTATGTCCAACAACCTCAAGTCTCTCAGTTCATCCCAGGAGCGCAGTGCGGTTATATTATGCTGGCGAGGCATGCCCTTATGCGATGTGAGCACCGAAAAGCGGGATATAGCCTGAAGAAGGGACTGCTTATGTCTGTCCCAAAGCTTTAGCAGTGCAGTAAGGAACATATTTTGATGTATGGAAGAAGGACGCAAACTTGGGATAGACCAGAACATTTCTCGCAATGTTTTTGGCTGGGAAAAGGTGCCCACTATGTTTATCCAATCAGAGTGTCCAGAGGGGAGTAATATCTGGAGGATGTCAGATAATCTGGCTGCATCAGAATAGAGCCCTATATTTGGGTAGTTAAAGCCCCCTGCTGTTTTAGGGGCACACAAAACTTTGAAGGCTATCCTGGGGTGCTTATTCTGCCACAAGAATCAGTTTAATGTCGTCTGCCATTTGCTCAGAATTTTGCTAGGGATTTTAATTGGAATCGTTCTACACAAAAATATCAATTTTGGGAGGACGAAGGATTTTATCAAATGGTATCTTTCATACCATGCCAGATTTTGCTTGTTCCATTTGAGCAGGAGGTGTTTAATTTCTTTCATCTTTTGGACGTGGTTCACCTGGAGTAGCTGGGCTGGGTTGGGAGGGATATTTATGCCCAGATATCGGAGGTGTGATTTAGCCCACTGGTATTCAAATTGCCGTTTTATGTCGCTACATGTCTCCTCTGGGAGGTTTACTGATAGGATGGTAGATTTGGCTTGATTTATCCTCAAGCCTGATATACACCCAAAGTGAGCAAGAACAACTGCCAAAGCCTTTAGGGAAACAAGTGGGCACGTAAGAAACAGCAAGATGTCATCAGCGAATAAGCATATTTTGTAAGTACGCTTGTCTATTTCAATGCCTTGAATCCTTTCATTGGTTCTTATCTCCTCTGCTAAGGGCTCTATCGCGAGGGCGAAAAGGATGGGGGGAAGGGGACATCCTTGGCGCGTGCCTCGGTGTAGAGTGAAGGGATCGGACGCTAAGTCATTAAGTTTGATTCTTGCCCTGGGGCCTGCGTATATCGCTTTAATTGTTTGTAGGAAGTTGGGGCCGAATTTCATGTGGGAAAAGAGCATCTGCAGGTACGGGATCTCCAGGGTGTCGAAAGCTTTTTCGACATCCAAGGAGAGGAATGTGGTTTGTAATTTGTTGTGTCTACTGAATGCCAAAATGTTCAATGCCTTATAAATGTTGTCGGAGATGTCCCTATTGGGAATAAAGCCAATCTGGTCTGTACAAATATAATTTCCAATGAAAGAATTGAAGCGTCGTGCATATATTGAGGTAAAGATTTTATAATCGACATTCAGCAAAGAAATCGGTCTATACGAACCGGGGTTAGAGGGGTCTTTGCCTTCCTTGGGGATCATGGTGATGACTGCCTCAGCCCAGGTTCCAGGTAAGGTCCCCAATTTGTGTACCTCATTACAGGCCAATAACAGGGGTGGGGTTAACACCAAAGCGAATGTTTTGTAGAATTTGGCCGGATAGCCATCCAGCCCAGAGGCCTTATTGCTCTTTAATTTCTTAATGGATTCCAGCAGTTCTGTGGCGGTGATTGGGGTATCCATTAATTGGCTGTGTTCCGCTGTCAATTTTTTAATGTTCCTATGGTTTGATAGATAGTTCCTAATTGACACTTTATCTGGCCTGGATGAAGTATATAAATTTGTGTAAAATTTTGTAAATACATTCAATATTTCGGGAGATTTAGTGAACATTTGTCCCTTGTCGTCTTTTATGAGTCTGACGTGCATATTTATTCTTTTCTCCTTGACCTTCCAGGACAGATAACGTAGGGTCCTAGGAGAGTGGTTCCAATACTTTTGTTTTAAATATAAGATGTTCTTTTGAATTTGGGACGTTTCAAGTGACTCCAGAGCTTTGCGCTCATGGAGCAGTTGTTTATAGGTTTTTTTGCTGCCTCTTTCCTTGTGCAAGCGTTCCAATTGGTGGATTTTATCCATTATGAGTTGCTTTTGGAGTTTTTTCTTCTTATTTAGAGAGGCAGAGAGAGCTATCAGTTGTCCCCTTAGTACCGCCTTAAGAGCGTCCCACACTGTTTGGGAAGATGTCGTGCCTGTTTGGTTATCTTTGAGATATTGGGCGATATCTCGTTCAATTTGTAAGACATTGTTTTCATTTAGTATGAGGTTTTTCTGAAACGTCCAATGCCTCTCTCTTTCGTAGGGCCTGTCTAGGGACAATTTGCACGTTACCCAAGCATGATCCGAATAATTTATGTCCCCTATGCTGGAGAGTAGCACTCTGTCTCTCAGATCTGGGGACACCAGGATATAGTCGATCCTGGTGTATACGTCATGGCGTGGGGAGTAGTATGTGTAATCTTTGGCCAGTTTGTTCATCTCCCTCCATATATCCACTAAGTGGAACCGAGTAAATAGTGTGAGCATCTGTGTATCACGATTAGGGTTCTTAGATCTTCTTGGCGCTCGAGGTGCATTGTTGAGGGGAAATGAGGATTTATCTAGGCCATAATGTGCTACATAATTAAAGTCCCCTCCCACAACTACTGATCCCTCCTGGAATGCTTCCAATTTTTGGAGAACTTCTTCCGTGAACTCCAGTTGCTGCGTGTTGGGCGCATAGACAGATGCCAGTGTAAGTAACTGCCCATTGAAGTGCCCCTTTATAAACAAGAACCTGCCTCTAGGGTCCCTTAGGGTGGCCTTGTGTACAAATTGGACCCTGTTTGCTAGTAAGATAGCCACCCCGCAGGATTTGGAGGAGCCTTTTGCGTGGAATTGCAATTTTATCCATGGGGCCTTAAGCTCCGCCTCATAGGATGCATGAAGGTGTGTTTCTTGGATCAGGGCTACATCTACATTCAGCTTCGCTAGGCTGGTCAGAACTCTCCTTCTCTTCACCAGGTTGTTTAAGCCTCTCACATTTTGCGAGACAATATGGACATGTGGTTGTGAGGCCATTATGGAATGGGCAAAATTAGAGTATCAGAATTGGCCTTTGAAGTGGTATGGAATAGTATTGCAGGACCAAAAGTGCAAGTATATATACCGCTAGCAGGTGTGTAATGGCTCCTGCTTCAATAGTTGATAATAGATATGAATTAGATGGCTGAAATGATCTAAGCACCAATTGAAGGGTCAATACACAAGTGCAGTAAGATTCAGGTAAGTAAATCACTGTCTGATGTTAGTTAATTAATCAATCAAATTTCATCACTGTGAAGTCAATCATGCAACAACTTCATTAGAAAGGAAAGAGAAATCTTATCACAAAACACAAATGCAATGAAATGTATAGCAAGTGTAAGTTAATTTACTGTGTTGGTAATTTTCAATAAATAATTAATCAACTCTCGCCCTTACCCTTTTAAAGTATGGTGATAAACAAGCAGACTGTCAGTGGGTAAAACCAATAGTTGTGATGAGCTTGCAGTCTGCTATGTTACCTCCCCTCTCAGATTATGGATGTATCAAACAGCAATGAGTTCCAAGTATATAATAAGCCAATCAAATAAGTACCAATTAATTATGATTTCTTTTTATTACCGTATGTAGGAGTAGATCAAATTAATAGATGTACCTCTTAACACTAAATCCCTAACTTGCCTTAACTACCTTAACAAAGTACTGGATATCAGTTAATCCTGGGTTTTCAATAAGTTATGTAGTTGATCAGAAATTAATTAAGCTTCTCCCTGTTATCAATTCAATTAGGAGCGAACTGACCCAATGGATTTGTCTCTAATTCCTAACCCCTAACTTGCCTTAACCGTCTATATCAACTATATACAACAAGCACCTAGCACTTTACTAAACTATTTATATGTCTAAAGGGTTGTAAAGAGAAAATTTATATATATATATCTATATACAAGTATAACAAGCTTGCCTGACAAGAGATGCACTGGGTTTCAATAAATCTTGGGTATTCAATAGATTATTCAAATGATTAGAAATTAATTAAGAATCTCTGTTATATTAGCCTAAGTAGGAGCGAACCGACCTAATGAATTTATTTCTAATATCTAACCACTAACTTGCCTTAGCCGTGTATATTAACTATATATAACAAGCACCTAGCACTTTACTATTGTATTTATTTTCCTAAAGGATTTTGAGAAAGAAGAAAATTATATATATATACAAGTATAACAAGTTTGCACTAATCAAGTAGGTAGTTCCTCAACGTATTGAGAACAAATAAGAGCTAAACAGTCCTCAGCAGCCTCGCAGATAGATTCTGTAACGAGGCTGCTGCAATAACACAGTAAGGAGGACTGTCTGTGGAAAGGGCAAATGGGGAAGCAGCCCTTTCAATCCCACCTCAACCACCCCCATCTGTTTGGAGAACAATAAGATAGGGACGTTCTAACACAGTAAACTAAGCCACCTATCTCATATGTGGAGTCAGATGTCTCGAACGGGTATTTTGCTGTTTTTCTGAGGAGACATCGGAGGGCTCCGCTTTCTCTTTTGAGAGCCGGTATCTGTCTCCATGGCAACCTCTATGCCCAGATCATGAAGGAGGCGAAGGCCGTCCTCAGGAGAGGAGATCAACTGTTGCTTGTCATTCACCTTGAGTCGCAGCATCGAATATCGGGTCCAACCGTACTCTATACGGGCATTTCTAAGTTCTTCAGTTACGCGCTTGAACTGCCTTCTCCGATCTAGGATCTCCATCGGCAGATCCGAGTAAACGCTAATCCGCCCTCCCCTGTAAGATAGGAACTTTCGCGCCCTTGCCATCTCAAGCGTTGTCTTCCTTAGCCTCCAGTCTGCAAAGACAGCCACAACGTCCCTGGGACCTTTTCTTTTTTCCAGATTTCTGGGGCCCACTCTATAGGCTTTGGTTAGAGACATTGCAGGGAATTCCTTCAGTTGCAGCTCTGCCGCCAGCCAGCCCGCCAAAAAGTTGGGGAGGTCCGTATCTATAGCGGCATTCTCCTCTATCCCCCTAAATTTCAAGTTAGAGCCCCGCATTTGGATTTCCATGTCTAGGATCTTGTTTTGGATACGGTCATTTTCTGATTGCAGGGAGCGGACCTCCTCCCTCAAGGCAGCATTTTGGTTAAGAGCCTGGTCTGATTTTAAGACGGCAGAGTCCATAACTATCTTAAGGTCACTTATCTGCTGAGATAATGGCTCCATCAGATGAGAAATTTTGTCAGAAAAGCTCAGTTCAAGCTCTTGCAGTAGGGCTTTCAACGCTGGGTCGTATGAGATTATTTGCGTTTTTCGCACCTCAGCGTTAGTCACCGCGGCCGCCATGTTATTGCTTGCTCCTTCCCCCTCTCCCTCCGCACCTTCAGACTGCGATGTTGGAAAGTAGCTCTGCAAACTTTTCACTGCCTTATTACTCTGCTTCTTTGAGGATAAGTCGTGCTTACCCTTCATGCTAAGGTGTGTAGAACGTTTTTTGAAGCGGTTAATGGGGATTTGAGGCGGGAGTGAAGCGGAGCTCCGGCTTCAGGCGTCCATTCCTCTCGGTGCCGACGCCACGCCCCCAGAACCCCCATTTCTAACAGAGAACCTGTTCAGTCCACTTTCCAGTTAGAAGTATAAGCCAAAAATTCCTACTCAACTCATTTCAGTGATTAGCTAATCCTATGCTACTACTGAACCCTAGGTGAGTCAATGAGTTGCCACATTAGCCAGTACCAAACTGAGGGGGAGGTGTGGCTTATTCAAATGAGCTCAGCCACAACTCCTCTGGCTGCTTATGAATCATGGGAATCAAGAGGGAATCCACACTATCATTGTGCCACAGCAATCATTCACAATCTAATTGGACAAGCCAATCAAGTTGCGTACTTTTGATATAGCACAAAAGTAGGACAATAGTCAATGATTTATGGATAAATCTAATTTTTTCCTTTTTGCATAGAAGGAAGTCAAACAGGAGGTGTCTCATAGTTCAGTGTACAATCGTGACTCCATCTTCCCAATGGAACCCCACAGTTCTGCTATTTGTGTCGGTATCATTATCTTAAAATAAAAAATGAGGGGTTCAAGCTAAGAAATAAGCTTGCCTAAGGGCATCTAATGAATTCCTGGCAGACCAGATTTCAGCTGGGGAACATCCTACATTCTTTGTCAATATGCTACATTGGCTATTCTGGTGACTTTCTCAACATCAACCACTTGGAGACTTATCCCAGCTAGCATTCCCCCCATCTGCCAGCAAGCAAGGAAACTTCTAGGGTGTTCCCTGGAGCTCTGAGACCTTTACCGCCTCCAAGGAAGCCATTCACATAATAACTTTGAGAAGCACCAAAGGCATATCATACCCTGCATGCCAACATTCCTTTGCTGTCAAATGCATATTTGAGAGAACTAAAAATGGCAAAGGAGCAAGAGGAGATACTGCAACCTTTACTTGTAGATGAACAAGGGTGGCAATTTTTTTGCTAATGTATGAGGTTTTGTGTGTGTGTGTGTGTGTGTGTGTGAGAGAGAGAGAGAGAGAGAGAGAGAGAGAGATTTGGCCAATTCACTGCCTATTCACTTTTGGCCAATTCACTTCATGAAACCATTTCAAGGGCACAAAATATTAGAGCTAGCTTTGTCCCTGATGACTTGGTTTGTCCGTTGGCTGGGAAGCCAGCCTCCTTCTGATGAATAAACATGAATGCATAATATATGCTTAACCCATCACCTATTGCACTGCCTGGAAGCATAATCTCAAAGAACAGTCAAAATCATTTTGGCTGGTTTCACAACTGCAGCTCTCAACTTCATTATACATGGATTGTAACACTGTCAATCAAACTGAGGATGTCCAATCAATATGCATGGGAGCAGAAAACAAAACTGCATTTGTTTTTTTAGTTGTGATTACCTTCTTGTACTGTGGTTCCAAATTGAATTAGTCTCCCTCACAGGTAAGTTTGCCTTTAAACACTGAAAGGATGAACCAGTCATGGATCTCCCCGCATCTCATTGTGTTAAGCCCTTAGGACTTCAGAAACTTGTGATGAAATCAGAAAAGAATGAAGGTAAGAGCTTGGGATCCAATCTTGCCATGTTCTGGACTGTACTTAGACCTTTTCAAAAACTCTTCTATTCACACACTTCTCACCTCCCAATCAACTCTACTCATATACATAGTCACCCACCACACCACACACCACCCACAGCATTCAGGTGCACAGGCCACACAACCTTGCACCCATCTCTTGAGACACGGACTCATGGCAGTTTCATCTGTGCGATGTCCTGAATTTAAAGTTGCATGAAGCCATAGCCTCATATAGGCGGGCTGCTCCCTTTCAATTTTTAATTTGTTTTCAGAGTTTGACTGTTATCCCACCAGAATCCTTGCTTTTTAGTCACCCCACACCAGTTCTTCAGGCTTTACTCAGCCAGATGTGCAGAGGGAAACTATCTTTGATATCAGACTAGGGAATCATGGGGTCTGGGGAGTGAGGTATGGCCGGTGCATGCCCAGTCGGGGGCTATCAGTCCACCTCACTCCCAGGTAGTAGGGGATGTTTCACACAGGGGTGTCTACCCATGTGGCATCCCACTGATGGTTCCCCCCCTCAGCAGGGGTCTGAGGGGGGCATGTGGGTCATTGGCTTGACAGGTGGGTCAGCCGATGCTAGGGTCCGTGCCCTATGTGCGCCTTTGCTCCCTGAGCTGTAATCTCAATAAAGTTGTGGCCTTCCTTACCTCCAGCACTGTGCCCCTGTGTTTTTGTTGCCATGCCCCCTCCCCACTCTCCTCCCCCACTGAGAACTCGACTGCAATCATGATCAGGTAACATGCATTCCAGAGGCTAGTTCACAAGGGAGTAGCCTGCTGCTCACAAAAAGTCTGGCACACCTTAATCAAGGCTTTTCTCTTTGGCTCTCCAAAGGTCCTCTCATACCCTGGCCATGATTGATTACCAATGTTTGCAGGACAATAACTAGGCACTTTAAATGCCTGGACGAAACCAACTTCTCAAGAAAGCTGATCACACAGGATAAGCTCATCTCCTGGACTATCAAATCTGGATGTGAGTCAAATGGAGAAACTCAACCTGATCTTAGTTGCTGCCCTCTGTTTAAACATCTTTTATTCTCAATGGGAAGAGTATCATATACACAGGGCCGGCGCACCCATTGAGGCCAGGTAGGCGGTGGCCTCAGGCTCGGGGTGCCGGAGGGAGTGCCAGAGGAGGCGTGGGGAGTGCCAGAGGAGGCTGCGCCACAGAGCTGCAGCCTCCTATCCCTCCTGCCCCGTGCCACCGCTGCTGCCAGCACACGCCCCCGGCCGGGTGCAGCCACCGCAGGTAGGCATCTGTGGCAGCACAGGCAACCGAGCGGGAGAGCTCGGAGGCCACCCATGCACCATCATAGCCACCCACCGCAGCGATCGGGCTGGCGGCAGCGCATGCGCTCCCATGATGATGTCGTGCATGACATCATCATGCAGGCCGGTGCACATGCACTTCTGTGTGCATGGGGGAATGCCCGGCCGTCCGTGAGCACCGAAAACCCTTGCACCGCCCCTGCATATACACAGACTTAAAAGGGCCCATGGAAACTGATGTCTAAATTTACAATGTGCAAAGTCTCCTTTCAGTAATATTTCCTGGCACAAAAAGACACATTTGAACTGAACATGATGTTGCTTCCAAAATGGTCGCACTACTCTTAAAAGAAATTCATCCAAATGATAATGTAAGATTTAAATAACTGATACCATGTTAGCCTCTTCTGTAAAACTTGTCGTTGATAATACACGTCACCATATCAACAATCCAAAACTATTTCAGCTAAAATTCCTGCTGTTCGTACAATGGCCATATATGCATTGCAATCCTAAACTGTGTTTAGGATGACATTGACAGAGACTTTCTTATTATTGCTTGTGAACTTCCCTAAAATAAAATTATTATTTATTGCTCATTCATTATCTAATGTTTATAGGATGGCAAGAATTTCATTTAGACTGAACCTTTGCAACTAGGTTGGGTTCTTTTCCAGAACTCAATAAACAATTTTTATTTTCTGAAGATTCACTCTTCTGTAATCTACCTACATGTAGCCTTATAATTTGGCACTCCCAGCCGGCAACAAAAGCCGCTACGGGTGGGGGCCGTGGTTTGCCCACCCGGAGGAAGATGAGGAAGCGCTGGCGCCCTCCCTTTTCCCGGGGGACACGCGTGAGGGGCAGAGTTACGCAGAGTGGTTGCCTCTGATCCGCCCCTCAGCGTCTCAGTGTGCCTCATGCTCGGGCAGAGTAAGGACATGTCCCTTCTCTCCCGGCTCGAGGGCTTGACTGCGAGGCTGCGGAGGAGTGATTGTCAGTGCTTCTTCCCTCAGCCTGAGTTGGAAGCTGTGTGTCAGTGGGGAGGCATCTGGCTGCTCGTGCCTGAGGTGCTCGGAGCGCTTTTATTGCCTCCTTTCTTCTTTTGTCCAGCAGGCTACAGGCGGTTTGTCTCCCTCCCCCACTTCTGTTTGTGCGGGCGGTCAGGGCTGCTTTCTAGGGAAGGAGTCCTCACCGGCCCGGCCTTTTCGCCGTATGGCCCCAGCATTGGGGCTTTGTGTCTTCAACAGCCACGTTTGTTTCACTTAGCCCCAGTGTTGGAGCTTTGTGTATTTTCCGCTGCATTTAGCAGCGCAGCTTGCCTTGGCTGGCAGGGTTGGCTGGTACAGCTTTACTGCGGCCGTGTGCAGCAGTTTTTCCCTCCTCACTTTTGTTTGTTGCTGCTTTACCCCTTGGCTGGCTCAGGTGAGCCTGATCTCATCAAATTTCTGAAGCTAAGCATGGTTGGCCTTGGTTAGCAATTGGATGGGAGACCCCAGCCAAGACTAGGGTTGCAGAGGCAGGCAATGGCAAACCACCTCTGATAGCTTTCTTCCTTTTTTGCTCGTGGCCTGTGCAGTTTTTGTTTGTTTGTTTGTTTTGTTTTTAGCCCCCACCTTCCTCTTTTGCCTTAACACAGCACATCGACTTTGATTCCCCCCCTTGGGGTAGCGGGTTTGTGCTTGGTGGTGAGGGCCCATTTATTTTTAGTTTAGGAGTCCCTCATAGGGGCTGGCTTGACAGCCATTTGGTTTAGCTTTGTCGGCCATTTTAGGGAAAGGGGGCTTGGATTGCCCAGGCGAACATTTTGGGGGCCAAGTCAGGTCGCCTTTATAGCAGGGGGGAGCGGGGCCTAGGGTCCTTGTATAAATTAGCAAGTTTTGGGCCATTTTGAGGGCACTTAGGGTGCCCCCCTTTTTTGTGTATTGGGGGGTGGTAGACATTGCCACACTGCCTTTTGCCCATTTTGGCTGGTATTTTGTCTTAACTTAGTTTAGTTGGGGTCAGATCAGCAGGGCCCACAGTAGAGGTTTGCTACACTGTCAGTTTGGTGTAGTGTTAAGAGCAGCAGAACCGCTGGAGTGTTTGGGGGGTGGCTATGCCTCCAAAAAAAGGAGCTGGCCCTTCAAAGGGCAAGCAGCCTGCCAAACGGCCAGCAAGGCCAGCCTCTCAGAGGCCCCTGGTGGCAGTATCGTCCTCTGATGAGGAAGACATGGGCCCTAGCAGGCAGGAATTGCTCGAGCATATTGCTGCATTGGAACAGGCCAAGGGTGTGCATGGCACTAACATTACTGCCAAACACAAAAAGCCAGTACATATGGCCTCTTCCACAGTCTTCTTTAAAGATTTGGTGTCTCGTATTTCTGTTCTTGAGGGTACGTCTGCCAGGAGTGGCCCTTCGGTGGCACCTGAAGGTGAGGGAACCAGTGTTCAGCCTTTGGAAGAAACAGCCACGGCATGTGACGACATGAGGTGGCCCTTGGAGCCTGGTCAAGTTGCAGTGGCCGTGCAACCTACGGAATCTGATGGTAAGGCAGCACTGTCCCAGCAGGGGAGTGTGTGGCCCTGGGGGCCCTGGGGCCGAGCCACTGCCCCCTTGCCCTCGGCTATGCCTCATGTGCCTTCCACAGAACCTGGTAAGTCACAAGTTGCAGGTTCTAGCAACCTGTGGCCCCAGTGGGGCCAGACTGCCTTTCCAGGTCAGTTTCTAGGGGAGTCCAGTTGGTCGCCCATGCCATCTCAGTCACAAATGGGTATGGGCTGGGTTTCGCCTTGAGGTGCATATTATGGTGCCCCATGGTCTACCTATGGGTCGGTACCATTTAGTGCACTCCCCTTTGGAGATACTGCCATGCCTCTTGGGGACCACCTTATGCCTGGTACCAGGGAGAAAATTCTAAGAGGGAAATATGTGGATGTGTTCACCCTCCTCTTTAGAGAATGAGAAAAGAAGGATAAGGAGGACCTCGAGGAGTGTGATAAGGAATGCTTGAAATGCCGCAGGGTAGACAGGACTTGGGCGAACTGGTTGCCAGGCTTCCTCATTTACGCGGGAGTTATTGCCAGAGCTCAGCCCTGGAGGGCAGCCCCCCTGTTCCAATATATCGATATCATTTACAGGGGTATTCGGACTTTGACAGTGCAGCTTGGCTGCAATATGACGAAGAATTCTGTATGTGAGCTGCCCTCAATCCTTCAATGCCATGGGACCAAATCCACCAGCAGCTGTGGCTGCAGATCATGTCCCCATTTAGGCCCAATGCTGGTGATCGCTCTGACAGTGGTCACCTGGTTCAATGACCCTCTGCGTCACCAGGCACCCACCCTTCTGGGAATCAGGTGCCTACGTCTCGCACGCTTTGTTGGGATTTCACATACCAGGGGGTTTGCAATAGGGAGTCTTGCAAATTCCGCCATGCATGCCCGGTTTGTGGGGGTCCTCATGCCTTTACGGCCTGTAAGCGGGCGAATGTGGGCAAGAAGCATGGTCCAGAGGGTGCTGGTTCTTGTCAACAGCAAGCGGGCAAGGGGCCCTAGCATTGTGTTCACATGTTCTCCAGTTGTTGCCTTCTCCGATGGTTAATGTTTGTGGTTTTTTGCCTAGGTTTGTTCCTGCTGCTGGAGAGGGTGTGGCATTGATATGCTGAATGTTTGTTGGTTCTTATTTTAGGAAAGACCCGGGGCTTCATGGTGTGCAGAACTCGGTTTGTATGGGCTGCTGCTTCCCTAGGGGCGGAGGAAAATGGACATGTTTGTTTGGGCCCTCAGCTGGGGGGTACCAACTAGCTTGTTGTTCTGCAGCGAGCCCATGGCATGGGTGCCTAGATGTGCGCAGTTGGGGGATTCAAGGTTTTCCCGCTGGGGGTGGCATAATGCTTGGTCCCAGTGTTTTGTTGTTCATTGCTCCTCGTCTGTGGTACATAAGGAGCTTGGACAGGGAACAGGGTATACAGCAAAGTCTACCATCTGCAAATATGGGCCGCATTTGCCAACCTCTACCGAGGGGATGGTTGGAACAACTATTTGGAGGAGACGCGGCAGGGGTTTGGGAGGCTTCATGCCTCTTGTGGGGCTTGGCCTTAGCGGTGCCAGGTTAGGAGCTGGGAAAATAAGCAGGCCAGTGACCACCCCTAGCATATCTCCATTGGTGGGGAATTGGGGTCTGTCAGGAGTGGCTGGCTGCTGTACAGCCCAGCTGCAAGGGCAGATGCCCTGGGGGGGGGAACCCCTGGACAAGCTGGTCCTCCCCTGCAGCTGTACAGCCAGGAGGGGAGCTTCAAGGGGGAGAACCATCTCGCCAGGCCGGCCGGGTCACAGCCATACCATGGATGGCTCGCCCCCGGGGCTGTTGGTGGATCGCCCAAACAGGGCGGGGCGGGGTCCTGGAGTGACCCCAGGGCCTGACCTGTACCGCTAGTTAGGCCCTTGCCGTGTTGACAAATATGTTGTTTTAATTCAATAAAGCGGCCCTTTAATCTCCAACACTTGTGTCTTCCTCTTCATTCCAACTGGGGGGGCGGGGGAGCAAAGCGAACCATTTTCATCATTGATATTTTAATGTTTAATATATCCTTCTTTTAAAATGTTGTATCTTACCCTGAGTCTTTGGGGGAGAAAGATCAGTAAAATAAATCAACACAACAGAATAGTACGGAAAGATTCATCTTTGATATATTTAGAAATTAAATGTGTGCTTTGACAAGGAGCTGAGCTGCTCGTGTCGAACTATTTTCATCCCAGAAGCTTAACTCAAAATCCCCAAAGTTCTCAATCAAGCTCATATACATCAATGTTTTCTTCAAATCCAAGAGGGCCTGTCTTTTTGTTCCTAGAATGGGGAAGAAAGCATGTCATTGGTGTTGGCAGTTCAGAATGGAAGTTCTCATTTTCTATGACACATCATCATGTCAAGAAGAGTGTTCATTTGAAGTTAAACCACGCTTAGCTTAACAAGTACCTCTGGCCCTACTTGTAGCTGTAATCCATGGGGTTGCTCACATGCACAGAATTGATTTATCTGCATCTGATGAATTGCAGTTGAACGTGAAGAACTTACTGAAAAGCCCTGCACTTTAGGAGATGTGAGATAATAATAATAATAACTACACTTATATACCACTCTTCTGGACAGATTAGTGCCTCACCCAGAGCAATGAACAACTTAGTGTTATTATTATCCCCACAATACAGCTGGGGAGCTGGGGCTGAGAGGGAGTAGCTTACCCAAGGCCACCTACTGAGCTCATGGCAGTAGTGGGATTCAAACCAGCAGAGTGCTGATTTGCAGCCGAACCACTTAACCACTGTGCTACAACAGCTCTGGTATCTATGGTTTCCAACTTCTGAAAATCCATTCATACATACAAGACTTGGTTCTGTAACAATAAAGTTAAGACAGTGAATGAATCAATTGTCCAATTGCATCAGATTGTCACTGCATCAAATACATCTTTTCCTGAACTGGTGCATATAATGAAATGTGTCTTCTGATGGGCCCGGAATACTGAGGTTGTATTGTAAATGGGACAGTTCCAAAGAAAGACACAGTGGTACTAGATAAATGTACTGTGTAGGATTCAACCAGCTTTTCGGCTGATGAAAAAGTAAGCAAAGGGCCCAGTCTGACCACCCTAAAAAAGTTTTGCTGTAGGTCATAGGACCTGCATGTAGAACAGCCATGTCCATTGGGGACTATAGCAAGGAAGTTACTTGGGTGAAATTGAGTAGAAAAACTGGCTGGATCTAACTCATAAGGTTCAGAGCAACAGACTGCTAGAAAAAGGAAGGATGAAACCAGGCATTCTGGGATCAATAAAATCATCTCTCCTCTGCAACAGTGTACTTTCCAGGCCAAACTTCCCTCAATACTCTTTGCTTTGCTCCTCTTTCATGCAAGAAGCTATATTAGTCCTGCTCCTGAGCAACTTCCTCTTAAGATGGGCAGCTTCTCTCTGGGCAACAGAAAAAAAGCTGAAAGTTAAGGATAGGCACCTGGGAAAAAAGAATTTTTTCAGATTTGGATTTTGGGAAGAGTATAAATACTGATATTCAAGGGTATTTGGGTCCCCAGATACCATTTCAGGATTCATGTTTGGGTCTTTTTTCCAGGATTCCAGAATTATTTGAGTTCCATTATTCCCTAGGGGGGACTATTTCAGGGGCCGGGCAGAAGTGGCTGTTTCCCCATTAAATGGCACCCAAATTGCCCAGGAGCTAGTGCTGCCGATTAGGATTTTGTGTATCAAACATCCTGAACTGTAAAAATCATGAGAAAAAAAACCTGGTTTTGAGCATTACTTGTGACTCCCTGGAATGGAAACACCGGTCTGGGGTGCTTGGTAGTCATGAAACCCCTCCCTCACAAAAGTCATCTTTTTCCCCCCAAGTCCCAGCATTTATCAGTAATGCAGCATGAGCTTGCGTTCCACTTTGAATTCTGTACTGAATTTCATCCTTCCAATCAGATCATTGCAAGGGAGGAGCAAAAAAGCACTCCCAGCCCATCTCAGAGAGAGTGGCTATTCTCCTTCCACCCTCTTTCCCCCTTCCTCTCTCCTTCTGGGCTACAGAGAGACTTTTCTTTCTTGTAAAAGTAGAAAATCCTAATGGGTTGTTTCTCCCTTCCAATCAGATTGTTACAAGGAAGAGGCAAAGAGTACTTCCAGATAATCCAAACTGCAAAGACCTGTCATCTTGCTTCCCTCCTCCCCCCATCCTTCCCCTTCCCCCCTCCTTGTAGGCTGGTAAGGTTTCCAGGTGTTCAGTATTCACCCGGACAGTCCGTTATTTTTGAGGGCTGCTGGGGGAAATGTTCTCTAAATACCAGACAGCTAATCAGCCAGCCCACCCAGCCTCCTGTGTAAGCAGTTGGCCTGGCCTTCACCATCTTTAATAGCCATTTAACATGGCTACCTGTGATATAAAATCACAAGGCCCCTGGATTTAAAATGGCAGTTTGGATTGCAGCCAGGGGAATTCCAGCTAACTGTTGCTGAGTCCCACCTGGGAGACCCATGTATGAAATGCTGCATGTAAATGCGGAGAGATCAGCAGTGATTAGTTTTGCAGTCTTCCCAGCCCCTGAAGGAATCCAGTGCAACAAAAGTCTCGCAGAGTCACCCCAACTTAACACATTCCTTTCCTTCCTTCCATGATGAGATCTCCTGTCCTTGACTGAGGAGCTAATCATATGACATTCATAAGTATTGACAATTTATTCCTGGGAAGGTGCATTCCACAACTAAATTATCAACTTAGCTCTAGTGGACTTCATTAGCAAACTGCCACTTTGTGCAGTGCTAAAGCAAACTCTGCATTCTCTTTCACACATCTCAGCAGCTACCAATCAAGGTAATCAAACCTTTTGTTAATCCCAGGAAGTGACCATTGGAGTCTTTCTTCTAGCACCTAGGTGGGCTATCCCGCCTCAGGGCACATTTTACCCTATAAAAGTAGTACCCTACCCTCATTCAAATAGTACACGCTTATTGGATCCAAAGCGCTGTTCCCTTGGGTTTGCCCTAAGCCTCTCGCTCTCCTGGCGTTTGAAGCTGCTCTCTTCCTCCATGGACTCGACCACTCTTTAGGATAGGTAGATATGCTTTACCCTCCCTTACTCTATTCCAACTTCTGCCTAGCTTCCTAGGACTCTGTGTGCATGTAAACATTTTATTAATTATTCCTGTGTGTGCGTGTGTTTTTCCTCTTCAATAAAAGTTTGCTCTTTGAATTTAAGCACCAGCCTCATTTGCTATTTTGGGAAGGGACTTCATAAAAATTGGTGGAAAAGATCCCGTAGTTACTGGCCTCTCACATAACTATCTTCCTTACCATGAGAGACTTTTTATTCTTGTAAAGATAGAAAAGCCTTGGCTTGCTCAGGGGCTTGTAGAATTCAAAAGCTTTGTCCAATCTGCTTAAAACTTTGAAAAACAGGCAGAAGACACTCCATGCAATTTTGATGACATTTAGTTGAACAACAGTGACTCCAGCCTCCTTGGAAGTCCCCCATAGAAAATTATGGAAATAAACAAAGGCAGAAGACCCATTCCCTTCTTCTAATGCATCATAGGGAATTTAATACATGCTTATGTAATCTATAGTTAATTCAATGCACATTATTTTTCTGACAATGTCATAGTGTGGAAGACAGAGCCCTCTAGTGGTCTTTGCATATAAATGCTGTTGTAAAGACACATGAAATATACTTTTTAATAGCATAATGTTGTGGATGACTCTAGTCAGGCCTGATGCAGATACAGGCATGCACTTAAAAATCCCTGAGGGTCTAGTTAGCTTTCCTATATAAAATAATTTAATTCTTGGCAAGACATATGCCACAGATAATGTTCTAGGTCCATTGTCAGGTATAGCACACAAGTAATACTATCATAGAACATCTTCCATTCTAAGCCTTTACAACGTAATTATTTCACATTCTTAATACCCACTGAATCAACAGAAAATCATACTATCCATTATGACAATAACAAAGACCATTAAGGAGAGCAATTACAGAAGTCCAAAAAAGGCACAATCCTTTGATACCTGGGGTTACATTAGATCTACATCTCCCCTCAGAGCCATCTCTCCCTCAACTCTCGCCACCAACTGTCAACTTCCATCTCCCCCCCACCAACTGACTCACTCTCCCTCCAATTACATTCTATTCCAGAACTGGCCCCTCCCCTCTGCAGCCCATAGAACGTTAACTCCACAAACAGAATGGTGTTTCTCCACACCTCCTCCTCCTTAGACTCTGAGCCGGAGGGGTATCCTCATTCAGAGAGAACCCTGTAGCAGAATCCAATTAGCCTGGGAGAAACCCATTAACAAAACATAACATGTGTAACAATCAGGAAGTTTCCCCAACCCACAAAGTCTGATACCCTAAGTGTCCACGTTCATTCTGGACAAAAAGTCTGCAATCATGTTATGCTGTCCAGCAATGTGCTCAATTTTGAAGTTGTATTCCTGGATCCTCCAGGACCACCTCTGCAAATTAGAATTGGTGTTTTTCATGGTCTGCAACCATTGCAAAGAGGAATGGTCAGTCAGGGGTGAACTCTTGTCCCCACAAATAAGGCTGAATTTGTCCAGAGCCCATGCAACTGCCAGACATTCCTTCTGCACTGAGGAAAGGTTCTTCTCTCAGGGAATAAGTTTCCTATTCAGGTAGGCCATAGGATGCTTTGTTCCATCCCAGTGCTGCATTAGAACAGCCCCAAATCCATAGTCTGAAGTATCTGTGGCAACAATAAACCTTTTATCAAAATCAGGGGCTCTGAGTATCGGCATAGAGACCAGAACTGCCTTCAGCCACTCAAATCCACCTGACAGCTAGGAGTCCAAGCCACCTTGTCTGGTGTTGGTTTCCTGGTGAGAGAGGTGAGTGGAACTGCAATCGCTCCAAAATTTGGGACAAA
The DNA here is from genome assembly GCF_028583425.1 of Eublepharis macularius. NCBI lineage: Eukaryota > Metazoa > Chordata > Lepidosauria > Squamata > Eublepharidae > Eublepharis > Eublepharis macularius. The sequence goes on from NC_072790.1 coordinate 214,171,453, forward strand.
CTGTCTGTAGTAGTTAGCCAGTCCTAAGAAGGTTCTCACCTGCCTTTTAGTCTTTGGGGCCTCCCACTTTTAAATAGCCTCCAACTTGTCCCACATTGGGGTGATTCTCCCACTCCCCACCTTATGTCCAAAGTACACCACCTCTGGCATTCCAAATTAACATTTGTTCAGCTTGATGGTGCTCGTCGTATGGCCTCCAACACTTTAGCTAAATGTTCCAGGTGCGAGTCCATGTCCTCAAATTTAGGTAACATCGAAAGGATATTTTCCTTGTCATGCCTGGACATTCCCGTAGACCACACCAGTTCCTCCCATTGTGCAGGCTCTGAGAAGTGCGCCAGAACGTCTAAGGGGTCATCGTCCAGCATCTCATTTTCTCCTTCCTTTCTAGTTACCTGCAACACCATGGGCCTCTCGAGAAATGGTTTCAGCATATTCACATGCACCACTTTAGTTTTGTTTCCAGACCTCTCCATAGCCACTGCATATGTAATATTGTCCAGTTTGTCCACAATTACATGGGGTCCCTCCCATGCAGCTTTCAACTTATTTGTGCGAAGGGGCAGAAAAACCATCACCCTGTCCCCTATCTCAAAAGTTCAAGACCTCACTGTTTTGTCATACCAACTGTTCTGCTTACTTTGAGCTTTGGCCAAGTTCTCTTTAACAACATGCATCATCCCCTTTAAATTTTCTCTGAAAGATAGTATATAGTCCACCACCGATTGCTTTGCCTTTGGGATTTTCTCCTCCCATTTTTCCTTGACCAGATCTAGAGGTCTCTTGACCTTTCTGCCAAACATAAGTTCAAAAGGGGAAAATCCTGTAGATTCCTGGGGTACCTCCCTATATGCAAATAACAATTGCAGTAATTTTTCATCCCAGCCTTGGGGGTGAGTCTCCATATAAGCTCTTAACATTCCCTTCAATGTCCCATTAAACCTCTCAGTCAATCCATTGGATTGAAGATGGTAAGGTATAGTTTTCAGGTGTTTCACCCCACAGCATTTCCACAAACACTCTATCAGTTCAGAAAAAAAGTTGCGCCCCCTATCTGTCAGAATTTCTGCAGGAAATCCCAGTTGACAAAATACCTTGATCAGGGCTTCGGCTATCACTGCAGCATCAATGGAGGCTAGAGGCATTGCTTCTGGGTACCTCGTTGCATGGTCCACTAAAGTCAGAATAAACCGTTTGCGCCTCTGAATAGGCTTTGGGAATGGGCCCACTATGTCGATCCCTACCCATTTGAATGCTTCTCCCATGATAGGAAGGTACTGTAAAGGAGCCCAGGCTTTACACCCACTCTTGCCCACCTTTTGACATGTTAGGCCTGACTTGCAGTAATCCCTCACATCCTGTGCCAGCTTTGGCCAGTAGAAGTTCAGCAAAAGTCTTCATGTGGTCTTGGCAACTCCTAAGTGCCCTGCACAGGGTATGTGATGAGCCAACTCTAAGAGCTTGGGCCTGTATTTCTCTGGAACCACAAGCTGTTGAACTGCTTCCCAAGACCCTTTTCTATTAGGTGGTAACCTGAGCCTATATAATCAACCCTGCTTCCATACCACTTGCTCAGAAACGGTGTCTGAGAACTCCACTTCCTGGTTCCTTGCCCCATTGTGCAGTGGTTCCAGACTAGGGTCTCCTTGAACCTCTGACAGAAACATTTCTGGATCCCCCGGACTTTCTACCATCTGTTCCTCTAGACCACCTCTAGTCCCACTGTTTCCAGAACCCTTGGCAAAGATTTGGTTGGTGTCCTCAGTTCCCTCAGTTGGGTTTTTAGCATTATTCAACTGACCCCCTTCCAGTCTGGAAGGCTCCACAGTTTCCAGCTGCTCTTGGGTGGAATGGCACCCTTCTTCCCCTTTGAAACACTGTTCCTCAGGGCTGGAGATTGGCTGGTTTTCCCCCTCCTGGGAGACTACCCTCTCCTCAATCTCTGTAACCTGGGTCACTCCCACTCTTAAAAGATTTGGCTTCTTTTAAGTTGTTTTCCTCCTCCCACCTCCCTCTGAGGGTTTGGCTGCATGTTACTGCATCAATGGTATATTGGCCAGCCAACAAATCCCAGCCCAATAACACTGGAACCACCTGTTCCTTCATTACTCCTACCTCCGTGAGACCTACTGACCCTCACCATTCCACTGGTATCCGGGCCACAGAAATCAGGTGGTCTCAGAACCCCCTGGATTCTGTATGCCATATCAGGGACAATATCAGTTTCCGACACCAGATCTTCCCTCACCAAGGTTACCGAGGAGCCCGTGTCAGTATGTCCCACCAACTGGTCTTTCAATCTTACCAGTTCTACAAAATCACTCCAGTTTTCTGCTGGCTTAATTCAGGAAAAGAGGCACTCATGGCTTACCACTGCCATCTTATTCTCTTTCCCCTTTTGTGTAACTGGTATGTTTGAATGGGGTTTGGAGGTCTTGGTTTGCAACTGTGAGCAGGCTGACTTCAGGTGCCCAGCCTCCCCACATTTGTAACACCTGTGAACCTGGGGCCATTTCCAATTTGTCAAAGCAGGGGACTTCTTACCCTCTGCCTTGGCAGATGCCCCTTCCCTTTTTGGAGAAGGTTGTACTTTCCCACCCCTCTGGGAACCCCTCTCTTCCCTTGCCAAATGGGAAGTCCTCCAATCCAACCCCTCCCTGTTCAGCACCAGCTTGTCCACCAGTTCTGAGGCTTCTGCAACAGTTTTTGACTTCTTAACTTTTACCAGGCATTTTAACTCCTTGGGGATTTTAAAGTAAAATTGATCTAAAACCAACAACTGAAACAAAACCTCATAATCCTGGTCTTTTGCCTCCTCTGCTCATCTCCTCCCCAACTCATTTAGCTTTACCCCAAATTCATAATATGATTTACATTGTTGTGGGGCCAAGCCCCAAAACTGCTTCCGAAAGTGATCTGCCCCTAGTTTAAATCTTTTAAAAACAGTGGCTTTATATGCTGCAAAAGGTATCCTGCCATCCCCCGTAGGCATTCTGTGGTAAATAGTTGCGAGTTCCCCAGTTAGGATACTACAGAGGTAAGACATATAGTCTTCCTCTGCAACTCCCCACTGCTTGGCTGCCTTCTCGAAGTTGGAAAGGTATACAGAGAGGTCTTCTCCCTTCTTGTATGCCACGAAGTCCTTGGGGGTGACTTGTATTTTCTTGTTCTGGGCTGCTTTCAGTTGCAGAATCTTGAGCTTGTGTTTCCATTGCTCCTCCCACTCCTGCCTGCAGGTCTCTGCCTCTCTTTCTTGCTCTTGCCTGCGGATCTTTGCTTGCCTCTGCTGGAGTTCCAGTTCATGTTCTCTCCACTCCCTCTCAGCCTGAATGTGCATCCATTCCAGTTCCAGTTGCAGCTGGAAGTTTGCCTCTGGCTGGTTTAGGCGCACATCTACAGATACCCCTGCCTGCTGGTTCTGGTCTATCAGGAGGGCTTGCAAATCTGCCACAGTCATAGTATTACACTCCATATTCTGCTTGGCACATTCTTCCTGAAGCTGGGGTTTTGTCATCTTTAAAAAGTCCCATATTGTGGCAGGCTCCATCCTAACTAACTTAACCTTTCCCTGCTTCGGAAAACCTGAGAAAATAAAATAAAGCTTCCATCACTATCTGGTGGGTTCACCAATTTTAAATGTCTGCACTTTCAGACTTTTGGCTCAGTTTTCTTTCCCTCTGTCTGACCTTATCCCACCACTGCCACCAAGATGTGGTGAAACGGGGCCTTTCCTCCCACTGGTAGACCCCGCTCTACCTACCCCTCCCTTTTCGCCTGTGGCCAGGCACCTGAAGGGGCTGTCTCCTGTCTCTGGGTAGTTGCTGCCACCACTGTCCCTGTAGTGGGTCCTGATTAGGCAGGACTGCCTCCTAACCTCCCTCCTCTGCTAGTGGGCCCAAGCAGTTGGAGGACTACATGGAACAGAAGATCTTCCTTCCTTCATAAATTCCGAAAATCATTTATGTAACTTCTAACTATACACAGGCAAATATACAGTGAATGGACAGAATAATGCAACATAAAAAGAAATCCCTACTCTCTCTCCCTCTGCTTCTCTATACTCATGCCCTAATTAGATGTTGTGTAGGGCAAGCACGATCCTTTGATACCTGGGGTTACATTAGATCTACATCTCCCCTCAGAGCCATCTCTCCCTCAACTCTCGCTACCAACTGTCAACTTCCAACTCCCCTCCACCAACTGACTCGCTCTCCCTCCAATCACATCCTACTCCAGAACTGGCCCCTCCCCTCTGCAGCCCATAGAACGTTAACTCCACAAACAGAATGGCGTTTCTCTGCAGTGATTACAAGTTTCTCAAACTTACGAATATCATTTGGCCCTCAACCAATACACCTATCCTTGAATTCTATTCCAAACTTCTGTGAAGTTAGACATTCCTGCCATTCTCAGACACTCTTGCTCCTGGGCCTTACTACATTGTATATAGTGATAGAAGTTAGACGGTTCTTCTAATCTACATGAGGCCATATTTTTTTTACCACACATGCTACTCAAGCAGTCTTTCTTTCTTTCTTTCTTTCTTTCTTTCTTTCTTTCTTTCTTTCTTTCTTTCTTTCTTTCTTTCTTTCTTTCTCTATTTATTTATTTATTTATTTATATTCCACCTTTCTCACTGAGACTCAAGGCAGATTACATAGTGTGAGATTAGTACAATTAATGGCAAGGACAAGGGCAAGCATTTCCATACAGTTTCAAGAACATTTCCATAAACAATGTCATAGGGTAAATGAATATTGTTTCAAGAACATTTCCATGAATGATGTCATGGGGTAAAAGAATATAAGTTTACAAAGATATAGTATTAGCAAAGATCCAGTATGGGGTTGAGGAATTGCTGAAACAGAACATAATCAATTCTAGGACTTATACTGAACAACATAAAGCACAGGTAGGATATTTAAAGCAACATATACTATGTAAGGTAACATTAGGGCTCTTTTTCAGTGGGAACGCAGTGGAACGGATTTCCAGCACTTCTTGAAAATGGTCACATGGCTGGTGACCCCACCCCCTGATCTCCAGACAGAGGAGAGTTTAGATTGCCCTCCGTGCTGCTCCAGCGGCGTAAAGGGCAACCTAAACTCCCCTCTGTCTGGAGATCAGGGGGTGGGGCCACTGGCCATGTGACCATTTTTGCTGAGGGCAATTTAAACTTTAAAAAACTCCCCCCTTGTTCCAGTTGACCCAAAGTGATGTAATTGTGCGGTCCTGAGTTCCACCACCTCTTTTCCCAGAAAAAAGGCCCTGGGTAACATAATGGTAAATTTTATTGTTTCTAACTCATTAGCGAAACATTTGGGATCCCTTTCCTACAATACCACCCTCTTAGCTGAGAAAAAAGGCCTTTTTGAATAATTCAGTTTTGCATTGCTTGCGGAAAGCCAGGAGGGTGGGGGCTCTCCTGACCTCCTCTGGCAGCCTGTTCCATAGGGTAGGGGCCACCACAGAGAAAGCCCATGTATGGGCTGCTGTTGATTTTGCCAATGTACAGGCTGGCACCTGCAAGCGACCCTGTTCAGATGAGCGAAGCTGCCATGGAGGGACATAGGGAGAGAGGCGGTCCTGTAGGCAGGTCTTTTTTTCTGGGAAAATAGGTGGTGGAACTCAGTGGTGGAACTCAGGACCGCACAATGACATCACTTTGGGTCAGCTGGAACAAGGGGGGTGTTTTTAAAAGTTTAAATCACCCTTGGCAAAAATGTTCACATGGCCAGTGGGCCTGCCCCTGATCTCCAGACAGAGGGAAGTTTAGATTGCCCTCTCTGTCTGGAGATCAGGGGTGAGGCCACAGCCATGTGACCATTTTCAAGAGGTGCTGAAACTTCGTTCCACCGCATTCTAGCTGGAAAAAAGCCCTGATTGTAAGTATGCTGGACCAAGGCCATGAAGGGCTTTGTATGTAGAAGTGATCTTTAAAAACTGGAGAAATAAAGATGCAAAGAAATGCTATCCCCTCCATGCCTTGGTTTGCTCTGTCCTGGGGTACTTGCATCTGTGGAGAAGCAATCAATCACTTGTGTATTTTCATTGACCTCAAACCTATGCTGAGCTCCTTTGCAAAACAGTGACATTGTAAGCAGTAAAACCATGCTGACCAGCCATATTCAGAATTCATTAATGAGAACAACAAAGGATAGAATTTAGTCTTCAACTAATTAATTTTGGAAGATAGAGTTAAATGTGTTGCAGAGGAAATAATTACTGCTGCGCAGGTCTGATATTGGAATGTAAGAGACGACATTCATAACTTGAAAGCTGAGTGTGTGTAAGTGCTGCTGCATAGCGCACACACACACCCTGCAAAGTCCCGCAAATGGCTTGCCAGTCAGCCAATCCAATCACTGATAAATCAGTGACATATTTTGCACCTGGTGATTATGAGCTGCCTGTTTCCAACCCCCAGAATGATTATTCCCAGGGCTGCAGGATCCACGCAGAGGAAGAGCTCAATGGGCTGGAGTGAGGGTAGTCATAGTCAAGGGGAAGAAATTTAGCCTACCTCACTGGAAGAGGAAGAAGGACCCATTTCGCCTCCCTATCCTCTGGGCAAGTATCTAGGAGACACAGGTTTGGATCCCCACTCTGCCATGGAAGCTCGCTGGCTGACCTTGGGCCAGGCACACCCTCTCAGCCTGCAGAGGAGTTAGCCATGTTAGTCTGTAGCAGCAAAATCAAAAAGAGTCCAGTAGCACCTTTTACATCTCACAGCATTGTTGTGAGGATAAAATGGAGGAGGAGAATGATGGTGAACCACTTTCCATCCTCCTTGGGGAGAATGGTGGGAGATACTGTAGCAGTAGGCACGTGAATACAATTGTAGGATACTGCCTGGTAGATTTTAATGGTAACATATTTCAGTGTGTAATCTCAGAGGTTGTCCCCTGCCACAATGTTTATTGGAAACCTGTTGATCATCTATTCATGTATTAAATGTATGAAAATGCACAGGGCCATTTACTTCACAATGCCAATAGGAATGTGAATAATATCTGTCTAGGAGACTTTGCTTGGTATATCTGTCATGTTAGTAATTATCCTCAACTCTATGCCAGGACAGTTCTGATTTAGAAAAGTTTACTATGTGGTGTTCATGAACTGATTTGAACTAGCAAGAAGGTGTACCTAATTGAGATGTTTGTTTTGAATGAACCAGCTGTCAGCTAGGGATGCGTGCAGACATTTTATTCAGGTTCAAATCTGGTTCAATTGGGTCTTTAATAATTTGGTTCAGATTTTTTAATATTGTAAGGGCATATGTTCTGATTACTTGATTCAAGTATATTCCCATCTAGAATTTACCCCCACCCATCAGGAACATAGTCACAAGAATAGTATTCCCTCACCCAAAGGACCTCCATTTTCTCCTCCCAAAGTGTTACCCAAATTGCCCACACATGTGGTGTCCCTCGGCACCAGGAGTGTCCTCCATGTGGGTCAAGTGCACACAGACATACCCATGGGTTAACTTTATTAAAAGGGATCTGCGGCCCAGTGTATACCAGGGTCCCAGATCTGGGCAGCGCTAATGAGTAAAGGAATGCAAACATGCAGCCTGTAACTGATACACATAGAATGGCTTATTAAAGAATTAAAGTTACAGAATAAATGGAATGAGGTAGATGCAGTTGATAGAGGAATATATGCAAAAGAACATATTAATACAGTAAATGGTCCAATTCAAGGAGCGTCAAAGGAAAAGTGGCACGGAGCTAGAGATTGGCTAGCGACCTTGTGAGGCAGAGTTGGTGGAGGTGTAGCAGTAAAGATTGCTGGAAGATCTGCTCCTAATCCTACGGGTTTTTGAGGCTACACATATGCTCCAAATTTGCGAAAAGTGGGAGGAAAAGATGCTAAATGGGATGCTCCTCAATCAGGACTGGATTGGAGCCAAAAAGTCTAAATGTCATTGGCGGAGGTTGCTGATAACAGCTTGGCAGGAAAGTAACTTCCCAAAATAAGGGGAAATGATTGATGTTCATAAATGTCAGAAATGACAGCTGGCAACAGAGAGGTGTCAGGGTACCTTTTCAAAGGTAGATTGAAGGGGACAAGCTACTTTGACAAGGATCAGCTTTAGGAACGGAAAATGGCTAAGTTATATTAAATGCCCGTGAATGGGTGTGAGTGGGTTCCAGGGAAAACACATAGATCATGGAATGGGATTTCTTTTTATGTTTCACATGTTACTCTTAGATTTCCAGGCAAATCCTCACAAGCTTTTGGAACTACAAGGGAATCAAACAGATGGGAGGTTGCTATTTATTGGGGGGGGGGGAGGCTTTGAGGTAGATTTATGCTTTGGTTTCCAATGCTGAATACAAAAACTGCTTAAACTGAAAAATATTTTTTTAAAGCAAGGTGATTTGTTATGTCTTTATCTGATTTGCTATCAGATATGTGAGCAATTACTTGATGGATTACTTGTTGGATATAAGTCCTGAAACAGTGCTTAAAATTCTAAATTAGCTCTTACTCAAGGAGGGAGGGGAATCCCTGTATGCAGAAAACTAGTATTTAAAGGAAATGCCAAAACTAGACGCTATTGCAAACAAGAACAGCACCCTGCATAGGGACCCTTATGTTTGTACACTCCAAAAGACCCTCTGACTAAGCTGCTAGAGGCCTGGATAAAATAATCCTGTTTACTATCAAAGCAGGGAACCCTGAACTGGCATTAATTTTCTCAGGAGGACATTCTCACATGGGAGTAGCCCGCCTGCTGGAATACTCCAAAGAACACACTGAATAAAGTCCTTCTGTCTTCAGCCTCTAGAAGCTCCTTCACACCCATGGTCAAGAGTCATTGATTCAAGCTTGCTGGACAATAACCTGAGACCACGGAACCCTCTTCCCTATATGCTCTTCCCTATACACTAATTTATGAACTAGCTCAGAGAAGGTCATGTCCAGCCCAAACCATTGTCAAACCATTGCTCAGGTAATTCAATCACCCCACCTGAGTTCTTCTGCTGCACCTTGTTTTCCGACCTAGCATGACTTCCACCAGATGTGCACCTTTCTGCACCTCATCCTTCCAAACCTATATAAAGGGCATCTCAGGCCCTTCCATCTTTTTAGCTGGTTCTGCTTCTAAACCTTCTTCCATGGAAGTTGCAGTACTCCCCTCCCCCTTCCAACTTTGTAGTCGGTTCTGTGCCCAAACCTCCTTCCCCAACTCTGCAGCTGGCTTATTTCCCCATTCTTCACCCTCTTCATTGAAACACCTTCTTTGATTTTTGGATCATCACTTGGATCCCCAACTCCATAGTTGGTTCCCATTTTGGATTTTTCCTTCACCCAGGAGTTCCAAGCCCTGGACCAGCTTCTCCTCCTCCTGCCCCAGACCTCAGCACAACTGATGAGGAGTGTGAAACTGACAAGGAGTGTTCATGAACTGGCAAAATAACTGGATTTATGCCAGTCCAGCATAACCAAGCTATGTTGGTTCACATAGAAGAACGCTGGATACAATCTGAGCAGTCGAACTCTTCTGGGCTGGATTATTCAGCCGTAGCAGGCAGTTGTCCTGGTGATACGGGCTGAACTACACATAAAGAGGATGCTGTGCACATTACAGGTCGGATATGTGTACCAATTTGGGTACTCTCTTCCTGACATCTGCTTTTCTATTTGGAGGGATTTTTATGTATGTATGTATGTATTTTTGCATAAAGGAGCATTCAGTCATGTGAGTCTCTACCTGAACTTTGTTTTATCTTTATCCTTTTATACAGTACTTTAAACCACTGTGGCTTCTAAAGGCAGATTTTTTTTTAAGATTTCACACACCTTAAAGATAAAGTGCTACAACAACAACAATACACTCTGGATGAAAACAGGTTTTAGAAAACCTAGATTAAAGCTTCATTAACTGTGGGAGGGGGAGGAAGCAAGGTATAGCCCAATCTCATCAGAACTTGGAAACTAAGCAGGGCCAGCCCCAGTCTGTACTTGGATGAGAGACCACCAAGGAAGGCTGTGGTCTCTGCTCCTTACTTGCCTTGAAAACCTCTTCATGGGGGTCACCGTAAGTCAGCTTCATTTAGGCAGCACACAGTGTTTTATCCTTAAGGTGTATAAAAGCTTTCAAAAAGCCATTTGCCAAAGTGGGTATGAAAGGGGCCGAAGTCTTAACTGTCTGAACAACAGCTGGACTGCAAAGAGCAGGGCTGAACTTGTGCCCCTCCCTCAAATCTTCCTACCCATCCTCCCTGCCCTCTTACCCCCTCATGTTTCCCCACACTTGCTGTTTCCAGTTCCCCATCCCGCCCTTTCCAGTGTCCACTTTCTCTCCACACTCTCCCCACACCATTCATACTCTTGTCAGGCACCATTTTGGTTTCTAGAGCTGATCAAGTTCACAGATGTTGCTATTATGGTTGGGGGGTATTAGCCATCCAGTTTTTATTTTTAAAAAACTTTTTGTATTTTCCTGAAATGTGTTCTTTTGCCCTTTGTGGTTCTGATGTGCAGACTGTTTGAACCTCTTGAGGACCACCTGGGGCTCCCAGGTAGGAGATAAAAGGACACACTTGAGAAAGCTTTGCAGCTTGACATGTTTTGCAGATCATGAGCAATGCAATAGAAAATGTTGGGAATTAGTTCTAACGTAGGCAAGTCTGTGAAAAAAAATACTAACCTTGTGAAATACAAACTCCCACATTTGGGCAATGATTTTGGTGAGTGGCAAAAGAAGGCAAAATGTATTTCTGTTTAAAGTGAGGGGCAACAAGCATTGCTTATTTATTTGTTTAGATATTTATACTCTGCTTTTCTCCCCAATGCAGACCCTAAGCAGCTTATGACATCATTCCCTACTGTTTTATCCTCATAACAACAGCCCTGTAAAGTAGGCTGAGCTCAGAGATAGTGACCGGCCCAAGGTCACCCACAAACATCCATAGCAGCTTCCAGAAGCAAGTTCACTGCAGCTCTCCTCTGTCTGTCTGTCTGTCTGTCTGTCTGTCTGTCTGTCTAAAATATTTCAACCCCATCTTATCTCCTTGGATTCATGGTGGCATTTATAAGCATGCCCCTCCAATTCATAATGTTTGGCTGCTGCAAACATGGGGATATGTGTCTAACACAAGCAAGATAAACTGTGAATCCGTTCTAAGCTGATATAAAAAGTTCTAATGCACACTTCAAATCATGTCCCATTGCCATTCAGAGTTCAGCCATTGGCACTCGTTCAGGTCAAATAATTGGAAAAGAATTGTTGAGAGATGCTAAAACCGCAGCATGGTCAAATCTATTGAAAAAGCCAGGTAGTTAGCTTTGAGACATAACATTTTCTGATTTCAGCTTTCCCCCACAGAGAGGTCTATTAGACCCTGAAAACTAACATGAGAAGTCGTTAAATATTCAACAAAGAGACCTGTGGTCACTAAAAGATTAACAGATTTATAGTGGAATATTATGCAGCTCTAATCTTTGAAGCTAAGAGCATAATAAGTCTTTGTCCTTCAAATGCCACAGGACAAACCTTCTGGAATTTGTCAAGCATTGGCACTCCTTTCTCTGCAATACTACTCATGTCCACCGGGTGGAAGCACTGTTTTTATTTTTTCATTTCTGTCCAGCACAGACACTATTATCAAACTATCCCACTGAAATAACTATGAATAGCATCAGTACAGCATGTATGTTGTCTGAATACTTCTGCCCTCCCCCACACCCCAAATTGAAAATCAGCAGGCCTGATCCTGTTCACACAGTCAGTGGGTAATATATGAACATACAATTGTGTGGCATTACACTTCCTTTGTTACACCTTTTGTTTTGATACTGTAATCCCATTGCTTGCAGAGCTGTAGATGTCCAATATGCTGACCTCAAGAGAATCTTCCCCCAAAGGGAGATTCTGCATGTACTGGTGGAGGGGAAGAGAAGGGAGAGAAGAAATCTATCTTTGCTCTGCCAGACACGGTACCTTGCACATGGAATGAATGAGTGTGTGAATTCACCATTTTTACTAAAAATACCCTCTGTGCATTTGTGAGTGACATGAGCTATGAATGACCAGGTGTGTGGGGAGATAAAGATGCTGCTAACCACTTGCAATACAGCTCCCCTTGCCCTTTGGTAAACCATATGCATGTATGAATGTGATCATGTGTGTGTACATAAGAGCAAATATGCTGTTGTGCTAGACATGCAACCATCCAAATTATGACGAATGGCTCAGCAAATACTTGATCCAATCATTAATAAACTGGGGACATATTTCCAATGGGCAATTATGACACAATCTGAATCTGCAGGGGTTTGGGCATCTTCAGGGGCACCTTGCCTGTGGAATGCCCTCCCTCTTGAGACCTGCCTGGCCGCCTCTCTTATTTTCCTCTAGGTGCCATTTTTTACCGAGGCGTTTAACTAATCATTTAAAATTGCTATTCAGGTCTGCTCTAACCTGTGTTTAATGCCATGTTTTTACGTGCTGCAAGTTTTCCTGTTCTGGTGAGTATCCTTGTTCCAGCTTGTCCCCCTCACCCTCCACGCCCCACCAATGGTTGTATAGTTTCAACGTATTGTGTTAGTTGTGAGCCGCCTTGAACAGGTCTCTGAAGAGGCAACATCAAATAAATCAGAAGTAAGATCTTGTTGTTCAGCAGGGATTTGACCCCACCATCAAATCCTCCCCTCTATCCATTGCAGCATACTATCTCTTTCTGCCTCACTCCCAGGAGAGAGAAAATAAGGCAGCTGATAGCAACAATATTTGTTTTCCATAGTCCATTAGTAGCCTAAAAGCAATTCAAGCATGATCCCCAAATCTGCACCCAGCTAATTAAAAATAATGTCTCCCATCTCCACTGATGCATCTTGCATCTGGAACCGGCCAGCTTTTGCAAACAAGGGGGGGGGGGCAAGCAATAGGACAGATCACAATAAATCTATGCCGACAGGTACAAGCAAATTGTTCTATAGAAGTGACATGTCTCGCTGCTTAAATGTCTACCACAAATCCCACAGAGGCAGGGTAGGATTTAATCTAATTGGCTGTGCCACTTCCTTATGGCTTAATGCGAGAATCAAAGCAATTACATCTGACTGTACTTAGCCTCGGCGCTGAGGATCTGTTTATTAGGCTGCTAGAATCAAGAGCAACCAGAGGTTGGAAATAATTTGGCTACTTCAGTTATGTATGTGGCCTGCTTTGTGGTTACAATTTTCAAATTGCAACTGATGAGGTGGTAGCAAAGAAAGCACATGTAGTTAAGAACATCTGAATGGATTTTTGAAGGGGAGATGGTTTTCTCTTTCCAGTAATCTCATTTTAAATATAATCTAATTTTTAAAAATATAAGCATAAGGGCTCTCTTTCTCTCTCTGCCCATTCTCCCTCGGGTCTTTGCTTCCTCCCCTCATTCCTCTAAACATTTTTTTGACCAGTTTCCAGTCCTCATTTCCAGTCCTCACTTCCTAACCCATTCTGCTAACCATATGCTTCTTCTACCTCTTCTTCTCTAAGCTTTTCTGCATGTATCAGTCCTCTCTAGTATCTAAGTAGCACAGCCAATGGATAGCCATGGTCTTTTCTGAATTTTGCCCCATTTTTCTGTGACATTAGAGCAACTCAGCCAATCACTTCCAGAAGTAAGCCTCATTACCTCCTATAATTCAATGGATGGAGAAGCTTACAATTTTATCTACATTCAACTGTATGGTATAGAGACGACAACTGCAGACGGAGATTTAGTTATAGATCTTAGGAAACCTTTATGTGTAGATTTCTCACAATTGTTGCCATTAGAGATGAGCAAGAACCAAAATACGAACCAAAGTTCATCACGAACCACGCTGGTTCGTGGTTTGTGAACCGGTGGTTCGTCAGAGCCCATTTCTGACGAACCGCCACAAACTTTAGGCTGGTTCGTTTGGTTCAGTTTTTGGTTCGTCACTGCAGACATACTGGCACTAATCAGTTTCCTAGGCAATGTGGGGAATGGGCTTTCTACCTTCTGCTGCTCTGGAAGTTACATTTTCACGTACCAAATGAACCAGTTCGCGAACCAAGGCAAGTTTGTGAAAGTTCGTGGTTCGTGAAACACAACGAACCACAAACTGCACGGTTTGGAATTTTCCCGGTTTGTACCTATCTCTAGTTGCCATATGTTTTTCTGTTGTGCATGAGGCTTATTTTAACCCTTCCCCCTTTTCTCTTCTTTTCAAATAAAATAATTTTTTTTAAAAAAAATCACTTTCTCCAGGGACTCAGCAAGGCTTTAACCTATGCCTTGGGAAACCAAGATGATTAGGAGTTTGGAACATCTTTCTTACAAGGAAAGGCTGAAGAGATTGGGACAATGAAGCTGATGGGCACTAGATTCTGGATGGACAAAAGGAAATGCACGAGTGATTAAGATGTGGAATTCACTGCCAGAGGATGTAGTGATGGCCACAGTAATAGACACCTTTAAAAGGCGATTAGACAGATTCATGAAGGATAGCTATATCAGTGGCTACTAGCCATAATGACTACATTCAGCGGGAGTAAACCTGTGAATCCCAGGGCCAGGAGGCAACATCAGGGGAAGGCCTCAGCCTCTGTGCCCTGTTGTTGCTCCTTCATAGTAACTGGTTGGTTACTGTATAAGACAGGATGTCGGACAAGATGGGCCACTGGTCTGATCCAGCAGGGCTCTTCTTACGTTCTCATAGGTTAATGAGCCGCCACAGAGTAAACACCAGATTAAATCTTTGGATAGAGCTTTGCTCTTCTTACATTCTTACTTTTTAGACCAAACAATAGATAGAAGTTTTCTGCACAGAATCAGGCTTTGGTACACAATGTACTCTTAACTTCTTCAACAATGTTCTTATTTATTTATTTATTTATTTATTTATTTATTTATTTATTTATTTATTTATTTATTTATTATATTTCTTTATAACATTTTTTCTGCTGTTGGTTTTATAGACTCATTTGTATTATATATGTATGCATGTTATATGGTTTTCATGTGCAATTATCTATAGTACAGTATACTATTTATGCATTTAACAAGTGGGGAAACCATGAGGACTCACAGAGGAGGGTGCATCCTATACTGGCCCACGTGGTCACCATTGTAATAAGCCTCCTCCCTTTGGCACCCAGGTGACGGCAGGCTGCACTTAGAAAAGAAACTGTATTAGGAGTACTTTTCCATCCAACCCCCATCAAGTGGCCAGTGGTAGCAGGAGGTAGCAAAAAGCACACAGGAAGTCCCAAGCTTCCTTCCCTCCCCCAGCTGCTGCCTACCATCTCATGACAGAGGGGATACTTCCAGTGTGCATTATGCTCCAAGTCCAAACTCCCCTCCCCATCAATTGGCCAGCAGCAGAAGGGGAGGTTCGGAGCAGACTCACAGTAACAGAAGGATGTGGAAGCTTCAAGCAGAAAGTGTCCACTCTTACCATCCCCTAGTCACCCATTACTGCTTCTTCCTCCTCCTGCCCTTCCCTGTTCATGGCTGCATCCACTTTCCCTGCCCACCCACACATGTGTATGCCTTCTGCTCCTCCTCTTGGGCCGTGTTCAGAATTCAAAAGAAAGATATCCTGATCACCTGTAATTCTCTTTTATTGAGGCAAAAACGATGCTTGAAGGTGCATACAGTTTATGGGGGAATTTATTGTCGAAGGGGAATTTGTTGCGAGGAAAGAAAAGACGGTGTGATGATAAAGAATCTTGAGTTGAATTCACGCAAGGGAGACGAGAAATTAAAATGGGGACTGTGGTGTCAAAACAGCAAGAATGAGAAATTAAACATCATTGCTAGGAAAAGGATATTGGAAGCAGATTCTGCAAGAACAAGGGGTAATCACAGGCACCATCCTCCTAAAAGAAGTATTAAAAGTTAGACATCCTTTAAAAATAATACACTTGAATAATTTCTTTACAGCATATGTTTGCTTTCTCCTATATTCCCATGCCGTTCGCTTCTTTCTTGATCTCTGCAGCAACTGCAGTGCTCCAATATTGTTCTAACAACAGCCCCCAGTCAAGGGCCTTTTAAATACTATTATGCTTCTTGATGTCAGCTTTAGCTCTGCCTCCCAGCTGTATTGTTGAGAGGCCAGCACTCCCACCTGGAATTCTCCTTTGTTTACGCTGAGCAGCTTCATGGCTCATCCTCTGCTATCTGAGTCACAGGTCTGTTGGGCAAGAAGAGGTCTTGAATGCTTAGCCAACCACCAGCCGGTTGGACAGCTCCCATGCAGCAGAGGACACATGGCTTTCTGCAGGGGTGATCCACACGAGCTAAGATGGACCAAGAAAAGATGGGCCAAAAAGGCAGAGTTTGGAAAGCGAGGCCCAAAGAGCTGGTGGCATTGGAAGAAGAATATCCCATAGGTCCAGGAAGTCTTCTACACTGATGGCAGGGAGAAATGGGTGGGCAAGAGATCTTTAACAACAACAACAACAACATCTATTTATATACCACCCTTCAGGACAACTTAACACCCACTCAGAGTGATTTACAAAGCATGCTATAATTATCCTCACAACAATCACCCTGTGAGGTGGTTGGGGCTGAGAGAGCTCTGAGAGAGCTGTGACTGACCCAAGGTTACCCAGCTGGCTTCAAGCGGAGGAGTGGGGAATGAAACCCGGCTCTCCTGATTAGAGTCCTGCCCCTCTTAACCACTCTACCAAATTGGCTTTGGTAACTGGGGACTCATGGACAGCAGAGGACCAAGAAAGCAGAGCAGAGAGGGATGCTGGATTTTATATAACCATTTCATCTGTCTCGCCAAATGTTTGGCTGTAGCTCTCTAGGTATGCAATTAATTGCTCTGCAAGTAGACTCTCCAACCCCCCCCCCCCCACCACCAAATCCAGTGCTCGATCTTAAACAAGAGAGAAAAGCACATCAAATGTAATGTGAGGAGTAATGAAAGACAGAGATTGGCAGAGAAGGCTTGGAGGGGGGAAGAAAGATAAAAATAGGACAAGGATGGGATCAAGAGAGATGACAGTGAGGATACAAGGAAGAAGAGAAATTTGAAATGGAAAAGATGAGGCTGGAATATGATTTCCAGGGGGATAAAGAGGGGCAAGCGAGGGTCCTCCTGGGTCAGCCCATGCATATTTAGACAGGTATAATAAGGGGAAATTGCTTCCTCATTACATGGGAAATGAAATGATGTTGATATGTTATTGCAGTCTTTTTTCAAAAAGTGCATGTGGATTATAATTGGTGAGCTGAACTGTGGGCAGCACAGTTCAGACCCTTGCTCAATGGGAAAACCCCAGAGACCCTCGCCGGGCTAGCTGATAATGACTGTGGTGACTATCAAATCATGCAATAAGCCCTTTTGAGAAGGTATGAAGTTGACCCCAGAGACCTTCTGGGTTATTCTTCAGGTCTCTGAGGGAAGGGTCTGATAACTCCTTTCCTGAGTCGGCTACAGGAATGACAAGTTGATTTAGCAGGTTGATAGAAGGTGGGGGGGGGGGGGAGGAGAGAAAGAGAGACAAAGGGTGACTTATACTACAGTTTGTGAAGAACTTGGTGTCTGTCAAAGAGGAATGTCCCTCTATGAATCCTGGCCAAGGAATTCACTTGCCCCAACAGTAAGGAAGAAGATGCAAACAAGATGCCTGATGCAAACAAAATTGCAGAAGGGTCCACTTATGATTTTTCACTTTTCAGTGACTACTGACCACTTAAGGCAAGATAGAGACTATGTTGAGTTTTGAATCTTCTGCTTTTGAAACAACTGGCTACCTAAACATGAGAAGGTGCAGGAGCAACCAATAAAATGCAACAACAATCAGAAGGTTTTTCTGAATGAGGAAAGGTTAATGAATTTTAAGGACTGGTACAGGATTATAAAATGATGCATGCTCTGGAGAAACTAGATAGAGAGAATTTTTCCTTCTTCTCAGAGAATTTTAAATTTGGGGGTCACCTAATGGAGCTGATTTCAGGCAGGCAAAAAGGCCGATTTAGCAGTTCTCCACACAGTTCTTAGGGAACTCATTGCCACAGGATGTAATCAGGGCCACTAGCTTCAATCGCTTTAACAGGAGACTAGACAGCCCATTGGGGAGTAAGTTCAACTCATATTTATATACCGAATAAACTTAGGAAATGTGCGGTCCTAAGAAGGGGGTGATAGTTTTGGATGACTTTGAGACAGAGAACTAACCAATTTCTCTCAGAGGACAGGTCTGTCAGTGGCTCGGAATGGTGAGATGAAACCTCCATGTTCAGAGGCAGTGCAACTGTGGATCCAGTTACCGGGGCTACTGCCTCCAAAGTCTGTTTGTGGACTTCCCAGGTACATCTTGTGGGAAACACAGTGCTGGACTAGATGGACCCTTAGCTGCTTTAGCAGAGTTCTTATCTCATGTTGTAGGTGTTTTGTGGCTTTCTACATTTTTCAGCCATTACTTTGTTGTAGATTTAATGAAGCTGTTTGAGGAATCCCAGGAACTGGTGAAGTGGGGTGAGAAAACCACTGATAACCGCTGGCTTAGAGTAGAGTGGTTTTGCATATGATTGCACTGCGAGGTCTGGAGGCCTTTGCATACCTATGCTAGCTCTCATCGCCTCTTCCCCATATTATCCAGCTCACCCACAAGGGTCTCATCTGGCAAGGCACTGCAGTTTAATCTCCTGTGGAAGGGCAGTATGAGCCTAGAACGTCACAGGTGTTGAGGTTGATTTTATACTGTTATATCTGGCGCACACGAGGGGACATAAAACATAATAAAGAGACAGGTGCACATTACAAGAAGTAGACAAAAGTAACAAACTCCTGCTGCTGCTGTAGTCAGTGGATGGGGACATACATCCCATTATGGATATATTTAAAGTGTCTGATTTTCAGGTATCATCTGCACTTCGCCGCAGGCCTGCTTGCGATGACTAGCAATGCAGTCCTAACCAGAGTTATATCATTCTAAGTCCATTCAAGTCAATGGGCTTAGAAGGGAATAACTGCATTGGATTGCACTGTCCAGACAGGCTGCAAGGACGCAACACTCGCCCACACCTTCCTGTAAGAAATAACTCTGTAGATAGGAATGGTGCTCTCGTCCTTGTTGGTTTCAAGGATCGTGCCTGTCCTCTTTGTACATCTGTAACAATTTTACTTTGCTTTATATTATACAATTACATCCCCTCTGAATGTGTCCTCATTACCAAAAAGATGGCAATGTCTTCTCTCAAACAGAGATCAGAAGGACAAGAAGATAATACCAAAGGTTTTCGCAGTTGGACTAAGATGAACTCTGTGGTCTTAGTCTGGCCATTAAAATTCAGTCCTGAAACAACACTGGACTACTTTCTTATTTGTAATTGTAACCTATATGGGGCTCTAGTCTTAATTTTCTCCCCCTCCCCCAAACTCCTAATGTGAAGTGTGTTGATGTAGCAAGCACACTTGGTAACTGTATACAGCGATATATTTTAAAGTCTTTGCTTCTCACTAGAAAAGGAAATAAACAAACCAGGTCCTCCTTCCATCCTGTGAAGGAAGCAGATCACATCTTTTGCCGCTACATTCATAATGGTATTCTAGTATTTCAAAGTCTATCCACATAAGCCAAGAAATCAGTGCTACTTGTGGCTTGTGTAGCTCCACACCACGCCCAAAATAATGACCAGGATTGAATCTGTCCAGTTAATACTTTTATAATCACACATTATTAAATTTAATAGATTATTCCTGGACTAGTGTGTCATTATGAGTGTGGTTCAAAACACACAATCTATGAGAGAAGGGTTCATATGCTACCTTATCCTTGAGCTAGACATTATGGGGGACCCTCATATATTTAAACACATGTTTATTATTTATTTATTTTATTTTATTTGACTTATATCCCGCCCACCCCACGAATGGGCTCAGGGTGGCTGACATCATCAATAAAATACAAGTTAATAGTCAACTTTAAAAACACACTTAAAATTTAAACTGAAATACTCCAGGCACCATTATATATAGGTTACTTTAGGTACTAATTAAAAACCTACATAGATCATAGCTATGGGCAGTCATAGAAAAGGTGGTGATCTTAGATGGAATAAGGGGGGGGGACACCCGCTGGTCCACAACCAAAGGCTCAGCAGAACATCTCCATTTTGCAGGCCCTATGGAAGTGTAATAGGTCCCGCAGGGCCTGGATCTCCAGTGGGAGAGCATTCCACCAGACTGGGGCCAGGACAGAAAAAGCCCTGGCCGTGGTGAAGGCCAGATGGATGTCCCTTGGGCCTGGGACCACCAGGAGCTGTTTGTCCACAGAGCGCAGCGCCCTGCAAGGGATGTAATGGGATATGAATCAATTCATATCTAAAGTAGGGGTGGCAGGTCATGTGATCTTTTTAAAAAATGAAAACCAGAGCACATGGGCTAGGGATATGAATCCCTGCTGCCTTTCTCTTCTTATCTTGCTTCATTCTGGCATGTATGGGTTTTTCTCTCAGTCTTGACTCAGAGACCTGAAGTGAGCTGCAGTGAAGAAAAAGTGGGGTAAGGTTACTTCTACATGCAAGTTTTGCTCCAGGGCCTGGTAATTTCTGCACTAAATTCCTATGTATTGTGTGTGTGGGGGGGGGGGGACCCAACTCTACTTGAGTTTAACATCTGACCATGCTCACCTTTAAAATCTTTCAGGGGAAGGGAAAATGGTACCTGTGTGTGTGCATGTAGGCAGGAGCCCTTTTGTCTGTCCCTGCTTTCCACCCAGTGTGCTTTTGCAGATAGAAAGAAGCAATGAGGGTGGGCTCTTTCTCCTATTCCATGCATCTCCTGGGCAAACACAAGGAAAAGAAAGAGCCCGCCTCTCATGGCTCTTTTCTATCTGCAAAAGCACACTGGGTGGAATGTAGGGATGGACAAAGCCACTCCTGCCTCCATGCACATGTGGGGTCACTTTTCCCTTCCTCGAAACCATTTTAAAGATGAGTGCAGTCACACATTAGAATCATGTAGAGTTGGGGTTTCCTCCAATGACATATAAGTTTGGTACATGTGTGACCAAGCCCCCAGTTTGGCATTCAAATTGCAACCACAGGTTTAGTATCCACATGACATCACTCCTTACTTGTACTCTATCCAAGTTTTCTCCTGCCTTCTACTGATCTTTCCCAAATCTTGTTTGATATGTTCTTTGGGGAAATATTACAGTCAAAGATATTTGCATACCATGTGGATGGGAAGATCACATGTTAGCATATCCCATCTACACAGGCACTCTTTTCCGTACCCTACCCCACCCCCAAGGCTGCCATCTCTGCTGAGCCACTCGAGAGCTTTTTCTGCCTTAAAAAAAAAAAAAAACTCAATGACTGACATATTGTTGCAACTGATATGTCAATTACCAATTTAAAGCTACAGTAGTATGTCAATTACCATTTTTTTAAAAAAAACATCCACAGGAAACAGCAGCTGCAGGTAGTAACTTAAAGCAAAGTGCAGGGATGAACACAGAGAACTATGACCCATAGAGAATTGTGTTGTGTAGAAATAACCTATGACAGGTTACAGGGCAGGACCTATCTCTCATTGCCCACACACTCCAGCAGTTAAAAAAGAAAATAGACCCCAATGTTCTGCTTTAGATGAGTAGGCACATGAAGAAATAAATATATGTTGATCCACCCTGGCAGATATAGCTTGACCCTTAGCATCATAGGAAGTGGAACTATTACTGGTATCATTTAAACTGAGCTATCCTCTTTACACTATTTGTCATTTTCTTACTCTTGCCCTCCCCTTCATGACTGGATCATCTCATATAATTTTTTTGAATAGGGAAGCTCCTAGCACACTCTAGCTCCTCCTTAATAGTAGTATAAATGGTAAGGATCTAAACCTTCTTCGCGCAGTTAAACTCCTGCAATGTTGATTCACAACATCTCACTTTTATGAGGATTTCAGAATTTGTTGCAAATTGCTGGTGATCAGTGAAGGGGGGTGGACTTTTACTCTCATCAGTGTGTACTGTAAATCACTGTAAAGGGGGGAGGAGGCTGGACTTAAAACAGAATATCTATGAGTAAAGAAAGGGGAATTGGTTAAGTACTTTGGGGGTTAATACTTGTGTCCTGAACTGTAAATTTTATGGCCAAATGCAAGTGATCCACGGTCTCATTTATTATTGCAAAAATGATTGGAACTGGAGCTCATGACACTATTACCCGTTAGGGCAGATTTATTGAAAATTAGCAATTCCATTTATAACTATGAGATTTCAGGGATTATTCTGTTGTAGAGTGGGAAATGGACAGATTTACAGCCTCAGTGAGTCTAGTTGTACCCACTAATAGAGCGAGTGAGAAAATTTAGAGGTTTGTACTCCTAAAGGAGTTAACCTTTGGGTAAAGACACATTTTTCAAGTGGCTCATGAGAAATTATTGGGCCCATAAATCGTCACTGCCAGAGCATGAAAAACAGCCACAGTGCAGCAGATTTTATTTTGGGGTGTTGTTGTTTGCTGGGGTTTTTTTTGTGGGAGAGGAAGAGAAAGCAAAAAAAAAAACCCAGTTAAAAGAAATCATCCTGCTTTTTCTTAACTTGACTGCCAGCCAAAAATTCCTTTCAGTTGTAGGAAACAGGGCATTAAATTAGGGAAGGAGGACTTAGATGCCTCCCTCCAGTTTAGACCTAAGAAAATAGCTTAGACACGTTCACTCCTGTCACTCTTTGGGCTGGATTGCAGAACATTTTCTGTCCAGCCTTGTTCCAAAAAGATACCTACTATCTGCAGAAGATTTATAGTACCGTGCTAAGGAGGTCTACTCAGAATCCTACTCCCCAGTAGAGATGGGCGTGAACCAAAATACGAACCAAAATTAAGCATGAACCAGGTTGGTTCGTGATTCACGAACCACAGTTTGTCAGATCCCATTTCTGACGAACCGCCATGAACTTTTAGGCTGGTTCGCTTGGTTCATTTTTTGGTTCGTCTCTGCAGACAGCCTGGTGCCAATCAATCAGTTTCCTAGGCAACAGGGGATGGACTTCCTGCAGACCTTCTGCTGACCCGGAAGTGACCTTCTGCTGGCCCGGAAGTGAAGATTTTCTGACCTGGATATGACATTTTCACGAACCAAACGAACAGGTTCACGAACCAGCGGCAGGTTCATGAAAGTTCGTGGTTTGTGAAATTTGACGGACCACGAACTGCATGGTTCAGTTTTTCCCTGGTTTGTACCCATCTCTACTCCCTAGTCTGGAAAATGGCATGGAGTAAAAGCATAAGCCTTTTTCTGCTTGTAAACTGTGGTCCCAATCCAAACCAGGCCCCAAGTGCCTGAGAATAGAGAACTTCCAAGTTGGGGACAGAGGAAGAGAGGAAGCAGGGAAAAGCCTGCTAGCTGGCTAGCAGCTGCTGAATAAGATCAGATTGATTAGATTTCTCTTTTGTACACAGGTATAACCTGGGCATGCCAAGAGGTGCAAAACTTTGGGAATCAGTAGAAGGACTTGTCCTATGGCTCTTAGCCAGTGGGTAGTAGTCGAGGGGGGACAGAGCCCTGAATTGGTTTAATTGTCTGTACCACTTCAAATAGCTGGTAGTTAGGGGTGTGCATAATGAAAATCATGAGCTGTAAAAATCATGAAAATTACTGTTTCCAGATCTTATTTGTGATTCTCTGGAACAGAAATGTTAGTCCTGACACATTGGTAGTTACAAACCCCTTCTTGATAAGAGTTCTATAGAAAGGTAAATTAAAATAGTGATTTCAAAGTGCTGTTTGTTATCTACTATAACCCCTAAATTTTTCTTGGCAGTGCCATTTAGTCAATTATCCTCCATCTTTTAATCTAAGTGGTGTGGTAATTGGGACTGTATAAAATTAGCCTGGCAAAGGACTGAACTGTTCTTCTCCTTCTGATTTTTTCCCCAAATACCCTCTGTGGTAAGACATCTCATGATTTTAAGATGAGAAGCCAAATGTATTTGGTGGGGGGGGCGTCTTCAAGGATAAATCATACTACCCCCTTGTGGAAACGTTAACTATTTTTTAATGATGAGATCTGATATTTTAACAATGCAATGGGGTTCGGGATTTGTTGTTTAAATATCTTCGACAGCATGTCATAACAAATTAGTTTCTCAGGGTTGCCAATTTGGCAGACAAACCTGATTATTTCCTGCAATCACACCACATATGTGCACAAGATTATAATTAATGACCAGGGATGCTGCATTCACTTTAATAATGATCCTGCAGCATTTAGGGGACTGTTAGAGTTATTGGCATTTGTGCCTTGTGGTGAAGAGGGAAAGGGGAAATGAATACTGATAGATCTATCAGTGTCATAGAATCTGATGGTTCCCCCAATTTTCCTTCTAAAGAGGAGGATACATTGGGGAGTTTTTGACAAAGCATTGACCGTATTTTACACTATTTTTGTTGATGTATTTTGGATTCCAAATGTGGTTGATATTGTTCTGTTGGGAACTTAGTGGAGCGATTTATTTATTCCATTTCATGGTAAAAGCTATAATTTCTCTCTATTAATTTTTCTAATTGTTGAGAATTGCTTTTTGGAATAGGATATAGCATTGGACTTGGAAACTTCAGCCATAATCTAGGATCAGTCGCCACATTAAATAATTGTTAATAAACAAAACAAACTTGAACCTGTACGCCTGAAACATTTCTGTGCATATCCATACCAATCCCTTCACCAAATATATCCCTTTCCTGGTTCTGAGGAGGCATAACATGAGTACACCACAGTCTATGAGCATATATACTCTGACATGGGTATCCCAAAAGGGATACCCATTTGATTTATTACTTTTCAGACTTTAATCTTGATTGGAAACAAAACCACACTTTGTTCTGCATTTGAAAATATTGCAAAAAATGGTTTTCTGAATTAAATTATCTCTCTGTTCAAATTTAGCTAACATAAAAGTGACCAGCATAAAATATTCACTAAGTGCAATAGGTATTTGTCTGTGATCTTTCGCTGTGGCTCCATTAACTTTCAGTTGACTCTTAGCTTAAGATTTCACCTTCCTAAATTAAGTACATTTGCCTTTCAAACCTTTTTATACAGATGTTTGATTTACACAAGAACCCTTGCTTGCCTTCTGCAATCTTGCTCCCATTTCTTAAACTAATTTTTTTTGCAGTGTTCCTACTTTGACATTCCTATTTTGACAGCATAAAATCACCCTCGCCAGCAGAGACTTAACTAATTTGTCCTTTAAAAACTGGGACAATATGTTCTGTTGTCCTACATGATTTGGGGTCTCCATATCTTACACTGCTTAGAATCACAGGGTTGGAAATTACCTCCAGGGTCATCTAGTTCAACCCCCTGCACAATGCAGGAAATTCACAACTACCTCCCCCCTCCCACACACATACACTGAGTGACCCTTGTTCCATGCCCAGAAGATGGCAAAACACTGTCAGGATCCCTAGATGAATTGGCCTGAAGAAAAGTGCTACCTGACCCCAAGGTGGTGATTGGCATTACCCTGGGCATGTAAGAAGAGGCCTTGAGAACTAAGCACGGCTTCTTTAGGGCCTAACTATATGATGCACAATTCTTGAGTTGGGTGGGGGTCCACCATAGGGTTGCCAACTCTAGTTTGTGAAATTCTTGGAGATTTGGTGTGGTGTCCGAGGAGAGCTATAGAGGATGCCATCGAGTCCATCCTCCAAAGCTGCTGCATCCTCAAGGGGAACTGATCTTTGTAGCCTGGAAATTATCTATAATTTCAGAAGTGCTCCAGGTTCAGCCTAAAGGTTGGCAACCCTCCTTTGGCTGCAATGGTAAGTGCTGCTTTCTTTCTTTTGCAGGTAACTGGCATTGTGATTCTATACAGTTAGTCCAGTGTAAGCCCATTGAAATGATAGGTTTGTACTTTTAGACAGATATAACCAAGTTAGGGTTGACTCAGATCATGCTGAGTGTATGTTCTTATAATGGTACCGAAGAAGCAGAAATTATTTTGTAGCTTCAGTCTATAATTGTTTGGAATTCTTTGTTTCATAGAGGAAGAAAAATTACATGAGAACTCAATAATAGCAATTGAGTTGTTTCTTAGGCAATGGATTTGCTCACAACTGTAATTCCCTAAATATAGTTTCAATAATATGGAACTGTACATTCACAAGAAATAAACATATGGAGAAAGTGAAGAAAATTGCAGCATAAATGGCTCAACTTAAAGCAAATGTTTCTGATCAAGTAAAGTCTCTTGGAGTAAATAGTCATTTCATTTGTAGATTCAAGACCAGCAACTGTGTTTTAGAAAGGCTTTGTTTCTTGTGGTCTCTCAGAGAATACTCCGTTTCTCTCAGTCAAGTAGTTCTTTACTGTTTTTAGCCTCTTGCAAATAAATCACAGAAGGTACATCTCTGAAACCATTTAAATCATTTGAAGCATTATATTTTTTAAAAATCAAAATTAAAACTGTATCAACAGTGAAGGTGTCCAAACCGTTCTGAGAAATTTCACGTCTTAGGGAAAATATTTTGGCTTCCCACTTAATTCCTTTGCTATTTATCCTGAGGAAAAATCTCCAAATTTGTGGCAACTTTAAAGATATTAATTTCCTATAAGTAAAAATTAGCATATTAATTCAAAGCTAGCTCTTCTTTTCTCTTAACATTAGTCCTGGATCTAGAATCTCACAGTCTCCCTTATATTTCCATCTGCGTTACTTACAGAAGCAGAATATGAGAAAGAATTTTTTTTTCCAACTATGGAAATAAAGTTATTGTAACTAGTTGTAAAACTAAAGGACTACCTTTTTGGTAGGAAATCGTTTTGAATTTGTATTATGTGATGATCACAAAGATAGCAGTATATTGTTGGAAGTACTCCCTCTGTATGGTAGGTAGGATTACCAGGTCCCCCAGATCCCAAACTGGGGGATGGGGTGGGGGTGGGACATGCACATCAAGAGTACTCACCTCGCTCCAGAGCACTTCCTTGTTTTGCCAGGAATGATGTCATTCCCAGCGTGACAAGGAAGTGCTTCAGAGTGTGGGAGCGCACTCTAAAGCACCTGGGCCCATTCCTCCCACACTTTCCCCCCCTGCCAACCAGGTGAGAGGTGGCAGGGGGTGGAGACTGGGAGCAGAGGATCCCGTCTCCACTGGTGTACAGGAAACCCTAACAGTAGGAAAGGGAACAGGAAGGGAGGAGATTTGGCCTGGTCTTACCAAGGCCCAAACTACACATTCAGGTTTCTGGTTTCCTTAGTCCAGCTTGAGTTCTCCACAGCTACATAGCAACTGTGGGGAATGGCTTTTTTAAACTAAAAGAAGAGCCCAAAGGGTCTTAGAATGCTACCACAGGGGTAACCAGGGCTCCTGCCTTAACCATTTTCCTGCCTAGAAATAGCTTTTGCTGTTCCATGTGCACAGAATGCTCCATGAGAAGGAGTAAAAATAGGGAAATAACTCCCCCCAGCACTATTCCTGCATGTGAAAGTTGATTGGGGCAGGGGGCAGAGCTCCTTTTCCCACGTGTTGGTGTTCTGAGCCCATTTGGGCTCTCCTTTATTTTTAAAAAGCCATGAATTTAAGTTACCCAACTTGTTAAAAACCTGCAAGTTTAGTTTGGTCCTGAGTAAAGATGGGCACGAACCGGAAAAAAACTGAACTTTTACCTTTCCTAGCTACTCTGTGAGAAGCTGAGGGTGAGTGGGTTCTGTGTAGCTTGCTAGACAGTGGTTCTGGTTAAGTTCTGTGTGGGGCTGTTGGGGACTGAGTGAATTGCTGTTGTTTGTTGCTGGTTGCTGTTGCTCTTGGTTACAAGCCCCGCCCCCTACTGTCCTGGGGCCCTGCTGGGCTAGGCAGGAAGTGACCTTTTGAAACAAAAGGCTCCTCCTCACCAGAGGCAAGAGCTAAAGGGCTCTTGGCCTGTGGCTCTTAGCCTGGGGATCTGCCTGGGGGACCCGAAACTCTGCTGGGAGTACTCTGGGTATATATTTGGAAGGCAATCATGTCTACTGAAGCCCCTTACGCAGTCACCTACATGGAGTGTGCCATGTTTGTTTTCCTCCCAGAAGAGAAGACAGAGTTCACTTGCCAGAAGTGTAAGCTGGTCAGACTTTTGGAAGAAAAAGTTCAGAGCCTGGACGAGAGGATCACCACCGTTCAGGAGATCAAGGAAGGGATTTTATTGACAAGAGCTTGGGGGCTCTGCACAGCCAAGAAGAGGAAAGTCAAGGAGAAGAAGAAAGAGTTGATCTCCCTTCTGAGCCTCCTCTCAGATCTATGGTACAAACCCAAAGACATCAATGAAGAAGACGCTCTGGTCCACTTGAGCTCAAGAATCGTTTTGAAGTGCTAGAGATGGTGACGGAGATGAGAGTAGAAGGAGAACCGCAAAGACCTGGAAGAGGGTGTGCAGAGGACATGGGGCCACACGGAAGTGGGAAAAAACAGAAGGTGGTAGTCGTCGGGGACTCTCTGCTCAGGGGTATGGAACGCCATGTCTCTGGGCCAGATCCCCTATTCCGAGAGATGTGTTGCTTGCCGGAGACCAGAATTCAGGATATTACCGACCGACTGCCGAAACTCATCAAGCCTGCTGATAAGTACCCGCTTGTGTTGATTCATGTGGGAACAAATGACATGGCTGCAAATACTGTTGCAAGAATTAAAGAGGATTTTGAAGCTCTTGGAAGGCAGTTGAAGACATTGGGGGCTCAGGTGGTATTCTCTTCTATCCTTCCAGTCACAGGAAGAGAAACGCACAGGGAGAGGACCATACTTGAGGTAAATCGTTGGCTGAGATGGTGGTGCCAGCAGGAGTGCTTTGGGTTCTGGGACCATGGGATAGATTTTCTTAGAGAGGGCCTTCTAGCACATGATTGGCTTCACCTCTCAATGGCAGGGAAGAAAACGTTTGGAACGAACCTGGAGAACTTCATCAGGAGAGCTTTAAACTGATGTCGCAAGGGGAAGGGGATGATCGACATGGTGATTTCAATGACGAAGTGAAAACAGTGGGGACCCACCTGGGTAGGACAGGTCAAACAAAGGTACAAGGCTACAAATGTCTATATACCAATGCCCAAAGTATGGGTAATAAGAAAAAAGAGCTTGAGTTTCTATTGCAAACAGAGGGCTACGATATAGTAGGAAATACTGAGACTTGATGGGATAATTCCCATGACTGGAATGTGCTAGTGGATGGGTATGAATTATTCAAGAAAAACCAGAAGGGTAGAAGAGGAGGTGGAGTGGTGTTGTATGTGAGGAGAGAGCTTGATTGTCAAGAAGTTATGGAGAATGGGGTGGACAGCCCAGTGTAAAGCATATGGGTTGAAATAAGGGGAGGAAGGACAAAGGGTATTATTGTTGAAATCTTCTACAGACCACCTGACCAGCGAGAAGAAACGGATGCTGCCCTCTTTGAACAGATTGGTAGAGTATCCAGACATCAGAACCTTGTAATTATGGGTGACTTCAACTTCCCCGATGTGTGCTGGGAGACAGGCTCAGCAAAGCGTCACGAATCACACAATTTCCTGACCTGCCTGGCCAATAACTTCATTTTTCAAAAGGTGGAGGAAGCTACAAGGGGCTCGGCCAAACTAGACTTGATATTAACCAACAGGGAAGAATTGGTAGATGAGATGAAGGTGGTGGGGACCTTAGGGGGAAGTGACCATGTCCTCCTTGAATTCCAGTTGCTGTGGGGGGCCTAGGAAGTTCATAGCCAGATTCAAAGGTTAGATTTTCGTAAGGCCAACTTTGATGAACTCAGAGGCTTGATGAGAGTCATTCCGTGGGGGAGTGTGCTGGAAGGGAAAGGAGCGAGTGAAGGGTGGGCCCTTCTCAAACATGAGCTTTTGCAACCTCAAGCCCTCACTATCCCAGCAAGACAGAAACATGGTAAGGGCTCCAAGAAAACGATGTGGATGTACAGAGAGCTCCAGAATAAGCTAAGGGAGAAAAAAGAAATGTTCAGGAAATGGAGAGAAGGACAGACCTCTAAAGAGGAGTATATGAGGGTTACTAGGCACTGCAGATCAGCCATCAGAGAGGCCAAAGCTCAGTACGAGCTGGGTCTGGCCAGGAGGGCTCACTACAATAAGAAAAACTTCTACAGATATGTGATAAGCAAATGCAATGTAAAAGAGGCAATTGGACCGCTGTTGGGAGTAGATGGAGAAACTCTGATGCAGGACAGAGAAAAAGCAGACAGATTTAATGACTTTTTTGCTTCTGTTTTCTCCCTGAAGAACTCAGGCACATCTAGAGATCTTAGAAAATGTGGCAGGACACCTGAGTGGCTAATTGACATTGACAGAGAGGTTGTAGAGAGGCACCTGGCTGCACTGGATGAATAGATATCCCCTGGGCCGGATGGGGTGCATCCAAGAGTGCGGAAAGAACTTTCTAAAGAACT
This sequence comes from Eublepharis macularius, assembly GCF_028583425.1. NCBI lineage: Eukaryota > Metazoa > Chordata > Lepidosauria > Squamata > Eublepharidae > Eublepharis > Eublepharis macularius. The sequence goes on from NC_072790.1 coordinate 214,201,823, forward strand.
TGCAGAACCCCTGTCCATCATCTTCAAGGCCTCCTGGAGGACTGGGGATGTGCCACAAGATTGGAGAAGAGCAAATGTTATCCCAATCTTTAAGAAAGGGAAGAAGGATGACCCGGGAAACTACAGGCCAGTCAATCTGATGTCTGTTGCTGGGAAGATATTAGAACAGATTTTAAAGGGATCAATCTGTAAGCATCTGAATGACCACTCAGTGATCCAGGGAAATCAGCATGGTTTTGTCCCTAACAGATCTTGCCAGAACAACCTGGTTTCCTTCTTTGATCGAGTGACCAGCTTACTGGATTGGGGGAACTCTGTTGAAGTGATTTATCTGGATTTCAGTAAAGCTTTTGATAACATTCTGACATTCTGATGGGCAAACTGGAAGACGGTGGACTGTAGGACAGTTTGGTGGATAGGGAACTGGTTAGAGGACCGCACCCAAAGAGTGGTGATCAATGACATTTCATCAGATTGGAGGGAGGTGTCCAGTGGGGTGCTGCAGGGCTCGGTTTTGGGCCCAGTACTTTTCAATATTTTTATCAATGATCTGGATGAAGGAGTGGAAGGACTGCTCATTAAATTTGCTGATGATACCAAATTGGGAGGAGTAGCAAACACCCAAGAAGATAGAATTAAAATTCAACAAGACCTGAATACTCTGGAGAAGTGGGCAGCTGTGAATAGGATGCAATTCAACAAAGACAAGTGCACAGTATTACATCTGGGCCACAAAAATGGGAAGCACAAATACTGGATGGGGGATACTCTTCTGGGCAGTTGTATATGTGAAAGGGATCTTGGGGTAAGAGTGGACTGTAAACTAAATATGAGCAATCAGTGTGATGCAGTGGCAAAAAGGCTAATTCAATCTTGGGTTGTATCAAAGGGGCCATAGCATCGAAATTGCAGGAGGTCATAGCCCCTCTCTATACTTCCTTGGTCAGGCCGCACCTGGAGTATTGTGTGCAGTTCTGGAGGCCTCACTTCAAAAAGGATGTGGACAAAATCGAGAGGGTGCAGAGGAGAGCGACGAGGATAATCAGGGGTCTGGAGACTGAGCCCTAGGAGGAAAGGCTGAGGGCCTTGGGAATGTTTAGTTTGGAGAAGAGGAGGTTGAGGGGGGACATGATTGCTCTCTTTAAATATTTGAAAGGCTGTCATTTGGAGGACAGCAAGGAGCTGTTCCAGTTGGCAGCAGAGGGTAGGACCCTAAGCAATGGGCTTAAATTACATGCACAAAGGTACCGGCTGGATATTAGGAAAAACTTTTTCACGGTCAGAGTAGTTCAAAAGTGGAATCAGCTGCCTAGGGAGGTGGTGAGCTCCCCCTCACTGGCAGTTGTCAAGAAGAGACTGGATGAATATTTGTCAGAGATGCTTTAGGCTGATTCTGCACTGGGCAGGGGGTTGGACTAGATGGTCTGTATGGCCCCTTCTAACTCTATGATTCTATGATTCTATGAACTATGTGGTTCATGGTTTGTCAAATTTCACGAACCACGGACCACGAACTTTCACGAATCTGCCCCTGGTTCATGAACCGGTTCATTTGGTTCGTGAAAATGTCACATCCAGGTCAGAAAATCATCACTTCCAGGTCAGCAGAAGGTCACTTCCGGGTCTGCAGAAGGTCTGCAGGAAGTCCATCCCCTGTTGCCTAGGAAACTGATTGATTGGCACCAGGCTGTCTGCAATGATGAACCAAAAAACGAACCAAATGAACCAGCCTCAAGTTCATGGCGGTTCATCAGAAATGGGATCTGACGAATTGCTGGTTTGCGAACCACAAACTGGCCTGGTTCATGCTTAATTTTGGTTCGTATTTCGGTTCATGCCCATCTCTAGTCCTGAGTGATGAAGCAGTTGTTAGCTTATGTAAGATCTACAATCATGTACTCAATCGCTTGATGCAGCACTGCAGCAAAGAAGTTACCTCGGATTATTTCTGGAATTGAATCTAAATGGCTTTAGTTTGCAGGTCACTGGATTTCGGAAAAGAAAGTACAGATTTGCAGAATGGAAAACAAGCCAATCTGTTTCTTTAGAACTGGCAAGAGTCCCTGAGTGGCAGCTGTTATTTGTGGTTCTAAAATTTGGAGAAATGATAAACAAAATCATTTGGAAACTGTGTTTATTGAAGTGAACTATGGCTCTGCTTGTTTGACAGGTCAATATGGAATGTGCACTCCTGCAGAGGGAACAGCTGCTATGTCTGCTATTGCAAATCAAAATGTTAAATAAAATATACATTGTAGGACAATTAGATGAGGGGTTAAGGATAGAAGGTGCTGGGATTAATTTTTTTAAAATTTTTGACCTTGATCGTTATCAGAACACAGGCCACCACACTCCTGTAACGCTTCCAAACTGGAATTCAGAAACAGTATGATAGCCCAAGGATGTTCATCATGAAGCATCTAAATGAATGCTTTAACACGAACAAAACAACAATGCAGATAGCATCAGCTTTACACACTAACTAGACCTTATATACCAAAAGTACCTTGTGAACAGACTGTCATGTCAGGAACTCTGGGCTTGATCCAGAAACATCATGACCTAAGTCTGAGATTTAGTCTAGGAGCTACCTGGGAATGAATGTGTGTAGGTCTCACACATCTTTTCAGAGACCGGAATACTTGCAACATCAGCTCTCACAGCTGGCAGGTAGTATGAAGCTTTGGGATGGGCCCAGATTTATATAAAAGAGTACTACTTTTTGCCTGTTGCACTTAAATCTCTGCCTCCAGGAACTGACTTCATGCATAGGAAGCTGCCTTATACTGATAGATCATTCATCTATCGAGGTCAGTACTGTCTACTCTGACTAGAGTTGTAGAGTCACAATCAGCAATGCCCAAGAGAATTAAAGAGGCAAGGACTGGTTCACCAATGTCATGCCAGTGTGCTAAGGTCACTCCGCTGAAAACTGTATGTGACATCATGAGCCAGTGAAGGATTTGTAGAAATTATGTGGCAAAACCAGAGAGTTTTTGCAAATCCAAGAGCAAATCCATTACATCACTTCCAGTTTTCAGGGGAAGTAACATAAACCTAGCTGTGTGATGCTGTCACACACCCTGATCCTTCCCCTTTCTTCCCACTGGCACTTCAGGTGCCAGCAGGCAAGATCCCAGGTTGCTCAGATGTCTCCTGTTATACTGGTAGACCAGGTAACCCTAACTCTGCCTTGAGTCTCAGTAAGAAAGGAGGATTAGCCACAGCCAGCCCACCATTAGCCTTCCTCTTACAGAGCAGACTCTCAGTTTACATGCTCACTCTCAGGCATAGTTGATAGACTGCCACCTCCTTGGATAGCCTCACTCCACGTAGGGAACTGCACAAGTCAAACTAGTTACAGAAGGAACACTGGAGTTGCATTGAATTGAAGACTCATCATGATACAATTGAGAGCCAGTGTGGTCTGTGGTGTAGTAGTTAGAGGTTAGAATCCCCAGTCTGGCACGGAAGCTTGTTGAGTGACCTTGGGCAGTCTCTCTCAGCCTAACCTTCTTCATAGGGCTGTTGTGACGATAGAAACAAAAGGATGGAAAGGTAATGTTGCAAGCCCCTTTGTTTCCAAAAAGTAGGGTATAAATATCTCAATAAATATATCTTCAGCAGGGTTAAGCTAATTGACCTCAGTGAACTTAGAAGATTGTGTTTCTTCTTGCGGCAAAAATCAACTCCTGGACATTGATAGCAGTGTCTGGAATTGTATTCCCAATGAATCCAAGACACATGCTTAGGTCTGGGACAAAAAACTGATCTTTGTTATAAAATCCAACAGAAATTATTCTGAAACATGCGATGAAAACATGCTGAGGAAAATCCAATAAGTTATTTCTGAAGGATAAAAATGTTTCAGAATGGTCATTTATTTGATGGATGCAAGCCCTCAGGCAGAAGTCAGCAACCTTTGGGTAAAATTAGGAAGTACCAGAGCCCACGCATACAAAAAATATGCTGACAGCAGAACAGAAGGAAACCTTCAGGGAGCTGGTTAAAATCTACTTCACTTGAGTGGCCATCCTCAGAGAACAAAGAGGTCAATATATCCATAATTATTATTACTTTATCCCATTTAAAATATGCCAAGTTACTTTAAGAAAGCGATGAAGGGCTAAAAAGGCATTTAAATGATGGTTTTAATGCACTGCCTTGCCTAGAGACATCCTAATTTCCCTGAGGATCTTAGAGGCATTAGAATTCCCAATGCAAGAAAAAGGGGCTTTAGAAATTCCAGGGTTCTAACAAGTTTTGGTCACAAAGAGAGGGACAGTTCCTTTTGCTTGTTTCCTCTCCCCCACCCTAAGATTACTCAGTTCCCTTCAAAAAGTAAAGTTATATATTTTGTGTAAAAAGTTTGGCTGATACCTCAAATGAGGAAAACATTTTGAAAATTAAGAGTTGTATAAGTGAAAAGTATGCATTTATACAGCACTTTGTGTTTACAAAATGCTTCAGTCATTTCACCTTGTTGTAATCCTTACAAATAGCCCTGTACGCTAAGTCAGCATTGTTATGCCCCTAGGGCTGATGAAAATCTGAGGGAAGGTGGCTATCGAGTATAGCAGAGACTTAAACTGGAGACTTTCTGGATACCAGCAGCAAGGCAAAAATTATCTTTGGAGAACTGTTTATCATCCAGTAATGTTTTGGGACATTATCTTATAACTACTAAAATTACACTCAGAGTAAAATTTGAAACAAACTTGGAACAAAATCCTTTGTACCAGGAGAAAAAGCAGATGAATTTAGGAAAACTAAAAGAGCTTTGACTAGATTTGTGAAATTTCCTGAGAAGGCCTGCCCATCCCTCAGTTGTTACTGAGTTCACCACAAGTGAAATTTGAAATGAACTTCCAGAGTCTTACTTGCTCAAGACATCCAAAGCCTTCCAGGGAAAGCAAAAACTCTTTGATAATATTTGTGGAATTTCTCAACATGTTCCTTACTTGAGTGGGAGCAGGAAGTGAGAGGAGAAGGGAGGAAAGCACAGAGAATACTCTCTCTTCTCAGCAGGCCTGCCATGGATTCCCCCCACCACCACCATCATATGCCTCCTCAGCAGCAGCACCAGAAGCTGAAAGGGGACATTTGAGCTGAATTTGAAGACTCCCACACACACTGGCAAAACTTTGCAAGAACTTGGAAAGAAATAGAAAGAAATGCAGTAGAGCATATGAACTGTCTTACGTGGGAGGGGGTCTTAGTTCTACCTGAAGCAAAAAAAAAAAAATTCAAGCCCTCAATGTCAACATTTACATTTATTTATTAAAATATTAATATCCCATCTTTCCCTTTAAAGGGGAGCATAGCTGACCATATTGGGATAATTACACTACTTTGCAGGACTGTTGTAAGGATTACTAAGGTCATGTTCTGAAATACTTTAGAGCACCGTATAAATTGTATTATTCAAGTGGTAGTGCCACTCTTCATGCCAGCCTGGGAAGCCCCTCTCCCCACTTAATGGCTCAGCCAATGAGTTGTCTCCCATGCTCTGCCGTATAGGAGACAAAATGCTTTGAGAGGAAGTAACTTTGCCCATCCTGATAAGACCAAGAGGATGTGGGGGCAGAGCCAGAGGCATCTTGGAGTCAAGTGCACCTTTTAATTAACAACCCCAAGGAAAATGCCAACGGAGGCAAGAAAATGCTGACAGTCAAGTCAGCAGCAGTAGACGTGGCTCCTGGGCGGCCTCACAAGCCATATGAATAGGGTGGAATGCCTGGCATGGGCCAAAGAACATGGTGGATGACAACAGCAGGACCAAGATGGCCGCTTCTGCCAGGCAAGCCCTTCTGGGTATGTTAACAGAGGGTGCTGGAGTGAGACTCCCATTTCTTTTGGAGGGCAAAAACCCATTCATGCTGGGGTTAGGAATAAGGGAATTCAAGAACTGACTTTGACATTTGAACCCTTTATCTTGCCTTTTTCTAGTTTTGGAAGAGGTGCCCATTTTGGGCTAAACTAGTGGGGTGCAGACCCTGGCTCCTTGGCAGACTAAATCATTTGAATACATCAATGAATACCTTTTTATGCAGCCTACCTCCATTTTTTTTCTTATCTAAATCTCTGTTCCTACCAGTACCCTTAAACCAGTTTATGTCTTTTTCATTGAAATCAATGGGGCTTTGCAAATTACCACTGTACAACAGAGTCTATTATGCCCATTACCAATTTAAAACACACACACATCAAGAGGTAAAGTCTAATCTCAGTCTTAATTTCCTTATGTAAATAAGTCAGACATATTTTAATGCCAATAAATATGTCCTTATTGGGCTGTCAATGTATTAGAAAACAACTGCAGGCAAAGGTCAAAACGTGGGGCCTGGAGTTCTCCTGGGATTACAACTCATATTTCCATACTACGGAGATCAGTTCCCTTGGAGGAAAATGCAGATTTGGAGGGCAGGCTATGGCATCACATTGTCACAGAGTTCTCTCCCCTCTCCAAACTTTGCCTCCCCAGGCGTCACCCCCAATCTCCAGGAATTTTCCAAGCCAGAATTGACAACCATGCCCTTTACCCCACCTGTCATCTGTTCTCCTAGTCCTGCAGCACCACTTGCTAAAATTTTCCCTGGTAGGAAGCTGACTGGGTCTAAAACACCTCCTTTCCTACAATGCCTGTGCCAGAAAGACTCATGTACAGCTTTTTTGTCATGTGGCTTATCTGCAGGGCTTTTTTTCAGCTGGAATGCGGTGGAATGGAGTTCTGGAACCTCTTGAAAATGGTCACATGGCTGGTGGCCCCGCCCCCTGATCTCCAGACAGAGGGGAGTTTAGATTGCCCTCTGCACCATGTGACACAGAGGGCAATCTAAACTCCCCTCTGTCTGGACATCTGGGGGTGGGGCCACCAGTCATGTGACCATTTTCTCCGAGGGCAACCCACTGAGTTCCACCACCTCTTTTCCCTGAAAAAAAGCCCTGATTATCTGTATTAACCAGGTAGAAGAAACAGTCTCTTGATCAGTGGCTGATTATCACTACTTTTGTCACTAGTAGGAATATATAATTGAAACTCATTGGTTTGGGGCTGGCACTAAGGGAGGACATCTGTGATTTTTTTTTTTGGTTTTGCTCAATGTCTTAGTAAGATACAGAAAACAGTCGGTTTTTCCTACTTCCCTCTCCAGAGGCCACAAAAGTCAGCATTTACACTTTTAGAATATCTAGCTTCAGATCCTTTTTCAGCCAGTCAATAAAGCTGCCAGCTCTGAGTTGGGAAATCGCTGGAGATTTGGGGGTGGAACCTGGGGAGGGTGGGGTTTGAAGAAAGGAGGGAGCTCAGCAGGGTATAATATTGTAGAGTCCACCTTCCAAAACAGCCATTATCTCCAGCTGATCACCGTAATCTAGAGTACAATTGTAATTTTGGGAGATCTCCAGGCCCTGCCTGGAGGTTGGCAACCTTACTAGTCAATGAGCATTTCATGATTTAATGTTAAGGCATCTATGATTCCCTAAAACGTCTGTCTTAACATATAGAATCCAGTTAGCCCTGACCAGGCATAGAGGTAGGATATATATTGTAAATATATTAAAAATACATTCCAGTCATCATCAGAGATAGAACCTTCTTGAAAATCAAATGCCCATCAGCCTTTCCTCCCATGCTGTTTTTGCCAGTGGAAATGACTGCCAGATAGTCCTGTTTTCCTCTTCCTTGAATTCCTGGGCCACAAACAGCTCCCCATGGTGAAACCAGTGTGAGGAGGAAGCTTGAAGTCTCTCCTTCTCCCTGGGAGCTTTGGAGCCTCACAAAGCAACATAACACTATCAAGATGAGTTACACCAGTCCTACATGTGACAAATCAGGTTCTGCACCCATGTACCAATTTGTGTTGTATGCATTGTATTTTTTGTCCCTAAGCCTCATGTACCTCTCAGAACTTCAATATTAGGCATGAGTTGGAAGTTCATATGAATCCCATGGTCTTTTCTAAATCTAAGCAATTAGTTCCTTTTTGCTAGAGCAGGTGTCACTCAAGATACTATTTCTCCATGGTTGATTATAATTTTTTTTATACCAGAGTTAATAAAATTGTACAAAGACAAGGGGAGAAAAAGTCACATAGCTAATATCTATGGGCAAGCTAAGGAAGACCAATTAGAATCATTACCATTCTCTGGCTAAACAGTGAGTGGGGCGTCTTTGGATGTTGCTGATTTGCATACTTTGATCTGATGGGTGTAGGTAGCTAATTATACAGCAGCCAGCAATCGGTTTTTGATGTGCTTGGTTAATTAATATTCAGCATAATAATTAATTGTGCAGATTGCTCCAAAGCAAATCAAACTTGGTTTTTAAAATGAAGGCAATATTTAGAAATCTGACAGAAAAGTACATGGCTGATGATAAAGTTCTAAAGTTTTCACATCCATTACAGAATGGGCTTTGTTCAATGCTGTTGTTCCCAGTGTTTCCTTCTTTAACCAGATTCTTCTTAACTGGGGGTGGATTCCTTACAGGGCCAAATTAAAACATGCTGAGGCCTAAACAATGTCACAGATTTAGGCCCTCAGCATTAGTGTTTTCAGGTCTCCCTCGCCTCCCGGCTGGAAGTGATGTCATCACATAGGCGTGAGGGCATGCACATACTTTGCAGCAGTTGATTTGAGAAGTGACGTCATTATGCTGCCCCAGGAGCATGCCCTGGAGGCCCGTTCCTACACTTTTCCCTCCTGCTGGCCAGATAAGTAGTGGCAAGGGGTGGAGGGTGGAAGCAGCGGATCCCCCACTCCTACCAGGGGAATGGGATCCCTATTGAGCAGCGTAGGGTTGCCAGGTCCATGTTGGGAAATTTCTGGAGATTTGGATGAGTGGAGCCTGGTTAGGGCAGAGTTTGGGGAGGAGAGGGACCTCAGCTGGATATAAGGCCATAGAATCCACCTCCAACGGGAGCCATTTTTTCCAGGAAAACCAATCTCTGTCAGAGATCAGTTATAATTTCAGGAAATCCCCAGCCACCACCTGGAGGCTGGCAACCCTATCAGCATGTCTTAATGCCAAGTTTAAGAGGCCCCCTAGCATTACCTCCCCTCCTAACAAATCCAAAACTTAAAATTTAGTAATTGTTTTATATTTAGAGGCCCCTCATAATCTGAGGCCCTAAAATGTAGCTTGCTTAGCCTTTGCATAAATCCAGCTCTGATTCCTTAGTTAACATAATTATTCATTCCTTCATTCTTCACATATGTGACCTTCAAGGAGAGTAGGAGGCATAATTTTTTTCTCCTCACCAGATAGATTATCAGAGGAAGAATGATTGGCCCATGATTGCTCAATAGGCTTTAAAGCTTGTATAGGGACTTGAAGCAAGATCTCCAACAAACTAACATTGTGCCACACTGATTCTCAATGAAGACTGCTATTGTGGTATGAGAAAAAGTGAAAAGTCACCATATGATAAATTTGTCCTGTCACAATTGTACTAACTCACATTTAGATTAGGAATGAGGAAGTGTTCCCTATTTAATTTCATTTTATATTTGTTTACATTTTTGTCAACCTTTTTGCCATGAGTTTTGTAAATACAGTAGCATCATATAGCTGTTGTATGGGTTAATATGTAATTTACAATGTATGCCACAGATGTAATAAATGTATAATACTGATCTATTGATGTACTTACAATGTCAGAAACTGAGTACTTTTACAGGGGGGGAGGAATCAATCTGAAGAAACAGAAAATGGCACAAAAATAATTTGGAGAAGAGGGCTACACCAAGTATGGAGCAAAAAACAAAAATAGTGGTACAATAAAAAATAATTCACAAAAGAGGGAAAGGAAACAAACAAACAAAAGATTTGGGGAGCAAGGCTGCCAAGCTAAGTCTGGCCAAGCCTGGCAACCAGAGGGAGGGTTGGTGGCAGGGGCATGGGGGGCTGTGATGTTGGTAACAACAACAACATTCGATTTATATACTGCTCTTCAGGATAACTTAATGCCACACTCAGAGCAGTTCACAAAGTGTGTTGTTATTATCCTCACAACAATCGCCCTGTGAGGTTGGTGAAGCTGTGAGAGCTCTGAGATAGTTGCGACTGACCCAAGGTCACCCAGCTGGCTTCAAGTGGAGGCATGGGGAGTCAAATCCAGTTCTCCATATTAGAGTCCTGCCGCTCTTAGCCACTACACCAAACTGTCTCTCTCTTGCTGTGTTGCTATTCTGATGTTGGGTTTAACTCAGAAGTGACAAAGGGTAACTCTAGGAAATGTCAGGAAATCTATGGTAAAACCATAAGGTTTCTGGTGATTCTAAGAGCTATCCTTTGTCACTTCCAGAAGTTAGGTTGGACTTTCAAAATCATCCTTGTGTTACTGTCCCAGGATTTCCTGACAGCTACTGGTGTTTTAGAAATTGCATTTTATACTCTTTGGCGTAATTCTAAAAGTATAAATGGCATAAGCTTTTCATAGTTCTGCATTACAGCTGAAATTCATCTGAAATTAGAGTCATTAGTTCTGCATTACAGCTGAAATTCATCTGAAATTAGAGTCAATTAGAGTTTTTTCAACATTGCCTATTTAAGGATGCTGTTGGAGTTAAGGATTTGGCGGGGAAGCTGAGCAGGAAAAATATAAAATTTAGCAGGATGCATTATTACTTTCAAATCTCTCAAGAGTTAAAATTTAAATTTAAAATTCTAAAAGATTAACTAAAATTCTAAAATTATAGAACATGTGAAGTAAAATTTTATGTTAGCACTGTTTTTGCCTTTCTGTATGCTTCACAAACATTACCAGCAAACAAACATAGTAGCTTTTCGGAGAATCAACATGATATAGGGTCTCAGGTGCTGAGTGTAGACTAAGGCTTCCTGTTATGTTCTGCATATAAAGAAGATCCAGTATTTTATTTCTGTTGCTAATGTGGGATTTTAAAAAATACTGTGAGTTTAAATGTGGGCCTCTGAGGAAAGAAGGAAGAGGGGGGCTGGATAGGTGAGTAGAGAGAGTAATCTGATTGGATGGTAGCTGAACCCTAAGGGGTGTCAGGCGTCACTTGTAGCTTGGCTCTCAATGTGCTAAGAGAAAGTGTTCATTCTGGGCAAAGCAGGCAAATTTTGTAAGAATTGTCTGCGTGTTATTGAGAGAAAATATTTATTCTAGTTAAGTCAGGCAACTGATATGGAAGCCTGAAATGGATCTTGTTCTACCAAATTCAATGAATCCGTGTGGTGTTCACAGAAATTTATCTAACAGTGCCATCCTAAAAAGAGGTACCCCATTGGAATTGATGGGCTTGGACTGGAGTAACTCTGTTTAGGATTGCATTGTTAGTCAGGCAAACTGTGTCTATGTATACCTGAGTGAGAAATTAATCTATGTAGTTCAGGCAACCTGTGTGGGAAGACTTGAGTGAATCTAAGGGTTGCCAGGTCCCTATATCCTCCCAGTAGAAGGGGGAGACTGGGCACTTACCTCGTGTTTTGTTGATTGTTGTTTTTATGCTTGCACAAAGCATGTGCACACTCCCAGCACTTGCTCAATGACATCATTTCCAAGAAGTGACATCATCATGCTCCCATGCTTCGTGCGTGGCAAATTCAGCTCATTTGGGGCTAAACTTGGCCCCAGCACTTCAGGAAGTGATGCCATCACACCACTGGAGTGTGCCTGGTGCATGCTTTCCAAGGTTGCCTGTCGGTGGTGGGTGTTCTTTGGTGGGCTTGCCACCTCCCACTGATTGCCAGTGATCAGCAGGCAATGGGACAAACCCCTGGGACATTCCTCTCCAATTGCTAGCAACCGGCAGTCACTGGGAAGCCTACGTGTGGATGAGGTGAAATTTTATTCTGTTAGTGAAGTCCTGTGTGGAAAATTAGTCTTGTGTGACTGGGCTTGGGAATATATGCTTATATGGAATATAATGGTTATATGGAATATATATGGTTTCCCCCGCCTTTCCCCCTGCCGGCCTGGTAATGGCTATATGGAATATATATGGTTTTGAAACCACTAAGCTTAACAACTATTCTGAAACCAATACACTTATCAAAACTCTGCAATCATCACGTGTATATATTTACAAATGAATTCTGATTTTGTTTAAGAAACAAGATTCATTTTTTTTCTTCACAACCACCCCCTCATACTGACCAGTCTGTCAAACTATAACAAGGTCTATGGTCTAAGGCAAAAGCCTTTAGTAGCTTTTCAATTAGGGAATTGTGTTGAAAGAGTTAAACTTTCTCCTTTTACAGAGTGTGGCTCCTATTTATAACAGGATCTTCTGTACTGGTTTTTTTGGGGGGTGGGCCGAAATGATACATCAGAACATCATGTGCAATTTTACCTGATCAACCTGATCTACCTCAATGGGTTGTTGTGAGGATAAAAAGGGATAATTACCACATATGCCTCCCTGAGACCATTAAAGAATGTTAGGATGCAAATGTGATTAGTCAGATTTTCAGACTCCTTTCACATAAATTGGTTTTCTGAGAAACAGTGGTGTGTCTCAGGGATATAGTTTTTTTCATCTGAATTTCTTCTACCATTCTTGAATTCTGAATTACCTAATCTTTTTTCTATGGTGGAACAGATGTTTTAAGATCGTCTATTATTTTGTGTCCTCTTCTCTGAATGTTCTAAACAACAACAACAACAACATTCAGTTTACATACTGCCCTTCAGGACAACTTAACACCCACTCAGAGCGGTTTATAAAGTATATCAATATTATCCCCAAAGCAATTACCCTGTGAGGTGGGTGGGGCTGAGAGACCTCCAGATAGCTGTGACTGAACCAAGGTCATTCAGCTGGCTTCAAGAGGAGGAGTAAAGAATCAAATTCAGTTCTCCAGATTAAAGTCCCACTGCTCTTAACTTCTACACCAAACTGGCTCTCACACCAAACTGGCTCTCACAGTTCATCCAGGACATCAGCCAAGGCTTTTTGGCCTTACCATGACTGCACATGAGTGGACAGTATGTCCTTGGAACATAACTCTGTAGCTGTTCAGTAATGGTGAAAGCAAACTTGTCCACTATACTACCGATTGCAGACCTTCACATGCAGTTATAGGCCACTTCACACACGTATGCATATAATTCATATTTAGGAAATCCTAATAAGCACTCCAAGAATATCAGGGGGCCTAGGATCATAGCTTGAAAGCCACCATAACAACAACAACAACAACATTCAGTTTATATATCACCCTTCAGAACAACTTAATGCCTCACTCAGAGAAGTTTACAAAGTGTGTTATCATTATCCTCACAACAAAACCCTTTGAGGTGGGTGGGGCTGAGAGGGCTCTGACAGAGCAGTGACTGACCCAAGGTCACCCAGCAGGCTCCGACCAGAGGAGCGCAGAATCAAACCTGGTGGACTTGTGAGGTAGCAAAGCAATACTGGGGAGATATAATTGAAGTAATTAATGAGGTTTTGCAAACCCAAATAAATAAGAACCCAGAATTGTTGCTACTGAACTTGGGAATGGAAGGTATTCCAACACAGTATAGAACATTGTTATTTTACATGATTACAGCAGCGAGACTCTTGTATGCGCAGAAGTGGAAAGTACAAGAAATACCAACTACAGAAGATTGGATGTATAAATTGTTGTACATGGCTGAGATGGATAAAATGACCAGAAAACTTAAAGATCTTGATCCAGGACAGTATAATGCAGACTGGGAGAAATTGAAACAATATTTAGAAAAAAAATGGGGAGTGAAAGGAAAACTGTAGCAGTTCGAGAATTATTGAAATGTAACAGAAGAAGCGAGAAGTGACTTTACCGAGGGGGGAATTTAATTATAAAAATCTAAGCTATTAATGGAGTTATGATAAAATCAAAAACTATAGAGTACTAAATAATGGATGTTTCACTATGGATAATTAAGATAGTTAGATATTATTTACAATATATAGTTTAAGTAAAGTGTATGTAAGAGATATTTGAATATAACAATTACCTTATAGATTTAAAAGAAGCCTAGAACAAAAATAGTAAAAGATGGATGAGTAATAGAGTATTAGAGTCTAAGCTAATATTAGAGTTAGGATGACGGTGGAAAGCAAAGAACATAGGTGATTGGAAAGTAAAATGAATACAATGTTATATCTTTTCAGATCTTGATTGCTAATATACATTATTATGCTAGTATTATTTTATGTAGGATATGTGGTTTAATTGAGGCATCCAAAGGGAAATTTATATTATAGAGTATTTTTAGTAGAGATTAAATAAGCTTAGAGAAAAGAGTATTAAATGTGTGTATAATAGGATATATGAGATATTACGTAATTAAATAATAAAATAGACTTAGGGTTGGAAAACTGTTGGAAGTCAACAAAAAGGGGGGAGGAAAGGGAGGGGGTTAGAAAAAGATTTATAAGGGGGTAATGTATGTTTTGAATAATATTATAATCTAATCCAATAAAAAAATTTTGAAAAAAAAGAAAAGAATCAAACCTGTTCTCCAGATTAGAGTCCTACTGCTTTTAACCATACCATGTATGTATGTATGTATGTATGTATGTATGTATGTATGTATGTATGTATGTATGTATGTATGTATGTATGTGTGGGAAATGGATTTAATGAAAGAGATTTTATGTAACCTTATGTGCCTTCTATCACTGTTATGCACTTTTACTGTTCTCATGAGCTAATGTAGTATTTGTAACGCAACTTGCAAGAAAATAAAACTTGAAGCAAAAGACCAAAGCAGAATGTATGTTACACATGTAAATAACTGTGAAATGTTAGATCAAAGTACTGTGAAACTTGCTATCAGGTAGATTGCACTTAATAAGTTTAATGAGCACCTGTTTGATTTCTGACACCTGTTTTTCACTTGATACAGAAAACCCTTTGTGAAACTGTCCATGCAAAATGTTGCAATGAAAGCTAGCTAGATTAGCAACATCTTTCAAGGCTGAGAGAGAAAACCACAAAGAGGAGAAGGGGGACTGAATGTAATTATAAGCACATTCCAGGGGAGGAGAGCATTTCTCTCCCACAGAACCCAGAAGAATATTCTCCGCTTGAAGCCCCCAAGGTTGCAAGAAGCGACACTGGGGTGCCGCTATTAAATGTTACATAGACCAAAGGAATGGGCATGAATGAGAAGCTCATGAAAGAGATGGGTGAGAACGGAAGGAAGATGTTCCTTCCAGAGATAAAGCCAAGGACAGCTAAGATAAGAAACTGCAATCCGGTAATGCTGTAACTATGCTGTTGACCTAAGTTGTTTCTTCCAATCAGAATACCCTTAGACACTTGTATCATGAAAAGGGGTCGCCCACTTGAGCCAATGGGGGTCACTGTGTTTTCTGAGCCAATAGAATAACACATATTATAATTAACAAAAAGATATTAATTGCTTTGTACTGCTATTGTAACTTTGATGAGCGTTGGGCTTGAGGGGACCTTGTGCTCTTTGTGTTACCAACATTCCTCCATCGTTTAATAAATGGGTATAGATTGCTTCATCTGCAGGACTCCGTGTCTGTCTCTTATTATGATTGGCTAAAGAGACATTCGGGACACCAGTTGTGTCCAACAAATGTATGTATGTATGTATGTATGTATGTATGTATGTATGTATGTATGTATGCAGGGGTCATTTCGTAGAAAAAGAGCTGCAGGAACTCATTAGCATAACTCATTAGCATATGCCATGCCCCTTGCCATCGCCGGAAGTGTGTCATTAGCATAACTGGTTTGCATATGCCACAACCCCTGACCTCACCTATCCTGGCTGTTTTGGACCCAATCCTGGCCATTCAGGGCCAAAATTGGGCCCCAAATGGCAAAAGGGGCTGAAATGGCTGAAAAGGGGCCAAAATGGTCAGAATTGGGCCGCTGCTGAGCAGGAGAGTGATCCACCACCCATAAGAGGCCTGATCCTGGCCATTTTGGGACCAATCCTGGATGTTTTAGGCCCAATTCTGGCCATTTTGGGCCGAATCCAGGCCCAAATGGCCAAAAATCAGGTGGGCAGGGCCAGCTGACATGTGACCTCTTTGGAGAACTACCGTAACTGTGTTCCTGTGCATTCCCCCTCAAAATGAGCCATGTATGTATGTATGTATGTATGTATGTATGTATGTATGTATGCATGTATAGCATTTATACTTCTTCTTAGCTATAACTGGGATTAATATCATAGTGCTATATCATTAGCAGGTACGTTTACAATTATGCTCTGAGCCTTGGAATGCCCCCTGTCATTTACCTGTAGGGCTTTCCATCTGCAGCCAGCTCATATAAGCAATTTTTCTGCAGGACGCCATGACAGACCCATTAAAACTGCCTGCAGCAGCTGATCATAATGATATTATTATTCCCTCCCAATCAATTTGGTGACGGTTGTTTGAACTTTATTATTATTAATAGTGAAAATAATAAAAAGGTATTAATGTTTGAAAGCTCTCCGCATTGTGTTTAGTATCACGTTATTGCCGTATTTTTATGACAAGTGCCTTGGCATTTGAGCAAATTTCCATTTACAGTATTACCCAGCTATAATCGACTCATTTTATAATTGCTTCTGAGATATTTAAGGAGGTTTAATTTCTGGAGGTTTCCTCCTCACTAAAAGGACCCCCTATATTAAAATTTATATGGAATCATCCTTGGGATTTTACACTGTTAGTCTAAAAGTTCCAAGGGCTGTGTTCAACCAAGCCCATTCTTTTCAGCTGCTTGTTGAAATGAAACTTCATTGCCCTCCTGGGCTCCATGTTCACGAGGACTAATTAAAATAGCAAGGAGAGCAATCTCTTCTCAAGCTACTGCTTTGTACCAGAATCACAAGTCCTTGAGGGTTATCCAGCTTCTATTCGCGACAGAGCTCCACATACAATTATTAAAGGTCACTTCAACATATATGATGAAACATATGTTCATCACTTGGGTGTTGTTAGGCCTGAATTCTGTGTAAAGCAAAGGGAGAACAAGATGGAAGTGAAGGTGATCATATTCGGCAAGGGCAGGTCTCCTCATAGATTAGACCAGAGAATAAGCCTCACCTGGAAGTCAGGTTAATCGCTCTGGTATGTAAGAACAAGGTGGCTTCCTTGACTGATGTGGAATAATTTAAATGAGCTCAATTAGAAGCTACATACTTGTCTTCAATATTAATTTACAATTTAGTAGTCATAAGGGCACACAAACTATCTTGAAATGGATTTGAATCAGTTCTGCTTTTCTGGACAAGGACTGGAAGCCCCAAAGATTCATATGATTGAACCTGAGGTGTGCTCAATGTTCAATGGATTGCCCCATATGCTAGAGGCTTTCAACAGCGGCATCACTATTCCTAGGGACACTACCTAACCGTAGTTGGCTTTCAAATGCCAAGTTAAAAGGGTGCTTTTTCAGAATGACTTGGTTAAGGTTAATTGATTATACAGTATTACTGGTAATGGCTTTTGTTGGGTTGACTGGTGTGACAGTCTGCATGCCTTAAAGAATCCTGGAAGGGCTATACACACTCATTTGCAGGCCTGTTAAGAGTTAATCCCTCACAGAATCAGAGAGCTGTGAGTGGCAGGCTGCTTCAAGGCCTCTAATTGGAGCTGAGAGAAGAGGGTTTCGAGTCCTGGCAGAGAGAGATCGAGATCTGAGAGCCAAGCTACAAGTGACACCTGACACGGGTTGTACACTTGTCAGCTTCCTTCAAGTTTTGATGGGAAACGTAGGGCCAAGCTACACATGACGAATGACACTTGAATGGCAAGTGTATTTCTCCCTGTTCACTTGCCCTCCTCTCAATCCACTTGCCGTTCAAGTGTCATTCGTCATGTGTAGCTTGGCCCGTAGGCATCCTGGTCTTGCAGCTGTAATAGAGAGCCAAGCTGTAAAACCAGGATGCCTACATTTCCCATCAAAACTTGAGGTAAACTGACAAGTGTCCAACCTGTGTAAGGCATCACTTGTAGCTTGGCTTTCAGTGTGTGAAAGAGTGGAGAGATGGAGTCCTCTGGAAAAGCAGTTTTCAACACCTGGGAAAGTTGGCAGGAGGTTTGGGTAGTAAATGCAGACTCTGAAATGGACCCAAAAGAAAGGTGCAGATCTTCTAAAAGAAAGGAGATTGTCCCTTCCCAGCTGAAACAGGGAGAGAGCTCTAGAAAGAGAAGAAATCTTTGGTCGGGTGTTGTGAATAACTGCCTGAGAAGACCTCCAGATTCAGTTGAGGAGTGAAGGAAAACACTGGTGTGTGCAGAGAGGAGGCTTGGGGTACTAAAACGAGAGTACCAGCCTTCCTAAGTTAACCCCAGAAATGAAGGAGAATACTTGAAAGAAAGTATAATCAAGAGCTTGGGGGAAGAAACAAGGAAAACAAAGCCTAACAACAGAAGATATAAGTAACATTGAAGATGCTAAAAACTGACATCAGTGGATGTTCTGAATGTGACCTCAGTGATGTTGATGTCTATATGTTTTACCTCAAAAAGTGTCAACTCCTGACTTCACCTAACCTTTCTCTATTAATGTAAATAAACTCCTTAGTTATTTTTGAGTTTAAAAAATGCCTCTGGTGCTATTTCTGTGGTTTAAGGATGAGAGAACATCATAACTGGTTCATACTAGCTTAGTTATTCTTTTATCAGAGGGGGGACTTTTCCTGTAATGTTGCTTTTTATACATTATACTTTAAAATGTATTGTGAAACATCTTGTGGATCCATATGGATCAAAAGGCAGAGTATGAGATGCAATAAATAAAGTAGATTTTGTGTATTGAGAGCATATCACACACATTTTCTCATTAATTCTTACAAAAACTTTGCTAAGCCCATTGATTTCGGGACCATTTAGGGCCAAAATTGGTCCTAGCAAAGCACAGGAGCATGCCCATGGCTGATGCGATAAGGTCACTTCTGGAAGTGACATCATCATTTCCTGCTGGGAATGCACCCAGCGTGCACTTTTCTGGGTTGCCTGCAATGGTGGGCAATCTCCGAGGGGGACAACAGGACAAACACCCCAGAGATTGCCTGCCACCAGTGGGCAACTGGGAAGCCTACCTGGCAAGCAGTGGGAGACTGGGGGATGGGCACCTGAGTGAGCAGCCGTCAGCGGCAGCATGATGTCATATCTGGAGAAAACTGAGACGTGACATCAGTTCTCTCTAGGAATCCATGGTTTTACCACAGGTTTTAACATAGAGTTTCCAGCAATTCCTAGAAAACCCTAGATATATGATACAGTTGTACCGGTGAAACTAAACATGTTTGGTCTATAAAGCTGCCTGGATAGGAAACTGTCTAGGAATCATATTTCAGTTTCTCTGAGCTCCTTGATTGAAAATAATAGCATGTCTGGAGCAAAAAGACAAATCCCACCCCGATCCAGGTATCTAAATTTGCACATATTTGGGCAGTTCCGTTTAACCCACTAGACAAACAGATTAATGTACACAAATGAATGAGTGCAAAGTTCTACCTGGACTGATTGGATAGAGAAACCATTCTATCCATGCTTCCTTTGCTGATGGTCTTCCAGCAGGAAATGCTCTAGGTTTGGATTTCTTGGCTAGATCAGGGAGCTGGACAAAATAGCTTATACGATCCTTCAGCTCTTGAGGACTCCATCAACCTAAGAATTACTTGGATTCAGGTACTAAGGTCCACAGAGCTGAAACCAAGTAAGACATCTACACAGACCATGTTCTGATCAAAGACTGTGCCTTCATTATGGTAGCACCACAGTTTTGGAATTTTTGGAAGTCAGATTGCTAGGCACCAAACCATTAGGCACTAGGTGTTAAAAATTAACTTAGGAAAATATTTTCCAGATATTCTTCTTCAATGCTCTTTCCTCTGTTGCTATTACATGTTTTCACTATTCATTCCTTGAGTTATCAATCTGTTTTGTTTTGGTTTTTTTTTCAGATTTTAAACATTTATTAAAATTGATTTTAACTTCTTATAAACAATGATAACATTAAAGCTAAACAATAACATTAAAGATTACAATAAAATCAGCGGTTGCAAGGTACAATATTGACATTCCTATGTTATATGTCTGTTGAGTCAATAACTCAGGTTATCTGCATGGATTCTTTCAATGTTACATGAGACTGAAAGCTTTATTTTGTTGTCGATTGTTCAGGAGGATAAGATGTATCATGGTGAACCAAATGATTGAATAAGTTGTTTGCGCCTGTCATTTGTTGTTCTGTGAGGTTTAACTAAGGATGTATAGTCATGAGTGTTCATAGATTTGAAATTATTCTCTTTTGTTTTAATTCTCCAATTTGATTCTATGAATACTGTTTGATTATCTGCTGCTATTTTAATGGAGAACTCTGTTACTTGCTGTTGTTAATAGATCATTGATACGGATGTTTAGTTTAGTGGTAGTTTTTTTTAAGATAGTTGTTATAGAAAAAGTAGCCTATAAATATTTTGAAATTCATGAATAAATGGATCTCAAGGAAATCTGTATTTGGCCTGCCTTTTTAAAAAAGAGGGAATGCTATTTGGGGATCATTCCAAGGCTGTGTGATGTATATAGAAACAGCAGAGGGTGCTAACACACTGTGGAAGGCAGCCCAAACAAGCCAAACTTCGGCACTTTGCAATTTCAGCTGCTCTGTTAAGAACTGTCAAACCAGGGTCAAGCAGAAGCTGTCCTCCTTCTTTCATACATCTACCATGAGACTGGTTTTTTATCCCTCGGTCCTGTAGATTCTTCAGCATCATTCTGCTCCCACCAGACCTTAATATTTCAGCTGCCTTAAGATACTAGATCACCCACGGGCAAACTGATATTTGTGAAAAGTTTTAACATATGTCCCAATTTGAGGATAATCAGGACCAATCTCTCCAGACTTACCCAAAGGGTTTTGGTGTGAACCATTTAAAACACCACAATGTTTTTGATTTGGGGAGAATAGGAAACAGTTTTTGCATGGCCACCGGTATTTCTAGAACTCAGCCTTGATAAAACTGCAGCATTTAGAGACAAAAGAAATACCAGAGCAAAAACTGGGTATTTGTACTTGCAGGTAAGTTTTGAAGTGGTTTCTATTTTGAACAAGTTTCCATTTGGAAACAGCCTGTAATGTAGTAGTTAGTGCTGCATTCAGACTTCGGAGTCTAAGGTCGCAAGTCCCACTCAGCCACAAAACTCATTAAGTGACCTTAGGATAGTCACTCTCTCAGCCTAATTTACCGGTTGTAAGGATTAAATGGAGAAGCACAATGTATGCAGCCTTGAACTCTTCGGAAGAAGGGTTAGATAAATACAAGTAGGGGACCTTCAGGGACTTTCAGGGGGCATCTCATTTCTCCTCCCTCACCATGTCCTCTTTCCCTTTCTTGCCACCATAACCTCTCCCCCTTTTCCTGCTTCCTTCTTTCTTCCCACCCACCTTTGCCTACCCACCCCTTCTTTACCTTTCTCCCTTCCTCCCCCTGGTAGCCTCTCCCTTATGACCCAGTTGTGTGGTGCCAGCTGGGCTGGGCCCAGTTACATGATGGGGAACCTACAAGGACTTGTGAGGAGTACTATACTTTTCCCTGTATCCCCTTTCCCACACTATTTCCTCTTTCCTGCCTCCTGGCAGCCTCCATATGCTCACCTTTCCCTACATCCTCCTCTCTTTCAAACCCACTAAACAACTTACCTTTTATCTGCCCCCCTCCTCATCTTCATCTATATTCAGTAATTTACTTCATTTATATACTCTCCCCACAGTAGGGACCGAAAGCAGCTTATATCATGCTTTTTTTCCTCCATGTTATATTCACAACCACCCTGAGAGGTAGGTTAGTCTGAGAGTGTGTGACTGGATCAAAGTCTCCCATGAGTTTCTATAGCATAGTGGTGATTTGAACCTGGTATCCCAATAGGGAAGTCCCTTGACTCCCCTAGGAGATCAGGGAGATCAGGGGCCTGGCATTTACCTTTGCTGTGTTTCTGCATCCCTGTGCATGTGCGCACACTCCCAGCTTGCAAGATGACATCACTTCTGGGAAGTGACATCATTGCACGGATCAAGGGGCAGCCTGGGAGTACTCCCACACTCACTAAGGGGATGAATTAGCCCACTGTGGGCTGTGATTTGGCCTGAATTGGGCCCATCGCAGGGTGCAATTCGGTGTGAATCAGGCCACTGTGGTCATGGAAGTGCACCGCACCATCCGGGAGCATGCCATGCTGCTCGCTGGGGGGGGGGGGGTTGCTCCGGGAAGCATGCCCCCCCCACCAGCCAAGTAAGTGGGAGCGAGGAGAGGATGGGAGCAGGGGATTCCCCATCCCAGGCAGGAGAATGGCACCCCTGTCTCCCACATCCTACTCCAAATCTCTAACCTGTACACTACACTTGCTTTTGGGAGAGGGCTGCTGTTGAACAGTAGCAAGCAGCCAGGCCTGGGTGAGTCATGCAAGCCATGTAGTATTAACAGGCCTGGTGGTTGCTACAGGGGCAGGCCCCAATAAGTCCTCCCTAAAAGGCCAAAACATCCCTAGAAATGGCCTACCCCCTCCCCCTGCCTTTTACTGACAGAAACCAAGCCTGAAATACTGGCTAAGCTGTTACAGTTGCCAAGTAACATCCACTGAGGGCATCTGTATAAAGATATAGGCACTCCTTTTATCAGGGCTTTTTTTCTGGGAAAAGAGGTGATGGAACTCAGTGGGTTGCCCTTGGCGAAAATGGTCACATGGCTGTTGGCCGCGCCCCCTGATCTCCAGACAGAGGGGAGTTTAGATTGCCCTAAACTCCCCTCTGTCTGGAGATCAGGGGGCAGGGCCACCAGCCATGTGACCATTTTCAAGAGGTTCCGGAACTCCGTTCCACCGCATTCCAGCTGAAAAAAAGCCCTGCCTTTTATCATTTTGGGGGGATTTTACCCCCATGTATTTTTTTAAGAGTTCAGATTTTTCTGCAAACCTGGGGCATTTTTCAGGTGTATAGGAAGATCTGTCTTGTCCATTCATGACTCCAAATACCAGGGCACTTCATTATTAGTATATAATATCATCTGTCTGACTGTATACATAGGGTAGGTTACAACTGAAACAGATCAGGAAAAAAAACCCAAGGGGTATACAAGATATTGTGAAATTAAGCCAGCTGCACTGAAGCATAACAGCAAGCCAATTAGCATTTTGATGGTGAGCAATAATAAGCAACATTCCATCCCCATGTGTATTACCTAGTTGCTCCGGTTTTCAGAAACACCTACCCTTGCCCAGATTGGCCCATTGTGAGGATTTTTTGATCTTCATGTTGGGGT
Source organism: Eublepharis macularius (assembly GCF_028583425.1). Lineage (NCBI taxonomy): Eukaryota > Metazoa > Chordata > Lepidosauria > Squamata > Eublepharidae > Eublepharis > Eublepharis macularius. Next base: position 214,225,060 of record NC_072790.1, read on the forward strand.
CACCCATGGGAATTAGATATATGATATTTAAGGCTTTGAGAATGTCCTCCTTCTGACACAAAAAGAATATTCTATTTGTTAAGCTACTTTGTAACATGGTAGTTCATGCAGCATTGCTGCCTGGGTGTATTACAGACTGAAACAAAAGACTTCAAAATTACCAGCAGTTTTATAAGAAAGGTTGTAGAAGGTGGCTGTCTCCTCCTTGATATCCCCAATTCAGTCAGCTATTGAAATGGGGCTAACTTAATTAATAGAAGAACTTAAAGAAAACAGTTATTGCCAGGTTCTTCAAATCCTGTGGAATTCAAGCAAGTCCTCCCACAAAGGAACACACCTCCAAGGCTCCCATTGAGTTCACTTCTGCCAAATCAGTTATGATGGGCAGAAAAGAGACAGTCACATTTAATTGAAAGGTGGTGATGATATTCATATTTAAAAGATGAACCTAATGGTGCTTACAGAAAATGTCCATACTTGGGTGAGTCTCCAGAGGAATGAATTTCTGTACCGATAGAACAGTCATAGAGAACTTACAGAACTTAAGACGCTGCTTTATATAATGTCAGCCCAACAGTGTACCAAGCCCAGTATTGCCTACTCTGTCTGTCAGTAGCTCTCTAGAGTTGGAGCCCAAGGTTTCTGACAGCCCTGCTGTCTAAAAACTGGAGATGTTAGTGACTGGATATCCCATGTCTTCTTCTTTCAGACCTAGCCATCAAGAACGGAAGGCTATCTTAGCAGGATTCCTAGGCAGAACTCCCAAGCAGAAGGAAGTCCCATTTTATTCCTTGAGGATTAATCCATGGAAAGGATTGCAGCCCTAGTTGCTTAAATCAAACAGTAAACCTGCCCCAGAGACTTTTGCAGGGTCAAGGGAGTATCACATGACACACTGTGGCTTATCAGTACAAGGAAGCTTTCTTTACTGATTTCCTTGGCTCTTAGCAGTCTCTGTCCCTTTGGGGTATGACTTGACAGCATGATGTGAGGTAGTAAGCTACTGTCCTAATCAAGGGTTTGAGTTCTCTGTGGTGAGAGCTTGATGGCTCCATCATTCAGCCCACTCCTATCTGCCAGTTACTAGGCTGCTGCTGGAACTGAGTAAGAGGCAACCCTAACTACAATCCTATGAACACTTGCTTGGGAGCATGCTGCGTTGAATAAAATGAGATTTACTTTTTACTTTACTTACGATTGTTCTCTTTGTTGCTCTTCATATTAAAGTTGTTTGAAACCATTCCTCATTCCGGTAGCCTTTATCTATAGACCCAGAAATATTACACAATCCTCAAAACATTTTAAATGAATAAAGTTTGGAGGATGCAGAACAGCCATTAATAAAGCCTTAGCTTAGCCCACATATATTGGTGCCTTGTGCTTCATTTGGGGAAGCAGGTACAATTCACACCTCACTAGACGTGGGGCAAAAAAGGGAGGGAAGAGATGGAGAATGACACACGTGTTGACATCTCTGGTGAATGCAGCCTGAATGTGAAATGCCTAACATATTAATATATTTCTATGACAGAGATGTGGGTTTTTGGATTATTGCACAGGGCACATATCTTAAATGTCTAATAGCATACCTTTCTGGTGAATGCACATACTTCTGAAAAAATCCTACAAACGGCTATTTAGCCAATGAGCTGGAATAGCTCCAAGGTGTAGGAAATCTAAGAAGAGTTGTTTTTCTTCCTCTTTCTCTTTTTTGAACTGCCTAATTACATCTTTAACCATGGGAGGAGGACAGTTCCTGTAGCGGTACCCTGCCCTATCGAGTAAATAATACGCATTTTGTGAAATTAACTAATTACAAACTTACCCACGGGAGTGTAAAAAAGCTAGTCTCCCAGGTAAGTAACATGCACTTTAAAAGCTTTCATTAAGGGCAAATGATATTAATTTTTAATTTTAAAATGTAAAGGAAAATGTAGACACTTAAAAAAGATTGGTAAATAATGTTACCAATAAGCCATTCTGTGGAACCAGAAAATTGATAATTCAGCCCACATCAGAGGTACAATGCTAAGACCACATCATTTCTTTTCATTAGCCTTGTTCACATATTACAGCAAATACATGTACCTCCTGCATGTACATGCATATATCAGTTTGTAAGAAATAGCCAACATGTGTTCACTTTACAAATGAAACTGGGCACTAGTACCTGGATAAATGTGGGGTTTGAGTCACAGATCCAGCTGTATATGCACTGAATGTAACATGAAAATTACTCAATGCATTTATAAAGAAAAGGCAAGTGTACACTGTACAATGATAGTATGTGCATTCACTGTAACTTGTGCACAGGGCTACAAGTTACAGTGAATACATGTACAATCTTTGTACATTTGAGCACAGTATATGTGTATACAAAATGACAAGTAAGTGAGTACTAGATCAAATCAAGCATGAATTCTCCATAGAAGCTAAAATGACAAAACTGAGGCTATCGTACTTTGGTCACATTATGAGAAGACAAGATTATCTGGAAAAGTCAATAATGCTAGGAAAAGTAGAAGGTAGTAGGAGAAGAGGGAGACCTAAAAGGAGATGGCTTGACTCAATAAAAGAAGCGACATCCTCCAATTTGCAAAATCTGAGCAAGTCTGTTAATGATAGGACGTTTTGGAGGTCTTTCATTCATAGGGTCTCCATAGGTCAGAGGCGACTTGATGGCACATAACACACACTTATACATTACAGTGAATGCACAGATACCCTGCATGTACTGAAAAATCAGTATGTCTATATATTGTCAAAGGCTTTCACGGCCGGAGAACGTTGCTTGTTGTAGAGATCAGAGATCTCTGTCTTTTGGTGCTACACCTCTGAAGATGCCAGTCACAGCTGCTGGCGAAACATCAGGAACTACAATGCCGAGACTACGGCCATACAGCCCAGAAAATCTACAACAACCAATATGAGTATGTCTGTTTGTAAGAAAGATCCAACACTTTACAAATGAAACCAGGGACCACTACCTGGATAAACACAGGGTATAAATCTCATATCCAGCTGTACATATAACATTAGATTTACTCAACATATGTAGAAAGGCTAAGAAAGGTGGTCAATGACAGGACATTAATGGAGGCTGTTAATTCATAGGGTTGCCATAAGTCAAAAACGACTTGATGTCACATACACACACACGTATAAAGAAAAATCAGGTGTACACTGTACATGCAGGATGTATAAGCATTCAGTGTAACTTGTGAATGGGGCTTTGAGGTACCTGCTAAAGTGCAATTGAAAGTGGTTTGAACAATAGCTGAGCCAATATAATATGGGCATTCTTATTTGCCATTCTTTGTTGATTTTGTACCTTACTGCCATCTGTTTTGGTTTTCCTCATTTTTGTTACTGTCACTGATTCTTGTTTTGTTTCTTTCATAGCACTGATCCCTATGGAGAGCCCGTGGGGACCATAGCACTCACTGAAAGGTATCCTGGTGCTCATTTGCTTCTTTCCCAAAACATCTCTATCCCAAATGCACAGGGACAATTGTGGCTTTCTTCCATCCCAACAGAGCAGGAGGTGCTTCAGAGGAACCCTAGAAGTATCACCTTTCTATTTGCAGGGAGCACCTTTTCGAAACCTGCTACCTCCATCGTAGGAGGTACTTTACTTTAGAATGAAAGTTTGTCTTCATGCCTAATTTCAGACTCTGTCTACTATGACAATGAAGTAGTCTAGGGATATGGGGTGAAGGATCATCACTGTGTGGATGATGTGATGTCCAACACCTTTTCCCTTTAGTCCAGGGAAGGCAGTGACATTTCTGACTCAGTTCCTGGGTTGTAGGATGGATGGGGGTTAATAAATTGAAACTGATTCTAGAAAAGATTAGGAATGATTTCAAGTTTCTAGTTCCTGCTATTTCAACCCCCAAAGTAACTGTTTCAATTTTATTTCTCTCTTGTGTGAATTAAACCAACGATTATTTATTTTCATACTATTACCACACATTTAACTTTTCACATAAAATATATGAAATATTGGTTGTTGTGGATTTTCCGGGTTGTATAGCCGTGGTCTTGGCATTGTAGTTCCTGACGTTTCGCCAGCAGCTGTGACTGGCATCTTCAGAGGTGTAGCACCAAAAGACAGAGATCTCTCAGTGTCACAGTGTGGAGAAGATGTTGGCAGGTCATTTATATCTACTGAGGAAGGTGGGTTACAGTCTCTTACAGTCATCCTGTAAGAGTTTCTCTGGGTGTGGAATGCTAATGGAGGGAGGCTTCACTGTATCCTGAGGAGGTTCTTTTGCATATGGATTGGTGCTTGATATGCTAATCTTCTCTGCAGGGCTATTGTAGGGCGTAGAGTATTTTGTTAGCCTGGTGTTTTTCAGGACTGGAGACCATGCTCTATTCATTCTTAAAGTCTCTTCTTTCCTGTTGAAATTGTGCTTATGCTTATGAATTTCAATGGCTTCCCTGTGCAATCTGAAAAAAGCACAACTTACAACAGATGCTACGATCAGCAAAATACAGTAGAGACCCCTTCACCTCTGCAGGAGTATACCGCATACCCTGCAGCTGTGGACAAGTTTACATCGGGACCACACAGTGTAGCATCCAGACAAGAATAAAAGAACATGAAAGACACTGCAGACTTGGCCATCCGGAAAAATCAGCAGTGGCTGAACATAGCCTAACTCAAACCGGACACAGTACCAGTTCCAGGACACTAAAATACTGGACAACACTTCCAACTACTTCATCAGATTGCACAGGGAAGCCATTGAAATAATATGTTATCTGCCCTGAGCCCCCTCGCAGGGAGGGCGGAATACAAATTTGAAATAAATAAATAAGTTCCAGGGCTGCTGCCAGGCTCTGGGCCAAACTATTATTTATTATTGGTACCTTTCCTGGTGCCTGCTCAGGTAAGGTTTCTCAGAGTTGTGCAGTAGGGATCTTGACCAAACTTGGATGATGGCTGGAGGAGAGCCTGCTGGCCCCCACGAACAACCAACCACGAACATGTTCGTGAACAGGGCCATGTTCGTGGTTGTTCATGAATCCCTGTTTGTGGATGGCAATGAACAACGTACATCATGTTCATTTTTTTTTCTGTTCGTGCCCATCTCTAATCAACACTTAACAAAAATATAAATGAATATGATCTTTCATTCATCCCGAGACACAGTGGAGATTCTGATTTTCTGTAAACATTATGTATGTTGAAATCAGTGCGTGTAGAGGAAGAGCATGCATTCCCCATCACCCACCCATTTTATTTATTTATTTATTTATTTATTTATTTATTTATTTATTTATTTATTTATTTATTTATTTATTTAATGTCATTTATAGTCTGCCTTTCTCACTGAGACTCAAGGTGGATTACACAGTATGAGATTAATACAATCAGTATCAAGCACATTTCAATACAGTATCAAGGACATTTCATAAACAATACCATAGGGTAAATAGATACAAGTTTAAAAGACATAGTATTAGCAAGAATCCAATACAAAGTAGAAAAAATACTGAAGCAGAATATAATCAATTCTAGGACTAACATTAGACAACACGGAGCACTGGTGGTACATAGGAGTACATATTTAAAGCAACAGATAATATGTAAGGCAATATAGTGATGAAGTCTATGGTCCCTAACTCATTAGCGAAACATCTTCCCTACAATACAGCCCTCCCATTTGAGTAAAAAGCCTTTTTGAATAGTTTGGATAGAAAAGCCAGGAAAGCGGGGGCTCTTGTGACTTCCTCGGGCAGGTCATTCCACAGGATAGGGGCCACCACAGAGAAAGGCTCCAATGCATGAGCAGACCTGTGAACATAAAAAGTGAGCAACTGGCAGTGCAATGCTAAGCAGAGTTTCCACATTGACTAATCCCATTCCTAAACCACTGTTGGGTTCCCTCCCCATTTTTTGCAATTGTTCAATAAAGCAGCATTCCTGATCATAGGGACAGAGCCTATGCATGTGTATGCCGTTACTATCAACTGCAGAGGGCTGCTTACTGTTGGTAGGTGATATGTTGATCTTTTCGGGTGGTGTTGAACTATAACGTCTGCTCTGAGCGGCAGTAGCTCTCCCAGCTCCACAACAGATTTTCTCACACTGAACACAGCACAGCCAGTTCCGGGTTTGGGGAGGGGGGGATGCTGGGCAGAGAGTGCTCAGAGGCTCCCCTATGTCCACTACTAGGCTCCCGTTCTTGGCATCCCATCTATAGGTCCCCACCTGCCTGTACACCCTTCCTTTGCCCACTTGCAGGTTCTCTCCACCATTCACAGTTGCCCATATTACCTGCATGCCCTTTCCCTGATGGTGCTGGGTAGTGGGTGCAGCTAGGAGTGCCACTGCCATGGCCACCAGGAATGCTGATGCTTTGTGCCCTACCCACATGCCCTTCTCCAGCATCTCCAGGCAACATAAGTAACTAGGGAGCAGAGGTGGCAAAATACTCACAAGCAAGCAGTGGAAGGGTGAATGCAGGCATCAGATGAGACGAGTGAGTAGGAAGTCAGCAGCAGCAGGCAGCACCAGAAGCCACAGGCCTTGGCAGCTGCTGCACCTCGCCATGTGCTGATGCCGGCCCCAGAAAACAGTTCCAGGAAAATATTGATATCAGTCAGGAGAACTTTGGGGCTTATGCTACAAGCTGTGGAGAGAGGGGTGAAGAGAATCCAACACAGTGACTGTAATTTTTATGGAACTCCTGTTTTTTCTTAGAATGTGTTGTTCAGTCCTGGATAGTTTTCCGGTAAGAGTTTGGACTAGATCCAACGCTTACAAAGTAGGGATACTACAGCATACTGTAGCTCTGTGCTGTAGTAACTTCTTCTTGTCCACTTTGCATTCCTAGGTCTTCTGTTAAGCTGGAGGTTGTACTTGTCAGTCATCTTGTTAATGAAAACCTTCTAAGAGAAATTCTTTGTTAAAAGACACAACAGGAAGTATGTAAAACAAAATCTCCAATTAATCTCATCTCGATCATGATAGCCAGCTACATTTACAGTAAATCTAGTAAGACTTTTTCTTGTTTTTTTTTAAATCAATTTAAAAACAAGAACACTTTCCTGCAGTAGGCTCGAGGTTTCCAGAAATAACACATGAGTGGTGGCTATTTTACCCAGCAGGTTCTTTTGTCACTACGGAACTGAAAAGTTGATGGGCTTTCTATTTGAAATGTAATTAGCTTGTGGGAGTACAATCATAATGAAAGTAAAATTTTCCTTATTATAGGCATGTGTGTGTTTGTTCTTTCAAAGAGGCATAAAAAGCAAAATCCAATGTGTATGTCTGATGGTCTTGGTCTGTCGATAGTCTCAAACTTAACTATGTATTGCATTTACAGTGTAATCCTAAAAAGAGTTACTCCAGTCTAAGCCCATTGATTTCAATGGGATTAGACTGGAGGAACTCTTCTGAGGATTGAACCATTAGTGATGGAAGGAAAGGAGGAGGGGGTAGCCATGTAAGCTGCCCTCAGTTCCATAGAGGAAGACTGGGATAAAAATGTCTGTGAGAGAAGGAAACAAGGAAGAAAGAACTATCCCAAATCACCATTCTTCAGCAGAACTTCAGAGGGAGAGTCCAGTGTGAAACTGCTTAACTGGAATTCATTAAGGGGAATTAAGAGGTTTTACTCTATCTCCCCTGCCCACCACTTAAATCAAAACTAGACATTTCTTATTTACTATAGATATTAAGTACCTTAGCAACATCCAAGATGCTCCATCAACTACAGGTGTTAATAATGTTTGTAGCAAACGTTCTGTCTGTTGAGCTGCACCTGAGTTCTCCCTGTCCTGCAGCCATCTGATCAGAAGAGGGTGCCAAAAAGGGGGGTGGGTGGGGTCGCCAAAAGGTTTTGCTGCTGTGCAGTATCTAGGGTGTTGAAGTTTTGTTTCCTTTTGCCTTGAGGCCAGTTATCAACCTCTGGGGTAGGTGAAATCAAGTCCTGCCCCCTCCAAGATACTTGATGTTTGAGTTGAGTAATTAAATAATCCCATGGCATAGAAAACTACAATTACCATGGGGCTGTGCGAAAGCATGCATGTGTGAACTGCTGCAGATCCAGACAGATGAGCAACCATTAATTTTTATCAGACAGACACAAATCAAACCAAGAGGTAAGACTTTAGTTAGTCTTTAAGATGCCACAAAACTTGTACTTATTTCCACTGTTTCTGTTTGATATGAGGTTAAATGTGATATTTACTCTGTGTATATGCAATTCATGGTTGGTTGGTTGCTTGCTTGCATGCTTTCATTGTTGCTTGGTTATTTAAAACTCCTTGTTTACAGCATTTATTGTTAGAACATAAGAAGAGTCCTGCTGGAGCCAATCAGAGATCCAATTAGTCCAGTAACCTGTTTTGAACATTTGCCAGCCAAATACTGTTGAGAAGCATACAAGCATGACATAAAGACAACAGTCAGCATCCTAAAAGTGCGGATCAGCATCCTAGGACAAAACATGGGGAGGGGGTTGTCTCAAGGGTCAAACTTGTGGTCTTCCCAAAGATATCTGGCTGGATAATATTAAAAGCAGGATATTGAATTTGATGGACTTGTGGATTGAATGGGGAAACAGAATGTGCAGTTGTAGAACACAGTATAAACATGACACATAACAATGATCTGCTGTATGAAAATCACATGTGTTTGCAGATAAGTATCTCAAGTATGCAATCCCCGTCCTATTACATTGCTTATTAAACAATTCATCCTATTAATTGTATTGATTTACATTGTCTGAATCTCAGTGAGAAAGCTGGTCTATAAATAGCTTAAATAAATAAATACATTCCAACATGCAGGAAGAGAGAAGTATGTACAGAGATATAAAAAGATTTGATACAAACCTTATGAAAACTGAGAACATACAGGCCTAGACACATGGGATGAATGGTAAGTGTGTCCTCCGAGACCACCTAGACTTATTTGGTCTCAAGGCTGACATATAAAAGGAGCAGAGAGAGGTGCTAGACTGCTGAGATGGTAGGATGGTGTGTACCACTTCCTCCTACAAAAAGGGGAATCAAAACAGGGAATAAAACCAATTCCTCATCAATCTGAAACCTGGAAATAGCAGGGAGACAACTGGGCTAGAATGCTTCTGTCTCCTTGTACCTGCAAGGAGCCTTTTCTACTTGGGGGATTATTCAAAAACGCATCTCCCAACTCCAAATGCTACAGTCTGCTCTGTCACCTCTATCATTCCATTGTTTCATTTTGCTGGATGTGTAGCCCATGCTTTAGATGCAGAATTTCATCAAGACACAGACCTGCCTCTATGGGAAAGTGTCTTCAGGCATCTCTGGTCCCTCTGGTTCATGCACCTCTGGATCAGGACCTGTTTCCATCACTGCCCCCAACTTTGCCATTGTTCCACACTTGGGAGCATTTTTAAAAGCCATCCCAAATCTGTCTGATGTGGTTCTGATTTGCTTTTGTTTTCTGTTCAGTCAGCAAATCTGCTATGTAGCCTCTGGTTGATTTTCAAGGCAGATGCTTCCAAATCCAGCAGTGTATGAATGATGAAGGCAAATGGCTTTGAAAGCAAAAATATGGAAATCACCCTTTGCCTGCTCTGAGAGGAAAGGACAAGCAGCCATTACTTTTCAGATGCCGAGAACCATGCCTTGCCTAAAAAGCGTGCTTCTGTGTGTGTATAATTGTCTCTTCCTCTTTTTAAAGTGTGTGGCATATTAAAGCAGCAAAACCTTCAGCTACATCGAAGGACAGGCTGCAGTGCTTGGTCAAGAAGAGCACCCATCTACATATTCACTAAATCATAAATCTTCTGTACTTGGGCTATGCGTCAATGGCACATGACCCTCATTTCTCCCTCGTGATTTTGCTCCGAGTGACAGTACAGACCCTCCAAAAGCAGACTGCGTCCCTCTGTGGTCATATTTCACATCTGCCTTGGTGCAGCTACCAACCTGACAAGGTAACTTGGCTGCAGTCTAGAAGTGGAGTTTAATTCAAATGTAATGGTTGCAATCAAAAGAGGGAGAAAATATTTTTCCCTTTGTTTGTTCACACCCCTCTCCCCTCAAACACATGTGATCTATAGATCCCTTTCCTTACTATTGTTTTTGGTTGTTTTTGTAAGAGAGAAGAACCAGACTTGGCATTCTTTGTATTTGTGGTCTGATCTGCCTGTCAGATATTAATTAGGTTCGTGGCAATCTCTCACATAACTGTCTTTGCAGAAAGGCGGTAAGAGTGAAAAATAAGCTGCGATGACAAAGGGCAAGCTTGTATTGCCTTCGACCAAAGAAATCTGTTGTTACGGAAAGGTTTGATGGAAGAAAGGAATAAACAAAAAGAGAGAGTCCATCCCAATGAATAGAACAGTTTCCAAATAATGTATTGAATGATAGCATAGAAATCGGTTACTGGAGATTGTAAAAATGTCACTAAACTATGTCTGAATGGATAGATGGCTGAAATCTGTATTATTATAAACCGCTCTGAGTGGGCATTAAGTTGTCCTGAAGGGCAGTATATAAATCAAATGTTGTTGTTGTTAGTATTAGAATTATAAGATGTATGGATCCAGGACAGAGAACACAACAGTACAGTCCAAGTATGGTATGCCTCTCCCCTTTGAACTGTTCCCCCCATCTATTCTGAAAGCCAGCATTAGCTGTAGTTCAGGGCCTGAGATGGCCACCATATCACAGTTACTTTTATTTTATAGTATTTTTTAAATGTTATTTATAGACTGCTTTTCTCATTGAGACTCAAGGCGGATTACACAGTGTAAGTCAATACAATCAATGGCCGTAACATTAAATAAATAATACAATAGGGTATGGTTTGCAGAAATTTGAAAATAAACATAAATTTGAATACAGAAACAATCCTGAAACAAAAACATAAGCAATTTGACATGACATATGGAACAACACAGAAACTGCCCAGTCGGAGCATATTTGCAGCAATGGACAGTACGCAGTAATATAGTCTATAAATCCTATCCCTTTACCAAAGCATCTCTCTCTCCAGAATATTGCCTATATCCCTTCTTCCTTCACCCTCCTCCCATTCTTGCTGCTACTTTTCAAGGATAAACTACATGCAGAGAGATCAGGTCACAGATTTCCCATTATAATGTTTAGCTCTCAGTCATGATTTCCAACCGTTTCAACAGCTAAATAACAGCAGCGCAACTCTTAGGGTGGTCTCTGATTATATTGCTATCTTATTGCATATACCTTCTCATCCTTTTGTATGTGCATTGAAAACCCCATCCATTACTGGCTCTGAAGATAAAATTTCACTGTATAAGTCAGCACACAAGGGGACAAATAGTCAAGTGAAACACAACGAAGATATGGCAAAGCTAGGATTTAACAGAGAAAGCTCTTCAAATTAACCTCGTTTTTTATTTGAGTCAACTCTATTTAATTTCTAAGTAGAGAAGTTTCAGGAGTCATGTCAGCCTGGAAATCACACCTGCTAACTTGGAAGCACTAATCCCACATGCTAGATGAATGGCAACTATTTGTATTTATTCAGAGTAAATTCATATATATATATGCTCATGGATATATATCCACGAGCATTTTCATCACCTGATAGCAGTCTCTTCAGACTCAAGTGATGATGACTCTCAGATATCTCACAGATCGAATAACCACAGATTGAGTTTCATGTCATCTCACATTAGCCCTAATACACTACTATTTAGTGGAGTCATTTTGCTCATCCTGCTGTGGTTTATAAGGGAGTGGTGGAACCCTGAGATGATGTTAAGGGCCATACCACTCCAAACTGCAGGGGAGACAATGCTATTTTTAAATGCCCCTTTTTTAAAAAAACAAAACCACTGCTTGTAAAAAAGCTAACAGGTTGGGGAACGTTCTGGCCTAGACTACTCCTTGCTGGGCTAGTTTTTCACTGTCACTCGCAGGGAGGTATTTTCATTACATGACAACATTCAAAAAAGCTATCTTCCATCTGCATCCTAGTGGCATAGTTCATTCTGATGCCTCACTATTCTACCATCCCATTCTGCTACAAATCATCCTGCACTGAGTAATTATGTGAAGAACCAGCCGTCGATGCATATTTCATAACACTTTAATCTTCATTATTGTTTCACTGCCAAGGCTGAACCTAAGTAAGCCTTGACTTAAAATGAATCTACATATGATTTTGTCCTGCCCATCTCCAAAGAACTCAAAGAGGCATAAACAGCTCCTCTCTCATTTTAACCTTATCACAAGACTGTGAGATACATGAGGCTAAGAGACAGTGATCCATTCCCCATCACCCAGGAGACTTCAGGAAGTAGGGATCTGGACCCAGGTTCCTGAATCCCAGCCTGCTAACTACTCCAAGGCAACACAAAGTAATGATCACTAAGTTACTATTATGTTACAAATAGGTTTGTGGTGAAACTGATGTTAAAATATTACAGACCTGTCAGTTCTAGATGCATGGAATTCTCCCTATGCCATTCATAGAATGGGACCTTTAGTGCTACGATTCTGAAGCTATACACAAGGATCATGTAGTGAGTGAATGACACCACATCTGATTACATGCAGCTGACATGTATTTATTTATTTATTTTATTACGTTTGTATTCTGCTCTCCCTAAAAACCAGGCTCAGAGCAGATCACAGAAAAAGTGTAAAACAGCAGTGTAATCATTAAAACACATTCAGTAAAAACATCATGGCATTTATATAGCACAGTCCGTCAATACACACATTAGGAAGCAGCAAAGAAAGGGAATTTAGAGTGAGGGCAATATTTCCTAAATTCCATTACCCTCACTCTGAATGTTGTGGAGACACCGGCAAAGCGAGATCTGCCTGAATGAGAATCTAGGTCACAGGGCCCACATACCCGCTGCTACACACACACACAATCTTGAACGCTTTCAAGGAAAGAGGATTAAAACGTGACAACCAACAAGACTCATTTACTAAAACACATCAGACCTCAGTGTAGAAGCATAAAATGGTGACCATTTAGACAAGTTTATCAGAGTTTGAGGAAACACAGGGGGGGGGCACTAGGCCTCTGGCATTATTTATTTATTTAATAAAATGTATATCCTGCCTTTCTGCTCTTGTAAGGACCACCAAAGTGGCTAACAAGTTAAAACATAAATAATAAAATTACATTGTAAAATGATTAAAACCAACCAAAACAACAACACCACCCCATCCGTTAAAACAGTTTAACCGGAGCTCAAAAATACAAAAACATAAACATAAGAAATATAATTTGGTCCAGTTCTTACATACAAACCCACAAAGACTGATTGCAGGTAAATGATAAAAATGGCAACTTTTCACCATAGACTGCACTGATTAAGATCTGGATCACATGTCCTTTTTCACATAAGGAAATGGTTCTAGGAACTTGATCTTGGGAAGAGTTCAGCATGTGTTCCGTAGTCAGTAGTCACACCTACATTGTCAGCATTCTCCCCGTCCCCTTGTCATTGGCAAAACTTCTGTGATGCTGTGGAAACTGATACACATTCTGAGGGGGGAAATGGTCAGTCTGTTCTATAGCTTTAAGGGAACTAGGAGGTCAATTGCTGAGGAAAGACAAGAAGCAGAGGAAACATAGAGCTAAGAACGAGTGAGGGGACTAACTGCACACAAAGCCTAGTGTTACCAGTGGCAAACATACTGTTGTTCACAGAAAGGCATTTCAGGAGGAGAGGAGAGCTGAATTTCACAAATTGTTCAACAACCACCAGTGACATCATTTGCTGCAATTATCAGTGTCTTTGGATTCCTTTCTCATCTTCTTCTCAAAGCTTTTGGTAGGCTACAACAGTCTGTACTTTATGTACCAGCCTTTGTGCCAGGTTAAGTTGAAAGAAAGTAACTCAGCCAAGGTTACCTGGTGAGCTTCAAGTCTGAGCCTGCTTGCAAATGGGTCTCCCACAAGCAAACCCAGCAAACTCTTGGCACTTCTCATGCCAGTTCATGTGGATGGAATGAATTCATACAGAGGCATCCAGGTGTAAAGGAAATGCACCCATAATGGTCAGGCTCAGAGGTGGTGTTTTGGGGAGTGCTGCTGGTTTAGTCTCTGCCCAACCAACCAGATGATCCTACAAAAGAACTGGAAGTTTTATAAAACCAGTGGTACCTTATTTGCTCTTTGTGTGTCTGGGAACATACACATCATATTTTTTTCTAACCAAACAGAGAGAAGGAAGCAAGGGAGATACAACAGAGGGAAGGGGAAGAGGAAAGACAGAGAAATAAAAAATAGTTTCTATATTGTTGCCAAGTAGGCCCCCTCCCCTGCTTTAAAGCCTGCTATGAACTGTGTTAAAGTTTCCTGCGTTGCTGCTTTACTGCTCCACAAAGATTTGCCTTGCACGTGTGTGCTCTGATACACGTGTCAGTTTCCTGCCTGCGTGTCAATTACTTTACTGCTGCAATAGACTGTGTAGTTTACTGACTCCATGTTTGGATAACTGCACAAAGGACTCTCTTTCTGGGCAGCCCTGCCCTGACCTGTATCTGGAATTCCCAGTGTGTGTTTGGACTCTGTTACAAGTGTGCCCCGTGCCTGCATTGCCATCTGCCACGGACCGTGCCTGTTCCCTGCTTTGGACTGTGTTTTAAGTGTCGTTCCCCCTGCCTCCATGGAAGCCTGCCTCATATGGGCCCAAGCCGCTGCTAGCAGCCGGGCGCCTGCCGGGGAAACCTCCAGCGAGCCTGGCTAGGCGCTCCCTGGTCAGTTCCCGCCTGGAGCCTCCCGCGAGCCGGTCGCCGAGCTTGCCCTCGCTACCGGGCAGCCTGCTATCCAGCCCCAGCTATGCCCAGCCGGCATCCATGTTCTCAGGCACCCAGAAGACCCAGAGGAAAAGACTGCTTTGGGAAGCCATTTCGGCGAAGCGGGCACACCACGTCCGCAGCGAGAGTACCTCGCCCCGCTCTGCATATCTTAGGAGCCGCCCAGGAGAAGGAACTAAGTGCCGACCATCCCAAGCACTTAGAGAATGCATCTCAAAGAAACCTCCGCATTCCAGAGCTGATGACATCAGGACAAGCCCTGTCCGCTGGAACATCCTTTCAGCCCACTTGGATTTCCCCCTCCCTCTTTTGTCCCCTCTTCCTGAGGTGTCACTTATCACAATCTGATTACCAAAGTGGCCCATCCAAGCCATTTAGTAGCCCATTAGACCCTTTGTTTTAATCTGTGAAAACCACCAAGTACAGCACCAGCCCCAGGGTACGTTTTGGGGTATTTAAGCCGGCCTCTCAGACCGCATGGTGCGCGTGCCATCCTATCCAGACTTCCTTGCTGTCCGTCTGTGGTTCCAGTGCTGGCATTGGACCACTACCCTCGCTGCTGTGTCTCTGCTTCGCTCCAGGATAAGTGAGTATTCCCCCTATCATCGTTGGGAACCAGCTAATGCGAACGTCTCTGTATTTCCTACTCTGTATTTCCTAGATCTTGTGTGTTCCTTGTATGATTGTGCAAGTTAGGCTTACGCCACACTAAATACACGTGTTTGGAACTTATTCGTTGTCTGCCTCTTTTTCACTAGAGTGTCTGGGATCGGGACCTCCGTATACATAGGTTATGATCCGCGCTTAATTTTAAGTTACAGACTGCTATAGCTAATTCCCCATTATAATAAAGAGCAGTTCTGGTAACAATATTTGTTTTTTCATTTCAAATTCATTTTTTCTCTTTTCACCTTTATCGTGTTTACATTTAATAATAATAATGATAACACCAACAACATTCAATTTATATACTGCCCTTAAGCACAACTTAATGACACACTCAGAGTGATTTACAAAGTGTGTTGTTATTATGCTCAGAACAATCACCCTGTGAGGTGGGTGGAGCTGAGAGAGCTTTAAGAAGCTTTGACTAACCCAAGGTCACCAAGCTGGCTTCAAGGAGAGGAGTGGGGCATCAAACCCGGTTCTCCAGATTATAGTCCTGCCACTTTTAACTCGACATGGGCATGAATGGGGGGAAAAAATGAACAAGCTGTTCATTGTTCGTTGCCATCCACGAACAACGAACAACAAACAGTAGAATCATAGAATCATAGACGCATAGAGTTGGAAGGGGCCATACAGACCATCTAGTCCAACCCCCTGCCCAGTGCAGGATCAGCCTAAAGCATCTCTGACAAGTATTCATCCAGCCTCTTCTTGAAAACTGCCAGTGAGGGGGAGCTCACCACCTCCCTAGGCAGCTGATTCCACTTTTGAACTACTCTGACCGTGAAAAAGTTTTTCCTAATATCCAGCCGGTACCTTTGTGCATGTAATTTAAGCCCATTGCTTTGCATCGTACCATCTGCTGCCAACTGGAACAGCTCCTTGCTCTCCTCCAAATGACAGCCTTTCAAATATTTAAAGAGAGCAATCATGTCCCCCCTCAACCTCCTCTTCTCCAAACTAAACATTCCCAAAGCCCTTAGCCTTTCATCGTAGGGCTGAGTCTCCAGACCCCTGATCATCCTCGTCCCTCTCCTCTGCACCCTCTCGATTTTGGCCACATCCGTTTTGAAGTGAGGCCTCCAGAACTGCACACAATACTCTAGGTGTGGCCTGACCAAGGCAGTATAGAGAGGGGCTATGACCTCCTGCGATTTCGATGCTATGGCCCCTTTGATACAACCCAAGATTGAATTAGCCTTTTTTTGCCACCGCATCACACTGACTGCTCATATTTAGTTTACAGTCCACTCTTACCCCAAGATCCATTTCACATGTACTACTGCCTAGAAGTGTATCCCCCATCCAGTATTTGTGCTTCCCATTTTTGTGGCCCAGATGTAATACTGTGCACTTGTTTTTGTTGAATTGCATCCTATTCACAGCTGCCCACTTCTCCAGAGTATTCAGGTCTTGTTGAATTTTAATTCTATCTTCTTGGGTGTTTGCTACTCCTCCTAATTTGGTATCGTCAGCAAATTTAATGAGCAGCCCTTCCACTCCTTCATCCAGATCATTGATAAAAATATTGAAAAGTACCGGGCCCAAAACCGAGCCCTGCGGCACCCCACTGGACACCTCCCTCCAATCTGATGAAATGCCGTTGACCACCACTCTTTGAGTGTGGTCCTCTAACCAGTTCCCTATCCACCAAACTGTCCTATAGTCCACTCCACCGTCTTCCAGTTTGCCCATCAGAATGTCAGAATGTTATCAAAAGCTTTACTGAAATCCAGATTAATCACGTCAACAGAGTTCCCCCGATCCAGTAAGCTGGTCACTCAATCAAAGAAGGAAACCAGGTGGGTCTGGCAAGATCTGTTAGGAACAAAACCATGCTGACTTCCCCGGATCACTGAGTGGTCCTTCAGATGCTTACAGATTGATCCCTTTAAAATCTGTTCTAATATCTTCCCAGCAACAGACATCAGATTGACTGGCCTGTAGTTTCCCGGGTCATCCTTCTTTCGTTTCTTAAAGATTGGGATAACATTTGCTCTTCTCCAATCTTGTGGCACATCCCCAGTACTCCAGGAGGCCTTGAAGATGATGGACAGGGGTTCTGCAAGTTCTCTAGAAAGTTCTTTCCACACTCTTGGGTGCACCCCATCCGGCCCAGGGGATTTGTATTCATCCAATGCAGCCAGATGCCTCTCCACAACCTCTCTGCCTATGTCCATTAGCCACTCAGATGTCCTGCCACGTTTTCTACTATCTCTAGATGTGCCTGAGTTCTTCAGGGAGAAAACAGAGGCAAAAAAGTCATTAAGCCTGTCTGTTTTTTCTCTGTCCTGCACCAGAGTTTCTCCATCTACTCCCAACAGCGGTCCAATTGCCTCTTTTACCTTGCGTTTGCTTCTCACATATCTGTAGAAGTTTTTCTTATTGTAGCGAGCCTTCCTGGCCAGACCCAGCTCACATTGGGCTTTGGCCTCTCTGATGGCTGATCTGCAGTGCCTAGTAACCCTCATATACTCCTCTTTAGAGGTCTGTCCTTCTCTCCATTTCCTGAACATTTCCTTTTTCTCTCTTAGCTTATTCTGGAGCTCTCTGTACATCCACATCGGTTTCTTGGAGCCCTTACCATGTTTCTGTCTTGCTGGGATAGTGAGGGCTTGAGCTTACAAAAGCTCGTGTTTGAGAATGGCCCATCCTTCACTCGCTCCTTTCCCTTCCAGCACACTCCCCCACGGAATGACTCTCATCAAGCCCTCTGAGTTCATCGCAGTTGGCCCTACGAAAATCTAACCTACGAGTCTGGCTACAAACTTCCTTGGCTCCCCACAGCAACTGGAATTCAAGGAGGACATGGTCACTTCCCCCTAAGGTCCCCACCACCTTCATCTCATCTACCAATTCATCCCTGTTGGTTAATATCAAGTCTAGCATGGCCGAGCCTCTTGTAGCTTCCTCCATCTTTTGAAAAAGGAAGTTATCGGCCAGGCAGGTCAGGAAATTGCGTGATTCATGACGCTTTGCTGAGCCTGTCTCCCAGCACGCATCAGGGAAGTTGAAGTCACCCAGAATTACAAGGTTCTGATGTCTGGATACTCTACCAATCTGTTCAAAGAGGGCAGCATCCGTTTCTTCTCGCTGGTCAGGTGGTCTGTAGCAGACTCCAACAATAATACCCTTTGTCCTTCCTCCCCTTATTTCTACCCATATGCTTTCCACCGGGCTGTCCGCCCCATTCTCCATAACTTCTTGACAATCAAGCCCTCTCCTCACATACAATGCCACTCCACCTCCTCTTCTACCCTTCCGGTTTTTCTTGAATAATTCATACCCATCCACTAGCACATTCCAGTCATGGGAATCATCCCACCAAGTCTCAGTAATTCCTACCATATCGTAACCCTCTATTTGCAATAGAAGCTCAAGCTCTTCTTTCTTATTGCCCATACTTTAGGCATTGGTATATAGACACTTGTAGCCTTGTACCTTTGTTTGACCTTTCCTACCCAGGTGGGTCCCCACTGTTTTCACTTTGTCATTGAAATCATCATGTCGACCGTCCCCTTCCCCTTGCGGCATCAGTTTAAAGCTCTCCTGATGAAGTTCTCCAGGTTCGTTCCAAACGTTTTCTTCCCTGCCCTTGAGAGGTGAAGCCAATCATGTGCTAGAAGGCCTTCTCTAAGAAAACCTATCCCATGGTTCCAGAACCCAAAGCGCTCCTGCCGGCACCACCAACTCAGCCAACGATTCACCTCAAGTATGGTCCGTTCCCTGCGTGTTCCTCTTCCTGTGACTGGAAGGATAGAAGAGAATACCACCTGAGCCCCCAATGTCTTCAACTGCCTTCCAAGAGCTTCATAATCCTCTTTAATTCTTGCAACAGTATTCGCAGCCGTGTCGTTCGTTCCCACATGAATCAGCACAAACGGGTACTTATCAGTGGGCTTGATGAGTTTCGGCAGCCGGTCGGTAATATCCTGAATTCTGGCTCCCGGCAAGCAACACATCTCTCGGAATAGGGGATCTGGCCCAGAGACATGGCGTTCCATACCCCTGAGCAGCGAGTCCCCAACGACTACCACCTTCCGTTTTTTTCCACTTCCATGTGGTCTCATGTCTTCTGCACACCCTCTTCCAGCACTTTGCGGTTCTCCTTCCACTTTCATCTCCGTCACCATCTCTGGCACTTCAAAACGATTCTTGAGCTCAAGTGGACCAGAGCATCTTCTTCGTTGACGTCTTCGGGTTTCTACCGTAGATCTGAGAGGAGGCTCAGAAGGGAGATCAACTCTTTCTTCTCCTCCTTGACTTTCCTCTTCTTGGCTGTGCAGAGCCCCCAGGCTGTTGTCAATAAAATCCTCTCCCTCCTTGATCTTCTGAAGGGTGGTGATCCTGTCCTCCAGGCTCTGAACCTTTTCTTCCAAAACTCTGACCAGCTTACACTTCTGGCAAGTGAACAGTAACGAACATGACCCTGTTCATTGTCCGGGGCCCCTTAAAGATCCCTTTAAACTATCAGCTGGCTGGGGGAATTCCCCCCTACCGCCTACCAGCTGATAGTTTAAAGAGATCTTTCCTGCCACAGGGCCCTTTAAACACCCCACAAACTGACCTTCCCAATGTCCAATACCTACCAAATTTGCAGGGGACATAGTCCTCACTGTCCTTCGAAGACCCCCCAAGTTTCAGAGAGATTGCACCCCGGGAGAGGCATGATCCATGGGTCATTCCCTTTGTTGTCATTTTCTCTTCACAGTGGCAAAAATGGGACTCTCTAGTGGAAGCTACTTTGAGGGGTTACAAATTGACCTTCCCAATGTCCAATACCCACCTAATTTGCAGGGGACATAGTCCTCACTGTCCTTCGAAGACCCCCCAAGTTTCAGAGAGATTGCAGCTTGGGAAAGGCATGATGCATGGGTCTCCCCCTTTGTTGTCATTGGCAAAAACGGGATTCTCTGCTGGAGGTACTTTGAAGGGTTAAAGCCAGAAGGAAAGCCAGAAGGAGTTCAGACAGAGTTCAGTCCCTGCATTGCTGGAGGAATTGACTGAAAGGCCCCAGACTGTCTGGCTTGACTAACGGCTGACAAAGACAACAAACAAGCCTTGCAACGACCGCTTGTTCGTTTAGAATGAAGCCTCACGAATGGCTTGTTCGTGAACAGATGAGCGGGCTGTTCATGGGTTTTTTCCGTTAGTAATGCTGTTCGTGCCTATGTCTACCCTTAACCATTACACCAAACTGGCTCTAAGAAACAGTGCAGCTCCTTATTCAACATCCTGGGTCTTGCTGCCCCCCAAATCAAGTCTGGCTGCATAAAACAGGTTCAGCTGTGGGTCAGAGTAAACTATGCCTCGAATCACTTGACATAAGATGAATTGGTAGCTATAATACTGCCCTCTTACCATCTACAGTAGTGGTGCTGCAGTACAGCAGAATGCCGTGCCCCCCCCCCATTACCAGTGATATACAGAATAAAATATCTGGGCCCTGCTGCTAAAGTCCCTTGGTGAAGGGCCCCTGTTAGCAGGTGCATCCTCAACACACATTCTAAATACAACCCACCCCTCTCTCTGGTGTGCAGTTTCCATCCATCTCCAGCATTAACAACCCTACAGGTTTTTTGCCCATTGGAAAAACATCCAACTATTAATTGTTGAGGTCTCTCCATTTCCAAGGAAAGCTCTATTAGAAATTAATTGCTCCAGTGCAATCTGAATGGCATCATAAATGTCACGTTAGGTTTGCACGGAGTGAGAAAGCTATGTCAGCTCACTCCACACTGTTTCATTTAGAGGTGGGTGTGAGAAGTGCTCTTCATCAATAATTTAGCCAGCAGTGTAAAGCCAAGGCTTGCCAAAGATGCCAGGGGAGAAGCTACCTCCCTGGTTTTAATGACACCAGCAGGGAGGCATAGCGGGGCCTGGGCAAATCAACATTCATTGCACATCTGGGCATGTCGGTAGATGAAGATATCAAGGACTGAACTGACAGGACAAAGGGTTTGGAGAAAAAAAGGAGTGTAACCTAGAAAACCTTTACTTTGAATTCTTTGTATAAATTCAAGGGGGGTGACAGTTCCTAAGGTCATCTTCTAGAAGGAAAAGCTCCAGTGATCTAACCCAGAGAATTTGTTAACTCTTTCCCTGTGCTCAATCAAAAGAAACAGCGAGTTAAAAGTTTGGATTACTCACTTTACAAATGTCATAACACACCATCTTTAAATCTTCCAAAGCAGACTGTTTTAATGAGCAAATTGTTAGCACTGACATGTACACTTCCATCTTTACAAGCCTGATTACAGAGGCAAAGAAGCTTCACTGTTACCAATAGTTATCTATACCTGCACTTCAAGCCCCGAGCTTGAAGGAGTGTCTGTCATTTCAAAGCACATTGCTAGAAATGCTGGTGTTACATTTTGGTAATGCACGTTGTTTTACTTTACAAATGTCAGTTAGATCAAATCTCCTGGATGCCCAGCTCAAGTCATAGTACAGAAATGTCGCACAGGAATGAAGTGGTAACAAAATATTCCAGTACATTTAGTGTCTCTCCCAAGAACAGAGTTAGGTGTTTTAAGAATCAACAAATGAACTTTGCCAGCACAACTACAGTTGTAAGTCCTTCCACCCTTGAAACCTGGGCATTGTTCTATATAGAAAACACAGCTAGACAATTGGGCAGCATGCTTGCTTCTCTTTCCTTTCACACTCCTCTACCCATCCCTTCAAGACAGTTTCATCATACTTCAAACTGTGATAGAAGATCCCATAGACTGGACTGGCCACAGAGGAAAGGACTTGTCTACAGATTCTTTTTTAAGGGTTGAAACATCTTATAGAACTACTATTACAAGAGGTTCATGGAGGATTGGTCTGTCAATGATTACTGTCCGTCATGATAGGTGAAGGAACTTCTATGTATGTACAGTAGGTGTATATATAGAGTGCCCTCAAGTCATAGCTGACTTATGGCAACCCCTGGTGGGGTTTTCATAGCAAGAGACTAACAGAGGTAGTTTGCCATTGTCTGCCTCTGCAATCCTGGTCTTAATTGGCGGTCTCCTATTTAATTACTAACCAAGACCGGCACTGCTTATCTTCTGAGATCTGACAAGATCAGGCTCACCTGGGCTGGGTCATGGTATTAGGTAGGCAGTGCTCCACTAAATACCAGATGTTGGAGACAAACAAAAGGAGAAATCTGTAGAAGCATCATGCCCTGCACAATAGAAATCATGGGTCTTCGTTAGTCCTTCTATCTTGTTTATGTATGTGTTTGTTTAGCTTATTTATAGCCTATCTTCCTCACTGAGAATCTTGGTGGATTCCAAAGTACAGAAGGAGAACAACAGCAAAAATAAGCAGTCAGTATAGGTCATCAAATGAACAATGCAATAGCACTAGGAGTACAAAACCGAATGACAATGCAAGCAGCAGTGTGAACATACCATAGAAGATATACAATGAACAAGGAAAACGAACAAAGCAATAGGACCAGGGATACAAAACCAAATGGCAAAGAGGACAGCAAACTGCTTTGCCTGGCATCGTGTGAGCAATGCAGAATGTGGGATTGCAAAGCTACAAGGAAATACAGCATCCCCCCCCACACACACACCCATATGAAGGTGCCCTTCTGGACTGAGTCCCACTACAGAGCAATTCTTTTACATGAATCCCCTCTGAAACATTTTGCGGAATTATAGTAGTGTGGGATCCTTCCTGCTCAAGCAAACCACTCATGGACCATATCTGATATGAGGAGAGGAGATTTAACCTTGTCACTCTCCCAAGTAGATTGCCAGCCTTCACCTATACACTGTTATTATCCTTTTAAAGGGAAAAAAAGGATGGTTATCTGTCTTTCCCCCTTTTTTATTTAAAGGGTTATAGCAACATGGGGAGCCTGTTACAATTATCAAAAGTGTGTGTAGGGGAAAGGGTTAAATCCTGTCTTCACTCTCTAGATGGCCCTGGTTCAACTCCGGGTTGCATATGGTGGCAACTGAGCTTTTAAAGATGCTGGGAGTGTCCAGTCACAGGTCTTCCAGAATCTCTGCTATTTTCACCCTGAGCGTCAGAAAATATACAGTTTTACCACTACTAGAAGCAGCCTGTGGTGTGGTCCAGCAACACATTTCTTCCATTGTTATGTTCTTAAGACTATGCCTTTTTACTAAATCTTCTGCCATCCAAGTCTCAGTCTACACAGTGTGTTCATGGTAAACAGAATTCTGGCATTTTTCCAGGGAAATCTTGCAAAATCTTTGCCACATTCATAGTAATCGTGCATTTTATAGGCCACGTGAAATTGTTAAAGTAATAATTACTTATTTGAGGGAAAACATACCATATAAAAGCAAACGGTACCTAACTGAAAAGAAATGGAGTGCAATGCATAAAGCTGACAGTTAGTGGAATTCGAGCTGTATCTGTCTATGGAATGTATGAACAAAAAGAGTGCACCCTGATGAACCTCTGTGGATTCAAACCAACAGAAACATTTAGGACAACTGATTGGCCATTGTGGAAAAGAGGCTGCAGGGCTAATTGGGCCATCTCTTTGAGCCACAGCACAATGCTAAATATAAGTACCCTCAAACCAGATGAGATGCTGTAAGATTCATAATGAGATTTCACAGCATTTTTAAAAGGTAAAGGCCCTCTAGTTTAAAATGGGGCCACATATCATGGGGGCAAAGAGATTTAACCCTCCTCTATGCAGTTTTGCCAGCTGAAACTAACCCTCCCCATTATTATTCTCTCTAGAAAGGAAAAGAGACAGCCACCCTCTCTTTGCACATCTCCTGCCTCCCACCTCCAGGAAAGCACAGGAGAATGACTAGCTCTATTCATGTCAGTGTGAACATACGTACAATCCATGTTCAAGGTACACTTGATGGTTCTTTGTATGTGCATTGAGTAATTCTCATGTTACAGTCAACACCCCCCATTTATCCAGGCACTGGCCCCAGGTTTCATTCACAGAGTGATTATGCATTGGCTCTTTCTCACAAACAGATGTACACACAAACTGGCAGGATGTACATAAATTTACAGTAACATGTGAACAGGACTAGTCAATTTTGTTTGGGGGCTGCACAGCTGGAGATTCCCTCTCCACCTAACACCACTGTCCCAGTTAAAATGGCCTCCCTTTACACAGCTGCAATTCCCCTTTTAAAAGGTTGGGAAGACCCAGTTATCTCTCCTTGGTATCATGTCTCATTTGCCTCTAAAAACATGATAAGGATTTGTCCCTTGTCTCTCAGGTTAGTGTCCCACTATGCCCCTCTCCTCATTTTGTTGTTTCCCTCCCTGCTGATATCTAAACTGTGTACTCCTCTAGGAAGAGACTGGTCTTATTTGCTCCTGTGGTTCTATCAAGCGTCGTGTACATTGGTGGTGCTTTATTATAAATAACAACAATGTTGACTATGATGATAAAGCAGCTACATGTCCCGGCCTTTTTTCACAATAATCATGTATGAGACCCTACTAATTCTCTTTTTCTCTCTCTCTACCCCCTCTTTCTCTCTGTCTCTCATTTTGTCTCCATGGTGGGTTGGAGGAGGAGAAAGAAGAACAGTGCTGTTAAAAACATTAATAAGGCAACTTTTTAATTTTAATACTTCATCTCTTTCCACTTTGCTTAGCTCTGCAAAACCTGCTCCTTGAATGGGTTTGAAGCCTTCCCTGTAAAAAGCTGACTATTTATATATTTGATTCTTTAAAAGCAATTAGGAATACAAAGCAGATGGTACGGCATTGTAGATTTCCCCTTTCATATTGCTTAAACACTAGAGATCAATAAGTCTAATATAAACAGATGATTTCCATAGCAGGGTTTTATAATTAGCTGGCACTGAATGTGTCCAAACTCTAAAATAATTAGCAGAAGCATGTGGCACACCATTAAAACCTTGTGGCTTGTCTGCATTTACATTTATAATTATTAAAGTTAATTATGATGCTTGTGGTGTGGTTCCAAGCTCCTTCACAAGTTAGATTAAATATTTTTTTTCCAGTCCTACTTTTGCTTCTCACGTAACCTTCCCTGAGCCCTCTGTGAAAAATCCCCTGCAACCTCACAGCAATGCCAGTGGGCAAAGAGGATTTTATTTTAATGCCAGACAGCTGTTGTTCTGACCCAAAGCCTGATATTTTAAAGAGAACATTGCACAAGAGATTCAAAGGCACTGCCGTTCTGATATCATGGGCCCCCGTTCAAGATTAATGTGTTAAAACAATTATTACACTCGGGGTTGGTACCCTTTAAACTGGAACATGAAATGATTCTGAACAGGAAAAAGTAAGCCCAATAGAATCCAAGCCATGCTCATTTGAGGGCAAGGGTGCCATACAGACAGGGCAGGGGGCAGGCATTCATCTTTATTTTCAGGCCACATGTGTTTATCCCTCTGGAGCCTCTATATCCTAGATTATTATATAAAGAATTAACCACAACTCCTGCTTTATTTGCAATTTCATCTTCAAAATGTCTAGCATTTGAATTCAGCGTCATCCTCTAGTGAAGCATGGAGTAGTGGTTTGAATGTCAGAGTAAGATCTGGGAAAACCAAGTTCCAAGTTTTTACCAGAAGTGACACCATTCCTCTCTGGGGATTGCTGAAAACTCTATGATTTTGCCATAAGGTTTCCAGTGACTCCTAGAGATGCTTGATATCACTTCTGGGTTTTGTCACACCATTGCTGACAGTGATTTAAAAAATGTATGCTTCTGCCACCGGCCACCAGACAGCTGGTGGGCAAGGCAAGACATCTCCCACATAAAAAGTGAACTCTGCTTACACACACCAAATTTTAAAAGGCGTCTTTCTTCAAGGAGTCCATGTGCCAGAAAAGAAAATATTAAATGGTCTCAGTTTCTGACTGGTGCCAGGCAGCAGAGTTAAAAATGTCCAAATGATAGGTTCCTCATTGTCTATATTGTGCACACTGATTTCTCTTGCACTATCTTTCTATTAAAGAGGTTTTGCAGATTTTTGATGTGTTACAAATACCTACAACACTGTGCACAAGGGGCCAAACCAGGTGGGATGGCAGCAATTCCATGGATTAAAGCTAGTGAAGCTGCAGTCTTTGCAAATAATGTGCTTGAAAAGTGCTTATAATTGTTGTTTTTCTCTCAAGTAGATACCTTTTGCTGTCCTCCCACTAATATGTTCATAATTTTAAATGTGGCGATTTTTTAGTATGTGCTGCTCCTACCCCTGCCTAGTAAGCAGAATTTGTCATCATACCCAGGAGTCAGCCAGAACCTCAAAACTTACTGGTTTGGTGGCAAAGATAGGCATGCTCCATGGACAAGAGCAGGTCATGCTTCATTTAAATATGCATGAGAAATGGTCAGAAAACAAAGCCTTTCTTTTGTCAGGGGATTTTAACAAATGATGATAGTGGATGAGACATTGTGTGGAGAAGGGGGGGAGTTGCCAATGTTGTAATTTCCAGCATGACTGGAAGTGATATTAGCATATCACCAATGACACTGGCTGTTTTCACATATCGATAAGCCCCTGAAAATCATGCAAAACTTATGGCATGACGGCATCTTCATAGCGCAATTTCCCGTCATGATCCCGTTTAAAGGCATGATGCGTGCCATTAAATGGGATCATGACGGGAAATCGCACTATGAAGCTGCCGTCGGGCTGTGAGTTTTGTGTGATTTTCCGAGGGCTTACCGGCATGTGAAAATGGCCACTCTTGCATTCTGCCAAAACTCTATGTTTTAAATACAAGTTTTGGTGAACTGCTAGAGAGTCACCAGTGATGCGATGATCCCCCCTCCCACATTTCCTCCCATTTTTCTCCTGCTGTCTAGCTGAGAGCTGATGAAAAGGAGCCCACCAGTGGCCTTTCTGACTGTTCACACAACATGGTATTGTGCATATCAGAAAGATCTCTCCCATTATATATGGTTGGTATATGGTTGTAATCACTGGAAAATCCTTTCCATGCTTAAATGTACAGTGCTGCTGCCATCACATCTAGTTTAAACCCTACACTAACGGAATGAGTGAGTACACTACGGGCGTCAATGAGACCATTACACCACATTTAAAATTCTGAAGAAAAGTATCATCCATCTCAGTCTTCATAGACTACCAATCCAGTTCTTGTACTCTCTCTACATAAAAATGTATACCCCTCAATTAGCTGGCTAAATTGTTACCTGTTTAGAACACTTCTAAGAAGACTGATCAACTTAGAAAATATTATGTAACTCTCCCCATTCATTCTATATCCTTCCCACTAGATCTCATGGAACGACATATTTGTTCCTCAAAATCAGGGCTGCAGAACCGATGGTCTGCTCAGTTCAGTTTAGGCAAGCAGTTACATATACTGTGGCCTTCGAGGTTCTAAACAATCCCAGGAATGCAAAAAATTTGAAAAGTTTATCAAGCCCCGAGTGGGCTGCCATATATGGCCAAAAGGTGATGTTCATCTTACTAAGAAGCAAATTCTGCAGTCTCATCAGCTCCAGGGATTTTTGGAAAAGACTCATTTTCTGGACCCGTTTCAATCTAGCTTCAGGCCAGGATTTGGAACATAGACTGCATTGGTCACCTTGGTTGATAACCTCTACTGAGAACTAGACAGGGGGGATGTGACCATACTAGTTCTGCTGGATCTCTCGACAACCTTCAGTACTATCAGCCATAGTATCCTATTGGCTGCTTCAAGGCACTGAGACTAAGAGGCACTATGTTATGGTGGTTCAAGTCCTATCTGTGGGACTGATCTCAGAAGGTGGTGCTAGGGGATTTCTGCTGTGCCACAGGTTCCGCAGGATTTGATCTTATTCCCCCCCCCCCCGCTATTTAAAATCTATATGAGGCCACTTGGAGAGGTCATCAGGAGGTTTGAGCTGTGGTGTCACCAATGTGTGGATGATACCCAGCTCTAACTTTCTTTTCCACCTAATTCTGAGGATGCTATTGATGTTCTGAACCACTGCTTGGTCAGTAATGGCATGGATGAAGATGAACAAGCTGAAACTTAATGAGGGTAAGTATCCCCTGCCCCCATGTTCCTCCACTTGGGGGGATCTGGCAACCCTACTCACACAGCAATCACCTTAGAAAAGCAGGTGGCTGTGGTGGCCTGGCGAGCACTTTTGCCAGCTTCAGCTGTGCCTGTTCCTGGTTCAGTCAGATCTAGCCACAGTGATCCATGCCTTTGTTATATCTAAACTGGATTATTGCAACACGTTCTACTTGGGACTGCCCTTGAAGAGCATTTGGAAGCTGCAGCTCACACCATTGCTCTGAATGAAAAAGCAGTCTAGAACAGGGGAAAGACCAAAACAACATGACTACCTGTCTTCTGTTCTTCTTGGGCTTAAAGTAGATTGGGAGGATAATTTCTTTTGGGGTAAATGGTGCAGGGGAAGGACAAAGTAAACAACTTCCTCTTCTTCAATGGCCGTAATCCAGATCATCATCATTCCGCAGCTTCTTCTTACAGCTAAAATACACCTCTGAGGAGCCAGTCATAGACGCCCAGCAATCACAGTCATTTCTGTTTAGGAAACAGTGTGATCTTGTGCAGGTACTCCAGCCTAAACACACTGAAATCAATGGAATTTTATTGCAGTGACTCTATGTAGGATTGCACCATAACGTTGCCTAGTTGTACTTTATTTCTTTGGCGGTTTCATTGTAAAGTTTTTTTAAAAAATCTTTATTTATATTATCTTAGTTTAGCGGAAGCCACAGTGATTTCAGCTTGTGGAGGGAGTAAATATGGGAAATAATAAATGATAAACATTCCTGTCTTAGCAAAGTCTCTCTCTCTCTCTCTCTCTCTCTCTTCCCTCCCTACTCTGCTTGTTTTTCTTAAAACCTCGGTCTGCTTGTGTTCTTCATGTTAAAGCATGTCTGTCCGATGATTCCTGGCTCCCATTCCCACTTCCTCCTGCTCCAACCAGTCCTAGAGATGTCTGGAATGTGACAAGGTAGTGCAGAGCCTGCCAAAACCAGTCGATTAGCGAATTTATTTTCTCCTCCTTGACAGATGATAAAATTGTCACGATGTGATACTCCAGCAGGCCTGTGCACTGCCCACCTACAGCTGTAGGGCATGTAACAATTCCAGAGCCAAAAGCTCCATAAGGAAAACAGACCATAATGCCATCAACTTTATTCCTCTTGCATTGCTCTCCCTCTTGTTAAATGAAGCAATATGGCCCCCCAGGAATGCTAAGGCTCATTGTGTTTTCCTCACCATTCCCTCCCCCTTTTCCCCACATTACTTCTCTTGCCTTGACCAACAGTCAGACCGAGCTGCTGAATTTTTCATGAAAGAGATAATATCATTGTATACATAATAATGGTCTTCAAAATACATCCATCTGCCTGTAAGCTTTGAATGGATTGGTGGCAAGCCTCCTCTTCAGAAAAGCATATTTATAATTTGTCCTTCGTGTTGAAAAATATGGACCTTCTTAAACCTGATCTCTGTAGAATTCCTAACGTATCATTTTAGATAACAGGATATAATGTGTAGGAAAGTGTGAGACCTGACCGATCAGGATCTCTGACACGACAAGAAGTATTTTAATTTTTTTTCTGCATTCACAATAGTAGGCAGATTGCAGAATATCCCTGCCACCACAGTAAGCAGCATTCAATGAATAAAGTGCCATAGTGGCTGCTTTTTTCCCACTTGCCTGAAAGAGTTCCATCCTAGCAAAAGGCTATGCAAGTTCTTCTATTGCCAGTGGACTATCTGCCCATTCTCTCCCTCTCCTTTCCTTGTACCCCAATGAAGCTATCAGCTAACAAATCTCTACTGCATTGGAGTTGGTCTTTCTTCCCTCTATGGGGCTGCTAGCTTCAGGACTGTCTTTCAATGATGAGGGGTGTACTTTATTTTGCACAATAGTCTTGTTTTCCCTTAAGGAACTACTACAATAATTAAAATGCACTGGACATTCATTCAGTCACACAGAAGCATCATATTCTCAAGGCTTGAGCCCATCTTCCACTTTACTGCCTGGTCAATTCTCTGAACTCACCCAAGATATCTTCCTCTTTTGCAAAGCCAAGGAGAAAATTAGTCACAAATAATGCACTGTTACTTGGCTTTTCTTCTTCCTTCCTTCCTTCCTTCCTTCCTTCCTTCCTTCCTTCCTTCCTTCCTTCCTTCCTTCCATTAAAGTGATTCAAAAACAAACAGATGAAGGGGAGTCAACAAAGTCTCTGTAAGCAGTCCCCCCCCCCATCCTTTTTTTCAAGAAGATCTTCCACTTAGCTCTACTTTTTAACCCTCGGGCCAAGAGCCCATGCTTTAATACCCGTTAGCAGAGGAGAAACAAAAAACTCAGCCAGCCTTACCGGATTGTCCAGTGTAGCAGGACCTGGCCCCAGCTCCCACACCTCTCTTTTCTCTAACAGGAGCAAAACAGGGGTGCTGTGGATGGTGGCATTGTGAAATGTCGCCACATCATTTCTGGATTTATTATTTATATTTTGTTTATTTATTTGTGTTGTAGTCCACTTGTCTCATTTTCAATATGATCAACTGCTGCCTAGGGTGGTGGTGAGCTCCCCTTCACTGGCAGTTTTCAAGAAGAGGCTGGATGAATACTTGTCAGAGATGCTTTAGGCTGATCCTGCACTGGGCAGGGGGTTGGACTAGATGGTCTGTATGGCCACTTCCAGCTCTATGATTCTATGATTCTATGAAATTCACTCAATAGCAGGATGTACCTGGAAGTGATGTCATGATGCTCTAGGAATTCTCCAAGTTTCTATGGTAAAACGTTGTCATGTAAAAATATTAGAACATTGTGATGTCACTTTCTCCCCCATTTTTGCTCCCATTGGAGAAGAGTTCAGCTGGCGACACTCGCCAGATCTTATTCCGCTGGTGCTAATCAGATAAGAGGTCCACAAGGGAGGGAGAAGCATGGGGGCAGATGGCTGGTATTGCGTGCAGGTCCATGGAGAGCAGGGGGATAATGAGGAGCCCAATTCTGATTGTGAGGTTACTGCTTGATCCATCCTGGGGCCTACCCCTTCAGGGCATGGCCTGACCAGCATGTTAAAGATTTATCCCTTTGATCCCTGCTGGATCCTTTAGCTGTTTGAAGGGAAAAAATAGAAAGTTGGTTATAGAACTCCCTCCTGTGTCTATACATATTCTATCCTTGACATAACTGCCATCTCTCTTGCTCCTAGGCAGCTTTGGAAGTGGCACTGACCCACATGATGGCTACAGCATGGAAGAAAATGGTCCTGATTAGAAAATGGTGCATATCCAAGTTGAAAGAAAAACTAAATGATCTCCTGTCTTGTCAGGAAACTTCAAAACCAGCTTCCCACCTTAATTAAGGATTTCTTTCTTGCAAACAGCCATTTGTCAAAAATTCCAGCCTTACCGGTAAGCTACACTCAGGTTGGCAATTATGGCTTGACATGCAATGATAACTTTCTACATGATTCTGAAAAGAGACTGGAGTGGGCAACTAAAGGAAATCCACTTGTGCTCCTGTGGTTGGGAAGGGCTGTGGCTTGGTGCTTTCCATGCAGAAGATCCCTACTTCAGACCCTGGAATCTCCACCCAAAGGACTTCAGGTAGCAAGTCCTGGAAAAAGCCATTTTCTGCTTCAAACCCTGGAGAACTGCTGCCAGTCAGAGTAGATAATAACTAGAGATGGGCACAAACTGGGGGGGGGGGGATGAACCATATGTTTCGTGGTTCGTCGCATTTCATGAACCATGAACCACAAACTTTCACGAACCTGCCCTGGTTCGTGAACTGGTTTGTTTGGTTCATGAAAACAGCACTTCCAGGTCAGCAAATTGTCACTTCCGGGTCAGCAGAAGGTCTGCAGAAAGCCCATCCCCTATTGTCTAGGAAACTGATTGATCGGTGCCAGGCTGTCTGCAGGGACGAACCCAAAAATGTACCAAATGAACCGGCCAAAGTTCGTGGCGGTTCATCAGAAATGGGCTCTCATCCCCCCCATTGTGAAAGGAGAATGTGAAAGGAAGATTGTGGCAGTTTGAGAATTATTAATATGTGACTTTATAAAGGGGAGAGAGAAGTAACTTTACCATTAATGGGGAAACTTAGCTATTAATTAATCTAAGCTAACATTAGTAATAAGGAGATTGTATTAAAAAATAGATAGTTTAACAGTGAAATGTAGATTGATATATTAGAAAATTGGAGATATAGAAGAATTTGAACATGCTTAGAATAAGTGATATAACATATATAGGATTTAGAAAAATTATGGTTAAGAGTAATTTGAGTAATAAGAGGGGTTTGGAGTTGGAAAGCTGTTGGAAGTCAGTAAGGAGGGGGGGAAAGGGGGGGGCTGATATAATTTAGATAAGACGGGGAATTTGTGTATTGAATAATATTGTATGTACTCACCAATACAAAATTTTTTTTAAAAAAAAGAAATGGGCTCTCATGAACCACTGGTTTGCGAACCTTGAACTGGCCCAGTTTGTGTTGGTTCGTATTTTGGTTCGTACCCATCTCTAATAATAACTAAATGAACCAATGGTCTCACACATTTTACTCAGTTTTGTATGTAGCTTTATAACCTACAAAATGGCTGCTGTCCTAATTGTCTGTTCCTCAGAAATGTGTCCCTGCCTACAACCCCTCATAGAACATTTTGGTTTCTACTCACTACCCTTATACTCATGACATGATAAAAAGCATTATTTTAGTCACTTTACCATATTCATTTAGATTTTTTCATCTCTCAACCATTTTCATCCATTAATCGGCCACACTGTGGCCCGATTATCATTTGGCTTCTGAAGCTTCTCATGTATTGCTATGTGTGTTGCAACAGGGCAGGGCATTTTTCAGAGAACATTACAGCAACCTTTCTGCTGGACTTTTGATCGTTTGCCTTTGGAAGTTCCACCTGCAACAACATTCTATGAGAGCCTTGTAGCCTATATACTGAAGACATGTCTAGTCCAGTCGAACTATGTGCTTTTCCAAATGCTTCTTCAATTATTGTGCAATCCCTTTTGCATAATCTCAGCATTTCTAATTTCTATCTTGCAATCAAACATGCATAATAATGTGTGTTGTTGATTAAATGATCATAATTTTTATGCATTTGCCATGACTTGTCCTTGGAGTAGGCATCTCTACCTGGAGGTTTGGATTAGGGTGTTTTTAAATATTCTACCTAGGGGGAATCTTTTCAGTGCTGACATCTGCTGACATACCCTTGCTCATTTGTTATAGAATTCCTAAGCATTTGGGGGAAATCTGAGGCTTATCCTAGGGCATACAATCTGTTAGGTATCACTATCATTCTGTGTGACCTGGGAAATACCTGGAGACTTAGGAGCAGTGCCTGTGAAGGGGGAAGATTTAAAGGAAGGAAGGATTTCACCTAGAATTTATGGTGTATTATGGACTCTGCCCTCTAAAACTGCCATTTTTCTCCAGGGAAACTAGTATCTGTAGTCTGGAGATCAGTTGTCATTTCAGGAGAACTCCACATCTCACTTGGGAGTTGGCAACCATATTCATTTATTTATGTCATTTATAGTCCGCCTTTCTTACTGATACTCAAGGCAGATTATATAGTGTGAGATTAGTACATCAGTATCAAGGACATTTCCATAGAGTATCAAAGACATTTCCATAGAGTATCAAAGACATTTCCATAAACAATATCATAGAATTTTACAAAGATATAGCATTAGCAAGGATCCAATACAAAGTTGAAGAATGGCTCAAACAGAACATAATCGATTCTAGGACTGACATTAGATAACATGGAGCACAGGTAGTATATAGGAGTACATATTTAAAGCAACAAATAATATGCAAGGTAACATAGCGGTGAAGTCTATGGTCCCTAACTCATTAGCGAAGCATAGTGTGAAATGAGAAGCATAGTGTGAAATGAGAATGCATCCCTGAACTCATCAATAGACCCCTGGAGTTGCACATTTCAGACAAAAGCATGAAATGCACTAAGCCGCCAGTGTTCGTCTAGAGCAGTGATTTTCAAACTGTCGTCCAGGGATCTTTAAATAAAAGACCAATCACGGTGGCCAAACTGCCTTGAAAAACAGCTTGTTCACTGCTACTGATACATCTCTATAGATAAAAGCAGTGCTTTTTAATTTTTTTTAAAAAGAAAGGTGTGGTTACCTATGATACTCACTGACTTGGGGGCCCAATTTGAGTGGAAAGGCAACACATAAATAAATAAATAAATAAATAAATAAATAAATAAATAAATAAATAAATAAATGAATGAATGAATGAATGAATGAATGAATGAATGAATGAATGAATAACCAAGATGCTTCCCACCCAAGGCCAATCTGCTGGGCTGGGCCAGTCCTTTCGCCTAGAGTTTAAGCATCTTTTTGGACTGAGGGCGAGGTTTGCTGATGGATCAGAAACCCCGGCATGGACCATCTTGCCTGCCAGGCCTGGTTGACTGCTCAGAGTCAGCAGCTGAAATCATGTCTCAGAAAAAGGTGGTGCCAGAACAAAAAAGCTCTGGATTTAGGGGAGTAAGTTCTGGGTACTCTCATATTACAAAGGTTGACAGTGAAGCCCGGAATTGTCCAGTGCTCTGTGTGAACTAATTCTGTGCCCATCTGAACACTACAGTAAATCTGATAAACTCTGTCGTGTGTTTTCCCCACACATGAAGTGTGGTGAATGGAAACATGAGACAGGGCCTATGCAATGGTGGCTCCAAGATTTTGGAATTCCCGTCTTAGGCTTGATCCAGCTCATCATTATTGGCTGTCAAGTCAAAGCAATATTGCTTTAGAAGGCATTTGGGAAACATTGAGTGATTATGGCTATTATTAAAGACTGTTATTACTTCTGTTACTACTATTGGATTTTAAGTTGATGTTGTGTCACTATTTCCCATGTTGCTTCCTATTTCCTACGTTGCCTCTCTTTTTATTTTGTGGATCGATGGGGATCAAAATGCGGGATAAAAATGTTCTAAAATCAGAACGTTTGCAAGCATCCTTTGCAACAGGCAGAATTTCTACTGAAGATGTTCATGGGTTTCCTGATAGACAAGTCAAGAATTTCTTGAAACGAGCCAGAATTTTCTCGAAACATTTCTTTAAACTAAAAAGTTTCAGAAAAGTTTTATGTATGATATAATCTAAAAAGAACCTCTATTTCAAAAGCTATCACTTGCATGCTGTACTGGTTCAAATCTTTATGATATCTACTTCATATAAAAACTCTACCAGGTATAAACTTGAACACCTTTGCAGGACACTATCATATTCATGCATACGATTGCTTGTATGAAAAAGTTCCCACGGAAACATCTTATTTGCCTTGGCTCAGCCTTTCAGTCTTTTTCAGTTAAAGAGCTTACCAGATGTTCAAAACGGAATAAATATTTCTGGCACTTAGACCCTAGTGGCAACATCAATCATGCCTATCTAGAAAAGGGCAAGGAGACTCTGTGCCAAAATATATCTTTTGCTGTTACAAATGAATCCAACAGAATGCCAGGGATCGATTACTTCCAGTGCACCCTGGCAAAAATGATGGATCGTCTCATGATCTCTGGACATGAAAATATTGCCAGGAATTTCCACAGCCTGAGAAGTCTCATTGTACCAAATCCATCTTCGGCCAGTTCTGTAAAAGCTTTTTCAAAAGCCAAGTTTTTTTCTTCCTTACCTTCTTCCTCGCCTCTAAGATTTCCATAGATGATAGTTCTCTCCTTCATTAGCTACCCAACATCTAGACAATGATCGGATATTATCAAGATCCTGATGTGGAATTCTGGGGAAATGTAGGCAAATCAAGTGTGAGTACAACTAACTTCTACAAAACTGCATTTTATTGTTACTTTTTTGGAAAATTAAAAGTTTCTTTCATGGACTGTTGTTCATTCCATATCCAAACCAGAAACCATATTGTTTCATTTCATTAGTAGAATTCATAGATATTCATCACATTAAGTGTAAAATTCTAAACGAGTAACTTTTCCTTGAAAGGTTGGCACCAACCAGCTTCTCTGCTAGAAGGCACAGTCCCTTTTAACCCTCAAAAAACCCTCCAGCACCTGTACTGGAAATCACAGGTCTTACATAGACAAAAGCCATGTGTGATGAGGGCTGTAGTAAGGGGAATTGTGTAAGACAGAGTAGGAAAGTTGGCTGGATCGTCCTTGCTACGTTTGTGAGATTTCATGCTACTGGTGATCTAAAAAGGTTACGCGGAAAAACATCCTAAGCTGGTCTACTCAGAAGTATGAAAATTACTCCTAGGAAAGTGCCTTTAGGACTGCAGCTATACTCACCTTACACTAGCCGCATAGGAGGAACAATAGCTCTGCTCCTTACTGAACGACTGGGGTGACACAAGAAGCCTTCAGTCGTATATCTTCAACCCAGTGACCGTCAGCTTTTCTAGATTAATACAGGCATGGGGAGAAGCCACAGTGCAGACCACCACCACCA
Source organism: Eublepharis macularius (assembly GCF_028583425.1). NCBI lineage: Eukaryota > Metazoa > Chordata > Lepidosauria > Squamata > Eublepharidae > Eublepharis > Eublepharis macularius. Next base: position 214,261,954 of record NC_072790.1, read on the forward strand.
CCCCCCATGGTCCAGGGCTTCTCCAGTTACTCTGCAGCAGTGGGAGGAGCAGTATTACTTTGGCTTTCATTCCATAAGGGTAACAGGATTGCCGCTCCAGACCAAGAGAGAGAGCACATATTGGAGAGGCAATATTGAAACAAACCCTGGCAGCTCTGGATCCGGCTACCTCATTCTGCTGCATGTACGTATCTGGCCCAAGCAAAATATTAAAATGTCCTGTTCACATACTACAACATCATGAATGTGAAGACCTCTGCCTCATCCCTGGCTCCTTAAATTGCTATTTTTTATTTAACATCTTCAACAGCTATTCCTCATTTCCCAAAGCTCTACCATCTAGACATTTCCTTGCTTTGGCTTCATGGCCTACTCTATAGCCAAACATCTCAAACATCTCCTTGGGGTGGCCCAATGAGAAGGGCACCAATTAGGGTTTCCAGCCTTCAGGTGGGGCCTGGAGTTGTTTCCGAATTATAACTATTTCCATACTAGAAATCAGTTTCCATGCAAAAAGTGGAAGCTTTGGAAGGCAGACTCTCTGGTATCACATCCTCATTAATCTCTGCCCCAGACTCCACCCACCCTCCTCAGGCTCCACCCCCAAATCTCCAGGAATCTCCCAACAAGGACTTGGCAACCCTTGCACCAGTGCCCTGCAGGGTCTCACTTTGCTCCCAGACTTCAGCACCACAGGAAGAGACTGACGTCCCTTCCCAGGCTCATACTGGCTGCCATCCAGCTCCAGGATGGTATGGGTGTATCTTGCCTACATTGACAAAATACCGCAAAGCAACCCTGTGGGGCTTTTTCTCTCTTTTCCTTTTCCACTTTCCTGCTGCAGCTCTTGATACTGCTTTGGTTACCAAGCATAAGAAGTCAAGTGCGCTGTGTCCCCTTGTCCTTCATAATACCAAGCAGTAAGTGTTGCTGAATGCCATTTAAGTTGCCATGTCCATGGGTCTTAAAACCCTTTCGCCCTTAAGATGCCTATTGTTTTATAATCAATGCCAACCATGGTGAGATTGAATGTTGTCAAGATATTTTTACCATCAGTTTACTGACACTAACTAGTTTATACAGCAAGCTGTTGCAGAGCAAGGCTGCTACTGGGCGCACAGCTTGGAGAGATTCTTCTTTTCTTTGGAATAGCTTCAAGTAGCCTAAAGGAATACAGAATTCAAACTGGCAGGAGGAGAGTCGGTGTGCAAGATTCTTTAAGTATGCTAGAGCAGGACCCTAATTTCCTCTTTGAAATGTTGGTCAGTTTTCCTCATGTGTGAACTATGTGTGGACACATACAGAAGTTTTAGGGCCGAACTAGATGTTAAGGCTTCCACAGGTGTGACTCATGGATGATAATACCATTTTAAAGCTGGATTTTGGCCATTTAAAAATGGCATGATTGGGCCTGTAGTGCAGCAGGACCAGGTGCTCTTACCCCTCTAACTTTTCAAGTGCTGAAACAGCTATGGGAGGCTGTTTGGCTGTTGGAACTTGAAAATGCATGGGGGAGGGAACAAGAGTGCCTGGTTCCACGGTACGGCGGTCTGGCACTCACAGCATTTTTGTGTGCGTGTTATGTGCTGTCAAGTCACCTCTGACTTACGGTGATCCTATGAATGAGAGACCTCCAAAATGTCCTCTCATTAACAGACTTGCTCAGATCAGCATTTTCAGATGGCCCCAATTCAGCTCTAAAATGGTTGCCATGTCCATGGGTCTTAAGACCCTTTCGCCCTTAAGATGCCTATTGTATAAATGGGGACTGCAACTCCTAATGTTGAGTGTGAGTTGGAGTCCTACAGCTGAGAGCCAAGCTACAAGTGACGCCTGACACAGGTTGGACACTTGTCTGCTTCCCTCATGTTTTGATGGGAAATGTAGGCAGCTTGGCAGAATGTTGGACAAGTGACAGTTGAAAAGTCCATTGGACAGCAGTCGGAGAGCCAAGCTGCAAGACCAGGATGCCTACATTTCCCATCAAAACTTGCGGGAAGCTGACAAGTATCCAACTAGTGTCAGGTGTCACTTGTAGTTTGGCCCTCAGTCACTCTGGTGACAGGAGAGGAACAAGAGATTTTCCCATCATCTGTGCTCAGCTTTAGATCACCTTTTCTTCCCATCATCCCTGAGAAGTGTTGGGGAGGCTCCTTAGCCTTTTCAAGATGTTACAATTTTGACACTCCTACCTTACCTATTGGGAGGAGGTTGCCAACTCCAGGTTGTGAAATTCCTGGAGATTTGGGGGTGAGGCCCAGGAAGGGTTGGGTTTGGGGAGGGACCTTAATGGGATCTAATGCCATAGATTCCACCCTCCAAGCCAGCTATTTTCTCCAGAGAACCTGATCTCAGTTGCCTGGAGATCAGTTGTAATTCCAGATTTCCAGGCCGTACCTGGAGGTTGGCAACTATAATCAGGAGAACATTCTGCATCTATTTCTCTCATGTATGAATAGAGCAATGCGCATATTTTCAAGCTTTGGTACACACAATCAGGAAGCTTCAAAGAAACCCCATTTCTAATTGTGTGAACCAAAGCTGAAATGTACACATATTGCCCGATTCACACAAAATGATGGCTGTGTGTATATGCGTGTAGCATGCTTTCCCAGTAAGCAAGGTAGAAATTTTAAAATTGTGGTGACTCAAAAAAGGCTCTTTATGTTTGTTCCTTCTTTTGGCTTTAAGCTTTATTTTAATAGACATAGGGGACAGCAAGGACTCACTTTCACCTTCTTCCCTCTTGCGGCCAAGGTCTTTAAAAAAAAAATCATTTATGAAGTCATATTTTTCAGAGTATCTGGAAAGTCCCCTGGGTATGTCCAGAATTTTTTCTTCTCTGTGGGTGCCCTGGTTTTCCTCCTTTGACAGAACGGCTATCCACTTTACTAGGATGAAGTCCATTGTTTGCATGAATGGAGTCTTTTTTAAAAAACATGTTCCTCTTAATCCTTGAAATAAAACCAGATGAGCCCCCAAACCAAGTCAGAGAAGTGGAGGAGAAACAGTGTCTAATCAGTTCTGCTAGAACTTAAAATGCTTCCATTTTAAAGACCTACCAACAAACTCAGGATCACTTCCCTCCACCCACCATGCATGTGTTTAATTTTACTTTAACCAATGCTCTGTATCCCTTCCCATCTCTAGTGCTAATCGATGGTGCAGGTCAGGTTGAAAGAACAGCTAGACTGAGAGCAACACACGTTTAAACCACTTTGAAGCAAATTATCGATCAGGCACATCGGGTGTGCTGTTTTTGTTAATGGCTATTCTCTCCCCCACTCTACCTCCTCCCACAGCCTGCCTTTTTCTCTAGGCATTCACTTTGTGTGGCCAAACTGATCAGAATGTATTAGAAGTGAACCAGCCAGGGTCAGCCATGAGAATAACTTGATAAAATCATTCCAGAGAGGAGTAGCCGTGTTAGTCTGTTACCGCTAAAATAACCATAAGTCATGTGCATTTTAAAGATGAACAGTTTATTCCAGCATAAGCTTTTGTGAACTATAGCCTACTTCTTCAGATGCTATGAATGGATCCTCACTAGACAAACATTTCAGGAGATGTGGAAGAGGGAATAAAGACAAACAGAAGGGCCGAAGAGCATGAAATGCAGGAAATACATGGTTATTGTGTCCCATTCAAATCTAACTATTCACAAATCAATACTTGTAATAGGTAGGGAGTCCCAGGTTTGGCTAAAGAAGAAATCCCATATCTCTAAAATTAAGGATTCAAGGATACAAAGAACTTCTGAAGTTCTAGGATTCTATAGCAGCAGTTTTGCCATTACATGACCACAGGGAGTCAACTATGGAAACATTGTTTTGTAATGTTTTCTACCAATGACAAATCCTTCTGAATTGTTTTAAGGATTGGTTCTCTTGGCACTATGCTTGGAAAAGTGCCTAGCATTGTTACATTTATTTACAGCTGAACAGTGGCATGCAGATATGCACTTGTTGTTATTACCACCATCATCATGATTTAACAATAGTAATACTGATCAATTGGATCCAAGCATGCCATACTAAAAGGAGTAATGGCGCTTACCTCATCTCATAGTACTTCTGTTGGTGGAGATTCCAGTTTTGTGGCAGACCCCACTTAATTTACCACCATGATGATCTTATTGGCCCCTTTTATCCCCAGGGGCAGAATTTTGGGCAAACTCTGTGGGCTGAAGCCAGAGGAAGGAGCCAGAAAAATCCAGCTCTGCTTGCAGTGATTTGGATCCGGCCAATAACAACAGCAATAATAATTCATATGAACACTTACATGGGTCTCATGAAGAGGCCTTTCCCACTATCTTATCTTTCTAAACTGAAGGTGCCAAGGATTGAAACTGGGGACCTTCAGCATACAAAGAAAAGTGCTCTACCACTTGACAGAATAACATAAGCAAGAGGCAGACTTCTGCCTGAAAAAGCCCCCTGTAACTTTAGTCTGGGAAAAGTCAAAAAAAGATGAGGCAGCAGTCAAGATGGGTTTGCTATCACTATAAGACATTGTTTTCAAGACTAGGTCAGAAGTTTGTATTACTTGCTCATATCTTATTTTATTATTCAACTTCTATTTTAAAGTTCTTCTAACCTGCCTTGTGATAAAACTTGGGTTCTCAAGAGGAGTGAAGACCTGGATTTATATTTCTTTGCCACATATTCACATTAAATCTCCTTTCAATTTGTCTGTCTTGAATCTAATTTAACAACTAGCACAAGCCCATCAGAAAAGACTTAGAGGAGGAGTTAAAAGAGGATTGTCATTGATAATGTCTAGTGTCTACCTAGGGTTGCCAGGTCCCCTTACTCTCCCAAGGGAGAGGGAGGAAACCTTGCTCTTTTCTCCTATTTTCCTTACTTTTTACTCATGCACGCACAGCACACACAGTCCTGCAGCTGTGCGGTGACATCACTTCCAGTGACATCACTTCCGGAGATGTCACCATGTTATACCAATATAGATAAAAGCACATGACAATAATCAACACTGAGTAATACTAGGCCAAATTCTTGTATTATCTAGATGAACTTTTAAACTTTGCATGAACTGTCTGTCAACCATGCATGGTGCACGCCTACTTCACAGGAGGCTGCTTTGGGCTTCAAACAGGAAGAATTTGGCCCATTTGGGGCCCAAATTGGCCTGCGGCGAAGCACATGAATGCTCCTAGGGCAACACAATGACATCAGCGATGTGGTCATGCCGCCCTGGGAGCGCGCCCAGGAGGCTTGTTCCTGTGCCTTTCTCCCCCTCCAGCCAGGTAAGTGAAGGTCAGGGGTGGAGGGTGAAAGCGGGGGATCCCCCCACGCTCACAGGGGGAATGGGATCCCTATGTCTACCTGTTGTTAAAAACTATACAGGTGTGTTGCCCATCTGATATGAGCTTCCTGAAGACCCATTTAAGGGTAACATCACTGGGTAATTTTAGCCTTCAGCAAGCTGGAATACCACAACTGAGCTTCATAAACAGAATTCACAAAGAAAGAAGCTGCCCTCGGATACAACTAAATTTGTAAGAGGTAATCACCAATGAGGGGCAGAGTTCAATAAGGTGCAATAATATGACTCCTATAAAAATATTTTTATATATTATATCAAAAGTGCAAAAGTGCAAGTGCTACTACTACTACTAATAATAATAATAAATATACAAAGTACAATAAATAAATTCATATACAATAAATATAGTATCAAAATGTATAGGAATACTGTCCAGGTAATGACATCAATTGAAGATAATATCTAATTCCGGCCACAAAAATCCTCCTTACTTCTGGCACTCAATGTAGAGTAAGAGTTTCACTTTCTGCTTGTTTTTGCAGGTGCATATAGAACATCAACATGAAGATAGAAGATGTCAGTAGTAACAGATAATTATTCAAGTAAGTGTTCTCAAGCAAGTAATGATTATATTCTCTGCTCTCTCTTGAAGGTGGAGATGCAATGGAGGGTGGGAGCAGAAGACCCCACAACTCAACAAGAGGCCAGCTAATTTATAACTTGTTTCATGAGAAACTTCATCATGGGTCATATATTACATCCACCTGGACTACATGAACACCAAGGTTCTCTTTGGTGTTCATTTCGGCACACTGCAAACTGTGGGCCACATGCTTTCTCATAAACAGAACTGGCAGGCTCGCTTATTTGTTACCACCTCCATCTACCATGATGTTCCAGTAACACAGCAAAGTAGAACCATGTATGCAGGGATAAGATCACATTTGTAGGCCAATGCAGCTTCTCCAATATGGGATGTCATTTGCCACACAGTCCGACCTCTTCCATGTGGTTTGTACATTCCTGTAACAGGAAAAGACGTGCAGGCCCAGACGTTGGTCAAAGAATGAGCTGCTGCCCGGGTGTTGCTTCCCCATTTGTTGCCATAAAAACTCTGCTCCAACTGCAAGTTGAGTACTGTAGAAAAAGGAAGATAATTTAGGGGAGGGGTGCGGCTTAGTGGAAGAGCCTCTGCTTTGCATGCAAAAGGTCCCAGGATCAATCCCTGGCATCTCCAGTAAAAAGGACTAGGCGGTAGGTGATGCAGGCTTGCCTTTGCCTGAGACCCTAAAGAGCCACTGCCAATCATACTAACCTTGATGGACTGAGGGAGTGATTCAGTATAAGGCAGCTTCACGGATGTGTATTCTCTGGCCTCTGGATAGTTGCAACCACCTCCCTCCCAGGAGGAGATCCTTCTGCCTTCTAACAACTTTCTTCTTCATTTTGTCGTTACCAAACTGATCTTCCTCTTCTAGTAGGGTAGGGCCTCTGCCTTATTTTCATTTATGTACAATGCCTGCCAACAGCACTATGTATTGAATACTTATTACTGTGAGCTGCTTTGGATGGTAATTTTTGTCTTGAAAGTGGGATCAATAGGAGAGGCCACTGGAGACCGGGCGCGATGCAACCAGACATCCCTTCATCACTCCTGCTTCCCGTTCCAGCTGAGAGACTCCCTTCAGCTCCCTATTGGAGCCACTGGTGGGAGGGCAAAAAGCAGCAAAGCAGTCCTCTGTCACGTTTAGATTTGGTTCAGCCGAGAATCCTCTCCCCAAGGAACATTTTTTATTGAACTTCAATTGTTGTGCATATTCGACTGATTCCTGTGAACTACTTTGGGAGTCAGTGTTGGGCCGAAAAGTGGGGTGGACTATATTTACAAAATAAACAACGTATTTTTAGTCTGCTGTTTGTTGATTTTAGTGGTTAGTTTTACAGAATCAATGGGTTATTTTTGTTTTGATATAAACCACCTTAGTTACAATGAACAGAGGCAGAATGTGATTTTTAAAAATAAAGACAGATTCGAAGAGGGATAGTTTTAAATAGATTCAGAATGGGTGAGCGGGTGGCTGGCTGGACAGACAGACAGTCAGAATTACTTGAGCCATGTTACATAAGCCCCAGGGAAATGGCAGCCACACTCATTCAATTGCTTAGGAGTGTACTGTCTCTCCCTCAAAATGCCCTGCTTTTGTTTTTCTTCTATAGTTAACTCAAATATACCCACGGGCAGGATTTTGACCTTTGTCACTTAGCACTTAAAGCAGCAGAATGAGGAGGCAGAGCTCTGAAGCTGAAGAGCAGATAAACCACTGGGGCGGGGGGGGGCACATTTTTAATACTCTCTTGCATATCAACAACATGCATTCTACCAGTTCAGGCCTGTGAGGACCAGTAGGTCAATGTTAGACTATATCGTTGGTTTGCGGAAGACCCAGGTTCATTCTGTGGCATCTCTAGGTAAAAAGCAGTAGGTCGGGGAATTTTCCTGCTTGGGATGCTAAAGAGCTGCTGCTAGTCAGAGTAGACAATACTGAGCTAGACAGAACAATGTTATAACTTGATATTGATTTAAATCTATTTTTAAAAATGAGACTCCTTGCCCCAAAACTCAACCCAGAGTAAGTTCATATGATTCTACAATTCCATTTGGCACAACCAGGACATCATAATCCTTACAATTCTCTAATGTAGGCCAGTATGATTATTCCAATATTACAAATGGGAGTGGCAGTCTAGAACCAAGAGAATATCCACTGACTAGCCTATCTGGTCTGTTAGGCAAGATTCGAAATGGAAATATCTTGGTTCACACCTCTGTCTCTTAGCCACTGCACTAACATGCCAAGGAATGTCTTCAGCTTAGCAAGCACGGCATGAAACTGCCGTCTCAGTAGCAAGCAAGCAAACAAAAGTGCCTTGCGTTGGCAGAGCCGGACCAGAAGGACTCCAGGTTTAATTCTCGTGTACACAAGTTTATCAAAGCTTTATTTCTTTTTTTATTAATCGAAAGCCCCTGTCCATGGTGTATATTTAGAAACACAAGTGCTTGTCCGAGCTGCAATCCAAAGAAGAGATCAAGGGAAGGGAAGGAATTGTAAGGACCACTTTGAAATTCAACACTAAAAAGATCTGACATGTTTCTGTCTGTAGGCATTTTTGTTTGGGCTGAAAAATAAAGAGAAAACTCGTTTGTACAGAGAATGCTTGCCTGGCTTTAAGCCAGGACAGGAAGTCCATCAAAGCAAAGGCAATGTTTGAAAGCAATGAAAAACCAGCACAAAAACAAAAGCAGGGTGATCGAGGAAAAGAAATTAAAAGGACTTGTTTCAGTATCAGGGGTTGATTTTCTGTTCTTCATTCAGACTGGTGCAATATCACATGTGCTTAGGGATCGGCCTCGCCTCCCAGCTCTCTTTTTAAAAAGAAAGAACTTTAGTATCTTAGGGTTAAGCTAGACATGCAGGTTTTTAAAGAGTTGGGTTTGGATTTCCTGCAGCCACACAGCAGCTGTGAGGAACAGTTGTTAAAAGATAAAGGAGAGCCCAAACAGCCTCAGAATGCCTGGGCGGGGGGGCTCCTCCCTCAAGCTGTTTCCCCATGTCACATAGCACAGGAGGGAATTTCCCCCCCTGCTTTTTCTGCTGCACATGGAGTATTCTGTGCACGTGGAACAGTAAAAACAGGGCAGACTCCCCCGTGCCATCGTGACACGGGGAAATAGCTTGAAGGAGGAGTCCCTCCTCCCCCCACAGAAGGATTCTGAGGCCAGCTGGGGAACCCAGACCCAACTCTTTAAAAACTTGCACATCTAGCTTGACCCATAGAATTGGGACGGCCAAAAGGTCAGAAAGAAAGGCAAAATCTTACAATGTATTTCCAGAGCAAATAACTGAGGGTCCAAAGCAGTTTGAAAACCTCAGGTGGTTCAAAATAATGGTATGAGATTATTCACAGGGACTTGTTGCAACTGCTAAAAGATCTAAACTGGATCTTAGTATGTTTCTGGGTGCAGTTCAAAGTCATAGTTGTGAATGACAAAAGCCTGAATGGCTTAGGATCTGAAGCACGAGGTTCTCTACTATGATTTTCTCAGTTCACTGAGATCATATCATCAGGGATGTCCTCCAACCAGCTGGAGGACATACGACTTGGATGGTCTCTTCCAACGTTGAGTCTGTGATCATTAGTGAACCTGATGTGGGTGCCCCAGAACTGCAACTCAAGATTAGATGGGTAATGACTAGAAATAGGGCATTTTGTTGTGGTGGTAGTGGCACCCTTTGTTTAGAACATCCTTCCCAAATATGCCTGGCTGACATCCACACTGTGTTGCTTTAGACAGAATTATTCTGATCTTCCCTGCCTTACGTGATGATGTATAAATGTTGCTGCTGCTGAATTTCCATTCGGTAATGGGAAATGTTCGTTACAGTTCGTTTGTTCGGGTTTGTCAGTGGCACTGAACCACGAATCACAGGTTCGTTAATTTTTTTTGGTTCGTGCCCATGTCTAGTAGAGACACTCCTACTAGATAGTTCAACATTGCTAAAGATGTCATATTAATTAATTACTTAAGCTTTAATTCAGAAAGGTTTCATCTATGTTTTTGGCTTTATACTAGTTTTCAAATTTGCAACTCTCATACCCTGTTGCATCTGCTTTCATTTAATGTCCTGTAGATCATAGTATATTTTTGCTCTCTGAATATCCTGTGCGTATTATGTGCCACCAAGTCACCTCCGACCTATGCCGACCCTATGAATGAAAGACATCCTATCATTAACAGACTTGCTCACATTCTGCAAACTGGAGGGCGTAGCTTCTTTTATTGCATCAAGCTATCACATTTTAGGTCTTCCTCTTTTCCTACTGCCTTCCATTTTTCCTAGCATTATTGACTTTTCCAGAGAATTTTGTCTTCTCACGATGTGACCAAAGTATGATAGCCTCAGTTTTGTCATTTTAGCTTCTAGGGAGAATTCAGGCTTGATTTGATCTACTTTTAACACTCTCCATTGTATTTCATGATCCACAGTCAAAAGCTTTACTGTAATCTATAAAAAACAGGCTGATTTTCTTCTGAAATTCCATGATCTGTCCTAGCTATTGATTATATTATATTATCTTGCAGCATGTTATCTGCCTTGGATCTCAGTGAGAAAGGTGGAATGCGGTGTTCATGGATCTCCCGCTTCAGGTTTCCCACTTCGAGTTTACCTAAAGCAGGAAAACAATCTGGAATTACCCAAATCCTGAAGTGGCAAGCCACTTCGGAATTCCGGTATTTAAACTGCTTCAGTATGCTCCATAAATATTTGGAGCACACCGAAGTAAAAAAACCTGGGGAAGCTTTTTTTCTGGCCTAGCCCCCCACCCCCTCACCCCCTCTGGACTGATCTGGCTGTCAGGCTAGGAGGCAGTCAGGAGGCCTGCAATGACCAGCGGGGGTGCTTTACAGTTTAAACCCCCGCACCCTTGATTCAGCTGACTGGTGGACTCTGCCAGTCAGCTGGAGCAAGGGTGTGGGGTTCAAATGCGCTCGAAGCTTTCCAAAGCAGCCCAAATTGCTTTGGAAAGCTTTGATTCAGGATTCCTGAATCAGGCCTGCAATGCTGGGCCCAATTAGGAAATCCCAAATCTTTATGAATTGGGTCCGATTCAGGTATTCATCTATTTAAGGTGGACTATAAATAAACAATAATAATTTCAACTAACATCCTGTCCCTGCTTATAACAATTCCTGAAAAAATGGGATACGTAACGTGATTCTGTCACCATTGAATCATCCAGGAAACCACTTTAATAGGCCAAAAGTAGAACATTGGTTCAGCATAATGGCTTAAGTCCTGCTTTAAACATGGCATTGGTGAGGCAGGGAAAGAAACCTCACCCATAGGAACTGGGCTTGCACAATGTTTTGTTTAAACAAGACCTAAGACAATGAGTGGAGGAAAGGCAGCATGGTATAGCCCAATCTTGTCACATATTGGAAGCTAAGCAGGGTCATTATTTGGATGGAGGACCACCAAGAAAGACTCAGCAGAGGAAGGCATTTGCCTTGAAAGCCCCATGCTATGGTCACCATAACTCTGTTGTGACTTGCTGGCATGTATGTACATAAGGCAGTGAGCTACAAAACCAAGAATTCCCCATTTCAGCTTTTGACAGTACAATAAACTAACTCCCTAGACTGGCAAGTCCACCTCTTTCAGGACATAGCATTATCCTCCTGTTTCATGGAGCCATCAGGTGCCTTTATAAAAATGAACAACAATTACGTCATCTCACACCTAAGAAATGCTAGTCGGAGCAGAGTAAGTGATACTTCATAGAGGGGTCTTCTTGTGAGTCTTCTCCCACAAGAAGACTTCTATGAGTCTTCTTGTGGGAAAATTTTAAAAATACTAACAAATACTTGAGTTTTACTTTGTTTGCTTCCTGGATAATTCTGGAATCCTTTGGATTTTTAAAAATTCATTTAGATATTCATACCCCATTTTTCTCCCCAATGGGGATCCAAAGTAGTTTGCAGAGTCATTATTCTCTCCCACATTTTCTTACAAAAACTCTAAGGGGAAAGTTAAGCTAAGAGAGCCTGAACGAAGGTCATGCAGTAAGCCTCCATGGCAGCTGGGGGATTTGAACCTGGATCTTCCGGTTTCTAGAGTGACACTCTAACCACTGTGCATGCGGCTCCTTTGGTAGTTTTCTAAATGTAAAATAGCCAAAGTTTTCAAGGTTTCCTCAACCACTGATACTGAGGTTGAATAAAGTAGCAGATCATTTTCTTTCTGGAGCTGGGCCACGTAAACAATGTTTTGTACTGTTACCAGTACTGCTAGGGCAAGTTGGACGAAGAGTGGAACAGGATTCTACTTGCATAGCATACATTTACTTTTTTAAAAGACTAATTTAATTCAATAGGCAAACGCTCAAACGGCTTCTACTCATGCCTTGATAAAATGGCCTCCTGTGTATTCTCTGGACATCTCCTTTAAAAAGTCAACCTTCACCAGAGTAACTCCATGATATTAAGAAGGTAATACTACTAATGCCATACTATATATTGGGTAGGAGCCTACACAATGCATAGCACTGGCATTAGCAGCATTGATTACCTGTCAGTTCAGCTCATGTCCAACTGACTGGTAGGGAATATAGAAGCTGAATGTTTGAGATTGTTCTTCTGCATTCAAACTACTCGAGCAACGTCTGATTGGGGAGAAAAGATAAATGGGCATATGTGATTGCATGCTGTTTTTTTGCAGATACCACCACCACCACCACCACCAAGAAACATACACTACTGCACCTGGTGGCAACTCCAATTTAAAAGGGACGTTGTTTAAAAGGAGAAGAAATAACATTTTGCATTTGAGGTTTTGTGTTGAGACTTACCACTTTGATGTCCCTGTGTTTTTTTTTTAACAGCATAAATTAAGTGTTCATTATTGGCTGCTGGCATCCCCCCTCCCCACACTCTCATCCATAAAAATGTTCTTAAAGCTTTAAAACTATTAAAAGGGATGTGTCTTAGAGCTTGTTGCAACACAGTTTTCCTGGCACATGGGACCTGCATTAACAAACAAAAGGAAAGGAAGTCAAACACTCCCAGAACTTCATCCATACAAACAGCGGGCAAAATTGTGAGTGATACATGCTTGAAAAGCAGGTCATGCTAATGACCATTAGAGAGGCTGGGCTCCATGGCAGGGCATCAGCTTGGCATGCAGACGGTCCCAGATTCAATCCTTGACACCTCCAGATAAAAGGATGAGGCTGTAGGTAACGTGAAAGACCTCTGGCAGAGACCTTGGAAAGCCACTGCCAGTCTGAGTAAACAATAGTGACCCTGATGAACCAATGGTCTGATTCAGTATAAGCCAGCTTCATGTGATAGGTGTTGTCTTATCCAGTGATCAAAATGGCTTGAGTTCACAGACTGGGCAGGCACAAAATCAACACAAGTGGCAACACAGAAGTACCAAGGCATGCCGAATGGCCCTGTAGCAAAGCAGCCACAGCACAGAGGCCAAGCTGCTTGGCCCCATGTTAGAGTCAAAAACCAAACGGCAGCTTTGAGGCAATCCAGCAAGAGGACTTACTAATTCATAAGCAAGGAATATGGTAACAGTAATTTTGGCCAGTGATCACATTCATGTGAAAATGTTTGAAACCCAGTGTGAATGTAAATGCCATCTATCTCAAATCTCTGCTGTGTGGGATGGCCTGAGTAACACTGGTTCACATCAAAGCTGTTTGTTCATCATTTGATAGCTGCAGCATCAGGTGATGAATGACCAGCATCCATGACTTACTTGTGTGGACCATAGGGAATATAACATTTTAAATAAAGTCATCATAAAGCCTAGGAGAACATTAAGTTTCAATATAACCAGTTATTTGGAACTGGTTCACGAACACTTATCACTTGATCACTGGACTATCACTTGATGAATTTAAAAATATTAATGGCCTATCAAAGATAGAATGCCACAGATCCATGTCAGTTACTTTTTTTAGATGAATGGCAATGGGATTTTAAATTGCTGCCATCTTTATTAATTATTCTGTGGTTTCTAAATTGAATTATCTACATTTTTAGTACGTCCCATGGTTTTCTGTTGTTTGTGCTGTCTTGTAGATTGCTTTGAGAGCCTTATGGTGGTGTAAATCAGGTGTGTGTATGTGTAAAGTGCCATCAAGTCACAACTGACCTATGGCAACCCCAGCAAAGGGCTTTCAAGGCAAATGAGAAGCAGAGGTGGTTTGCCCGTGTCTCTCTCTACAGACGCTTTCCTGGTTGTCTCCCATCCAAGTACTAACCCCACTTAGCTTCCAAAATCTGATGAGGTTGGGCTATCCCATGCTGCCTTCCCTCCCTGTCAGTTACGCACACAAATTAAAAAAAAAATCCTTTTCAATGGGTACAAGTCATGCATTCCTTTTCTGTTGCACCAAAGGTGTTATATACAAAATGCGTCTTTTAAATGTAACTTTTGAATGCTTTCCAACACACACTTCTTCATAAGTGGAAACAAACCAGCATATTTGACAAAAAGTCCTACAAGCCCAGCTGCAGGGAGTTTTGATTTTGTTTTTTTTCACTTTGAGGAACATTCAAAAATGTTCTCTCACACCAGCTGGTGGGAGTGACACAGGCCATAACCTCTGCACTCCCTCAGCTCATTCTATTGTCTGCAGGGCCAAGGCTCAGTGATAGAACCTCTGCTTTGCATGCAGATGACCCCAGTCCAATCCCCAGCATCTCCAGCTAAAAGAATCAAGTACAGGTGATGTGAAAGATCTCTACCTGAGACCCTGAAGAGCTGCTGGTAGGCAAAGTACACTACTGACCTTGATAGACCAATGGACTTGATAGATTCACCATACTGCAGCTTCCTGTGTGGATCCGAGGCTAACATAATGTGGCTATCGAAATGAATGACAGGTAGGACTTTCTATGTTGACAACATGCCCTCAAACACAAGGCCTTTCAATGTAATCAGAGCATCTGCCAGTCATTGAGTGTCTTGCAAGCAAAAGATGTGCACTGGAAACAGCCCACTGTCTCTCGGGGTGTTGTTGTTTGATAAATGAGGTAATAATGTAATAACAATTGTTCACATCCTTCTTTGAATGCTAGGGAATACATTTCGGACCAGGAGGGGGAAATATGTATTCCCCTGAATTTTCATGGGTTTGAATTTTGCTGTCAATGTTACTGTATCAGGGGCATGAAAAGTGTTTTTAAAAATGCTACACTTATTCATACATGTTTATGCCTCTTTGCAGCCATTATGATGCTTTTAGAAGGGCATTTTCCTGTTGCTCCAGTGGCCTGGTAGGCAAGCCTTACTGTGCCATGGTATTATGTTATATGGCAAGACTTGGCTGCGAGTAATCTTTTGTTTCATGTAGCCACCTATGACTAGTAGAGGACGGGGTACAAACTGGAATGATCACCAGAGTGAAAGATGTAACACAGTTTGGATGGAGGGTATCTGTGCTTAGCGGTACATTTGCATAGCAGGTACACATGCACGTGCAGTCCATCTTCACTGCATTACTTTAATTGGGAAACTGCATCCTCCTCCACTAAAAGTAATTGTATTGTGTCAAGGGAAAACCGGTACAGCTTTAAAAAGAGAGTGAGATATGCACTCTCCCTAGCAATTTCACACCTTTTGGAAAGGGGTACAAAATTTAATGCAAAGGTCATTTTTTTAAAACAAACAAACAAACAAACAAACAAACAAAAACTGTTTCCCGCCACAGCTTAAAATTCCCTGGCTATTATGTTTGTCAAATGAAAAATCTGATTGTATGCAGAATAGCATACACGGTGTACTCTTTTATCAGTTCCATTGTGTCCAAAGATAACCCACACCCAGATTTGTCAGGAACAGAAAAGATTGTGTGCTAAGAAACCACACATCAGCACACCCACATCCAACAGCAACAGTGTAAAGAGGTAGCAATTCAGCCCCTGACCTTGAAACAACATTAATACTTAAGAAGTATGTATATATACACACATATTAGAAATTTTGAGCCGTAATATATTCACGTAAAATCGGGGCTGTCATCTCAAGCTACAAGTTAGAAAGTTATTACTTTTAATACGCCACTACCTCAGGCCCATACTGTTATGTAAAAGAAAAATAACCTTGTGTGACAGTTTAACATTGATCGATGGGCCTGCCAAACGCAAAGAGATAAATAAGCAGGTGATGAATAAACAGCACTTCAAGTAAAGACATTACGCTGCATGCATAAAACGACGCCAGGCACCTAGGAGCCGTGGGTGGCCGAAGGTTAGCCATTTCATGCCCACTCAGTAAAGCAGACTTAATCGCTTCCAATATTTTCTGTTAAAAAGCACGCTTAATGAGCCAATTTCACAAGCCCAGAGAAACTGATTATTATCTCCGAGTTCCAACAGAGTTGGTTGTTTTCCAAGAGCCGGGTTTTCCTTGACGGGATAAAAACCTTTTTAGAAAAAAAGGCTAAGGAAGCAAGGGGGAAGGGGGAAGAGATGCGTAGCTGGGGAAGAGAACACTAGATGGCGATGTTGCTCTGCTGTCTGAAAATTAGGTTTGGCCTCCAACAAGATCTGTGAGATGTTGGCTTTGGAAGAAGTTGACCGTAAATAAAACAGAAAGTGGTCACCTGAAGATTTAGTAGTCTTTTAAATCCTTGCTTATCTGTATGTCTGGCACTTCTCACTAGCAGTAAAGAAAGATTGTAGTGACCATTTTCGTTACAGCTTAAAACCTAACACTCACTGAACACCATGTAAAAATTTTAAAATATGAAAAAGACTTTTGAATTATAACAAATTTCATTTCCTTGATTACTTTTGGAATTTTCATGGAAGAACCTCCTGGTATTTCTCAAATTATAAGGGAAGCTCTAAAGGATAGGGGAAAGCTTAGAGGGTCGTAGGAACACACACACCACCAAGGAGGAAAGGTATCCTCAACATAATAACGTTACTGGAAATAGTTCCAAAATACTGTAGCCTATTCTTTACACCAGAGTATACAGCTTTATTGATCAAACATTGGTGGTAGTGGAAAGTGCTGTCAAATCATAGCTGACTTTTAGCAACTCCTGCTGGGGTTTTCAAGGCAAGAGACTAACAAAAGTGGTTTGCCATCCAGTTACTAACCAAGGCCAATGCTACTTGGCTTCCAAGATCTAACGATATCACACTAGTTTGGGCTGTTCAGGTCAGGGTCAACAAAGATTACCACAAAAATTTTACCTTAAAGTGAAATTTGCTGCAATAGGGTTTCCTTCTCAATGCATTCAACTTTAAAAAAAAATATTAGGGACATGTTTCAGCTTGACCATACACATTCCTAGTCAGGATTATCATCACAGGCCACATTTTAAGGAATTTATGATCTGGTGCTCATTCAAATCCAGGCCTAACCAGAAACAAGCAATTGGTTTAGCAGGATTTAAGTCCAGTGGCACCTTAGAGACCAACAAGATTTTCAGGGTATAAGCTTTTGAGATTCAGTGCTTCCTTCTTCAGGTAACTGACGTGCTTCATAAGAAGTCGAAGCCATGATAAATTCTGTAATGAGAAACCAGGGTGCGGAGTTGCGGGACGGAGTGGGAGATAAAAGGAGAACATATCCACTTTCAGAAGTAGCACCAGAATAGTAATTTCCCCTTAGAATTTTCTACTGGCCTTAATTTATCTCTGATGCTGACTTTGGTCACACAGACTACTGATCCTCCATCTAATGGTTCACTTACTGAATCTCCTGACGAACACGAACAGCCGACCGGACCGAACATGTCCCATTACCGAACGTGTTTGGTGTTCGTTGGCGCCAGAGCGCCCCCCTTAGCACTTAGAGAGCCCATATTCACAGGGAATGCACAGCAGGCTCTTCTCCAGCCACCACCCAAGTTTGGTCAAGATTGCCGTATGGATCTTGGAGTTATACATTCCCGAAGGGAGGGGGTAGAGCCCTAGCCCAACACTCCCAGAGATCTGACCAGATCAGGCACTAATAATCAGGGTGAGCCTGCAGCTGAGGTGCCCACTGAGCTTGGCACCAGGGCCTGGCAGCAGCTCTGGAACCAGAGGGGATAGCTCCCTATCCCACCCACCACACACAGAAAAATGCCCAGCTCCAATGCACTCTCCCTCTCCCAAAAGGCTATTAAGAGCTCTGTCCCACTCCACTGCTTGCTGAAAGTGAAACCAGAACTGGGAACGCAGTGCCATTTTATAAGCTGAGGACTGATTGAGAAACGCAGGAGGCCTGTGGCTGGCAGTCAGAACTGCCTAACAGGGTTTGCAGGGATGAGATTGGAGTTCCCATGGCCACAGAACACCCCCCTCCCCCCTGGTGTCTGCTCCCACGTTACTAATTGTAACCGATTTGCAGCTCCATGCTTGGAAGGAAGACCTGCCCATCAAGATAAGTTGGGCTTTGATTGGGGTGTCCGGGGCGACAGAGGGAGTGCAGACAGAGTTCAGGCACTCCCCCCCTCCATTGCCGAGGCAATTGATTGAAGGCGCCTGAGTGTCTAGCTTCCCAAACGGTGGCTGAGCGCAACGAACAAGGCTTGCGCCGACCGCCTGTTCGGCTGGAATGGCGCATCATGAACAGCCCATTCGTGAGCAGCCGAGTGGCCTGATTGTGGGCTTTTTTCCGTTCATAATGCTGTTTGTGCCCATGTCTACTCTTGATACCAGTCTGGAAAGGAGGTCCTGAAGGTTGCCATGATCAATGGTACTGAAAACTGCTGAGAGGTCTAGGAGAATCAACAGAGTCACACTCCCTCTGTCCCCCGGTGAAGGTCATCCACCTGGGTGGCCAAGCCTGTTTTGGTCCCATGATCGGTCCCATGGAAAGGATCCATACACCTAAGGTGCAACCAGACTCCTTTTAATTTTTGCTTCAACAGACTAACAAGGCTACCACATATGAATCTGATCATTGCTCATTGCATTTTAAACCCATGTCTTCTGCTGCTCATGGTCTTTGAAAGAAACAAGAGAAACTAAGAGCATGGCTTTGTTAGTCTTAGGGAATTACCTCATGTACCAATCTGGATCAAGGTTTAGTGAGACCCCAGGTGCTGAAAAGTGATGATAGAATCTGTTCAAAGAGTTGAAACGATTTATTATTATTTATTTAGAAAACCTCTCCAAAGACCTGCCCAAGGCATCTCTAAAGGCAAAAACAAGACAATAAAATAACAAACATAAAAACCATCCATTCCAAAACAACTTAGATTTGAGGCAGACCATTAACACAGTTTTTTAAAAAGGTAGAACTTTACAGTTAGAAAGGTTCAGTCAAGCGCCTAAAGGACACTGTGCCAGGAGAGCCTCAAGAAGGAGGCACTACCACTGAAAAAAAACCCGGATTGTGGTTGACACCTGTCTCACCTTTGAAGGCAGGAGGCACAGGTCCAAATGAGATGTGACAGTGATGGGGGCACCAACACCATTTAAAAGTGATGCCATCATGTCTAGCTTAGCTCCAGAGAGCATTGTTCATGGTGTATTTACATGTTGCATACACTCATTGGCCCACTATCATCATTGATCCTATAAGTTTTGCAAGTTTTCAGAGTCCCTGAAAAACTGGTAAGACCTGAGCCTGTAATGCGTTAATACATCTGTAACATTCTGCCTAGGTATGAAAAATTTACTACACTTCTGAACTCGATCAGAAATCTGGGGAAATAATCAAGTGGTAAGATTCTCCACATCAACTGGCAGGATAATACTGATAAATATTTTAACAGAGAATTATATATACACTATGATAACTTACCACTTAGCAATAGCTCACATTACTAGGAAAAGCTGAAGGCAGTAGGAAAAGAGGAAGACCCAAAATGAGATGGCTTAGCTCAATAAAGGAAGCCCTGTCCTGCTATTTTCAAGATCTGAGCAACTTTGTTAATTATAGGACGTTTTGGAGATCTTTTGTTCATAGGGTCACCATAAGTCGGAAGCGACTGGACGGCACATAACACACCCACAATAGTTCACATAATGGTGGGAAACAACTGTGTATGTATTTTACAAGCAATGATGATGACATCAGACTATCTTGAACTCTACTGTCTCCAATAACAGTTGAGATTTTTGTTGATCCCGCTGCTTTTCTCCATTTGTTTGAAAGATCCACTAGTCTCTGGGATATGTTAGGCCTTTTGTTAGGCCTTTTGTGCATAACTATGTTTTCAAACTCTTATAATCTAGCTCTCTATCTGTGCGAGCCTCAAAATAAAGGCCCAAATGTTGCCTATGTTTCATAGGGGTTCCCATTTGCTACAGTCCAAGTAGATTTTCCGAATGGCAAAAACACAGGGGATTAAAAATTTAGCCATTTTGAAAATGTGACACCCCCCCCCCCCAACGCACACAAATGGGGCTAATAGGGAGCCATATTCACCCCCAGGGGTGCTCTTAGTAACTTCCCACTGGCATCAAGGAGAGTTAATTATAAGTTTCCTGAGAGAAAGAATGGAGTCCTTGAGAGCCAGAGGGGGATGATGGTTGGAAAGGGGGAAGAGGCGTTCACATTAGGGAGCCGCTGGCTCTCGTGGGCAAATGGCTGAGCACCTCCCTCCAGCTGCACAGCCCCATTGTGAGAGCATAAAAAACCCACACAGGGTTATTGTCACCAGAAGCAGTTAGGCAATCGCCACTTAGGACTGAAACCCCCAGCAACTAAACCTTAGTATATAATTAACTCATCTATCAAAAAAAAAATTAAAATGGAAGCAAACTGTTGTTGGGTTCTAAATCAGGAGGCAAGTTAATTATTTTTTTATGAATATTCATTGAAAAACTTGTACAATTTCCAAACGAGGCCCTTCAATTACTAATCAGTTAACTAAATAACTCACACACCTACCTTTTCCTCAGGAGGAAACGGCTTAAAAGATGCCATAGGTTCCTCAAAGAAGGTTAAAAATAAAGGAGGGGGAGGAGAAGAAATCATTAGGAATTTAAATCTGAACAAGGAGATGTGCCAGCAATTTATATCAAATCATTTCTATGGCTTTTTTCATGCTAAGGTACAGATCCAAGCAGTTATATATACAAGCAGAGGAGAACGTAGCCTGGGCTTTATTGGTTGTTTCTACTACAGCATTTTCCATTTTTAGTAAAATTCATGATATTTCTTGGAAGGGTAGGGGATATTCTTATATCTCCAAGCTGTTGTTACTACTAGTATTCCTTAAAGTGAAATTCAATGTGAGCTCAGGAGGTCCTGTTCAAATGAAACACATATAGGAACTTCAAGAGAAGTCACACTGTGCAATCCTAAACACAGTTTAGTTCAGTGAAGTCCAGAGTGGTCCGTGAGTTAAGAAAGGTGTAAGTCTACTCAGAATTGCACTGTTAACTCTCCAGTCCCTTTCCTTATAATGCCTTATAAATACAATCTCACATTGCAACGTGTTTCAGACAATAGCTCTGCTACAACAGTGACATATTTGGAGAAGCATTTATAAAGGAATTAAGTTGCTGAGAAAGGCCATCTCTTACCTACTGCATCAGTATTCCCATTCACACATTGGAATCAAGCAAATACAATAACTGAATGCCCTTATCATTTAGTAATAAGTGGTGACAGAGCCCAGTGGTTTTCAAATTCCAGGTCAATATAATACATAACTAATTCAGTATCTTTGCCAAATTTGAAAAAAAAAATGAAATTACATCTTTCTTGCATTTAAAGCTAAGCAGTTTTATTTTGATAATATATTTTATGTTAGGCAACAGAAATCCATTCAAATACCTTTTGTGAGTTTTCAATAATTACATAGTCTCTAGGGGTGTGCAGTTTTAATTTTGCTGTTTTAGATTCAGATCTGAGGTTTCGGAATGAAGCCACTGTGCCGTTACTGTTTTTTTTTACCGTTGGCCTCATGGCCGTTTTAGATTTTGTCTGTTTTGTTGCTGTTATATATAATGAATTTTGGCAGTGGCAATGCATGCGCTTTTCCACTTCCCCAACTGTTCTTGCCAGGGGGACGGGAGAGGGAAATGGTGCTCTGGGGCAGTCGACTTTGCTTAGAACGGCCCCCAAATGGCACCAAACACACTCCTCCTCCTCCTCCTCCTTCCATTGACCCACTAAGTTTTCTGCAGAAGCAGAATGTACACAAACACATTAACAGAACCCCAAGGACAGAGTGTCGATAGGCAGGAATGCATGCTGGTGGGAAAATAGACAATGCTTCCCCAACTGTCCTTCCTGGACTGGGGGGAGGAGAGGGAAATGGTGCTCTGGGGCAGCTGGCTTTGCTTAAAATGTCCCCAAAATGGCACCAAATGCACTCTGCCACCGCCCACTGACCCACTAAGTTTTGTGCACTGCACAATTACCTTTGCATCCTGCCGTGCTATTTCCTGTTGCTGCCTGGTGATGGGCTACCAAGGCAATGGGCTGGAAGGAGTAGAGTGGCAATTCTCCCCTGAGTTTCCACTGGCTGCTGTTGCCTGGGAAATGGCCAAAAAAGAAAAAGGTTCACTTTCCCCCCTCCTCTTCAATGGACGACTTTGTTTTTAATTGGCTCATTTCCCTTCCCTCCACAATAACACTGGCCTGCCTGATGCCCAGCTCATTGGTAAGAACCAAGCCAAAAGGTGCACCCAGAGAAATACCCAGAGAAGTGGGTGGCAGGCTCATTAAAACTCAGTTTCCCAAATTTGGTTCAGCATTCCGGAATCCACTACAACAAGCCAAACCAGCAAAATTTGTTTGTAATTTTCGCTCGTTTTCCCCATTATGCACACCCATAATGATCTCTCCTATATATGTTGCTGTCAAATCTCAGTATTGAAAACAGTTCCAGCTAAAAAGAAGGAAAAAGGTATGTTTCCAATCCAACAAGGCATTATATTTGTACGTGTCAGAACTGATAGTCTGGAGCTGAGCAGATGATGAAGCAGGATGACCAGTGCAGTCCAACAGTAGCCCAAGAAAAAAATTGCTCAAATGGAGAAGTCAGGACAGGATCAGTTTTTTATATGACCAAGTGAATTGTAATGACCTATTGAGTCATTCACTGCTAAACCAGTAGCTGGAATACCACCACCCTTTGGCCATCTGCAATGGTGGCACTGAAGTACATCAGAAAGCAAGCGAGCAGCTGTCTCCTTCAGCATGTTTTCATGGTGGAGCAGGTGGTGGTAGAGAGTGCTGTCAAGTCATAGTTGACTTATGGTGACCCCCAGTGGGGTTTTCATGGCAAGAGACTAACAGAGGTTTTTTGCCATTGCCTGCCTCTGTAGCCCTGGTCTTTGTTGGAGGTCCCCCATCCAATTGCTAACCAAGGCCGATCCTGCTTAGCTTCTGAGGTCTGATGAGATCAGGCTCACCTGGGCTATCCAGATCAGGGCACTGGAGCAGGAGGCGCCCAGATTCCATGGTTTAAGATGGGATCTCATAACTAAAGTATTGATTGTTAGATCAGAGTCCAGGCCATGATTCCTTCAAGAGGAATGTGTTCCTGTCACTCTGCAGAAATTATTTTCTGTGACAGCTTATGCATATAGCCAGCTGAGAGTGGAATGATCTCAGGAAGATCCTGCATTAGGAGGCAACTACCCCTAAAAAGTTACCAAGTAGATATATCACAAAATGTAGGATTCAGCAATGAGTTTGCAAAGGGCGAGTTTATAAATTCTCACCCTCAGAACTATTTTTTTTCATCCCTTCTCCTTTAGAGATCTGGAAGGATTGCAGCATCATTCATTTACTTATACAGAGCCATCTATGTCCATAGTACTTTACAGACTAAGAAGTGATACTGGATGGGTTCCTGCTTCCAATGATCTTGCCATCTAAACTTAAACAGTGAGCAAGACAATAAGTATAGGGAAAGAGGGAAGACAGGCAAAGTAATAACCAAGATACTGTATTCTGCCTTTCCCACCATCCATGGTGGCTCAAAGTGGCTCACAGTCACCAAACAAGCACTAAAGTAAATATTTAATGTGTTATCATAAAACCAATGACAACCAGAACTGCCCTGTGTGCACCTCTTCTAAATACAATCCATCAGAGAGAAGCCTCTGTCAAAAGCCCTCTTAAATAGGGGAATGCTTCCAGAACCAAGCCAGTGCGGAGGTTCCCCTCACCACTTCTAGGCGTCATCACGATCACACTTGAATTGCAATTGATCTAATACACTCAGCGGAATGGACAGCCAGGAGAGAGCTCTTGAGCTTGTAAATGGGTACAGACTTGGAAAGACAGTTTTTCAGATGTGTGGGTCCAAGGTCATGTGGTGCTTCAAAAGATATGAATCAGCACTGTTGAACTAAGCTGCCTGGAAACATATCGATAGCCAATGAGTGTCTTAACATGGGTGCAATATGATCATACCTACATGCTCTCATCCACAGATGAGCAGCTGTATTCTGTAGCATCTGAAGTTTTGGGGTTGTCTTCAACAGCAGCTCCATGTATAGTACATTGAAGTTTTGAAACTGTAGAGGTATGGAACAATGTGGTCAGCTTGGCGACAGTCTAAGAGGGAAGAAAGTTTCTTCCCAAAATGCAGCTGTAAAAAAGCACTCTTTAGAACCACAGTAATCTAATACTCTAAATCTCAGCGTACGATATAATAAAAGCTCCTAAACTGTTCACAGAATTTGTTAAATTAAAGACCACTCCATCTAGAGTGGGCATGTCAATCCCCTTAAGGGTCTCTGCCGTATTGACCAGCATCTTCTACGTTTTGCTTGACCTTGTCTCATGGCATCCAGGCACTGTCCTAAAACAGAGACTGCTGCTTCTGGTGGCTCGTTCAAAGAAATATAGAGCTGTTTGTCATCGCATCCAACCTCCACACTCCAAACAATCTCCCCATTCCTCCACTTGAAGCCAGTTGGGTGATCTTGGGTCAGTCACAGCTTCTCAGAGCTCTCTCAGCCCCACCCACCTCACAGGGTGATTGTTGTGAGGATAATAATAACACACTTTGTAAACCGCTCTGAGCGGGTATTAAGTTGTCCTGAAGGGCCGCATATAAATCAAATGTTATTATATTATTATAATCTACTTAAAGTCCAAACAGACAGGTGAAATAACAGGATAAACTCCTATGCCATTGATTCAGTTCCCCACCATGACTTTTAGTGTTTCAGTGAGAAAAAAAGACTGAGCTCATTTAGCACACTGCTTTTTATGCCTGTTCTAGTCTCAAGAAGTCTCAGCAAGTTGTCAACTGAGTCAAATGCAGTGAAAATATCGTGTATAGTCAAAATAGGCACACTCCTTTGTCCATTTGCAAAGAGCATCTACCAGAGCAACCACTGCAGTCTCCATCCCAGAGTTCAGGCCTCAAATTACGGGCAGAAGAGTCATACAAGAAGCACTGAGTCTGGTCTACCTCCACTCTCTCTCTTTGCCCCCAAATGATGAGTTTGACATAGACCTGTGCTTCACAAATCTAGGTCTTATTTCACTTGGGAATACAAGGTGCATTTTGAGAAGGGATCTGGAAGAGACAATGAAGAGACACCATAACTGTTCTAGGAGGGAGTGCCGCGAGCATAAAGGGCAGCTAGGGTTGCCAGGTCTCCCAGGGGCCAAATTGGGGGTCAGGGGTTTGGGGGCAGCAGGGTACTTACCTCCTGTGCATGTACTTTGAATGTGCACACTCCTGCGCTCCCCCATCATGCCAGAAAATGTCATTTTCTGGTGTGACACAAATTGTGGGTTGCTCTGAAGTCCAATTAATTAAAAATCACCTCTCTGGAGGCAATTTTTAATGAATTGCGCTTCAGCACAATCCACAGCTCCTCGGTCACACCAGAAAATGCCATTTTCCAGCATGCTGTAGAAGCATGGAAGAATGAGCGCTTCTCTCCCCCCCCCCCCCCTCTGTTGCCTTCCCTCCGCTGGCCAGACAAGCTGGAACAGGGAGTGGAAGGTGGAGGCAGAGGGCTGACAAGCATAGGGGCAAGCAGGGAAGAATGGGTGAAGTCATTTTTGAGAGCAGGAGATTGAGTCCTCATCCAAGTGTTACTCTTACCAAATGAAAATTTCTGTTTCATATGCTATATTTACGAGTTACCACCTGCATTTGGTGTGGTGTTAGCTTGCCTCCTCAAGAATCTACCTTAAGAATTCCATGATGATTTGACATAATCTTTTCAGCCCATGGCATTCTGAATGTTTGCATTATGCTGACAGGAGGACAAGGCTTCCAGGGACATTACATATCCACCCAGGTGTTTTGTTACCATTCCAAACCATTAAAAAGAATGGAGACTGTCTAGCCTTCTGTGGATCTATGGATGCATATTTATTCCCATTTTGCAGTTACTCCACTGGTTGCCCATCAGCTACTGGGCTCAATTTAAGTACCGGCCATCACATACAAAGCCCTTCAGGGCCTGGGTTCATCAGAGGTGGGACCACCTCTTCCCCTATGTTCTACCACAATAGCTTCGCTCATTTAATCAGGGATTTTTGCATGTGCCATCTTTCAAATGGGCAAAATCAACAACTGCCCATATACATGTTTTCCCCTTATGGAATGGCTCGCCTAAGGAAGTCAAGAAGGCTCTCACCTTACTCTTTCCTGCAAACTATGCAAAGCTGAATTATTCAGGATGGCTTTTTTACACAAGTTATAGAGCTATAACGTAATGAAATGTTTCAGAAAAATGTTTCTGGAAGTGATGGGGACTATGGACTATACTACTTTGTATTTAAGTATGACCCTACTATGTAATTTTTGCATCATTTAATGAGTCATGTTAATGCTTATCCTTTCTTTCAGCTTGGTTTCAGCTGTTTTCAGATTTTTGCTCATTTTCAGATTTTAACAATCTGTTTACTGGATGTCCCAATTTTGTTGATTTAAATTGTCTTGCATTATGCGATCTGCCTTGAGTTTCAGTAAGAAAGGAAGACTATAAATGACATAAATAATAATACAGCTTCTACAACCTCCATTAGAAATGCATGGGATATGGAAGCTTTGGCACTCAGAGAGGAGGGCAGATCACAATGGAAAACTGTTATACCACACACTTTCTGCAGTGATCAACACATGTGGTACAGCACAAACTAAGAAAATGGTAAGTATAATATATAGACAAGACCCAAGACAGGATTCCAGACCCTGCTTCTTGATTTGTATTCTCCTTCCAGGGGAAATGAGACAGTTGTCATCTCCTGTTTACCAGCAAGTCTGCATGGAACTGTACCCAGAACAAAAATGTTACTTGCATCATTCTATCTGCAGTGCTACTTGCCTGTAGAAATGAACACACACGATTGGTTCCTCAAGGTTTAAGGGTCACTACATTGTACAACTTTTCCCACAGACACCATACTATGAATATGCGCTCTGTTAAAATTGAGTCCTGACTTGAGAATCCAAAGTCTGTTTTTGCTGAGCCATATTTTCTAGAATTAGCAGGCATACCAACCATTTCTTATATAACTGGTGGCATATATGCAGCTTCTTTGGCATTTTTTTTTTGCAAGCATGAGCAATCTCTTACAATTTCAGTAGTGCTCTGAATTTACTTTTTTATATTAATGATCTCACCAAGAGGAGGGAGAAAAAAGTGTACTGTGAATGCAGGATGGCCATATGGAAAAGACAATGAAGTTTAGTAATTAAAACTGAAAAGGCAAAGAACTATGCAGTAATTAGAACACTGATTAATCAGCTGATAATTTTATCTTGATTAATGCTGGTACTTTTCCTCTTGTTATTGACCTAGGAAAGGTAGGTTTAGACCAATTAAATATAAGCTATTTCCATCTTTACATTCCAGAGAGATCCCAGCTTTCGAAGTCACACTACATTTTAAAAGGAATGGAAAACAGCTTTGTCTAGATAGAAGTCAGCACAAGGTAAAATAAAGTTTGGGTTCTGAAAAATACAGATGTTTTTTGCTATGATTAATTGGACAGAATTTGTGTTCTTCCTATTAACTTGGCATTAAAGCAACTGGATTAAAATTTCTGAACAAAATAAAAATTAAAACATAGAATTGCCTTTGTTGATTTGAGAGGAATGTTTGCCCCCCAGAAATTTCACTATCAGCAAACTATACTTCTCCAGCAAAACATTCAAGACATCATGAAGGAAGCCAAAATAATGTGAAGACTAAGAAAACGTGTCAGAGGAAAGGTTTTCCAGGTTGTCTGTTTTTTGAGTACATCAAATATGAACAAAAATTTGGGGGGAGGGGGGAATGGCTTGCCTCAGGAGAAACTTTCAAGGAATTTAAAGGGAAGACAGAAGAATTTCAATTATACAAATTACATTTCTTATGGAGCGAGGTTCAAGTATCTCTCATCTATGTAAAAAACTAGCAAAGAGATCACTTCTCAGAATTTTTATGCTCTACCAGCAGGAAGAAAATAGCAATGTTACCATTTGCTCATGTCAAAGTATTTGTAAGTATAGCTTCAACAACAAATATTTTCCCAAGTAGATTTACAACTCCAGAGTAAAATGGAATCATCAGCCCAGGGAC
This sequence comes from Eublepharis macularius, assembly GCF_028583425.1. Taxonomy (NCBI): domain Eukaryota; kingdom Metazoa; phylum Chordata; class Lepidosauria; order Squamata; family Eublepharidae; genus Eublepharis; species Eublepharis macularius. The sequence continues at coordinate 214,290,269 of NC_072790.1, forward strand.
CCTTAACAGTTATGTCAGCCTTGATAGGAAGGGAGGGCCTTCCAGCAGCTTGGACTCCATCCATAGCTATTGTACTTCTAAGTACCAGATGATGCCAACAGAAGAAAAAGAAGACCATGCTGTTGAGCTGGAACCAACTCATGGTGGCCCCATCCACGGGGTATTCCAGACAAAAGACAAGCAGAGGTGGTTTGCCATTGCCTTCCTCTGTGTAGAAACCCTAGGCTTCCTTGGTGTTCTCCCATCCAAATACTAACCATAGTTTCCCAGCTCTGAAGAGCTCAGTCTAAACTGAGTTTTTGGGTTGCCGGTAAGTCAAATTCATGCCACGCTTGTGAATTTCTCAAAGCCATCTGGCTGGCTGCTGTTGGAGGGACCAAAGTTAAGTGGGGAGAGACTATGATTTCCATGCATAAGCTACTTTATGATTCACATAGTGTTACTAGGAAGATAATTATCTCTCATTTGGCAAAACTCAGATTACCATCACTACAAAACTATATAGAAATGGGAGAATTATGGAAATAACGGAAATGTGGAAAAATAGTAGCATTGCACTTAACCACAAGGTCAAATAGGCATCATATATGCTGTGCAGTAAGATGTTAAGCAACTCTTCCTGATTATCTGAATTCATCCTTAATTAACACCTCAACTCCTCTTCTCAATCCACCTCCCACAGTCTCCCTTTCCCCAGTGCTATCCATATGAATGACCAATCTGACTCCAATGCAGGCAACACATTCCAGGATGGACTTTATATTGTTGTATAACAGCCTTGTGCGTTACTGAAGCACATGCACACTTCTTTCCTCACCTGGAGAGTAGGATTAGACAGTAAAGATTAAATAAGGGTTTCCAGGAAAGTTGGGAAAATATTGACAGAGGCCCCAAAACATGGCCTTTTCCATTACGGCGTTCATTCCTTGGAATCACTTCCAAGGTGTGTATCATCACGCACATACACTATTTACTGTTTGCCCAAGCTTTTTGGTGGCATGTGTCTGATATTAGGTCTTTTTAATGCTTTCATTGGAATAGATTATTTTATTATTGTTGTTAGCCACTTTGAAGATACAGGGATAGAACTGCTTTATACAAACCATCATCAGTGGTTACCACCACCACGCAGTAAACTTTCCCACCATTTTTCCCTTTTACTTTGTCATTCTTAGTCATCTCTGAATGTGATACCTGTGACTAAATCCTCTCATAGTTGGTAAAGGGAAATAGCAGGTGAATGGTGCATCAATTTGGGTCAGGAGTCCCACAGAATAGAGAAAGGAAGAAGAGATAAATCCTTCCCACTCTGCAATTTGACAATCAGAAGTGCTCCTCCCACTGTTATGGGGGAGGCAAAAAGGATGGGTATACTCTCTTTTCCTAACTGGGAAAACCTGGAAGTGACATCAAGCCTCTCTAGGAATTGCTGGAAAGTCTATGGTAACACCACATGATTGAAGGACAAAAAAAAATCACAATTCGTGATAGTGTGATGTTGATTCTGGGTTTTCCATGAAAGCGATTTCATGCCTGTCTAGGAATTGCTGAAAATCATAGAGCTTCCAGTGATTCCTACAGAGGTGTGATGTCTCTCCCAGTTTTTTTCCAGAAGCAACATCATGCCATTGCTGATGGCAATTTTTAAATTTTATTTTTCTCTCATTGGTCACTGCAAACCAACAACGCTCACTGGGGAAAAGGTATCTCCCGCCCACAGTGCACAATCTATTTAATCTTCCTGGGACACTGGAATCTCTTCCCCGCACTGCAGTTTCAATCTGAATTGGGTGGGGATTCACAATTTACCTTTAAAAACACTGGGAAGTTCTGATCATGAATCTTCTAACTTCTTATCTCCTTTAACTCTCTGTCAACGTACTCTGTCACTATTGTTTTTACAAAAGTTGCAACATGGTGGAAAAACCCTTGCCCTATATTTATTTTATTTATTTATTTACGTCATTTATAGTCTGCCTTTCTCACTGAGACTCAAGGCGGATTATACAGTATGAGGTTAATATAATCAGTATTAAGTAAGTACATTTCAATACAATACCATAAGGTAAACATATACAAGTTTAAAGACATAGCATTAGCAAGGATCCAAGACATAGTAGAGATACTGAAGCAAAACGTAATTAATTCTAGGACTAACATTAGACAGCATGGAGCGATGGTTGTACATAGGAGTACATATTTAAAGCAGCAGATAATATATGAGGCAAAAATGGTGATGAAGTCTATGATCCCCAGCTTGTTAGTGAAGCACCTGAGACCCCATCCCTCCAATACAGTCCTCCCATTTGAGTAAAAAGCCTTTTTGAATAGTTCGGTTTTGCATCGTTTAAGGAAAGCCAGGAAAGTGGGGGCTCTTCTGACTTCCTCAGGCAGGTCATTCCACAGGATAGGGGCCACCACAGAGAAAGCCCGTGTATGGGCTGCTGCTGACTTCACCTGTGTGCAGCCTGGCACCTGCAGGAGACCCTGATCAGGTGAGTGAAACTGCCATGGAGGAACCTAGGGAGGGAGGTGGTCCCGTAGGTATGCTGGACTAAAGCCATGAAGAACTTTGTATGTAATAACTAATACTTTGAACTGAGCATGGTAAACGATGGGTAGCCAGTGGAGCGACCGTAGGATGGGACTGATGTTCATGCTCCTGCTCACTCCTGATAACAATTGAGCTGCAGCATTTTGCACTAATTGGAGCCTCCTAGTTAACTTAGATGGTAGGCCAATGTACAGAGCATTATAATAGTCAAGCCTTGATGTTACCATAGCATGGATCCAAGTGGCCAGGTCAGCTGTGTCAAGATAAGAAGCCATCTTCCAGGCTAGAGTGAGTTTGTAGAAAGCATTTTTTGCTGCTGCCTTAACTTGTTTTTCTAGTAATAACACTGGATCCAGTATAACCCCTAGGCTTTTAACTGAGTCTGCAAGGGTCAGACAAACTCCATCGAAAGTGGGGAGTACAATGTCCTTCAATATCTCTGCCTTCCCAACAAGCATCACTTCAGTCTTGTCTGGGTTCAATTTCAATTTGTTGTTTTTCAACCATTTCACCACGGCTGTCAGGTAGTGATCTAAGATTTCCACTGCATCCTGCGGGGACCTGGATAGCGAGATATAGAGTTGGGTGTCATCTGCATATTGATGACATCCAACTCCACAGCTGTGAATGAGTTCTCCTAAAGGCTTTACGTAGAAGTTGAATAACATGGGAGATTGCACCCTGCGGAACCCCACAAGATAGTTCCCATTCTGGAGATAGCTGATCTCCTACAGCAACCCTTTGAGTCTGTTTCATGAGAAATTATTTAAACCAGTCCAGGGCACATCCTTTGATGCTCACTTCTGTTTCTAAATGCCTCGACAGGATGGCACGGTCTACTGCATCAAAGGCTGAAGACAGATCCAATAGAAGCAGTAAGGAGGCATGGCCCTTGTCCATATTCAGACGGAGATCATCCACTAATGCTACTAGTGCTGTCTCTGTTCCATGCCCTGGTCTGAAGACTGATTGGAAAGGGTCCAGAGCGTTAGGGTTATCCAAAGAGGTCTGGAGTTGGTTGGCTACCTATCTCTCAATCACTTCGCCCAGAAAGGGCAGATTAGAGACTGGGCGATAATTGGCCATATCATTTTTGTCTAGGGATGTTTTTTTAAGTAGCGGACAGATAACCGCCTGTTGGGGAAAGCTGCCCAGAGTTAGCGATTGATTTACAACAGACCTTAGTGGCTCACTTATGTGGTCCTTACCTGAGGTTAACAGCCAGGATGGGCAAGGATCAAGTGCACAAGTAGTGGTTTTCATAGACATCAAGATCTTGTTAACATCTGTCATTGTGATTGGTTCAAAGCAGTCCAAATATAAGCTGCATGATGTATTTGGCATTTCTTCTATCTTGCTTGCATTGCAGCTAGCATCTATATCAGAACGTATTCATGTTATTTTATCAGCAAAAAACTTAGCAAAGGCCTCACAGTTAATTGTCTGCTCTTGGGACTGTGAAGGTTCAGATTTAGGGGTTAGGAGGCGTCTGGATATCTTAAACAATTGGGATGGTCGTGAACTAGCCAACGCAATAGTTGCTGAAAAATAACGTTTCTTTGCCACTTTCATTTCCGCTTCATAGGTCCTCCAGTGGGTTCTGTAGCATATTCTATCTGCTTCTGTGTGAGTTTTTCTCCAGCGCCTTTCTAAACGTCTTCCAACCCTCTTTAAGTCAGCCAGCTCCATGGTGAATCATGGGGCTGCTGTCTGTCTCAAGGGCCGGAGCGGTCAATAAGGAGCAATGGTGTCAATGGCTTCAAGGAGCTTTGTGTTCCACATTCCTACAGCAGCCACCACAGGGCATGTATCTAGGATTTTAAAATCCCCCAAGGCATTTTGGAATCTAGAAGGGACCATGAGTTTTAGTGGGTGAATCATTTTAACTGGACCCCCAATTTTGTGGGGAGTTGGGGCTATATTAACTTTTGCCTTCAATAAATGGTGGTCTGACCATGGTTCCGGCCGAATCTCCAATGTTGAAACAAGGTTTTCTCTTAAAGGCTCAGTGCAAAATATTAAGTGTAAGGTGTGGCCTCTTTCATGAGTAGGGCCTGTCACAATTTGCGAGAGACCCAGGGTTGCCAGGGAAGCTATAAATTCCTGAGCCGGGCCTGACTTTGAACACTCAGCATGGATGTTGAAGTCCCCCAGAACAATAAGTCTAGGTGTCTCCAGCACCATGTCTGCTAGCAGCTCTGCCAACTCAGAAAGCGTGCTTATGGAGGATCTAGGTGGTCTATACACAAGAAGGATACCCAATCTATCTTTAATTCCTAGAGACCAGAACAAGCAGTTAATACCAGCTATAGCTTGTACTGGAGATCTACAGAAGTTGAAGGACTCACGAAGAATAATAGCAACCCCTCCTCCTCGGCTACTATAGTGAGGTTGGTGTAGGACCACATAGCCAGCGGGAGTTAGTTGGGACAGACACACCTTGTCATTTTCCTGCAGCCATGTCTCTGTTAGGCAAGCCGTATCAATTTTCTCTTCCTGCACCATTAGGATCCAATCCACATCAATGAGGAAAGGTATATAAAAAGCATTTGTACACATGTTGCTTGTGCTGTCATGTTCTCAGGTGACAGAATCTGGTGATGTAAAACTAAAGACTGGCCTGCATAAATCAGGAAATGGACATGTTTGGCAACAGTCAGAAATTCAGCTGCAGCAAATGGAAAAGATACACTAGAGAAAGTGGAAGTGAAGCAGCATCCTGGAAAAAGTCACAACAGCTGAATTCAAGCTGAACAATCACACAATAATTCTTTTTTATTCTGATTCTAAAAAGAGGCATTTTATACAAACACACACACATAACAATGCTTTTCAACCTTGGGGGAATGAATCCAAACTCGTTAATAAGTACCCTGTTGAGAAATTAGATGCAGGAATACTGAGAGACAGATATATTCTTGCAAAGACTCAGAAATACTGACAATAACTTGAGACAGCAGTTTTTAAAGGAACACAAAATCTTCATTATGTCGAACATTGTGTTATAAATATATTCATGCTGGAAAAGGATATGTTCAAGACTAAAATTGCCAAGGTTATGTCAAAATGCAATGCATAGTTTTCAGAAAAAAACAGATTGATTTCAGTGAGGTTTTATAGTCATTCAAGATCAGTAGCATTGTAGTTAATTTATGCTTATATTAAAACAACTTTGGGCAGAATCTTGCACACTTCACTGCATCGGCTTTTAAGATTTTGGTGTTTCGGCGTTTAAGAGATTTTTTTAAGATTGAAAACTTAACATCCAAATCCAATCCACTCGATAGCTCTTTATTAAGATTCAAGAATTACAATGAAGTAGGGTTATAGCAAACACAGATGAGATGCAATAAATAGAAGGAAGCAAATAAGCTATACATATCTGACAAGAACAAGATTGTTCTTATGTTTCGAAGACTAGTTTTCTCGAGAGTGTGCTGCTATCCTCCCTCTTCCCCCTGCCTTCAGCTCCTCCCTTTCTTTCTACCACCTTTTCCCCACTTTATTTTATTTTATTTAAACTATGACTAATATTTATTATTATTCTAAAAGTGTTTAAAGTAGCAAGTACTTTGTGTCTTTTCTCTGAGTCTAGATCTATCTTTCCTCTACAGTGATATATACGGCAGCATTGTTAACAATGCAATATGTACCAGCTTATTGCTGAGTTAGTTAAAAATTTAGTTAGGGCAAAACAGAAATTATATTATGATTGACAATCCATTTACTGTTGCTTGCTTCTATATTTGCCTCAAAACTTAGTAATGACAAAACTGGAAAGGAGGAAAAACAGCTAATTTAAGAAGAACAAAATTATAAAAAAAGAATCTAGTAAAATCTTAAAGATTCAAACAGGCTGTGCATAAGCCAAATCAAAGCATATTGTAAATTAATTCAGAACAATCCGTTCTAAGAGGAGACAGTCTGACAACTGTAAATCCTTCATGCGTTCTGAACGATGGCTATGATATGAATAGATCTGGAAACAGAAAAATAACATGCGTTTTAAAACCCAAGATGTTTACTGTTTAATGACCTTTGAAGTCCCTGTGAATTTAGCAACATGATAGAAATAGTATGAATAGGTAAAGGAACAAACCATGTTGGGGTTTCATACTCCAATGGCTTTGGATACCAAGTAAAAAGACAGGTGTGAGAGATCCAGAGAGTACCTGGTATATTTTACAAGGAATGCCACTGAGGGAAATGTAAGCATTACATTTTAAAGGCAACTTGACAATAGGGCAGTCAGTTAAAAAGAGAATACCGGCATTATTTTTGTAGGATAATAAAAAAGAAATGAGAATTGAGCAAAATGTACAAGGTGCAATGAAATAACAAATAACATGATATACAAAGAAGGTATGTTGGGGGGGGAGGTTTCTGAGGATGTTAAATTATAATGAGCAAAGCCAACTGAAAGTACCAAACACTTCACTGTTATATTGAATAGGAAAACACTTCAACGCTGACATAATGTAACATTATTCATCAGGTCTTTGTAATGTAAAATATAAGTAAGCATTTTCACCCATCACATCATAATGAAACTGCTGTGAAAAATAATGAACATTTGATCGGAGAACCACCAGAACACAGAGACTCAATTTGTCAGGTCTGGAGAAAAAAAAAAGACAATAAGGATTCCACTAGAGCAAGATGAGATAATTGCACACAAACCAAGCTGTGAACTATACAGCCTTGTTTTAGAAAGTATGAAATCTTGAGCATATCACCTCTGCTTTGGGCTACAGAAAAAAATCTGAGATCATCTAGACACTTTCAGGAATTCTGTGGGTTAAAGATGCAGTAGCATCTTTCTTAAGACTATGGGAACTGGAATATGAGCTTCAAGATCCCACCATTAGATGAACTAAAGAATGTTTCCAGTTTATCTGAAGGGGCAAAAATATAGAGAGATATAAGCCTTCCTGAATTCAGATTCTACATGGGAATTCTAAAAAAGAAATCTTTTAAAAAAAAGTTTTAGCACAAACCATCAGTCTCAATTTCTTCCCTAAGTTAGGAAGGAACAATAGCAAAGCAGTTCCAGTCCTTGAATAAATTAGTAATAAGTGTTTCTATTTCAAAGTACAGTTAAATGCAAACACATTATCAGAACCTATTTTCCACCCAAATGCTATGTGCTAGGAACCATGGCTGATCTTTATTGAAACATCCAGAATTCAGAATCTTCAGTGTATTCTTTATAGAAGCTACCATGTTAGCCACATTCCTGTTTCAGATTTCACTCAGCACACCAGAGGAAAGATTACATTGCTTCAGGCACACCAAATATGAGAACTGACTTCTACTCCAGAAGGAAATTAGCTATCTCCAGCTTCTAGAGATAGTAGTCACCTCCTTAAGGTTTTCCAGTATTTCAAGAGTTTTCAGCAAATGCCATCACTCACATGCTTTCCCCCTACTGTCCAAAGAGTTTAAGTTCTCCACTCCCAGCATAACTGAAGTCTCTTCTTGGTAGTTCCATCAGATTTTTTAAAATAAAACTCACAGGTTCCTGGCTAACTGCACACTATGTCAAACCTCTTAAGTACTTCTGTCTTCTTGAGCCAGCAATTGTTTCACTGCAGTCCCAGCAACTCATGGAGCCGACACCCAGGCAAACTCAGGTGTGGGGGTTTTTTTTTTCCTTCTAAAAAACTGCCATGATTGCCCCTGGACAAAATTATTCTGTACTTTTCTGCGGCCCCAACAGCACTTTTCACAGTCAGGATTATTCTCCACATTGTTGCCAGCAGTCAAAGTCACTCAAAAAATTCCTATGGTCCCAGCAGCACTAAAAATACATAACAGCTTCCTTACAATAATGGCTGTGAATCGCAGCATTCCACGCCTGACATAAGTAGTTAAAATAGGGATTTTTTTTGAAAAAAAGTTGAAATGAAACTTTTTAAAAAGTTCAAGTGAGAAATGGGGAAAAGGTTGAAAAGGACTCCCCTACCGTCTAACAATATTAAAGTCTGCCTCAAATTTACAAACGTTCTCAGCCACATCAAACGTGTTGGCTTCAAACACACGCGCCGGCTTCAAACCCGGCAACTTCAAACCCCGGAGCTTCAAACACACGTGGCAGCTTCAAATGCGGCAGCTTCAAACACCCTTATGGCAGCCATTTTGCTCACGCTCAAAAGAGCACAACCTTAGACACCTTAGGCAGGCACCTTATCCACTAGGCTACACAGAGTCTTTGTTACAAGAAAAGAATTACTGGAATTTGTCGACGTTAAATTAGCCCATAGAGGGAGCTCACACCGTCCCACAAATGTACAGTAATTGGAACATACTGTAATTTAAAACATATTTCTATTAAGATCTCTATAGAGAGGCTACCAGAGGTCAACGTTGAGAATTCCTTACTTCATACCAACCTCTGAGTGCCCATAAAATTTCATTCAAATTAGACCCCATTGACCATGTACTTTGTAACTTCAACCAGAAGAAGAAGAAGAGGATTTGGTTGTATATTCTCCAACATAAGCCCTGATTCTTATAATGATTATTTGCATCTGATGTAGGAACATGTAAAATCCATTATAAGACTACAAGAAGAATAACATTGTAGTAATTGGGATTGTCATGGCAATGCTCTCAATCCATGTGGTTCTGTTAAGACATTTACAGTAGAGCTCTTTTTATAGCATGCCTAGACTCGCTATTGTGTCTCGCCAATGCCCTACATTGCATGCAGTGCTTTTTTAACAAAAAAAAAATAGCGGTATGATTGATATTTGAAGATTGACAATGAAATTGAAGCTGTCAGATGTTAAACGTCCTTTTTTTCTGATAAACACAAGGTAAACAAAATCCAGAATTCCTGTGGAGATATAGAACAGAAAGCCCACTCAACAGAAGAAAACAAAGAGTAAGTACAAAAATGAAGCATTGGATTTCCAATCTCATACTGATGTTTAGATTGCAAAAAGTAAAAAAGCCCTTGCTATATTGCAGCAGATTCTAAATATTTTAATTCATTTCTACGACACAAGAATGAAATGAAATGAAAACAATATCCCACATAGGAGAGATTGGCTGAAAATTAACATGAAACACAGCAAACATTTTGTAGATAGAATTTAAAAGGATAACAACATAATGGCTTATTGTTAAGGCAATCAGATGAGTTTCTACAATCATACAGGTAACATTAAAACATCCCTGTAAACTACAGTGTTGTAAGCACCAACATTTTTTTTATCATTGCTCTCTTTTCTCCACTATAAAAAGCCTTTCTTTCCTTTCCTTTCTCATGGTTACTTACTGATGAGCTTATTCTTACAATGTTTAAAAATAATGCAATTGTTTGGAAGTGTCTTATATACTGCAATCACCATATTGGACCCAACCAGTTTTTCTGTTGCAAAAAAAGGAAGGAGGGGTAACCTTTGACCACCAAAAAAGATTGTACTAGGCATCATAGGATATATATGGGAAAAAGCCAAGAGGGACAGGGGGGTTCAGTAAAGGAAGAAAACTGGGAAATTTCTGAGTGGCAAAGCTGGCTGGATCCAATCCACAAGCTATTTAAGTGTTATCTAAGGGTAGTCTGGCAAGTTAATATTTCCACGAGAAAAGACTGGATCTATCTACGCTCGGCATGATATTATGTTGAACAAAAGAATGTCTGAGCTTCTATAACCCTGATTATCAATTTCTCATATAGTGGAGCTGATCCTAGCTCAGGCTAGAGGAAGATTCTCAAGCCTAAGGAGCCTTCCTGCAATGTAAGTGTCTCTTCCATTGCAGGAAGTCTGTCTAGGCTGGAGGAAGCCTTCAAAAGTTGCTCAATGTAGTGGTAAGATCAACACCAGCAATTGCCTTTGATTAAAAAAGAGAACTGACTATGATTTTAAGCATCACAGTGCTTGACATCATATATTCGTCCTCTGAAATAGAAGACACTTAGGCTTTGTAACAAATCAGCTTTTCAATGAAGCACCAGATCCTAAGTTCCTTGGCTCTGCTTCACTGATTCTTACGCCGTTGATTTTTCAGAGTCTTAAGTTAACCATATCATTGTGAAAATGAACGGTTCCATTAGAGATGATTCCTGAGAGCAAAAGGTAGGAAAGGAGACAAAGAAATAAAGAAGACAAAACATTCAAGAATTGACTGGATTTTGGTGGCATGAAGTTTCAAAGTCAGCAGTCAGCTTCACCAAAGAAGTAAAGAAAACAAAGTGTGCAAGAACGTACTACTTTTCAGCGGCATGAAGTTGAAAAGTCACTAGTCAGCTTCACCGAATATGCAAGGTAGATCAAGAGTGGATTTTCATATATATTTCTGATAATAAAATTCTCCCTTTCTGGTATGCATCAATTTGGACTGTACCAAATATTTTCTCACTTCAAAAAATTGCATGTTCAATGCAGCCGAACAGATTACTAGGGAAAAAATTGCTAATTTTCATCTTGTTAAGTTTTTACATATTCGCTTATGTCTGGTACCCTTTGGTTTCATTTACTCAGTGGCATTATTTTTCTTCTTCATAGTCGCTGGCCTTAATTGTTCACATTGCTGTTTAATCTTACTGATTGTAGTGATCTCTATGATTTTCTAAGCAGGGTTACAAACAGGGTTGTTTTGAACCGCTCTGCTCAGCTGTGCGGAACATTCCATTACACCTGTAGTAGTGCAGGGTAGTTGGATACGTCCCATTGTGTCGTTATATCATAGTGTCAAATATTAGCCAAACATATTTAGTTATTATTTTAATAACTAAACTAGTTATTATCATTTTCTATCCCACTGTTTCCACCAAAGGAACTCAGGCAATTAAAAATCCCTAAGCATTTAAAAATACCAACATAAAATAATCATATATTAAAATCACTTTTTTTAAAAAAACCTTCCTAACAGATTCCTAGTAAAATAAAAACATTTGTATTTCTAAAAATTAAAATGTAGTAGGCCTTTGTTGGGAGGTTCTCCACAATTGGTATCACCAGTTATTAATTAGTTATCAAACTCCAAGTTACGAAAAGAATTCCTATTTGTCTACAGTGTAAATGGAAAAAGCTAGTTTTCAGAATGTTCAAAATGTCCTCTAGACCATTTGTACTGCTATTATTCTTAAGTTCTCTCTCTCTCTCTCTCTCTCTCTCTCTCTCTCTCTCTCTCTCTCTCTCTCTGCTTTCATAATCATTATGTGGGTACCGTGCAAAGGCCTGGAACATTCTTTGTACTACCTAGACTTTCTACCTCACAGAAACGCACTGGTATTTACAGCAAATTCCCACTTGCTTCAATGCATGCAAGTCGATATTCTTGAATTTAAAGCTTTCTTTTATATTTTCTGTTACCTACATTATTGTTGCTGTTTGCTTAAAACCGTACTAAGCACTATGCAAGTAATAAAATCAGCATACAGTACAAGATGATGCCATAGACCACTGATCCAGCTAACTCTTTTGACTACCTGGGCTGGCAGCAACCTTCCACCATCAAAGAGAAATATGCTATTACCCATTCATTACATGACAAAATTCGATGAAATGATTTTGTGCCTCGCCTTCAAAATTTTAAAATATGTTTACTTGTGGATTAATATTCTAAATGCCCCTCTTGGACACACATGAACTGATTTTCCAGGTAAAAAACACACATGAATGTGGTGGTGAGTGGTGACCTGCCAAAGGGTGTTGTCTAGCCAAATATTATGTGTGTTGATATTTCAGTTTAAACTGGAACACCTATTTTAACTCAACCCATTTTCTAATTGATGACATAGATTTGTTATTTAGTATTGTTAGCTGAGGATTTCATTTGAGGTGTTAAATCATTTTCTTCAATTCACTCTTATTTTATCTCTTGTATGAGACATCTAAGCCTCCTTTGTAACCACTGCTTTTGCACACAACCATTCCACATTTTTATACTCATTCATTTATATCTTGCACAGATGATTTGTCACCTACCAATATCCTTCAGTTAAGAGAGAGCCTATAAAATGGACCATCTCATAGACAGAGTATTTCTACTCAGAATTTTAAATAATGCGAATTTCAGACTCAGATCAGTAGAATTCAGCCTCCTAATTTTATTGCCATGCCCTGCCCGCACTTCTCTTTTAAAAAGCATTTTAAGTCAGAGAGTCCGTTCCTATAGCAGATGAGACTGAAAAGCCAACTTCCCCTATTCAAAAAGTACCAGTTTTAAGCTAGGCACAGACCCCTTCAAACCTGGGCCACACCCAAGGGTTCTACAAAATATGGGTTGCATCCCAGCATGCTACCAACCTTCCCCTAAACCACAAATCTTACCTTTACCAGCTGGGCCTTATCTTCCCTCCAAATTATTAATCCTAAACATTTCCAGCATGCCTTCGTGCTAGGGCTGATAGGTAATGGGAATGTTTTTTTAACAATCCTGTTCAAATTGGGAGATTGACAGTGCAATCTTAAACAAAGTTATTTCAGTCTAAACCCACTGAAATCAATGGGCTTAGACTGGTGTAACTCTGCTTAGACTTGCACTTTAAGAAAACTACAGTTCCCATCAACCCTGGCAGGAAGTCATGCTGAGGAAGTTCGGAGAAAGCAATTTGTAGAAAACGTAAGACCCAGCTGAGGTCTGCACTCTGTTTAAACAGCTGTTTCCAATCCTGCAGCAGATTACTCTTCCTCTATAGAAAACTAATATCTCTGGCTTGGAAAAAAGGGGAATTGTTAGGGTGGGGAACATGTGTGTATGTGTGTGCATGCATTCACACGTATGCAAATGTGTGCATTTTGCAAGTATCCCCTTCAAACAAAATTATTCTGTCAAGCAGTTCTGATTCATTGGAGATGCTTAGTTGTCCATTTTTAATCTCTGATTAAAATGATCTCAGCTGATAAAGATCGTTCCCTGCCTAATTTCCTACAGACAAAATACCAGGCAGTATTGACAGCATTAAACTAGGCGAAGTAAGGGTTACACTCAATGTAAGGTATCTTCTTAATATGAGGTTGCCTTAATTATATAAGAAGAGCTGTGCTGGATTGGACCAATGGTTTATCTAGTCCAACGTGGTTTATCTAGTCCGATGGCTTATCTAGTCCAACAATGCTTTGTACATTCTCACACAGTAACCAAGTAGATGACCACAAGGCCCATGCAAGGCTCACAGAGGCTAAAGTTTTCCTCAGCAACTTGCACTGGGAATATGCCTCCAATTATGGAAGTTCCATTTAGCTATCATGACAAATAGGCATTGATAGACCTAATTTGCATGAATTTGTCTAAACCCTCTTTAAAGCCATCTAGTGGCTGTCACTGCACTCCGTAGTAGTTTATTATCCATTGTGTGAAGTAATTTATTTGTCCTTCCTGACTGTACTGCCTCCCAAAAAATTAATCAGAAAATTAATTAGAAACTGGATTGTGAAGCTGTCCTATGACAAGCCACACCACTGGTCCATTTAGCTCAGTATTGCCTACTCTGAATGGCAGAATCTCACCAGAAGGTCAGGTGGGGAAAGGTCTTTCCCAGCATCTGTTACTTGAGATCCTTTAAATCCCATAGCCCCTCCTGGTACAAACACTTTTAAAGATGATTTTTTTAAAAAACAGAAGTATCACTAGTGAGAAATTTGGAGGTGGCTGTGGTTGTTTCCCAAACTATGGCCCAAGCTGTGACTTCAATTGTATACTTGAAACATAAGCTCTGTGAAGCCTATTTCCAGTAACACAAGCTGACCACAAAATATAACTATGAAGTCCTTTTATTGACCACGCTAAGTAAAGCAGCATCGTTTGCCGATACGTTTTTCCACCTCTCTGTATAGATTTCAGATTGCCCTCATAATCTCTTGCACTAAAACCTACATTTTCTTATGTCAATTTTCCTGTCCTACATACAGCTCCTAGTGTGAAGAGGTTCAGTACTTATATCTAGTTGTAGAATGTATAAAATAAGATATAGAAGAAGACAAGGTACAAAAGGCGTTGTGACCTTGACAAATCTTGCTATTATTAGGAAGTATTTCCTACTGAAAAGATTTGAGGGTGAGAGAAACTTATTTTTTGCCAGTTTTTGTCTGTCTCATATGCCTTTTTCTACCATATCTGTCTCTAAGCTTCCCCCTTCCTTAGTCTTCCTTCTATGTAAAAGAAGTTATAACAGTTTCCTTGTATATAAAATCTCAGTATTGTATAGTGGGTGATAGGCTATCAAGTCTATCAAGTCCCCCCTTTTGGTCCCTGTAACCTATAGGTTTGGGTGACGATTCCTTAAGTATCTTTGTACCTGATATTCTCTAAGACATTGTAGCATCATATTCCTGTTTTTTAAAAATGACTTTTAAGAACATGCTGTTACCATTTATAGTCCTTGGGAGAGTGGGCAAAGCTGTCCAAGTATCATTAACCATCCAAGGGTTCAGACTTGCATCTTCAGAGGGACCAGTGATGGCTGATTCATTCACAGGGATGGGAATCATGAGGCGTCCCTCTTGGGAACTTTTGGGGACTATAGTACAGGACCAGCAGTCAGAGACATTCAACTGCTGAGCAACTGAGAACAATAATTGCATATACGTGTTATCTTTCCAGGGATCTTCAGTGTCAAAAGGAGGATTGCTGAGATGTTGAGCTGGCCATTGACTTTCCTTAAGGCCAAAGACCAGGACTAATTAGCTACAAGTTAAAGCATTTCATATGGTGTGGTTGGGATTTTAACCTTCTGCACAATGGACTGTGATACAGTTATCACAGGGAAACAACTGTCACCCCTGCCAGTTGGGGGACTGGATTGGATATAATTTATTCCACTGCTCAGTTTACCAGAAGGGGTCCCAATTTTGTTGGATGGGCAACTGGAAACCCTTCCAGACATCTAAGCTATTATAGTGTTTACAGAATGAAAGTTGCCTACTACCCTCCACCTCCTATTTTCTCCTCTGTTAGGCAGTCAGTAAAAACCTAAGTCCTACTACCAGGTTAGGAAACTTTGAGATATATACTCTGTCAGTTTTCAAAGTGATTATGCTTGAACAACAGCTTAAGTCCTTCTAGGGGCACTGCAGCCCAGTGATCTGAGTCTGTAGCTGTTTTCTCCTGGCGCCACTTGTCCAGGGGTGGTGGTGTGGTGGCCTTCAGACAGGTGTGATGGATCCATGCTGTATGTCCTTCAACCTTTGCGCTGCTGGTTGGAACTTGTGTACTGGGGCGTCTCACGGTAACAGCTGCTGGACCAAACAATTCCTGTGAAGAGAAGACAAGACAGAACACAACACCCTTACATGTTCATTTAACAGTATCACTCCTGAGAAGTGATGAAAAATTTGTAATTTGTCTCTGTTCTAGCAGTGGCTATTTTGCCTAGCTGACTTACAGTGAAATCCTAAGCAGAGTTACTCCAGTAGAGTTGCCAGCCTCCAGGTGGTAGATGGAGATTCCCAGAATTACAGCTGATCTCCAGGCCACTGAGATCAGTCCCCGTGGAGAAACTGGCAGCTTTTGAAGGTGAACCCAAGCATTATACCCTGCTGAGGTCCCTCCCCTTCCCAAACCCCACCATCTCCAGTCTTCACACTGGACAGCTCCAGGTATTTCCCAACCTGGAGCAACAACCCTATTTTCCAGTCTAAACCCATGGAAATCAATGGGCTTATACTGGAGT
This sequence comes from Eublepharis macularius, assembly GCF_028583425.1. Taxonomy (NCBI): domain Eukaryota; kingdom Metazoa; phylum Chordata; class Lepidosauria; order Squamata; family Eublepharidae; genus Eublepharis; species Eublepharis macularius. The sequence goes on from NC_072790.1 coordinate 214,306,447, forward strand.
AGTAATGCTTAGGATTTCACTGATAGTGTTAATTTATGGGATAGTTTGGTGCTAGACCATAATAACTTTATACATACGCATTCTGGCACCCCTTTACCACACAACTGTCTCCCCATTCGTTTATCCAAAGCCAGAAAATGTTAAATTACAAAAGAATGGCATTCCTTTGTTATCTGTCCTGCTGGGATGGAGGACTCTGGGATGGTTTGACTCTGGGGTTGCCAGTTGACATGGGCATGAACAGAAAAAAAATAAACATGGTGTTTGTGGGGGCCAGCAGGCTCTCCTCCAGCCATCAAGATCCCTACCGCACCACTCCCAGAAACCCTACCTGAGCAGGCAGCAGGAAATGTACCAATAATAAATAATAGCTTGGCCCCAGAGCCTGGCAGCAGCCCTGGAACCTGAAGAGGTAGATCCCTATCCCACCACACACAGAAAATTCAAGCTCCAATGCACTTACCCTGTCTCTCTAACAGCAGCTGTCTCTCCCTGAAAGCCAGAGCTAGGAGCCCCCCTCCCCCCTGGTCTTTTCCTCATGTAACAAATTTGGAGCTCCAGTCCACACTTGGAAGGAAGACCTGCCTATCAAGCTAAATTGGGCTTAGACTGGGGTTTCCAGGGCAACAGCAGGAGTTCAGAGTTCAGACAATCCCTGCCTGAGTTGCCTTGGGAATTGATTGCAGGTGCTAGACTGTCTGGCTTGATGAACAGCAATGAACAGCAATGAACGAAGCTTGCAACGACCACCTGTTCGTTTAGAATGGGGCTTCACGAACAGCTTGTTCGCGAACAGCAGATTGGGCTGTTCATGGGTTTTTTTAGTTCGTATTGCTGTTCGTGCCCATCTGTAGTTGCCAGTAGGACAACCCATAGGGAATAATGGAAACGCTGCCAATCTCCTTCCTTCCTTTGTTTAAAAAACCGAGGAAGCATGGCAAATGCAGAATTTTCAGTGGAAATCTTTTGTGTATCTTTTTATTGTCAGTCTGTCATTGGAAGAGTAGGAAAGTGAAATGAATGCTGAGAAGGGTGCTTTTTTTTGGTGTGTATATATATATATATAATGCCAATGGCCATCTGGAGCTCATCTGCTAGGCTGCTGCCATTTTAGGAATCAGTAAAGAGATGCGGCTGTGCAGAGAGGGGCCTACTTTGGTGATCTGTAAAATTGACTCCCTGTGTTCAGTCTGTGTTCTGGGCAAATATGGTGCCATTATGTTTATAAACAGTTGCACCAGACCCTTGAATAGATTTCCCCATTGGAAACAATGGTCCCAAAGAAAAACCACATGAATTTGACTGCTGAACCAGTAATAAGCCTACCCAGAAATATGCAATTATGGTAAAAAAAAAATCTCCCCCCACCCTCCACCCCACAGTCCAGATCAGAAATTATAACGAAAATTTTCTTGGTGCACACCCAAGTAGCAATTGTTTGTACCTTGGAAGCTTCATTGACACCTATGCTTACCAGTAGGGTAGAGGACTAATATTATTAATTGCCTAGGATGTCCTCTGTGGGCAGTGAAGGGTTAGAAACAGATTTATCAGGTATTCAGAAACACAGACTCAGGATTAAGTTGTCTGAGCAAGACACGCAGCTGGAGAATTATGTCCAAGCTCTTTCCCTGTTAGAAAATGTAGGCACTAGACAGCTCTAAAGTTGGGAGGTTTTGTTAGCTTGCAGTGCAGTTACGTATGTTGCACACACGCACACGCACACACGCACACACACACACACATTCTTTAGGTAGGTAGTTAGGAGTTGGTTCAAAACTGATCGTTGTGTCTGGTGTTTTAATTCTGGGGTTGTAGGTGTAACATGGCAGCTGCACTTGCCAGGTGCCTACCGATGGCAGGCAGAATCCCAGTAATCTGTACCCCTCCTGCTGATTGCCAGCTGATTAGAGGGAGGAGGCAGGCTGAGAGGCAGGGTGACGAAATCGGCATAAATGTGCCTGCCTTCCCAGCTGTTGGCATCACTGCCAGTGTGACCCAGAAGTGATGAGCCAGTTTGGTGTAGAGCCAGTGTGGTGTAGTGGTTAAGAGCACGGGACTCTAATCTGGAGAGCCGGGTTTGATTCCCCACTCCTCCACGAAGCCAGCTGGGTGACCTTGGGTGAGTCACAGTTCTCTGGAGCTCTCTCAGCCCCACCCACCTCACAGGGTGATTGTTGTGGGGTAATAATAACACTTTGTAAACCGCTCTGAGTAGGCATTAAATTGTCCTGAAGGGCGGTATATAAATCGAATGTTATTATTCTTATTATGATGCTACCCCAAGGCCAATTTTCTCAAACTCGGCCCAGAACACTATGTTTTAGGACTATTTATAGAGAATTGACCCTGGCATAATGCTGTCACTTCCACGTAGGGTTCCCAGGTGCCCACCACTGATAGGCAAACTCTTGGGGATTTGCTCCCTCACCCGCCAATCTGCTAGCATTTGTCAGAAAGTGGCAAACTCCCCAGAGGTCACCCTCCACTGGCAGGCACCCCAGAAACATGCACAGTGTGTGCACTCCAGGGGGTGGGGCACAGCAACGTCACTTCTGGAAGTGACGTCGTCGCACTGGCCTCAAGAGTGTTCCTGTTCTTCTGGAGCATACACAATCCTGTCAATTGTGAGCAGTCTACAGATGGGCACAAAATGAACTACGGAACAAAATTCCATACGGAACGGCCAGTTCATAGCCAAAGAACCACACGTTCCATGGGACCACGTTTTTCTGAACCAAATGAATTTTTCTTACCATTCTTTTGCCAGTTCGGACACTTTTGGTGCCAAACACCCCCTCGCCCAGGCAACGGTGCAGTCTTTCACTTGCCCCCAATCTGAGGCCTCCAGGCTTGATTGGCAGCTGTCCCTGCCAACTAGAGAGCTCCCACTCTGACCTATCCAGCCAGGAAAAAGAGGAGGAGGGTTAGAATCTCCAAGGCAACTGAGGAGATGGGCCTTCAGCACCATGGTAACACCAATCTCTTCATTCCAAAACCATGTTAGGCAGGTTTTTCTGCCAACCAGAGTGCTCCTGTGTTGTTCAATCTTCTTGGCTTTTTCCATAAATAGGGGAAGCCATGTGATTCCTGGTTTCAGTTTCTCCAGAGTGGGAGAGGGAGAGGACAGAGAGCTTGCTGGCTGTAGTGTTGGGAACTTGGGAAGGATCTTTGTCCTGCATTTCTGGCTGCTGGAAAAAGGGCTGAAAAGCCTCTTTTTCTCTTCCTGGGGGCACCAGCTTTGCAGCTGTATAATTCAGAGATCTGTATTGCAATCTTCATGAAATTTGGAGGATGGCTGGAGGAGAGCCTACTGAAAAGTCCCTGTGAGTTTGGGCTCTCTGAGCATGAAGGGGGCCATCTTGGGCCCCCCAAACCCCAAACCTTGAACCAGTTCGTAAATAGGGTGAGTTTGTTAAGTTCGTGTTACGTGTTCCGTGGAAATTGACGAACCACGGACTGAGCGGTTCGGTTTTTTTAATTCCATGCCCATCTCTAGCGAGCACACATCAACAGTAGCTTTCTGGTCATCTGCCATGCTGAATGCTGTTGTTACACAGATGCAAAGCAAAATGACTTGAAATGTCGTTCACTTTGAATTGCAAATCAATGCAAACTTAAGAGGTGCTCAGCTTGACATAAAACAGGAACTGCAAATAAGGTAGAGTTGATTTTCAAACATCTGCTTTGTGAACATTGACTGATTCTTTGTGAGATCCAGTGAGTCTTTTGTACTAAATCTTCCTCTGACAAGTAAAGTCCTCCCCTGACAGAGAATGACTTCTCCCAATGAAGTCCAACTTTATCAGATAAAGTCTTTTTGTGTTTGAAGAAGACTTAGCAGAAGGCAGTCCAGCACTTTGCAGAAGAGACTCAAAGGACACAAGCCATTCCTTTGCAGTTACAAACTGAAAAACAGCTCTTATATATTGGGTATGGATATGGTTACCAGACATGACCCAGCAACGACTGGGAAACCAGGACTGCAGCTTTTCCTTGGAAGTGATGTAATGGAGGTCACTGAAGCCGAGCTCAGTAAAAATCACCTCCAAATGAGTGTTTTTTTACTAAACTCGGTTTCAACTGAGTTGCACTGGAAAATGAGCAAAGGTATAAACTCAACCTGGAAAGGAGGTGACTGAGTGGTGACAAGATAGCCCTCTTCAAGTATTTTAAGGGCTGTCACATAGAGGATGGAGGGGAATTATTTTCTGTTGCCCCAGAGGGTCGAACTAGAACCAATAAGTTAAAATTAAATCAAAAATGTTGTCAGATAAACATTAGGAAGAACTTCCTGAGCAGTTCCTCAAAGGAACAGGCTTACTTGGGAGGTGGTGGACTTTCTTTCTTTGAAGGATTTCAAGAAAAGGTTAGATGGCCACCTGACAGCAATGATCATTTTATGACTCAATTTGAATTCAGGTAGATCAGGAGAGGGAAGGCATGAAGAGACAAACAGGTGCTAGGATCTCATAGCCCTTTCTTATATGTCCTGCCTATCAGCAATTGGGGTCAGGTAGGAATTTTACTTTAGGCCAGATGGGCCAGGATTCCTGGAGGGTTTTTGCCTTCCCCTGGGCGTAGAGCAGCGATCAATGGGAGTTGGGGGGGTGGGTTAAGCCCCTTTAAGCAGGGGGTTGGACTCGATGACTCTTTCCAAGTCATGAACCTTATGATGAATAACTGGCTATGGGGAATGAAGCTTTAAACAGAGGATAGGCTCCAAACAGGGCATATCTTTCTTGATTCCCAAATTGCCACAACGTGATTTCTTGTGAAATGGGAAATGTTGTTTTTCTGACCTCCTACAGTCAGTTGGAAGGCTGAGAAACCTATCAGTTCTGGCAAGAAGACATACTAGGGAATTTTGGAAAGAATTCTGAAGCCTTTCATGTATCCTCCATAGCTAGTTCTTTCTACCTTCAGAAAAGCAAGGTCTGTGGCTTGGAAGAGGGCTATATAGCAGCAGCAGACTTTTTGCAAGCCATTGAATCTGAAGGCATCTTTGCCAGACTTGCCTTTCTAGCAGTTAAAGTTTGTTTTTCAAGCTGTCCCTCTAAATGTTTGCTAGCATCAATAATCCTTGCCCATTGCTATAAAAAAAGGCTACTTGGCGGTATTTACTCTTCTATGGACAGGTGTGATGAAGATCATGGATCTCTATTCCACCTGTAAATGTTACAAGCTTGGCAGTGCTCCTGGGCCTGGCCTCGTCAGTGCAGTTACTAGGAGCACCTTTGCTCAATACTTCATTAGCTGGTTTCTTATTTAGACATTGCTGAACTATCTACACTGATCCATGTTACCATCATCTCCAGACTAAATGAAGATATCATAATATATGTAGGCCTGCCTTTGAAGATCTCTAGGAAAGTCCAATCTGAAGTCCATCTGAAAATGTGGCAGGAAGGTTCCTTTCTAGGGTCAGCCAATCAGAAGCCCCTCATATTTATGGAACCACATCTCCCAATATATTCCCCTGCACCAGTAATGTTCTTCAGACAGCCTTCTCCTGAAGGGTGCCCCTCTTTAGGACTGTCTATACAGGTTTAGCAAGATGATGGACTTTTTCCATTTTGGAAAAGGCCTACCAGAGTGGGCAAGGAGGGCGCCTTCATATTTTGGAAGATATGTAAGACATTCTTGTTCCAGAGAGCATTTGGTGTAGCATAAATTGTTTTATGCAGATTTGGCTCATTCAAATCCTGTGGTGGTTTCAATTAGCAAAACAAAGCAAGAACCCCCGCTCTCCTCCTCCCATGACTTCTATCCAAACCAGGTATGTACGTGCATGCTTGCTATTTGCCTTTTATGGACAAGCAGCTTTCTTCAGATGATTTTCTACACCCTTATGTTTTCATTCCTCTCATAGCTAAAGTTTGCATCTTTCAGCATGACAAATGATGCATTACCAGGCCATTCACTGCAATGAACAGGACGTTGAAGTAATTGGAGTGGCCATGGTATAATAATGAATATGCGGTCACAGCCTTTTAAATTTTTTTCATTATTAAAGTTATTCCATATATGTTAACATTGATCTGAAGTGTCATGATATCGATGGCAGTGTAGGTTGCGCTCTGAAACACTGTTTTAATTAACATTTTTTATTATTTTTATTTTTAACTAGTCTAAAGCATTTTAATCTGGCCCCTGATGACTTTACCCAAATTTAATAAAGACATCGTAAAAAGTTGGTTATACTCACCTATAAGGAAAGGAGGTAGGGGGAGTTTTCAGGCTAAAGGAAGTAAACGTATGCTAAACAATCACATTATCTTTTCTGTTCTGGATTTTAGGTGTAATACTTGTTTCATATGTAAATTCATGTTATATGTAGATTCTTAGAATCATAAAAACATATAGTTAGAAAGGACTTCAGGGGTCATTGAGTCCAACCCCTATACAATGCAGGAAATTCATAGCTATCTCCACTAGACCTGGGCACGACCTGGGAAAATTCCAAACTCTGCAGTTTGTGGTTTATCGCATTTCATGAACCACAAACTTTCAAAAACTTGCCCCGGTTCACAAACTGGTTCGTTCAGTTCGTGAAAACATCACTTCCGGGTCAGCAGAAGGTCTACAGAGAGCCATCCCCCCTGTTGCCTAGGAAACTGATTAATCTGCACCAGGCTGTCTGCAGTGATAAACCAAAATACAAACCAAATGAACCAGGCTAAAATTCGTCACAGTTTGTAAGAACTGTGACGCGAACCATGAACTGTGGTTCACGATTCGTGAACCATGAACCGGCCCAGTTTATGATGAACTTCGGTTCATATTTCGGTTTCTGCCTGTCTCTAATCTCCACCTTTCCAGTGAGGAAGGCAAAAAACCTTCATGACTTGGTTCCCAATACTCTTTTGTTTAGTATGTGCAGTCAACAACATGCTTTATCACATAACCAACTGACAGCTGTTGTTGACACATACTCAGAATGTACTAGGCTGCTGGAGCTGATGGGAATTGTAGTTTTCTCAGTTTTCCAATTCATCTTCGGAGGCCATTACTATTCCCATGAAACATGGCAGGAAGGCATGGTGGGGAAGATATACCAAGGTCACGTCTGGTCCGCTAAAGAAAGCCATCTTCAGTGGCAACTTTCTCCTCCACCTTCTAAAAAGGTAATATTAGTAGCTGGGGGATGGAAGGATTACTGTTTGGAAGTGTGTGGGCACTTGATTATGTGTATGCATACAAGCACATTTAAAATACAATCTCCAGCAGGTTACTCCAAAATTCAGGAGAAATAGTGGAAAACACTTGCCTCCTCTCAGAGGAAGTACTCTCTAGCGTGTTTGAATGGACATGCAAAACGAATTGCTAAGATCTAGGGTTGTGTGTGGTTTTCTTGAGGATTTTAACTTTAAATCACTGTTTAGGACCTACTGCCACAGTAGGCCAAGGTGCCAGGTGGGACAGGTGTGTGTGTGTGTGATGGAGACACCTACATCATGCACAGCACGCACACTTTGAAACACTTCCACACCATGCTGGGAATGACATAATTCCTAGTGTGATACAAATTTGTCAGGTGAAACCAGGGGCCAATTTGGTAAAAATTAGTCACCAATCTAGCAATTTTTATCATGTCTCCCACTAGCATGACATGGACAGGTTCCAGAGAGCATGGGAGTGTGATCCAGGTTTTTTTTTTTAGACCATTCCCATGCCTTTCCATCCAGTGGCCAGGTGAAAGGTGGCAGAGGGTGGAGGCCGGGAGCCACCACTCCCCCCCGCCCCCCGGCAGAGGAATGGCAACCTTAAGCAGGCCTGAGAATTTGCTTTTAGGCATTTAGGCAAACAGGCATTTTGTGTCTGTTCTTACAGTTTTATTTTATTTATTTTATTTTTATTTATGTCATTTATAGTCTACCTTTCTCATTGAGACTCAAGGCGGATTACATAGCATGAGATTAGTATATTCAGTATCAGGAACATTTCCATACAGTATCAAGGACATTTCCATACAGTATTAAGGACATTTCCAAAACAATGTCATAGGATTTTACAAAGACGTAGCATTAGCAAGGATCCAACACAGAGCTGAAGAATTGCTGAAACAGAACATCATCAATTCTAGGACTGACATTAGATAAACATGAAGTACAGGTAGTATAAGAGTACATATTCGAGCAACAGATAATATGCAAGGCAACATAGTGATGAAGTCTATGGTCCCTAACTCATTAACGAAGCACTTAAGACTCCTCCCTCTAATACTTCCCTCTGATCTGAGTAAAAAGCCTTTTTGAATAATTCGGTTTTGCAGTGTTTGTGGAAAGCCAGAAGAGTGGGGGCTTTCCTGGCCTCCTCAGGCAGACTGTTCCATAGGGTGGGGGCCACCACAGAGAAAGATCGTGTGCGGGCTGCTGTTGGTTTTGCCCATGTGCAGGCCAGCACCTAAAGAGACCCTGTTCAGATGAGCGAAGCTGCTGTGGAAGACATAAAGAGTGAGGCGATCTCGTAGGTAGGCCAGGCCAACACCATGAAGAGCTTTGTATGTAATAACCAATACCTTGAATTGAGCATGGTAACTGATAGGTAGCCAATGGAGTGACTATAGGATGGGAGTGATGTTCATGCTCCTGCTTGCTCCTGGTAACAGTTGAGCCACAGCATCAATTGGCGCCTCCTAGTTAACTTAGATGGGAGACCAATGTATAGTGCATTTATCAATAAAAGGCTTTATGCTCAGAATAAATCCTAGGAGAAGCAGAACAGAGTTTGCAACAATTATTCTTTGGAAGGTTCAGAGGTGACTTATGTTAGGTTTGCCAGTTTCAGGTCCGGAAATCTCTGTATATTTGGGGATGAAGCCTGGGTGGGGGCAGGGTTTGGGGAGATGGTTTGCTCAGCAGGGAGGTGTTATCATATAGTCCACCCAACAAAGCTGCCATTTTTCCAAGGGAACTGATCTGGGTAGTCGAGAGACCCATTATAATTCTGGGAGAACTCCAGGCCCCACCTGGCAGTTGGCAACCATACATCATGCCTTTAGAGGACACAGATCAGAAGGTAAAGTCATGTGCTAGCCTATGCAATAGCATCTGTATAAACTGGCCATACCCTATAAACTCTGAATCTCTCAGATTTGGAATTCATGAAATCTGTTTTTCCCTTTTTGGGCAGAGCTCTAGAGAAACTTTGCAGTGTAACTACTACTTTTCTTAAAATCACCTTAGCTAGAATAAGAATGTATGCTTATACAGAATTGATTTCAATGGAGTATGTCATTGTTCTTTGCTTTTATTTAATCCTGTTTCGTTTAATCAGATTTAGAGTGAGTAGATTATTTTTAAATAAAAGTCTTAAATAATACATTTTTCATTGGATGGGAAATACAGGGTTTCACTTTGAACCTGAAACAAACAAATAAACTTCAGTATCTCTCTGAAAGATTGAGGGTTGTGCCATGCAAAAAATGAATGTTTCATGGGAGCAGTTATCAAGCAACACTCTGATTTAGTGGTTAATGTGTTGTTTTAATTCAGTCAAAGATGTTTTTATCTTAGGTGCTTTTCATACTGTCACTCTAAAGTGTTTCAGTATCTGTTCTGCTACCATGTTTGCACGAGTTCCACACTTGCAAGGTAGTCATGGGACGCAGAACCAATTTTTATCCGCTGTATCCCTGATTTTTCCTCCTGCAGACATACCGTGATTTTATTTTGAAGCCGCTGCTGAGTCATGTCTGGCCCGATTAATGACAGTGCAAACTCTATACTCCCCTTCTGCTTCTCTTCTCCCCCTCTCCTTTTCCCCATGAGCTGATTGGTCTGTGCAGAATTAACCATTCCCACCCTCCTCAGCTCTCTGAACTTCTTTTCGGCCATTTTATCAGTAAAGTGAGGTAAGGATCATAAGCCTGATTCTCTATTGGCTTCCTTCCTCCCAGGTATGCACACACTCTCCTAACGTTGCTGCTTATTCTCTGCTGGTTTTAAAAGCCAGGGAAGGGTTGAATGGCTGCTTTCCTCCCTCCACGATATGCACACTTTCTTTTTTTTCAAAGCCAGGAATGTTGTAACTTTGTTGTGTTGTAACCCCTTTCCTCCTGTCTTTAAAATACAGGAAAGGGTTAAATGTCTGCTTTTCCCTTCCTCCCTCAATGATATGAGCACACTCTTTTATTATTTTTTTAAGCTAGGAAACTGTTGTAACATTACTGCTCATTTCTCCTGGCTTTAAAAGTTAGGTAAGGGTTAAATGGCTGCTTTTCCCTCCCACTGTCCTCTGCTAATGCCAAAGAGTTAAAAAAAAAAAAAACCAAGCATTTTGCACAGCTGTTTGCAAAACAAAGCTCTAGGGAAGCTGCCAGGAGGGAATGAAGCAGCAACATTTTAACCTTTTCCTGGCTTGGCTTCAGGCCAGAGGTGAACAAGCGCGAAAAGTATATGTTTTCCCTCCGAATTCCGCTACCAATTGCCTCTCCAGTGGGCATAGGACAGCCCAATCAACAAATGGGAGGGGAATGGATTCAGACATTGCAATGTTACTACACATGCTCAATTTTTTAAAAAAAGTGTGGTATGAATTGCAAAGCTCTGAAAGCCTGAAACTGTACCGAGGCTTCAGAGCCCATCTAAAATGAAAAACAAGATGCCAAATCAAAACTGCCTTGGACAGTGTGAAATGTGGGAGTGCCATGCTGAAGGCATTGCAATTGAGAGACAAATGCTCATAAATGGCAGTTTAAACTGTTAAGCGTGAAAGGGACCTCTACGTGGCTGTTTAAAGTAATGTCCCATCACAGGTGGGTCCCAGCAACTGTTCTTACCACAGGTATTTCAGTAGTGTGGGCTTCAGTCAGAGAAAAGAATTCAGTACACTGAATAGAATCCAAAAAAAACCTGGTAGCCAGGGACGTGGCTGCTTCTAACTTTCATTAGCCCTGTATTGTAAATATCTGAACTGGATTTTGGAGGAAAGAATTCCAGATAGAGGACAAGTCAATCCTCACAGTGGGTGCTCATAATTCCAGACCAAAAGGTTTTTTTAAAAAGTAAATTTAACAAGAAATTTGCATATAAGTCTGCAGCTCCTAATGTTGTCATGAGTATTGAATTCCGCTTAACCAGGAGCCATAGCTGGAACCTGAGCTGACCAAACCAAATGCTTTAACTTCCATGGAAACAGATGAACTTGGCTGTTGCTCCCCCTCCACTAACTCTGCTTCACTGTGTCTTCATTTTAGGACGGCTATTCCTCCAGGATTAATTATAAATAGTTATCTACTGATATCTACAGTAATACATTTTGCTTCTGAGCACGCACTGCTGAATTCTGTAATGGCTTGTGTATACACTTGAAATGTAAAACAACATTCTCATTGATAAATCTCATGCTATATGTTTCTGTGCTTGCTCTTAGATTTAATGATGCACTGGGACAGATGTATGGCAAGTGAGAGATAATGGATTCACACTGAAAATAAGCACAAGAAGATTAAAACCCAGGCCAAAACCTAGCATGTATCCCTTTGAGTTAAGTGGGACTTTTTAAAAATCCATTTTCATATTCCTTGCCTTAATCCAGTTCTCAGGAAATGCAGGTGGATACATATGCCTGTCCTGTTCTGTACCAAGAGAACAGAATTCAAACCCATCTCTTCTGACATTCTCTTACACTCTTGAGAATAGAAGCGTTTCCGATCTCCAAGGTCTCTGTAAAACCTACTTTCTCCCCCCTCCTTTCTTTAGGAAGATGACGCTACTGGGCCTTCCTGCTTGGAATCCCATTAGATTTCTAGTTGCCATGCCAACCCCAGTTGCTCCCTGTTTTCTCCCCAAAACTGAACTTGAAAGCCATTTGAGAGGCTGTTGCTACCATGCCTGCTAAAAACTCAGTTTCTAGATCGTGCAGCTGGAAAATAAGTGGAATGTTAATGAGATAACAACTAGACATGGGCACAATCCAAAAAATAATCCCGATTTAGCTGATCATGATTCCGCGGCGGCGCCAAATGAAGGTACCTGATTCTAACTGATCAAGTCTCGTTTCTGATCCAAAATCGGATCCAAAATCGGAAATCGGGGAGGCCAGCATCCAGAGCAACCGTAGTCAGGCTGTTGCGCGCACGCACATTCCTGACTTGCTCCCGCCCACGCAGCAAGCTGGCTGTCCCGGTGCACTGCAGAGCTGGCAGCAGCGCAAGTGGCTTGGAGGCTGCCCGTGCCGTTCACCTGCCCCGTGAGACAAGGGGCAGCCGGCTTGCCCGTGCACCCCTTGTCCTGGGGAAAGGTGAACGGCGCAGGCGGCCTCCCAGCCTCCCGCGCTGCCTTTTGCCTTTCCCCAGGACAAGGGGCGGCTGGCTTGCCGACGCGCCCCTTGTGGGATGTACTAAAACGAATGACAGAATTGCCCATTGAAAATAATGGGAGAGGCTTGAATGCTCATTGGAAATAATGAGAACCTGGAATGCCCATAGACTTGCATGGGCTCCATTGAAACACATTAGAGCAAAAAAAAAGGTGCAAAGAAAATGTGGAATGGATTTTGAAGGAAACTCTCTGGACCCAGATAGACTGTTCTGGGACTGGATTGACAGGCCCCTGAGTGCAATGACAGCCCCTGGGTGTCTCAGAAGGGCTCTGGGACTGGAATGACAGGCCCGTACCTGGAATGAGGGCCCTTGGGTGTCTCAAATGGGCTCTGGGACTGGAATGACAGGCCCCTACCTGGAATGACGGCCCCTGGGTCTGCCAGAAGGGCTCTGGGACTGGAATGACAGGCCCCTGACAGGAATGACGACCCCCTAAGTGTGACAGAAGGGGTCTGGGACTGGAATGACTGGCCCCTACCTGGAATGACGGCCCCTGGGTCTGCCAGAAGGGCTCTGGGACTGGAATGACAGGCCCCTGACTGTCACCCAGGGACCATCATTCCAGTCTCAGAGCCCTTCTGACAGACCCAGGGGCCGTCATTCCAGCGTGGGGCCTGTCATTACAGTCCCAGACCCCTTCTGTCACACCCAGGGGCCGTCATTGCACTCAGGGGCCTGTCAATCCAGTCCCAGAACAGTCTATCTGGGCCCAGAGAGTTTTCTTCAAAATCCATTCCACGTTTTCTTTGCACCTTTGTTTTGCTCTAATGTGTTTCAATGGAGCCCATGCAAGTCAATAGGCATTCCAGGTTCCCATTATTTCCAACGGGCATTCAAGCCTCTCCCATTATTTTCAATGGGCAATCCTGTCATTTGTTTTAGTACATCCTTCCCTTGTCCTGGGGAAAGATGAACAACGCGGGTGGCCTCCCACGCTGCCTTTTGCCTTTCCCCCAGACAAGGGGTGGCTGGCTTGCCCACACGCCCCTTGTCCTGGGGAAAGGCGAACGGCGCAGGCGGCCTCCCAGCCTCCCGCGCTGCCTTTTGCCTTTCCTTTGTGCCCACCCCCTTCCCCCTCCCTTCCCTGGGTTGCTGCTCTGTGGTTGGAAGGAAGCCTGCTAATCAAGGAAAGCTGGGCTTCCATTCGTGTTTCGAGGGCGACAGAAGGAGGGCAAAGACAGCTCATTCCCCCCCTGACTCCGTTGCCCCGGGAATTAATTACTGGTGCCTGAGTGTCTGCAATTCCAAACAGAAACCGATATATCCGATCAAGTCCCGAACAAGCAAACTCCTGACTGCTGGATCGGTTGCCGTGGTCAGAACCGATTAGCTGAGTCACGAGCAAATGCCAAAATCGGGGACTTTTTGAAATCGTAATTCAGATCGTGCCCATGTCTAATAACAACTTCCTGCACTATCATGATCTATTTCGTTACTTGGTCTAGCAGGCCAGTGGTAGAGTTAGTATCTGATCTATATGCAGAGGGTACCCAGTTCAATCTCAGATAGTTCCGGTTAAATGGATCAGCTACCTTGAGCACCTTTGGAAGAAAGGCGACTAATAAATACTTTAAATAAATAAATAAAATGGTATGAAAGATCTCTGGTTGAGACTTGAGAGACACTGCTAGCTCATGTGCAAGTTTTAATGGTTTTTAAAATGTGATTTTAATTTGTATGTTTTCATTTGTTAGCCATTTGGTGGCCCTATGAGGGCAGAAAGGCAGAGTTAAAATCTTGTAAATAAACAAATAAGTAAAAAGAGAAGACAATGCTGATTTAGTATAAGGCAGTGCCACGTGTTCAAATATATTCTGAACACATTTACCAGGCGATCTGCCTATGAGTAAGTATACTGGTTTGTACCAGTGTAAGGCAATGGGAGTTGCAAGCCACCAAACATAGTACTGCCTGTGCCACAGGAATATTTTAAGGGCCAAGGGGCCTGATCTGTGCTACAGTGACCTCATTGCAGATGGTCAGAGAGTGGTATTGTAGTTATCTGCCCAACAAGGACCATATGAGGCAAGAAGTTAATAGGGTTCTACTATACCCTCTGAAACTGCCAGTGTTGGCTTGGCTTTCTGATCTTTTTTTTTGCAGGTTCAGCCTGAGCTGCTTGTCCATGGCTACTGGGCCACTTTCTGAACTCAGACCTCCAGCCTTAACTATCAGAGGTAGGAGTGGAGGGCAAAGGGGCAGACAGGAATGCTAGACCTTTGGAGGAGTTGAGTGGGAGCCCAGGCCCTGCACCCACTGATGGTTGGCTGATTCTAAAGGAGCAGCTATGTTGATGTATTACACCGAAAGTAAACAGGAGTCTTATAGCACCATGGAAAATATTATCACATTTCTCCATGAACTCATAATTCAACAGTTCCTACTAAATGGTCCCTTTATGGTTCTCTTGGTTGAAAGATGGTTACGTTTAGGTCAGAAACATGGTGTCCTGGAAGACTGGCATGTTCTCTTAGCAGTTTCCGAATATTGCCATTTTAATACCCTATTTGATTCCATTGTTATATGTAGACTAGAAACAAAGCCCATTGTGCAAATAAAGGCTCTAGAAATCTGGGACTGGTGGGGGGCTGGTAGGGGGCTGGGAAGGGCTGGCAGGCAGGCAGGAGGTCTGGGAAGGGCTGGCTGGCAGGCGGGGAGGTCTGGGAAGAGCTAGACAGCAGCAGGGGGGTCTGGGAAGGGCTGGCAGGTAGTGGCAAGGGGGGTCTGGGGAGGTCTGAGATGCAGGAGGGGTCTGGGGAGGGTTGGCAGGTGGAGGAGCAAGGGGGTCTGGAGAAGTCTGAGATGCAGGAGGGATCTGGGAAGGGCTGGCATGTGGAGGGGCAAAGCGGGTCTGGGGAGGGCTGAGATGCAGGAGGGACCTGGGAAGGGCTGGCAGGTGGAGGGGCAGGGGGGGTCTGGGGAGGGCTGAGATGCCCCTGCCCCGTCACTCTGGCTCTGCTGAGAACAGCGCGGCCCAGCTCCGGCAGGGCTCACAGGGCTGTAGGTGCTTTGCCCCTGCCTCGGCTCTACTGGGGCTTGCAGAGGCATCATTCTTCCTGTGCCGCCCTCCTCCTCTAGATGGGATACGTAGCCCAGTGGCAGAGGCCTGGGCGGACTCGCCTGGTTGTCCGCTGCTAGCGGCGCCCTCTGGTGGTGGTGTTCTAGAGCTCACTTTTTATCCTGGTGCACCCACGCAGGCGCACCAGGATAAACATGAGTCATCTGAAACCACCTAAGACAATTATGTTATAGGATAGCAGAAGGGCTTTGGTAACAGATGATGGCATATATCACGTTGCAAGAAGTACACATGAAGGATCCCTTGATGGTGGGGCTGATGTTATTATATCTTGTTTCTTGAGCATCACTTCTCTGCTGATCTCACTCAAGTAGCTTAACTTTTCTTAGGTCTGGGTAGCTTTACCCACTCTTTTCCTTGTTCCAACACTCATCACCAGGATTAGTTCTGCCTCAACCTTCTTTATATTGCTGGAACATTTTGCATGGATGTAGTTCTTGAGCTGCTGTCTGCATGGATAGGCAGCAGTACAGTATGGGACTAGATGGAATGGGGGTACAGACACAACCTTCATGTGGTTTGAATGCCTGAATGTGTTACTAATGGGTCATTGAAACCTGCCTTGAGTGCTCAGGGAGAAGGCTGATTAAAAATAATGCAAATAAATTAAATGATTTGTCTCATGGTGAAAATCTCTTGTTCAAGAACAGATTGCCTGGAAATTTCTAGGACTGCCAGAATGGACTAAAAATGATCTTTCCTTCTACGTATGTTGGGCCAACTTTGATGATTAAATAACCAGCTGATTTTGTTTTGTCATTAAAATATCAGTGCTGATCCACTAGTACTGAGAGAACAGTGACCACATTCATGTTTGAATGACAAAATAAACCACAGACAAAGGTTTTCTTTTCATCCACATCTGACAGGTGGATTCTGGCTTCAAGGGCAACTGAAACAAGTGGAGTGAACACGTAAAGCAGCCTTCCACTAGTCAGATGGTCTATCTAGCTGAGTGTTGCCTACCCTGGAAGGCTGTGAGTCTCGTGCAAAGAAAGGCCTTTCCTGGAACTTGCTAACTGAGAGCCTTTAACTGGAGGTGACAGCAGCTGAATAGCAAGCATACAAGATGGGTCTCTGCCTCTGAACCATGGCCCCTCCTCTTAGTGAGGCCAACTGGGGAGGCACCCTAGCCCAGATACCAAAGAGCCCTTGCTTGCTTTCATTCATTGAAGGTTTGGAAATTGCTGTCATAAGACAACAAATAAAATAATTTCTTTGCTAATTATATAATTATGACAGGAAGGAGAGAGATAACTTGTCTGTTTACTGTAACAAATCCTTGCATAAAAAAAGAAAGTAATCTTTCTTCTCCCACACTCTTAGAACTGGTTGCATCCTAGTTGAAAATTGACCTTCCCTTGCTTGAAATTGCCTCTGTTGAAGTCTCAGGACAGGTTGTTCTGACATTCTTTTAACATCGCCTCATCACAGCAGCCAAAACTAATCACAAGAATATTACCCGATGACAGGTGCATTTATTCTGTCAATTAAATCAGATGGTTAAATCGAAATGTGCCCCAAATCTCTCTTGTTTGCATTATCCATATTGGCATTTCTTGGCTGGGGTTTGCTGCCGGTTGGAAGTCATCCAGGCTCTGCAGTGTCACTTTGCAAGATTGTGCCAGCAAGTTTCCCTGTGTTGCAACAACCACTGCAAGGAGACCAGAAAGGGTCCAGCACTGACCTGGAATGTTACATTGCTCTGCAAAGATTTATTAAAAGGGGGGGATGATCAATGGGTTTTTTGAATGGAGAAGGATAGATCACCTTTCAGATGGAAGCCAAGTGGCCAAAGCAGAACCCAGATATATAATCTTCTGATTGTACTAAATAAGCATGAGACACAAAACGCACAGCCCTGCTCTTGTTAGAAGGCTCTTTTGTATGAAGGAGTTTGTCAGATGTAACATAAAAAAGGAGGCTCTGATTATAATTATTCACTCCATCTGCTTCCCCCAGTTTTAATTATGAAGAAAGTACAGGGCAGAGGGGTAGAGAGGTGTCACGAACTGATTACAACCAGAGGCTCCAAGGCTGCTTTCACAAGTGATGGTGAAGACTAATTAATATGTGTGGGATGGCCAGCACCTGCCAGGCAAAGGGCTGAGTTATACATTTAGGATGGGGGAGGATTGTTCAGCAAATATTACTCAACTTACCTTACAAAACTGGCAGGGGGGGGGAGGGACGTAGAGCAGTTTTGTGTCATTTTTAAGGATCTGGTCCAGCCTCACCCAGTTGGCATGGCAATAGCACCTACCAGTAAACCCAGGAGAGTGGGGCAACCCTCAGAGAGGCAAGAAAAGAGAAGAGCAGGCACAACCCAGGGAGTCTCACTCATAAGGGCCAAGGACTCAGGCCTGGGAGGACAGGCTAGGCCTCCTGCCAGCTAACTGGCTACAGGAGAGGGCCATAGAAAGAGAGGATGAAGACTTAGGATGTTGTTAACCCCTTCCCCTCTCCCGTCTGATGCCTGCTGAGGGCCCACAAAGTGGCCCTGGAGGGTTTGTTGGCCTCAGCTGATACTGTCAGCATGGCAGATGGTCATAGTAACATGTGATCATCTAAACTGATTATTAAAAATTGGCTCCCTGTTCTCAGTTGGTAAGCAGACTGTGAGTCCAATTGGTAGATGTTTGAACATCTCTAATTCTCAGGAGTGCCTTCCTCAACTAAGGTCCTGTACACTGAATCAGATGACATCCAAGATGGCAGATTACAGGAACTCTCCAAGGAAATTTTTTAATGCTGTTGGAGGAGCTAGAGTCAGTTACTTTCTTGCTGCTGCCACTGAAGACATGTTTGTGGCATTGCCAGTAGATTACAGATACTTAAAGAAGCTATCAAGCTGCTTCCTTAAAGAATCCACACTATGGGTCATTTTGGATTGTAAAATGTGAGGGGTGGAAATATTAAGAGGATACACTGATGTAAAAAATAACAATACAAGGGTTGTCAGGCCTGCCTGTATGACTGGAGACCTCCCACCGATTGCCACCATTGCTCACTGCCACTCCCAGTAGCAGTGGGAGAAAAATAAAAATGCTGCCAGCCTCAGTGCTGATATGTCACTTCAGGGTCCAACCCAGAAATAACAATGGGGAGCTCTAGGAATTGCTGGAAACTCTATGGTAAAACCATACCCAGAAGTTGTACCTGGAAATGACCATGTACCTGGAAGTGATGTTGGACCCAGAAGTGTCATAGTGACATCAACAACACCATCAACGTCACATGCCCCACCATGTTCCTGCCCCCCCAACCCTCTCTCTGGTTGCCAGACTTGGCAACCTTAGTGCAAAGGTGAAGAGATCCCGCTTGTTAGATCCATGAGCATTCTTAAGTATTAAAAAAATAATCTCCCCTCCCCTTGATTTCAATATCTCACATTATACTGTGGTTAAATTGAAAACACTGTATTTAATTCAAATAATTCATTGCTGACATATAAATGATGCCATAACATACATATTAGAACCTAGTAATAGCATATATATTAGAACTGGTGGTAGCATGCTTAGACATTGAGACAGGCGGCTGTAGAAGACAGGCTTCTCTGTAGGATAAATAGAGCAGGTTTCAGGAACCCTGTGCTCCCCCAGTTCCTCTGCAGTGCCAAGTAGATGGGAAAGCATCTGGTAATTTTTATTCTGTGCCCCCAACATGAATTCATAAATATGCTGCTCTTTAAAATAAGGTTCTGCAAAGGCAACTCTTCCCCCTCAAATGTACTTTAACGATAGTAGGTAATTACCCTTTGCTTTCCTTTTCTGAAATGGTTGCCTAGTTAAGAACCTATTAGTATCCATCATTTAAAAAAAATAACAAGTGTCCATCACAGGAAAAGGAAACATCAGGATCCTGAACTTTCCTGTTCTTCATCTCTTCCCCTTTAAAATGAAAATGGTAAATGTTTTCTTTTCTTTCTTTTCTTTTTTTTTTTTGCTTCTATTGCACATCTTCCTAATTTACTGACGGAGTTAATGGCCATTTAGGAGAAGGTGCTTTGGGACAACCTTACAGCGGTTCTAAACAAGGCAACCATATGGTTCTTCCTCCTGCTATGTAGTTTGTGACTGCCCCTCTCTCCTGGTGGATTAGATCTCTGTAGATAGCACAGTGCTGTTGATGGAGTGTGGGGTTTTTTATAGGTGTTTTGTAAGATCTTAAGATAAAACACAGGCTTCAGAATGCTAAGCACTTGTGTACACAGACAGAAAAGGGGCTTACTTCAACTTTAGATGCAAACCATTCTTTCTTTCTTTCTTTCTTTCTTTCTTTCTTTCTTTCTTTCTTTCTTTCTTTCTTTCTTTCTTTCTTTCTTATCTTTATAAACTTGAACCCAAGCACTGGGCGGGTTACATGGAATGAAAGTATAAGATTTACCCTTTGCTACCTCTCATTATTAAGTAGAGTTCCCAAGTGACCTGTTTTCATCATCCAACTGTTTTTCCCTCAAATGCTTAAATTTTAGCAATGAGAAAACGTTCTAAATTTTGTTTCCTTTTATATCAATAACTTTAATTTTCAAAATGGGAAAAGATACATTCAGGGGGTTAAACCTTTCTAAGATAATGCCTGTAGCTTTAAGAAATTCTGTGGCTGTTGTAGCCCTTTGCCAGGCAACCACAATGGTTTTGTTCCCTGTTGTTACTGCTCCATATGCACATGTGGAGCAGCAGAAACAGAGACCCCTCCCTGCTCACTATTCTGGAAAATGGCTTGATGGGAGAGGCAGGAGCCCTTCCTCCCCCAGCAGTGGTGTTTTGAGGCTGTTTGGGCTCATTTTTATTTTATAGGGGGCCTCTTACTGTGGGCAAACCCCCAGCAGTTCTTCCTTTTGGCCACCACCACTTGCACAGTGTCATAATGATGTCAGCCTACCTCCAACATCCCTCTGGTTGGCCTGGGAGCCCTAAGTACTGGTAACCCTTGGCTTCAGCTAGGTAAGAGATATGTTTCAGGATCTTTGCAATAGCCTGGTTTTCATCCTGAGTATTAAAACAGCAAGGTTTGCTACAAGCTCAGTAAGCTAACTAAAAAAAAAACCTGAGTCACTTATACAATTATACTTCTTCACACATTCATTTAAAAACACAATATCCAACTGAATTCTCCAGGCTAGATACTACTAAGAATGACTTTTTATCCTCATCAGAATGATGATTTTAAATGTAAGCTAAACTCAGTCTTCTGCGTCTGTGTATAAACTAGTGATCGGCAAAACTCTTGTACTGAACCCAAAGTCACTCACATTTTGATGGGAATTCCTGTTGGATGCTTGAAAATGTTCCAACAGGCACTGGGACAAGTGTTTGGTGAGACAATAACAAAATGTATCCATGTACACAGAAGGGTGCCTGACTCCCTCCCCACCCATTCTTCCTTAGTTCCCTCCCTGCTCCCCAAGCCACAAAACATACTTTCTGAAGGAGGAGGGAGTAACTTGCCACGGGGAGGGCTCTTTAACCAGATGATAGGACCCAGTTCTCAGCCAGTCTTTCCCAGCTTGACTTTCTACTGGGGTTGATGATAATTGTAGCTTATGTGGCCTCCCAAATTGAATCCAGGGGGCCAAGAAAACTACAATTTTCATTAACCCCAAGTAACCCTAGTAAATTCCAAGCATCCTCCAACAGCAGCTACTGCTGGCTGCCTGTGTAGTGATGAATGCACCAATGGCACAGATGTTAAAAAAAAAACCCAACTAAATGTGAAATGGAGTTCATTTTAAATTGTGAGCAAATTGTGAGCGAATCATAGAGTTGGAAGGGGCCATACAGACCATCTAGTCCAACCCCCTGCCCAGTGCAGGATCAGCCTAAAGCATCTCTGACAAGTATTCATCCAGCCTCTTCTTGAAAACTGCCAGTGAAGGGGAGCTCACCACCTCCCTAGGCAGCTGATTCCACTTTTGAACTACTCTGACCGTGAAAAAGTTTTTCCTAATATCCAGCCGGTACCTTTGTGCATGTAGTTTTAGGCCAGTGCTTCGCGTCCTACCCTCTGCTGCCAACTGGAACAGCTCTTTGCCCTCCTCCAAATGACAGCCTTTCAAATATTTAAAGAGAGCAATCATGTCCCCCCTCAACCTCCGCTTATCCAAACTAAATATTCCCAAGGCCCTCAGCCTTTCCTCGTAGGGCTCAGTCTCCAGACCCCTGATCATTCTTGTCGCTCTCTCCTCTGCACCCTCTCGATTTTGTCCACATCCGATTTTGTCCACATCAACTCAGTTACTTAAGAGAGAAATGCATTGTTCTGACATTCAGCTCTGAAACATTATTTGAACAGATAGCTGTATCCATAATACAAACTGAATCATAGGGTGCCTGATGTAGCCATGAGGATATCAAAGGGGAAGTGGACTCACAGGAGAGGAGAAGCCCAGATATTAATGGGGGATGTTCAAGGGTACAATTCAGACCTGGGTGGATGGAGGTGCTTTTAGCAGGGACGAAGCAGGAAAGGGAGGAGTTCTGCTTATCAGGTGTATGACCACTTACAGTTACAGCAGCCACGCCCTGCCCTTCCTGATTTCCATAGCTCAACAGAATAGATATTTAACCTCTTTGCCTATCAATGGCACAAAAGCAGGACGGTTTACATTCAGATCAAGAGTTTTTTGTCTTGTTATGCCTTTTGGTATTATATGAAAAGCCAGTATAGCGTACTCTATGCTCCAACTGTCCACATTTAACAGGGATGCCCCCCCTTTGGTTCCTCCCACTGTCACTCCATTTGAGGAATGCCTTTAGAAAGTATTATCAGTTTACAGTGGGGGTACAGTGGGGTAGCTTTCTGAATTTTGTAAGACATGCATGACTGTAGCATAGTTATCCTTGAGAGTTTAGCCCTGTCCCTTAGGGTCAAATCAGACAAGGTGATGGGAAATCTGTCACCGAATTTTCCCAGCATCTTTTACTTTACAACTATTTGGGCCTCCAATTCAGAAGTGAACCATAAAGGGAGAGTGAGTTTAACCCTTTCACCCACATCATTTCACAAATCAAACTGCCCCTGCCCCCAATTACTCTGCTTTAAAGGGGAAAAGCTGGGCAAATAAAAATGATCCATCTTTTTTTCTTTTAAAGGGCTAATAGCAGGATGGGTTGGCCAGGTTTGATTAATGAATATATGCGGGCCTAGAAGGGTTAAACCCATGATCCTGATCCAAACTGAGACCATGCATGACTGTACTTTGCTTTTGAAAGACAATAGAAAACCTGTGATCATTGTTTCGTCTAATTTAACTCTTAGTCCCTTAAAGTTAGCCCTCTGGGCACGCAGAAGAATTTATCTTGACTATGTTGCGCACTCATGTATATATGTTTGCAAGAACAGTAAGGTGCTATGCAGTGTAAAATATGGCATTTCACACTGTTTTTTTCATTTAGAAAAAGATCAGGGATGTGACAGTTTATAAAATCATGCATGGGGTTGAGAAACTGAATTTTTCTACATCTCCCATAATATTAGAATTTGAGGTCACTCTATGAAATTGACAATAGGCTGGGGGCACTTCTTCATCCAGCACATAATTAACTTACACAATTTAGTGTCATCATAAGATGTGGTATAACCACTGGCTTAGATGGCTGTGGATTAAAATTCATGAAGGATAGCTAAAGTTAGCTATTACGTCTCTTCATCACAAAGGATAAGTAGAACTCCTTTTCTGAATTACAGGAAACAAGCAATGGTGGGGGCGGGGGGTAGCTGTTGTCCTCATTCCCAGTTTGTGGGCTTCTCAGAAGTATGTGGTTGGCCAATGTTGAAAATAAGATGCTAAACTACACAGACTCATGGACTCTTTCTGTGCCAGTTAATTTTGCCAAGTTCATTCCCAAAACTGCATCAGTTTATTTGCAACTCTCTGCACCCTATTTTGTGCATTAGTAGTAGGTCTAGTTTTGGGCAGGGGAGGGGAGGTTTTTCCCTGGATTTTCTGAGACAGCTTTTCCACCAACTTTTTTTAAAGCCATTTTCCAGTTGGCGTGTTCCCTGTCCATAACCTTTAGCCAGCTTTTAGTGTTCGGACCTCTTCTATCTCTCTCCCGCCCCCTGCCAGCCCACTTCTTTGTGATTGGCCTCTCTAATATATTCAACCACTCCCTCTTCCCTCCTTTCCATCCCTCCCCCTCCCCTCTTCTTTCTCCCCTCTCCTCTTTTTTCTTTTCTAAATCCAGCGTTGGATTGATGCACTGATGGTTTGTAAGTGTGCAGGAGGTGCAGGATTCCCATAGTTTTCATTGCTTTAATTGTTTTCAGTTTTCTGTGTTGGTAGGGGTTAGAGACAGCCAATCAGATAAAGAAAGAGGGGGACAAGAGGGGAAAATTCCTGGAATAGTGACCCCTTCAGTGTTCCAGCAATGTATCAATTTAGCATGTGCAAAAAGAAAGAAAAAATAAGGAACGGCACTGCCACTCCACTAACGACACCATTGGCTACAACTGCACCAGCACTCTTCTCTTTTGATTTGAACAGCACAGAGCAGAATAAATAAAGTGGCACCATACCACCATTACATGGAAGAAGTGTGGAGGGAACATGGCCAAGAGGATTGCTTTGGTTTCAGCTTGACTTCTTGAAAAATGAGAAGAAAGTCTGCAGAAGGGGCGATGGTATGATGCAACATATTCTTAAATGTGGTCCTTTTACTAATCAATGGTGTTTCAGTAATTAGTGGCATTCGAGAGAAAAGACATGTGAGGCTGGTGATACAGAGGTAAGAAGGTGGTCAAGCTAAGCGGGAAGTTCAAGAGCAGCATAATCTGTGCTTGTGTTGCTCAAAATTATTACAGTCATAGCATCATACAGAACCTTTTGACTGTTGATGTTACCTCATCCCTACTGAGTCAATAGCTGCAGTACTGCGTCCTGGCCATCTGCAGTGGTAGCACCGTAGTACAACAGAAAGAAAACCAGCAGCTTCCTCCTTCAAAAATCTAATTAGTGCCGAGAATAGGACATCTAGGTTTCACTGCTAGAATCTGAGACCCTTATGCCTTATAAGGAACGTGGAGTACTATGGGTGAAGAAGAATGTGTAATACTAGAGGTGTCTCTTGGGTAGTGATTCTCAGCATGAGAATGTTGTCTGAGTTACGCTACAATGTCCTTATTGTCATCTGTGAAAAGATGGACGTTGTTTATATAGTCCATCTCAAGAAATGTTATGACATTTTCAGGGACAGAATCAACTTTCTGATCAGGCATCTGGATCATATCACCCTTCTACAGCTCTGGCCAGCTCTAGTCTACTCCTGCCCCAGATCCATTTAAAACAATGAAAAGAAAGTCATTGATTTCAGGTTATGGGGCCAAGATCCAATTGTTACGTTAAGAAACAAGATTAGATTGGGCAGAAGTGGATTATTATTATTATTATTATTATTATTATTATTATTATTATTATTATTATTATTATTATTAAAAAGCATCCGCTGATCTCTAGGCTTAAGCCCAGAAGTGTTCTAATGCAGATGGAGGATTTAAATGAGGTAAAAACGATAACGCCGCAGTCAAGAGACTCGGGGAAAAAAAGAGACCTTGATGTTTGATAGTTGTAATAACCTGCCGAGTGTTCTAATGGCTCAGGGATCAGGTGCGGAGCTACGGCAATAACAAGCGCTGAATAATTATCCCAGCCATATTCCACTGAACCAAACCCCCAAAGTATGAACTATATAAGGAGGCTTCTGCTGCCTCTCCAAGATTCCCTGAAATGTTAAATCGCTGGATTGGGAGCACTTCCAACATTAGTACTGCCCAGTTAGAAAGAAATAAAACCCAGAATCCTCCAGTGGCAGTTCTAATGTCTTTGTTAATTATGAATTATGGGTAAACATGCCGATGCACAGAGGTCACTCCTGTCAGCAACAATACTTTTCAAGAAGGATTTTTACGAGGGTCTTTTTCAATCTGCTGTAATGTGCTTTATATATACATAAAAAGCCAGCCACAAATGCAACCAAAAATATTTGTTCTTACAGGAAGTCTATTTATTTTTCTCTTGGTTCCTAGCCCACCTCTCCCTTCCTGCCCCATCTCATGTGTAATGCCATTGTCTATACAATTTCACTCTGTCCTCTGTGCCTAGAAGCAGTTGTCTAATTCCATTGGCTGGCCAGAATGTGTCACAGGGACCAAGGTTAGGCCAACAATCTGTTAACAAGGAGGTAGCCATTTCCAGTGAGAACAGCTAGTCAGAGGGCCAGTCGCCTTTCACACACTGCAGAGGAACTAAAGACTGTATACTGTCTGCTTGATTAACCCTATTTACACGGCTTAGGCTGAGCTGAGCTCAATCCCAGGAGTGCACATGAACAGGGTTAAAATGATATTATGCGTGGATCCTGCCCAACAAAAGCAACTGGCACAAAATCATTTTAATTAAGCAGTAGCGGCTGTAACACATTCGACTCTGGCAGCGGTTCATCCATTCCTTTATTTCACTCTCTCTCCCTTTTGCTCCCTTAAAAAAACATTGGGAGTCTTCCTATCAGTATAGGCAGAACAAGAACACATGAAGCTGCCTTATACTGAATTAGACCATTGGTCTATCAAGGTCAGTATTGTCTACTTAGACTGGCAGTGGCTCTCCAGGGTGTCAGGCAGAGGTCTTTCACATTCATTTACTACCTGGTCCCTGGTCCTTGGAGATGGCAGGGAGCCTTCTGATACAAAGCAGATGCTCTGTCACTGAGCCACGGTCCCTCGTAAAAAACACAAGTCACATGCAATAAATCTGGGTAAGAAAGTAAGGCTCTAACCTGGATGGCTCAGGCTAGCCATCCAGATCTTGTCAGATCTTGGAAGCTAAGCAGGGTCAGCCCTGATTAGTACATGGATGGAAGACCACCAAGGAAGTCCAGAATCAGTATGCAGAGGCAGGCAATGGCAAGCCATCTCTGAATGTCTCTTGCCTTGAAAACCCTACAGGGTTGCCATAAGTCTATTGTGACTTGACAGCACTTTCCAACACTAGGAACGTCAGATTTTTTTCAGTATTTGAAGAAGTGGTTCACACCAGTATTTTGTGTGAGTCTTGCTTGTCCATAGTAGGTGCTCTTCAGACAATCAAGCTGGACTTGTAGGTGGGTAGCCATGTCCTTCTGCATGCCAAGCAGATGCTGTACCATTGAACCTCTGGCCACTAGAAATATGACATGGCCACTGGAGATATATTAATGATGTGGGGGGGGGGTGGAATTCCTAACTTGCAAAGAATCTAAACCCCTTCCCCTCAGGGAACCTGAAGAAAATGAGGGAAAGTAAAATTTTGCTACCACTCTACATGAAAAATTTCACTGCAGCCTCCTATTATGTGTGAAAGGAGATGCAGATGGATTTTGTGCTTGGTCTTTGTGAAGAAAAAGACAGGCTGCAGAGATGCTGGCTGTAGTTTGGTGTACTGGAGAGCCAGTTTGGTGTAGTGGTTAAGAGCGCGGGACTCTAATCTGGAGAGCCAGGTTTGATTCCCCATTCCTCCACTTGAAGCCAACTGAGTGACCTTAGGTCAATCACAACTCTTTCAGAGCTCTCTCAGCCCCACAGGTAGTTTGTTGTGGGGATAATAACATACTTTGTAAATCGCTCTGAGTGGGCATCAAGTTGTCCTGAAGGGCGGTATGTAAGTTGAATGTTATTATTATTATTATAGCCAATGGTAAGTGGATGGATTATACTCTATTAAGCATGGAACTCACCTCTCTAGGCACTTTGACTATAGTTGCAACACAACACCCCACCCTCTCTGCAGTGTAGCACTGGACTAGTTGATTGCCTAGGGCTGAGTAGGACTTTTTCTCATATGACTGAAATTGGCTATGGAAAGGGGGTGGCCATGGCTTACCTACTGTAACATAAACCATTGCTAGAAAAGTCAATAACAGAGAGAGAGAGCATGGGAATAAACAAGAAGAGGGAATACTGAAGAGAATTAAATTGCATCATTTGCAAGCTGAAAAGATTTCGTGGGACTGCAGGGCACAGTCTAGTAGTACAAGAAACATGAACACAAGAAACTGCCTTAAACTGAGTCAGACCATTGTTCTATCAAGGTAATATTGTCTAATCTGGTTGGCAGTGGTTCTCCTGTAAGGTTCTTCCCTCTACTACCTGAGATGATGAAAATCAAACATGGGACCTTTTACATGCATTCTGGTGATTCCTACAGTTATGGCCATCTCTTCTGAGTATTCCCTGGAAGTGACATCATTGCACTGGCAATGTCACCCCACAAACACATCATGTCCCTGGGTTGTTAAATAATGTCCTGTTGTACGTTGCCTGCACTGGATGGATGAGTTTGGTGTTTGAGTTAAAGTTCATTATGACACTGGCAGATCTTGTGGCCCTTTATTCATCCAGGAACTGTTGTCTATCTCATCCTTCATTCCTGTGTGCAATGAATGGCTCTGAAAACGGATCCTGCATTGGGTCTCAAAGGACTCAAACAAGAAAATCCTTTGACAGTCAAGGACATGATTCCATCAGATAGAAGCACATGGAAATCCTCTATATCTCAGTGGGGAAATTCTATAAATTAATCTCTCCCATTGCTTGTTTTCATTTGCTGAATTGTGCCTCAGGTCTGTGTGTCAAAGTGGTAGTTTCTGTGGTACTAAGGATTAAGCATATGACATGTGTAAATGGACATGTAGTGAAACATGGTTCTTGTTTAAAGTGGTACAGTACCCCTCACGTCCTCCCACATGTGGATGGGATTTGGAGCTAAACAAATGAGATTCAGAGTGTATAATCCTAGAGGGGATCCTAAAAAGGAAAATATACTCCATCCCAGGACCCTGAACCCCTGAAGCTGCCCGCCCCCCAGCCCCCGCCCCCAGGAGGAATGGGAAGCAAAACTCTCATCCAGTTAAGGATCTGTCAGGATAAGGCTTTTCCTTCTCCAATTTCTCTCCATTGCTGATGGAGAAGAGAAGAAAACAGGTTGGGAAGAAGGGCTGACCTCGCTCTGTATTCCAATTTGCTTCAGAACTTTCCACATCTAGTAATTTCTATTTTTATAAAATGCTGCCAGGTAAGATGAGTGGCCATTATGTTACAGACCTACATAATAAAGTGAAGTCGTGGACATTTTCACAGGTAACAGATGGACTAATTAGAGCCTGAATTATTTTGGGTATAGCAGAGAACTAGGTCTGAAGAAGGTTATAAAACTGACCATACCTGACTTTGTGACAATGAGTTGATGTTTGAAGAACTAATGAAAAATCCTATCCACACCCCCCACAAAAGAAATAGCAAGCAGCACAGGGCTGGGAGGAGTGGAAGTTAATTTGTGTGCAAAGATGGTACAGTGCAGTGGAAGTGATAATATTAGATCCAAACTCATTGCATTAAATGGGGAGGGTCCAATGAACTGGTTAGGAGAAGGCCTGTTCAATCAATAAAATCTATGGTTGATGAGTATGTTGAAATCACACCCTTCAGACCCATGTCTGACCCTCCAGTGTATGCATGCCACATAAAGACCATATGTACTTATTTGTTCTTGCTCTGCAGATGAGCACAAGAAACTTGGGACAGGGATAGAAGGCATGATCTCAATATGCTTATTCATCACGTCCATAGATCTGTTCGTCTTAGCAAGAGCTATGACAGAGTACATGCCTTTCATGCAGAATGTCCTATTTTCAGCCTCCCATTGAAAGCTCTCATGTTCCAGGGAATATATTTTCTCTGCCACTAAGACCCTGGAAACCATGTCCAATCAGAACAGACGTTATTGAACTGGATCAGGCCCAGTCATTTGACTTGGTATAAGGCACCTGCGTACACTCAGGGTTAATGATTGTAGGAAAGGACGTGCCCATACTGGCATCGAGGCTAGCATGGCTGAGCGGTTCTTGCATCCCAGCCAAGCTTAAGGGGTTGCTGACATTGGATTCTGAGTTGTAATGTCACTTCCGGTGGTGCTGGAGGTCTCGCCTGGTCAGAAATAAAAAGTCTTGTGCCCATAAATGTGAAATGGTTGGGGTCAATTATTGCAGCATGACCTTTTGTGGAGGAAATCACCGTCAGAGTTGCAAGTGCAATAAAAATGTGTTAGGTACATTTCCACATGGGTAGAAGCGCCATGCAGTGAATAAAACAGTTTGATAATAAGAGACATCAATACAGCATCAATGCTTAATCTACATACAGCAAAACATTTTTGAAAACTATGGGTACTGAACAATAGACAATTCCACATTATGAGTACATATAGGGTGAAAACCTCTGATAGTGGATTTTTTAAAAATTAAGGTAAGAGATAACAGCATTGAGTTAACAAACTGCAATTCAGCAGATCTGTTCTCAATCCATCCTTTAAACTTTCTTATTTGTGGTGGTCAGAACACTGTAGAAGACCACTAGGTCCTTCTACTAGTATCTCTTTCTTGCCATGTTTAATGTCTCTTTTATGTGAATTCATTCTCATATATTTACAGTGATTTGGATAACCTTTGCACCACTGTAAAAAAGGTGATATTGTCCAATGATGGCAAAATTTCATTAGCTGATGTGTTGACCAAGATAGGACCAACGATACCAGTGCAGTAATAGCATTGCCAGAATAAAGTGGCAGAGCTGGCACTCAGTCATGTTTATAAAAGTGCATAGGTGACTAGTAAGATGGGGCACAATGAGGAATCTTTATACAAGTATACAAGGTGTCACATCAAGATCACCTTGTTCCATTTTTTTCCCAACGCAGACAAGCTGTCATGACTGTGTACAGCTCTGCCATGATTGTTGTGTGTTGAATGTCTAATGCTAACCTGTTGTATTCTCTCCCTAGCCATGTTCTTTCCATATTATAACTGTTCTTCCTCCAGACAGGATGGGCCCCCTGTTATCTCACAGAACTATGCATCTCTGAGCTAGAGATGACCTTGGAGACTCCAGGCGCCTGCATTTGTTACTTTACCCAGATGCTGGGAACCTAGTATTATATACTCACTGCTAAGCCAGAACTATAATGGGTTCTCACAGAACCAGTGCAATCCTGCGCACAAAAACATAACTGTTGCTGGAACGTGGGAAAACTCAAGTATAACATTGACCTTTTGTTTTGAATTGTCACTTCTATCAAGATCCGTGATGGAGTCAGACCTGAACTGTAAAATCCTGAATAAAGCCTTTTCTACTGGAACCAATGTGTGTTCACTGGAGAGGGATGGAGGGATCTACCTGCCAGGAACTGACACAAGTATTTTTGTGGGGAAACAAAAGAGGGAAAACATGAATGAACAGAAGGAGGTCTAGATATAACCTTCTCAAAGGTGTGGAGCTGTGTGGACTGATGTAAGCTCACATTAATGTTATAGTGGAAATGACTGAAGTTCCAGTTTTTAGTAGATTGTCCTTTCTTATGAACGCTGATGCCATTGAAGTACTTCAGATACAAGAAGGAAGTATGGGGGTAGATTTTAAGGATAAGTTATTCTAAGTCAGCCATCAATCTGAAAGCCTCCAAGCAGGGCTATTGACCAGAAGCAATGCTGAAACAAAGAAGAGGCCAGAAGGGCAATGGGTCCCTCAGCCACTTTCCTCAATAAACCAACACTGTATTTATTTATTTATAACATGTGTTATAAATTTGTCCAATAAGTTCAAGTTTGTCCAATAAGTTCAATAAGTTCAAGTTTGTCCAATAAGTTTGTCCAATAAGTTCAAGTTGGTGAACATTAGAGGTTATTTATTTTATCCTCATTTTATTGTCAGCACTGAAAATAAAGCATTATTAGTCAAATGTCTGTCATGAACAGTAATATCCATAACGTGCTTTTGTTGCTGAGTGAGAATTGAAACCCAGCCCAAGTTCTGCGGTAGTGGTGTTCATAAGTAACTGCGCCATCCCATCAGCCTACACAGTACATAACTGCACACATTACCAGAACTTTGGGGAGATCAATAGGTGGTTGTTCCCACACGGCAAAACTAATGCTGAATGTCTGAAGCAGGAGTCTGTCAGTTTTCTGAGGTACTTAGCTGTCTTTGGCTTGAGTACATGATTGAACTAGCCCTTTTTTCGTTATCTCCCTATTTCTTTCATCTTTGTCTGTCTCTACTTCCATTTTTGTTCTTGTTGCTTCTTGTGCCTCAGTCTCTTGCCATAGCAACACCTGCAGGTGAAGGCAAAGCTCATCCCCCACATGCTTTGCCGGCACTGAAGAGGCAACTAATCACTCGACAAGAAGTGCCATCTCCATGCTACCTACGATCAAATTGCAGCCGCAAGCACCCCCAACACCCCCACTTCACACAGGTGTTTAACCTGCTTCTGGGAACACCAGGGGAAAGGATTTTTTTTTTTATTTAAAGAAACGATGCTGTTGGCTTCTCATAATACATCTCCTGCCTACACAATTTCACACAGAGACACAAACTTTTATCAATAGCACAAGGGCAAAATAATGCAAAAACAGTTTAGCCGCAGTTATGTGCTCTGTAATTCCACTATTTTGCTGCGCTGTATAGAGATAAACACATCATGCAGCATCCCAAGAATTTCAGCTTTCTTTTTTAAATCCAAGTTTCTGGCCTGTAAATGTACTAAAGATAGACATGTATGTGTAGAAGCTAATGATTGGATCCAGCTAACTCATTCAAACTCATTCAATTCTCCTCCTTATTACAGCCCCTGTTGATTTTTATTTCTGAATGTTGTACAGATCAACATGTGTGCCCAGCTGGCCTCAGTTTCTTGGGTTCCTTTGCCTCCCCCACCCCCTGCATTACTGGCATGAAGGTATGCATTGATAAAACAGTACAAAAAAGCAGTCTTGGTTTGATTGTACACTCATTTGTATTGAGTTTCTTTTTCTGGCTTGTATGAACTTGCAAGAGTGATTTGGTTTGATCCCATAGCTTCTGTTCTTCCACTAGCAGAACAGCATGTTTGCACCAAGAGAAGATGCTTTGTACTAGGAGGAATTGGCACTGGGATCCAACCCATTGCACACAGCAGCACAATGTGACACAAAAAAGAATCTTTATTGGATCGTACATACAATCGCTTACCATTGGAGGCAGAGTGGCATTGTTTTATACCAGTAGTTCTTTATTTAGCATTTGTTAAGTCTTGCACTGGAAACAGATTCCACAGCTCAATTCTAGTAAAACCCAGCCGAGATAACACCCTGCCGACCCATGCAGGGCCACAGCAACTCCAGAAATGGGTTGGTGTTCCCAGATAGGCTGGAGCAAATCATGTGATAAATATTTACCTTTATAAGAATTTCCATATTATCATTTTTTAGCAAAAACATTGTTCTAAAGGGCCCAAAGCCTTTCCTTTTCATCATCTAGGTCACAGTATATGGGGATTGTGTCCATGGGAGGGAATAAATCACTCATAAACCCCATCAATAAATCTAGTTTTTAATCCCCTACCCCCAACACCCCTCATCATTCATGGCTGGTGGAAAACTGCTTCATAGCTTAGGGAAAAGTTGGGGACAGACTGCAAACTGTAAGTGGTATGAAGCAGAGATCTTCCAAGATTCTTCTTATCTGATTTTTTTTGAAGATTTTGGAGTTCTGGATTACCTTAGGTTTTGTTTTTTGAATGGGAACTGCAGCTACAGGAAGACTCAGTGTTCTTTTTTTTAATTTCCAAATGTTTATTGCACTGTAGCTATATTGTTTGCCATGGATTCCAGTTCTTTTGTATTGTATCCCCCAATGCTCACAAAGACATTGGGGGGGGGGACACAAAAAAGCAATCTCAATCTGGTCTTAAGAATGTTGCATTACGATACTTTTTGTGTGGTGTTTTATCAATGGGCAGGAGAGCATGTGCACCTAAATAAAACATCACAAGTAAAGAATCTTGTCATTTCCAGATTACTTTTTTGCAGTATTTTGTCAGTGCAAACATACACATTGGTAATAACAAAGAGGAAGATGCAAATTGACTGGGTGGACTGAAAGCTGTGGCAATCCACATGCTCCCATTCCAGAATTAATTTTAGAAATTTCCCTAGTTAATTTTTATAAATTGCCATGACTACTTAAGAAATTAAAAAGGCATAACATGGTCTTACTATATAAATGGCTCAAAATTCAGGAGAAGTGGGCAGAACACTACAAGGCACAGGAAAATCAGAACAGGACAATCTCTCATTCCTAATATGCAGAGACAACAAAAGAGTAAGATTTTACTAGTGTCCATGGGATACTTATATAGAACTGTTATCAAAATTTACCAAATACTATTCCACAAGCTAATTTGGAGGCTCCCGTTCTAGGAAAACCTAAGACTTCCTATAGGACTGGAGAAATTTCTTGGCAGAGTCCACTTCTAGAATGTGATCAATTTTTTTGTAAGACAAAAATTGAGCAGATGTGCACGTCCACAAAATGCATTTCCATACATGCAGTAGGACTTTGGATTAGTATTTTTCCAGTAGCTGTTTGGAAAACAATTTTTGAATGCACTTCCACAAAAACTATTTGTGCAAGCGCCCATTGAAAAACATTGATCTTGCACAAACAGGTTTTAGAGGAAGAAGAACAGTCCACAGCAGAGACTACCTAGTGTGCACAGAAGAACGTGTTCATAGGATCCAAGCCTTGGAGATTTTTTCCATTGGTGAAAGTAGCTTAAATTTCATAACACTGTTATCTTTTGGGGGGGGGGGGGAGGGGGCTCAAAGCAAATAATGGGAAGTAGCACTTCAGATGGTTTCTTACTGTTATTCCATACTGTCCCATACCAGCTCAGATGAAACATCTCAGGACATTCTGTTGAAGCTAAAAGCATTCTGATAAATCTGCCAAAATATCTTCCAGTTGTATATCCCAGTAATTTATAACACTGCATTCCACTGCAATATTCCGTTTGTCAGCCTCCCTCAAAAAAAAAAAAGTCTTTCTCATTCAGCAAGTCCTTTAAAATTTCTTCAGGCAACTTTGCATTCTATATCTGCAAGTGAAATTAACACAAACTGCTTTTTCCTTCTGCTTGATAATTGCTTAATTTTTCATTGTGGTAGCATTTCCTAGATGCAAATGGGAGATTTGTTTTTTTAATGTTTTTAAAATACTATATTTTCATGTTTTTAGGGCTTTTAAAAAAAAAGAAACCCAAACCAACAACCTGTAATTATGCTTGTGACAGAAACCTAATTGCATGCCACATTGAAAGCTAACCCGGTGGGGGAAATAATTTTACCCAATTATGGAAAGTTTTAATAAAAGACTTATAAGTAAAGTT
The DNA here is from genome assembly GCF_028583425.1 of Eublepharis macularius. Lineage (NCBI taxonomy): Eukaryota > Metazoa > Chordata > Lepidosauria > Squamata > Eublepharidae > Eublepharis > Eublepharis macularius. The sequence goes on from NC_072790.1 coordinate 214,341,091, forward strand.
TTGCATTTTTAATGCATTCTGCGGGGACTTGAGTGCCTTTTGCATGTTCCTTCAGTTATCATTAAAGCTATATATGAAAAGAAAAGACTACCTGTTATACTTGACTTGATTGGTGAAAATGTTGTTCAACACACACACTCACAGGAAGTGAAAGAGGCAAATGGAAACATAATAAGAAAGCATGAAAAAATAGTTCTATAGATAATTTAACATGAATGCCTTTGCTTTAATCATAACATTTTTTGCGTTTTGTATTTTCTTTGCTTACTTTACTTATTATTTTATACCTTTGGTGATTTACATTTCAGCATATAGCACACCAAGAACTTTATTTATTCTATAAAATAAAACATACTTCATAATTCACATATATACCTACTTGGGTAGATTTATAGATTATTTTTTTTAAAAAATCTGCCTATTAGAAACCAAAGCTGGTACAATAGTGTCATAAATTTAAATCTCTTTTGGAATTTTTGACAAATCATATCCAAATTCATTCAGCATCCTTCTACAGAGTCCCTACTCTGGCTCAAGTGTTTGCTAAATTGAAACTTTGTACGTGAATTTTGAATGAATATATACTCTTTGGCTAATAGTTGCAAATTTCTCTTTTGGTGAATTTTTGTTGGTGAACTTTAGTGATAACTTGGAGGTTGAGAAAAATCTACCAACTATTGAAATTATTTCGGCTTCATTTGACATTCCTGCAAATGTTTCAGCTGGTTTCAAATTTCTCATCTCTATTGTTTTGATCTGAAAAAACCTTGTTCTAATTTCACTTCCCCCTTGTGTGAATTGAACCTATTATTCTTAGTTGTGCTATTTTATCTTTCCTTGTGCCAAACTTTTCCTCATAAAATGTTCAATAATATCAGTAAATCAGCTCTGTATATTACAAATAAATATAAATGCCATATAAATTGTGTATTAACATCTTATCATAGGATCACATTTGTTGGACTATTTGAAGAATTAGGTTGGGAACAATGATACAGAATAAGTTACATCTTTGTTAACTACAGCAAGAATGTGAGTAACAAGTTTGTGAAAATCAAAGTATCAACCATCAATTATAGACTGGCAGAAAAGAACCCCGAATGAGGCACTCTTAACCAAAACGATGTATTTTAGAAGGGAGGAAGGGTCTTTGTTGAATAGAATTTTTTTAAAAAAATGATTTTGTTGATAGAACATTGGAACACAAAATTCTGTAACATTATAAATGCAAATAAACTCTTATCTTTGATATAAAAATTAATAAAAAGTTTTTTTTAAAAAAAATCATATGGCCTGTGCACCTAGGAAGACAAACTAAAAGCAGAAAGATGAAACTGTTGACAAAGATATAAATTAATATAACAAGAAATTAAATGGGGAACATTTGCTTATCCCTAGTTGAGATCTACCAAAATTTACCTCAGCGTTCAGTTTAGTACAAAATTGGGTGAGAACTATAGTGACTAGAAGGATCTGCATATAAATTGTTATCGGACCATGAATCTTTTTCAGTAGATATCCTTAGGCAAGTCACTGTACCCTAGGGCCAGTTCATACGTGTTGTTACTGAGTGGCTTGAATATCTCCCTTCCTTCTTCCTTCCACAGTTTCTTTGCGCATCTTTATTACACACAGCTGCTGCTATTGCAAGCAACAGGATTCCAGGATCTTTGTAATGTATGAATTGTCTCTTAGTTTTAACCCCCTCGGGGCCAGCTAAAGGCATTTTTATGCCTGAGGTGGAAAATCAAAACAACACTTTCTCCTGCACGCTGGTTAACATGAGGCATAATCTGTCTCCATTCTTCACCCTTAAGGGCAGGCAAAATTTCTCGGGGGGGGGGGAAGTCCTCATATACCAAGAAGTTTCTCTTAAAACATAATGTAAGGCACATTCTTTGCTTCAGCAAAATTATCAGAGAAGTCTAGGTCCTTTAAAAACCCTTCTCCATTAAAAAACCCTTGTCTGTTTGATACAAATCTCTCTTGACATATTAATGTAGCCTGTTGAACTGAAAATGTTTCTGTTAAAAAAGAACCTTCACATTTGCTTCAGATGTTGTTTTAGGCAAAATTCGGCACCAAATAAAGGAGGGGTTTTGTTAATGAATGTATGAATGTGGGAAGGCTACAGGTTTAGCTAGAGAATAGGTACACAGACAGCTATCTTCCATCATGGTTAAGTGGAATCTCCAGGAGGGCCTGCTTTGGACTTCTCAAAAGCATTTGGCTGGCCACAGTCAGAAACAGGATGTTGGACTTGATGGATCTTGGTCTGTTCCAGATGGGATTTTCTTGTGTGTTTCTGCTTATTGGCGTCTCCTGAAATTCTTCAAATATTCATTTGAGGAGAACCACCCCACCTCACCCAAATCATTCTAAAGCACTCTGGGAAGAATATTGATGGCCTTTCTAGATGGAAACCTCACCTTGAAGATAACATGTGGAACTGTCATAGCTTGGATATTCATATGTTTTACTCTCTGAAGCCCTTTGAGTACTCTTGAAAGCAAGAAGACGCTCCCCCAAATGATGTGGCAATATTTGGGGGAAGGGGGTTCACAGCAAAGGACTCCCAGTTCAGCAGTGCCCAATCTGTAAGTATCTGGAACAGGTTCACACTGAACAGACTTCCACAATGCAATTGGCACAAATCATCTCACGACAAACATCCTGGAACGCGTTTCATTTGTAGATTGCTTAATAATGTTGCTTTCATAACCAGACACTTTCCCCAAGATGAAACTGACAAATGGTTTCAAGTGTAGAACATCGGAGGGTGTGTGTACTGGCATATGTGTGCAGTGGGCGAGATTTTAATTGTGTCTCGGAGAGATTTTGATTTTCTCTCTGCATTCCTTTCCAATGTATGGCTAAGTTGAAAGCCTCCCGATTGTTGCTAGTAAAACTGCAAAAATAAAAAAAGAAAGAGAAGGTGGGAGACAGAATGAAAGACAAACCAGACCTTTAGTGGGGGAAGGAACAATACTATAGACATTAAGAAACAACGAAGTGACTCGCAGCAGGTTTCTGAACATAGTCACAAGGACATAAACAGCCCAGGATGGGGACAGTACAAAAAAAGAGTAACGATCCATCTAGCAATCACAGCACCGAGTCCCGGAAGGGGCTCTGGGAAGTGGTCACAGGTGATTGTCATGTGTGATAATTATTATTACTGTACACCTGCTCCTCCGCACTAATTAACTTTGGATATGCAAATCAATCCTATTGCATCATGCCCCTGCTCTCCTCCCCTACAGATAAGAAGATGTTCAGCTGCTGGGTTTAATTAGGATAATGAACGGCAGGCCCACTGTGGCTTGGCAGGGGAGGAGAGGGAGGGAAGCTGCGAGTGACCTTTTCTCCCAAAACGGTGACATTTTCTATAGCTTTGGAGCACTCCGAGTCACCCCCATGGCTGGGACGTTGATAGGAGCGGATTGATGAGGTGTCATTAGAGAAGAGACGCCTCGGCCCCAGTGTTTGCTGGGAGCGTACAGCAGGTGTTCTGACAAGGACACGGGCTATCACTGTTATTTGCCAAACAATTCTCTCGGTTCGGTAAAGTCAAGCATGCCAGCGTTTTCTCTCGAAAAGAAAACAAGGCTGTTTTTCATACATACAGCCTCCAGAGAGGTCGTCCCTAAATTACATTTCGGAGTTACTCTTCATCTGCCATCAACAGATTAGAAAGGATTTTTGCTCCACTATTCTCCCCCCAAGTATTCTTGGGAGATGCAAAGACAAATGCCATATTTTTTTTAAAAGTTACATTTTGGACTACCCATTTTTCCCCTCTCCTTTTAATGGACTAAATGGAGCTGCAAGAGTAGTTCTTTAAAACATAGACTTGCATTCAGCAGCACACATTCAAGCACTGCTATGTTGGGAGGGAGTGGTCTTGCGATTTGGCATTAGAGTTTCACTTCCAGATTCCAAACAATCATTTTTTTTGGCAATTTTGTAATCTACAAAGTGGGAAGAAAGGCAGCATGGCAGTCTTGGAAGTTAAACAGGATAGGTACTTGGATGGGGGGATCATCAAGGAAGGAAGACCCTGCAAAGGAAAGTAATGGCAAACCACCTCTGCTTCTCACTTGCCTTGAAAGCCCCTTCCTTGCTAGGGTCACCATGAGTCAGTTGTGACTTGACAGCACATACCTAAGTAATTTGCAAAGTATTTTGCTGTTTTTGTTGTATTTGCAGCCTGACACTATGCATGTTTTCTTGGAAGTAACTCCCTCCCAACACACATTTTCAACAGAATTCCTTCCATTGTGCGGCCCCATCCAATGCTATTATGATAATTTAAGAAGACTTTCCCCCCCCCCCATCATTTCCCACATTTGGGGAGGTGGGAGCTGCAGCATGGACTCATCCCATGTGGTCTGAAGCTTCACCAGTTTTCCTGAAGCAAACCCACACTGAAGCATGATGTGAGTAGGATGCCTCGGTCTCAGAACAACCCTAAACACACAAAGCTGCCTTACACTGAGTCAGTCTATCTAAGTCAGTGCAGTCTACTCTGCCTGCAAAGGCTCTCTAGGTCTTCCACATCATCTGCTTGCTGATCCTTTTAACTTAAGATGCCTGGGACCTTCCACATGCAACACAGATGCTTAACTACTGTGCTACAGCCCTCCCCTTGTGAAGGACAGCCACAAACTTCCTGAGAAAGTAAGACCTTTAGGCCATACAGATTACTTTCAAAGATTGTTTGCCGCGCAGCTACTGGAAAAAAAACTAATATGAAGTCCTACTGCTTGTATGCAACATACAAGACTATCCTCTGGATTATGGCCTAGATCATTAATTGTATACACGTGAAGTTATCTTGTACAAATGTGTCCACTTTCCAAAAACCTGATTTGGTTTGATGAGCTTAGAAAGGTTTCAGTCAAAGCATGTTTGTATGTGGTGTGAATGGAAAAGTGTGGGGAGAGGGTTGCAAGTGCCACCCACAATGGCACCATTTTCCTTGCTCTGTGGCTACCATTTCTGTCTGACAGCAGAGGTTTTTCTCCCCAAATTAGCAATTGACATATCACTATAGTGTTATAACCATATAGCTATTGTTTCTCCTCTGCCCATATCCAAAGATGGGAGCATGCCATGATATAGATTAGCCAGAAGGTGAGTAGTGAAAGTCACTTGATGTTCCTTAGGACTCAGCAGGGGTTCAGCCTCATTCTGTGCCCTATTATGTCCATATGGCTTTCCTCTATGCCTTTATTTTGATGTAGATTTATCATTCTACTTACTGAATTTTAAAAAAAAATCTTCTAGAAAAGTTGGTAAACTTGCCTGGGAAGGGTGTGTGTGTGATGAAGCTTTAGTGATGGCATGGATATAAGCCAATAGGCTGCCACACAACAATCATATGCACATCTGAGAATTGCTCATCATTGCCTTTCTAGGGGAAATCATGTTTTCCCAGGCAGAGAAGGGCAATGAAAAGCTGAAAGCCTACTCAACCAGAATCTACAGTAGATAACAAAGTGTGAAAATGTATACAGATTGGAATGAGGCTTCTAAAGTACCACCCACAGTACTCTGACAGTGTTACAGCTGTACATAGCCTAAATGTATTATGCAGTTGTTAAAAACTGATAGCATAGAATGTAAGGAACTCATTAACTTTGGGGCCTGGGTATCTTCTGGTTACATAGTATCCACCAAAATTTCCTCTAGAAATGATCTGTACTGAATAGATTGATTTAATATCTACCAAATAATGTTCCAATGGTCAATGACGTGGTCACTATTCCCTATGGTCTTAGAGCCTCATGCCCTATTGCTATGTTTTCAGAATCCCTCATTATACTTACTGAGGCAAGTGGAACAGCTCAAAAGACCTCAAGTTGTGAGCATTGCTACTCATTTTTCCTACAGCATCCAAGAATGCAGCGCTGTAGGAAACATAGTTCCTATGTTCATTACATCACTACTCTGGACATAACAGTAAATCTGAATGACCGAGTGCGCCATCATCTACTGGTGTGATTAATATCTCTGTCATGGCATGTATCAAGAGTAGACATGGGCACAAACCAAAAAAATTTAACGACTCTGCGGTTTGTGGTTCGGTGCCGACAACGATCCCAAGGTTGCGAACCGCAACTAACATTTCCCGTTGCCGAACTGGTTCGAGGTTCGTGGTTTGTGGGCATCAGAACGGCCACCGTTGGAATTAGAGAGCCCATATTCCCGGGGAGTATTTAACAAGCTCTCCTCCAGCCATTACTCAAGTTTGGTCAAGATTGCAATAGGGATCCAAGCTTCAATTAAACTCTCTGTCTCTCTCCCCAAAGGCTAGCAAGTAGCAAGCAACAGCTCTGTCACACTCCACTGCTCGCTGAAAGTGAAACCCAGCCTGGGAGCCCACGGCTATTTATAAGCACAGGTCCCATTGAGCAATGCAGGAGGTCTGTGTTTGGCCATCAGAGCTGCCTATCAGGGTTTGCAGGGATGAGATTGGAGTGCCCATGGCTACCAAACCCCCTTCCCCCTCCCTCCCAACTTCTCCCAACTTGTCTTCTCCCAACTTGTAACCGCTTTGCAGCTCCGTGGTTGGAAGGAAGACCTGCTTGGGCTTCCATTCAGGTTTCCAGGATGACAGAAGGAGTGCAGACAGAGTTCAGGCATTCCCCCGGCTCCGTTGCCAGGGGAATTTATTGCTGGCGCCTGTCTGGCTTCCCGAACCTCAGCCGAACGCACCGAACCAGGCTTCTTCTGAACACTGGTTCGTTGGACGAGGACAATTATGAATTACGATCGCCAATTTCGTGGGTTTTTTAAGTTCGTAATGCAGTTTGTGCCCATCTCTAATCAAGAGCTCTTCTCACCGTATCTTTTGGAAAATGGGGAACAGTAGGGAGGTGTCCTGTAAGTACCAAGGAAATTCTTGTCTAGATCTGTTTTGGATAGGTCTTGAGGGACCAGCATCCACTCAAAAACTGAACAGGGAGAAGAGTCCTCTGTCTATTGTTGGGAACCTTTCTTTTCTGAAGCTCAGTCACTGCCTTGGGAGACAATTTCAAGAATGAAGTTTTAAACAATCCTAGCTCAAGACTGCCTCTTTTGTGTTAGCATGCCCTGTTTTCCATACCCTTTGTTCATTAAAAACTGTTTTCTGTTCTGTATACCTTTAAAAAGCCCTATTTGAATTTCAAATTCAGGTGTATGTCTACAAAAAATGATGTGACAGAGCAATAACTGCAATACAACACACACCCAATCATTCACTTGGACTTAACCATCTGTGCCTTTCTCTGGTTTTCCCATTCTAAAAGTGTGGTTTTATATAGTCATAAAATAATATCACATTAGAGCCCTGTCTGTCACTTTCCTTTGCTCTTTAGCGTGGGGCAGGAACTTTCTACTCCGTTGAAACCTCATTAGCTGAATCACCTTCAAAATGCAGGAATTTCTGTACAGGTGAAAGCATTTTTCTTTTTCAATAGTTAAAAAACAACAAGATAAAAACTAAAAATCTTAGAGCCAGCTCTTACAGGATTTACATATGGAAGGAATATAATACACCTGAATCAAACCCTCAAGTTTTAGATCACGACTTAAAGTTCTGACTAGGAATGTTCACAAGAGTCTCTATATCAGTGAAGTTCTGCACTCAAGTTACCTCCCTGACACAAGGCATCCGTTCAATGTAAATTGTAATGAAGTTATTTTTTTAAAAAAAGAAGAAACAAAAATGTTTTTGTGAAGTTTGAGAGCCACACATGGGCCCTGCTCCACCACCAGCCCAGCAGAGTTTAAGAGCAGTCAGGGCAGGGCAGGGTTGCAGTGGGCAGGTCAGCTTCTCCTTTCCCTAGGCTGAAACCTGGTAAAAAAAAAAAGAGGCTCAACTGGGAGAAGGGAGGTCATGCTGCAGGGGAAGAAGGCTGCCAGGGCAGGGCAAAGGAAGACTTACTTGCAGGCAGCTTGCTAAAGGATTAGGATAGACACAGCTCCCAAGGAAAGGCAAAGGCTCTGGAACAAGAGATGAAGAGGACCAGGCAACAGAGAGCAATGCCAGACAGAGCTGCACCCTAGGTAAGGCAGGGTCAGCAGGCGGGTTCCAAATCTGGGGAAGGAATTGCAGACTTAGATTAAAGGAACAGCACTATTTAGCTGTGAGTGAAGGAAATAAATAAAAGGCTCACAGCAGCTGATAAAGAAGGTGTACAAAGGCGGGGATACTGGCCATTTTCACACATCCTTAAAGGAATGGCCCACTCACCAAAGTCTAGTGGCTTTTCTTCTTCACTTCACACTTCTCTGATTTCAAAACGGTAGCAGGTTTTGGGGCTTCCATTTCTTCGGCACCTTTTCTGAGAACGCAATTTCCCACACTTTCCTGAATCCTTGAAAAGGCACTGAAAAAATGGAAGCCAAACCACTAGCTACCATTTTGAAATCAGAGACATGTGGACTGATGGAGAAAAACCACCAGCGTTCAGTGAGTGAGCCATCCCTTTAAGGATGTGTGGAAACGGCCACTGTGTGATGGGACCCCTTGCCCCCTGAGGCACTGTTGACCCCACATGTGATAGTATTTTTTTAAAAAATTGACTTGCCTGTGTGTTTGTTTTTTGCTCCCCTCATTTTGCTGCCTACAAAATAATTATTTATTATCCATTTAGTTACACAGTTATTTCTGTACCTCTCCGTGTGATGCCAGAATACATAGAACAGAAGCCCCTGAGTTGTGCTGCCTGAAAAGCTGCAGCTGATCTCAGAGGCTGGAGTTCTGTGCTTCCCATCTTCCCTACCACAAACAAGCCCGCTATCACACGCATGCAGCCTTGGGGAACACTGCAGTGTTCATCCAGTCAAAGGCATGTAAAATGTCATGTTGAACAGTAAACTATGCCTTCAAATATGTATTCAAATGTGTATTTTCAGGCAGAGCACCAAAACAAAAACAAAAAAACCCCAAAGGAATTCTAAAGAGAAGAGTAAAAGGCCAGAAGAATGGAAATCCTACATGCAGAAAAACAGAGGAATGAAAACAAAATGGAGCCAGATTTTCCATTCTGAAGTAATAATTTTCCTGTATGGAAACAATGTTACCACCACATTTTGCAAAATTCAAGAACTTGGGAAGTCCTGCTCAGGCAAAACACGTTAAAAATTGCCTTACTATTATTTTATGCATTTTTTGTTAGCTGTATCAGATACTTTAGGCAGAAAAGTCAGATATTTAAATAAATACAAACAAGTAAGATATATTTTGAGGAAAAACCAACTCTGGTAAAGCACCATCTTCATTTTATTGCATCACACCTTGATTTTTGGAGGTGCTTTGTTTTTGTTATTGAGATTAGCTATAATTATGGGGGGGGGTACTATTTACCTTGAAGGATTCGACTATACCCTGTGAAGTAGTTTAGGTTTAGAAAGAGTGACAGGCTCAAGCTGTTTCATGGTGAGTGGGGATTTGAACCAGAGTTGCCCAGATCCTAGTCCGAGACTTTAATCACTAAATAAGAAACATCTCAGGAATTCCAGGAAGGGAAAGAGAGGCTGCAAGTAGGTGCAATGGTCCAAAGTAAAGACTGAAACTAAAAGTCATAATTTTTATTAAGACCAACAGAAGCAACATAAAAAAATGTGCATGCTATAGTTACTAGCTCCAGGTTGGGAAATTCTTGGAGATTTGGGAGGAGGTGGAGAATATGGAAGGAGGTGGGAGCCCTGGAATTTGAGGAGAGCCTGGGTTTGAGGAGAGCAGGGAGCTCAGCAGGGTATAATGCCATAGAGTTCACCCACCAAAGAAACCATTTTCTCCAGGGTGACTGATTTCTGTCACTTGGAGATCAGTTGTGATTCCAGGAGATCTACAAGTCACACTGGGAGGTTGGCAACCCTAGGGCAAGCTTACATTCACTTTGTTTGTGGCCTAAATGACCCAATGAGGTCTTTTAGTGACATTTTAGAATAATAGTGTGAAAAGAGGGTTGAACTGTCATGTAGCACGATTCCTCCTTTTGTTATATTCAAATACAAGGTAAAGGGAACAGGGACAAGTTTTGCATACTTTTGATAGCGCTCTGTGGTCAGGTATGATTCCAAATACAGAGAAATTTAATTTAAAAAAAATAGTGAAATGTAGTGCAATGATGGCTGATCTGCTTTCTTTTTAAATTATTCAGGTATTCACTTTTGGGGGTGAAAAAGATGGGAAGCCCATTGCCTTTGCTCAGGCCTGATTAGGAGCCTGAAATGTTATAAACAGCCAAGTTCTAGATCTTAAAAGGCCAAAAAAGCCCACCCCCGCATCTATTTGACTAAAGAGCTATAAGGAGGCCATAAAAATTATGGATCACAGAAATAAGCAATTAGTGTTATCTTCAATTGCTTATTGGCAGTATTCACTCGTTAGAATAGAGGCAGCAGTAAAACAGATTGCAGCATACTGTATAACAGCATATGGGGTTTCACATTATAAGGCTCATTCTCTGCCAAAAAGTCATATTTTCATTTGACTGCATGGGACATTATCGCTGGGCTTGCAGCATTAGGAATAGGCAGCCCCTTTGCTTTGTTTCCCTCCCCTTCCTTCTTTTGGCCATAAGGCAGTTTTCGAGGTTATGACAACGTCAAAAGAAATTGGGCAACAGAACAGTGATAAGGGAGTTGCAAGCACAAGAGCATTGATGTGTGCTCAGAGCCCCTTGGCCTGTACAAAACTGGGGCCATGACATTCAGCCATAGAGATAATACAGTCAAACTGGAAGACATTGTTTTGGAAGGGAAGCTGAAGGCTTGCCAGTCTGTTCAAACAGCTGGCTTTGGTGCGGAGGGCTGCGGCCTGCCTGCCCATTTAATAAAAGCCGAAGGCGTAAAGGCTGGGGGGAAAATGGTCAAGGAAAAAGGGATTCTACTACTTTCGATAGGGGTCACAACTCCAGCTAGAAAGGTGCAAATCACAGTCGAGAGAGGTATGGGTCACCTTGTCACAACTCGTTTGCCCTCCCACAATTCTTTGGTGTTTTGTCTGAGGAGGAATCTCAACATTAATTTTGAATTTTGGTTTTGAGAGACAATGTGGGTACTAGTGAGAATGTTGGAATAGAACCTGGATTCAATTCTGTCAGGATGAACTTCCTCATAGGGTTTTTTTTGGGGGGGGGGTTGAAGGGAAGAGCTATGTACACTATCCAGTGCTCCTTGGAGGAAGAATATGATAAAACTAGGAATATTTTACTCTAATACCAGTCTCTGTGTGTGTGTGTGTGTGTGTGAGAGAGAGAGAGAGAGAGAGAGAGAAAGTTGTGCTGGTTTTTTTGGGGGGGGGGGGTGACTTTCTTCAACATTCCTCAGGAGTTGCTATTGGTGACCAGCTATCTTCAGCCTAGGAATTTTCTTGTGGGGTTCCACAAGGCACAGTCTTATCTCCCATTCAATTTCTATATAAGGCCTTTAAGATAAATCATCCATAGCTATGGAACTGAATGTCATCAATATACAGATGATACCCAGCTCTATATCTCACTTTCCAAATCCCCTGGTCATGCAGTAGAGGTCCTGAGTTGCTGCCCGACAGCTGTGATCAAATGGCTGAAAGCAAACAAATTAAATCTGAACCCAGAGAAGACAGAAGTGATGCTGGATGGTAAGGCAGAGATCTTGAAGGACATTGTGCTTCCCACTTTTGATGGGTTCAGTTATACTGTATCCCGCACTGCTGCTAGAGAAGTGTGTAACTATAGCTGCAAAAAAGGCCTTCTCCCAACTCAGCCTAGCCTGGAAAACAACCCCTACCATGACATGACCAATCTGGCCACCTGGATTCACATAATGGTAACATCAAGACTAGAAGGTCTGAAGAAGGAAGCTCTGGTTCTCGAAAGCTTACTCTCTGAAAATCTCGATGGTCTCTAAGGTGCCACTGGACTCAAAATTCTGCAGTTCTACTGCAGGCCAACATGGCTACCCACCTAAACTATCGAAACTAGACTACTGTAATAGTTGTCCCTTAGACTACTGTACATAGGTGTCCCCTCAATGTCAACTCAGAGAGTCCAGTTGATGTAGAACACCACAGCTTGGTTATTATTGGGAGCTAGGTAGAACATGAATATTACTTTCATTCCTCAGTCACTCCATTGACTTCCCATCAGTTATCAGGCTCAATTTAAGGTTTTGGCTATCACATACAAAGTCCTTGGTGGCCTTGGCCCCTCATGTCTATGAGACTGTTTTTCCCTATGCTCTGCCACAGCAGCTTCACTCATCTGAAGAGGGCTTTCTGCAGATGCCACCCTACAAATGGGCTAAATCAACATCTGCCCATACACATGTATTCTCTGTGGTGGCCTTGACCTTATGGAATGGCCTAACTGAAGAGGTCAAGAAAGCTCCCACTCTCTTGGCTTTCTGAAAACTAAAGAAAAGGGCTTTTTTTACTCAGGCAATAAGGGTGTGCTGTAAGAAATGGCTGGGAGAGATGCTTTGGTACAGGGAAAGGGGCTGTAGAATATATTACTGCATTCTGTCTGTTGATGTAGATATACTCCTTCTGGGTAATTTTCATGTTGTTTGACCTCCCATCAGTTATCAGGTCAAATTAATTATGTCTTGTTTGAACTATGTTTCATCTCTGTATTCAAGTTTATGCTTGTTTTCAAATTTCAACAGCCCATACCTTATTGTATTGTTTATTATATGCTCCAGCAGTTGATCGTATTAATGTACACTGTGTAATCTGCCTGGAGTCTCTGTAAGAAAGGTAAATTATAAATAACATACATTTTATCTGAAGAAGGAGCTCCAAATTTACTTGGAATTTTGCCTAAATGAAATTTTGTCAGTTCATAAATCTTCTCCCGATGGGATATCGGAAGAAGATAACTGGATGTGGAATTTGGGTTCCAGTCCTACACTACTGTATGCTCATTACAGGGTCTCAGACAAGTCACTATTTCTTCAGCAGCATATTTAACAGTTGTAGAATCTAGCACATCAGTGTCTTGCAAGCCAGAAACTAAGAGCTTTGTGGTATAATTATTAGCAGAATTATGTCATTCTAAACCCAGTGAAATCAATAGGCTTAGAAAGGTGTAAAATGAGTGGAAGAGGGATGGGGGTAGGTACAGCGGGAATGACATTATTCAGAATACCTGGAAGTGAAATCACTACATCAGCACAACATTCTAGGATTCACCCAAAACTCTAATGATGTCAATTTTTCCAGCATTTCTCCCACTGCCCTACTGAGTAGCAGTGGCCAGAGCAGGCAGAGGCTGGGAAATCTCCCACTGACCTGGTCTCCATAAGTGTAACTCTGCTTAGGGATGCACTGTTGATCTTCTCCAAAAATGATAGCCACTAAGTGTTTGTCTGAAAGGTTTATTCTAACACTTTTTGGAACAATCAACAGCTTAAACGGGAAAGTTAGGCCTGGTTCACACATGTTACATGTTCGTATTTGATAGCTACATCATATGACACAAGGTCTATGTGTGCATGGGCCACACAGATACAATGCCACACAAAGAACATTTATATTGCCATTCCATTGCCAGGCGTCAAATAGATAGTAATCAGGGTAGAAAATTAGTGTACATTCTTAGCATACATCCATTCCTTTTAGTGAGCACATGTAGCAAAAGCTTGGAACCTTGGGTTGGAACTTGCCTAAAATTTCTGCCCAGTGGGGAGGCGATTTCCCCTCCAAGCTATTTTCTGGGGGTTCCCTATTTCTAGAGCTGGCAACTCCAGGTTGGGAAATTCCTGGAGATTTGGGGGTTATGAATGGTTATCCAAGTTTGTCTCCTGGCATTTAGAGCACATTAGAGCCCTCTGAGCACATCCAAAGTGCAAACCAAAACAATAATACTGGATGAATGTTATATACCAAGACCTTTCCTGTGTATACTGGGATTCTGTGGAAAGTATCTATCCCTGGTTATTGAGCAAGCAAAATAAAGAGTGCATAACATTCTTGTATTACAACTTTCTTTTGTGGGGAATTAACATTACCTTAAACCTTCAAAAGAACTACTTAGACAACTTATGAGTTTCGAGTATAAAGATGCTTACTAATTCAATGTAGACATGTATGGGAATGAGAATGACTGCAATAATCAAAACCCATATTACAACAAACACTGAACAGCAAGAAGACCAGTCAGGAGTAGACATGGGCACGAACAGAAAAAAACGAACATGGTGTTCGTTGTTTGTTGCCATCCACGAACAACGAAAATTGATGAACATGACCTGTTCACGAACATGTTCGTTGTTCGTTGTTCATGGGGGCCAGCAGGCTCTCCTCCAGCCATCAAGATCCCTACTGCACCACTCCCAGAAACCCGACCTGAGCAGGCAGCAGTAAAGGTACCAAAAATAAAAAATAGCCCGGCAGCAGCCCTGGAACTTGAAGAGGTAGATCCCTGTCCCACCACACACAAAGAAAATTCAAGCTCCAATGCACTCTCCCTGTCTCTCTCTCAAAATGCCAACAGCAACTCTCTCCCTCACTGTCTGCAAAACCAGAGCTGGGAGCCCCCCTCCCCCCTGCTCTTTGCTTCCTTGTAACAAATTTGGAGCTCCACACTTGAAAGGAAGACCTGCCTATCAAGCTAAATTGGGCTTAGATTGAGGTTTCCAGGGCAACCGCAGGAGTTCAGACAGAGTTCAGGCAGTCCCTGCCTCTGGTTGCCAAGGGAATTGATTGCAGGTGCCAGATTGTCTGGCTTGATGAACAGCAACAAACAGCAAGGAAGGAGGCTTGCAACAACCACCTGTTCATTTAGAATGGGGCTTCAGGAACAGCTTGTTCGCAAACAGCTGATTGGGCTTTCCATAGCTTTTTAAAGTTCGTATTGCTGTTCGTGCCCATCTCTAGTCAGGAGTACAATTTCCCATTCACTAGGAAGAAGTAAATGCCACTCACAACCTCTAAGATTAGATCTAGAATTACATACAGCATCAAAGGAATAGTCACTAAGGTAAAGGTAAAGGTAGGTAAAGGTAGTCCCCTGTCCAAGCACTGAGTCGTTACTGACCCAAGGGGGGACGTCAGATCACAATGTTTTCTTGGGAGATTTTTGTTATGGGGTGGTTTGCCATTGCCTTCCCCAGTCATCTACACTTTACCCCCAGGAACCTGGGTACTCATTTTACTGACCTCAGAAGGATGGGAGGCTGAGTCAACCTTGAGCCAGCTATCTGAACCCAGCTTCCGCCAGGATTGAACTCAGGTCATGAGCAGAGCTTGAGCTGCAGTACTGCAGCTTACCACGCTGCTCCACGGGGCTTTGCACCACGGGGCTGAAGGAAAATATAAGCAAAGATAGGAATGTTGACCTGCAAACATTCCCTAAGATAAAAGAGTAGTTTCCAACAAATTCAGCCTGGTACCATTCTCTATCATTTATTTGCCTCATTTATACCCCACCTTTCCCCCCAATGGGGACCCAAAGAGGCTTACATTGTTTATTCCTCTTTTCTCCATTTTATTCTTACATCAAACCTCTTAGGCTGAGTGTGAGTGACTGGCCCAAGGTCACCTAGTGAGCTTCCATGGCAAAGCATGGATTTGAACCTGGGTCTCCCAGATCCTAGTTCAATGCTCTAACCACTATACCATGCAGGCTCTACCTTTGTAAAGGTCTACTAGATCTGCCAATCACTGCCCTTTAGCTCCCAGGTGCCGTTCCCAGAATCTGAGAATCTAAGCCTCAGCAGACCTGCAACCCAGTTGGGGAGAGGCCACAGTTTAGTGTTGTGGCATGTGCTTTGTATATATATATAAGGTCCCAGGTTCAGTCCCTGACATCTTAAGCAGCAGGTCTGCAGAAATACTTTTCATGTTGACCCTGAGGATCACCTCCCCTTCAGAGTGGACAGTACTGAGCTCAAAAGGCCTGTGGTCTGACTTGCTAGAAGACAGGTTCATATGCTTGATTTCTGTAAGTCTGTATGGAGAAAGGCAGTCTATAAATCAATCAATTAATCAATCAATCAAGAGGCGCTTAGCAACCAGTCTTAGACTTTTGGGTGGTTACTGACACTTCAGGGGACTACAAATTCCAGCAATGAGAAGATCAAAAAACGTGCACTCAACAATGCTAAAATTACACCTTGGATGATAGTTGCCTTTTGGAATGCTGGAGAACCTAACAGGATGATACAGAAAATGGATATATACCAAACCCACCCTTTGTAGTACTGATTCCTTAACTGGGGGAAAAAATCACTTGGGTGCATTTAGCTGCTATTGTAGCCCAGTTTTTGAAATAGAAGCCTCCGCATCACAAAGTCGTCTTGGCACCAAGCTGAGCTTTCTTGTCTGCATTAGGTTGCAGGCTCAAGGGACAGCATGTTTTGAAAATGTCACGGTGCTCTTTTGTAGCAGAAGGTGGTCTTGCTAAGTCAGGTGACAAAAGGTAACAGAAGATAACAGGCGGGAAAAATGGCTCGTACCTCTATTCAGCCAGCCATTAATGCTATTTTTATTAATCATTGCCATGATACAATACAATGACAATCACCTTTTGGAAGCATAAAGAGCATTTCAATATATAGAGATATATATCCAAGCAAAACCACTGAAAGCTTTCTGGTCTTGTTCAGAAGGAGGAGGGGGAACCACTCGATTTAGGGCAGCTCTCCTGATTTATAGCAGATGGCCAACAGTTTTCTGAAGGATTGTGTTGTGCTTCTAAAGGTATAGCCGTACAGCAGTCTTCTTTTACACTGTGATGTGCTGGGAGATAACTTAACCATTTGAAACTTGCCACAGGTAGAGGTATTATGTTGGAGCTCGCTGTATGAGGATAATTTCAACCAGGCTATCACAGAAGTGTGTGATATAGTTCATTTAAAAATATGTATACCCATAGTGCTCCATCACCGGCACCAAGAGACCCGCTTGTGAATTTTGTGGATGGCATGAGATTTGATTTTTAAAGCTTATGGATCACAGCTCAGCCTCTGTTAGGGCATTTTAAGTGACATTTTAATACAGATGTTTGCGGGGGGGGGGCTTTGAGCCACTTGAACACAGCTAGAGTCATCACTCTATCCCTTTGCCCATCGAGTCTTCTCCTGTAGGGTGAAGGACTGTTTATAGAACTTACTCATGGACCAAAAATGATGCTTTGGGTGCAGAGGTCTATGAACAAGCCTACTACTTTTAGCCAGTCCTCCATACAAATGATTGGTCTTATTATTCCCTGCCAATCCAGTCAATTTGGGGAGGCACCTAAGGGACTGTATGTACCCACATGGCCACACATACAGAATTCATTGAATCAAGATGTAGTGATGATGGCTGCTTATTGGACTTGATGAATGGAGGTCCATCTATGTCTATTAGCCATTGTGGCTAAATGGAACATCCACAGTTAGATGCATGCCTCCGATGACCATTTGCTGAAGGGAGGCTTTCACCTTTATGACCTGCTTGTACGCTTTATGAGGGCATCTGGTTGCACACTACAGGAAACAGAATGCTGAACTAGATGGGCCTTTGGTCTGATCCAGCTAGGCTTTTGTCTTATTTAAACTGGTAAGATCCCCAGTACAATCTGACTTTCCAGTCCCTGAGGGGAATTATGCAGAACTAGTTCCCCGCAAAAAGCAGTGTTAACATTTTGATGTTCTAGCTTTTTTTTAAAAAGCATGTATTGAGAGATTAAAACATATTTTCCTCTGAAGAGATGAAAAATCTGGAAAGCCTCATTTAGCTAGAGAAAATGTACTCTATTTCTTGGCTTTTCTTAGGAGGGAATGTGCAGGTAGCAAAGATGGAACTGTCACAGATCAACAGATTGTATGCAGAACTGCCAAAAGATGACAAACCTGCCTAGCTATTGACTAATTGGAACCATTAGAGATTGGGTTTTTAAAAACAAAACATCCAAAGACATAAGAATTAGCAGAACTGAGCAATCAACCCACCAAGCCAGCACTGCTTACCAGTTAGGTGGCCTTCCAGGAACCTGGTGAACCTCCCTGCTTGGAACTTCAATAATGTGTGCAGGTGTGTCAACTGGCAGCCAACAGTACAAGGCTGGGCTCAGCTTGGTGGGTCGTAAGTTGTACACTCCTAATTTAGAAAATCTTTGCCGCCAAAAATATATTTCCTGATAATATGGGGAAAATGGGATCTCTGGTTATTTTCTAAGATGCACTTACATCTTATAGCATTGAGGCTGTAGCTTCTTTTGAGACATGGGTTCAGATCCCACTGCTAACAATGAATTGCCCTTCACCATTCAAACACAGGGCCTGGTTTTGCTCCATCCTGCTGTACAGAATCTGGCAGGAACACCTGGCAGGAACAGTCATGCTGCATAGAAAACTTTCTCCAACTTTCACTTAGCCAGGCGGAGAAGAAGGGCTAAGGAAAGCATAAGTGAGGTTCTCAGCTAGCAGAGATGAAAGTCAGCTGGATTCACTTGAGAAGACAGAGTACGTAAAAAGAAAGACAGGTAACGTACCATGTTTGAATGGGGATGAGAGAATCAGTAAGTCAAGAAACAGAAAGGAAGATGTTGGAGAGCATCCTGAATGAGTTGAGCTCCCTCCAGATAATGGCTCTAGAAGGAAGATAGCAAGTTGTCAATGGGAGTTACTATTCTGGCACTGTCCTTCTTTCTTTAGGAACATTTTATATCACTGGTGGCATAAGCCATCCCTCCTTCTTTCCTCCTTTGGACAATTTAAAAAGAAGCAAAGTTAATGCTTCTAGGCATCACAGCAGTATCCTTTTATTCAACCAACCCCCCAAAAGTCAGAAACAAGAGGGGGGGGAACTATCCACGACAGGTCAGAATATCTCAGCCCAGCTCCTACTCCCACTAAAGTCTTTCAGACTTCATTGTATTTATTTACAAAATATATATGATATCTCTCCATAGGTCTCCTTGAGATGGTTTAAAAAGTAAAAGAAATCATTAAAATTCCAAAAACAAGAACATTAGCATCAACAGTATTATAAGAAACACAGAATCATGCCAAGGGCCTAAAAGCAGCATAAACATTATTCAGAAGTCTAAAATGGAGCAAGATTCAAGTCCGATAGCACCTTAAAGACCAACAACATTTTCCAGGGTATAAACCTTCAAGAGTCAAGCTCCCTTCATCAGACACAAGTAGGAATGGAGATCCCTTTTTAATGTCAGATCACAACACTAAAAAAAAAATCACAGCATTCAAAAACCAGTGGGAGAACATTTTAATCATCCAGGACATTCTGTTGCTGACCTAAGAATGGCAGTCCTCATTAGACATGGGCATGAACAGAAAAAAACCCCGAACACCCTGTTTGTCGTTCGTTCGTTGCCATCCACGAACAACGAACATGGATGAACATGAACTGTTCCCGGACATGTTCATTGTTAGTTGTTTGTGGGGGCCAGAACCAGCCCCATCCCCAAACCCCCTCACTTAGCCCCTCCTTGCTTCAAACCCACTTACCTGGCCCTTTAAAGATCCCTTTAAACTATCAGCTGGCAGGCAGTGGGGGGGATTCCCCCCTGCTGCCTGCCAGCTGATAGTTTAAAGGGCCCTGTCCTGGCAAAAACAGCAGTGTCTGCTGCCAGCTAGTTTGAGGGGTTACAAACTGACCTTCCCAATGTCCAATACCCACAAAATTTGCAGGGAACATAGTCCTCACTGTCCTCTGAAGACCTCCCAAGTTCCAGAGAGATTGCACCCCAAAAAAGGCATGATCCACAAGTCTCCCCATTGGCTGTCATTTTCTCTTCACAGTGGCAAAAACGGGACTCTCTGCTCGAAGTACTTTGAAGGGTTAAAGCCAGAAGGAAAGCCAGAAGGAGTTCAGACAGAGTTCAGTCCCTGCCTCCGGTTGCCAAGGGGATTGATTGCAGGTGCCAGACTGTCTGGCTTGACCAACGGCTGCCAAAGGCAACGAACAAGGCTTGCAACGACCACTTGTTCATTTAGGATGGGGCCTCATGAACAGCTTGTTCGCGAACAGCAGATTGGGCTGTTTGTGGGTTTTTTCTGTTTGTAATGCTGTTCGTGCCCATGTCTAGTCCTCATACAGAGAAACTTCAAGGAAAGATTACAATGTGAGATTGTTGAGTTCATCCACAAATTCAGAACAATGGACCTCTAGAGTTCAATAGGATATAGGATTCTTACATTTTCTCCATTCCTCCCCTGCTGTAATCAGATCAACACGGCCACCCATCTGAAGCCTAAAATTTTGTTTGTTTGTTTGTGTCATTTATACTCCACCTTTCTCATTGAGACTCAAGGCAGATTGCATGGTTTCAGTATAATCAATATCATGACATTTCAATATACATGTAATGGGTATATACATGCAATTTGCAAAGTTTAAAGAGAAAGGAAGAAAGAAAGAAAGAAAAGAAAGGTTTAAAGATTTAACAGTGTTGAAACAGAGCATAGACAAATTCCATGACTGATGTATTAAACAATATATAAGATCATACTTATAGCCAGGGCTCATTTCGAGGGGGAATGCACAGGAACACAGTTCCAGCAGTTCCCCAAAGAGGTCATATGTCAGGTGCCCCTGCCCACCTGACTCTCGGCCATTTGGGCCTGTTTCAGCCAGGATTGGGGTCGAAACGGCCCGGATCGGGCCTATGACAGGTGGTGGATCACTCTCCCACTGAGCAGCGGCCCGATCCTGACCATTTTGGGCCCCTTTTTGGCCATTTTCAGCCCAATTTCGGCTCTGAAAGGCCAGGATTGGGTCCAAAACAGCCAGGAGAGGTGACGTCAGGGGGTGTGGCATACGCAAATCAGTTATGCTAATGATACATTTCTGGTGATGTCAAGGGGCATAGCATATGCTAATGAGTTATGCTGATGAGTTATGCTAATGGGTTCCTCCAGCTCTTTTTCTACGAAATGACCCCTGCTTATAGCAGTAATAAGATCATACCTATAGCAATAGTTCTCAAGTCTATAGTCCCTCACTGTGTTTACAGAAATAGTAATGAAGTCTGAGGTCCATCCTTATCCCTTTACTGATGGATCTCTTGAGGCCCCTTTCTTACAGTACAGCTCTCCGATCTGAGCAAAAAAGCCCTCTTGAACAATTTGGTTTTGCATTGTTTATTGAAAGCCAGGACTGAGTGGGAGCTTTCCTAACCTCCACAGGCAGGTCATTCCATAAAATAGGGGCCACCTGTTGATTTTGCCCATGTGAAAGGTGGCACCTGCAGAAGGCCCTGTTCAGATGAGTGAAGTTGTCATGGTGCAATATAAGGAGAGAGGTGGACCCATAGATAGGATGGACTGACGCTGTGGAAAGCTTTGTAGGTGATAGCCAATACCTTAAATTGGGCTCAGTAACTGATAGGAAGCCAATGGAGTTACTGTGGAATGGGAGTAATAAATAACATACATACATACATACATACATACAATAATAGCCGAGCTGCAGCGTTCTGCACCAACTAGAGTCTCTGGGTTAACTTAGAGGGGAGACTAATGTACAGTGCATTGCAGTAGTCAAGTCTCAATGTTACCATGGCGTGGCAGATCAGCCATGTCGAGGTAGGAAGCCATCTACCAGGCTAGGCTGAGTTTGTGGAAAGCAATTTTTGCAGCCACCTTAATTTGCTTTCCTAGCATTGGATCCAGTATAATGCCAAGGCTCTTGTCTGAGCAAGGGTGAGATAAACTCCAAAGCTGTCCTCAGTCATGAAGCAGTTACAAAAGATGAGATGGCTCAGTTAAAAGCCTGGGTATAAAGAAATATTGTGGTCTGGCACCAAAAGGACCACTAGTCTTTCTAGCTCAGGTGGGCTTCAGGTGACTCTCAACAAGGCATTCCAAAGGCAAAGTGTTACCTATCAGTCCTTTTGCAATGTCTGTCATGTCAGAGCATCACCTGTGTGTGTGCAGCCAAGACACAAGTCCCAGGGTAAAACTGGAATCATTCAGTCTGATCTATACACAACTTCTAGTTTTAGCATAGTGTATTTCTGACCAAAAAAAGTTGGAAGGGAGACAAGGCACTTAACCAGCAAATAACTTTATTACCTAAACAAAATATAGAAATGAGGAATTAGCATGATAAACTGAGACAGGCAGTTTTATCATAAAAGCCAAATAAAACCAATCACTTCGTGCAAACTTAATATATAGTTCTGTTAGTTTTATGCTAGATACCACTTTTAATCCAAATTATGTTTTTCCAGCTTGGCTACTTCAGAGCAAACCAACTCAGGTAGAAGACTGGACTGCCCAAATTGGGACTGAAAGGTACAGTGGGGGAAACAGGAATGGAGTTTAGGATGAGGGAAAAGGAGTCCCTAACAAGTATGCAATTGGGAAGGGCAGGATATAGTACAACAAGCCAGTAGGAAATGGGAAGAGGAAGAGCAAAGAGAGAAGGACCAAGAAAAAGGACATGGAAGGTTAAATTTGGGTAGGAACGCAGAATGGGCTAGAAGAAATCATACTCTGCTCATCTTGAAGAGGAAGGCTCTCATGTTGTCATTTTAATAACAACATTCGACTTATATACTGCCCTTCAAGACAACTTAACACCCACTCAAAGCAGTTTATAAAGTATGTCATTATTAACCCCACAGCAATCACCCTGTGAGGTGGGTGGGGCTGAGAGAGCTCTAGAAGAGCTGTGACTGACCCAAGGTCACCCAGCTGGCTTCAGGTGGAAGAGTGGGGAATCAAACCTGGTTCTCCAGGTTAGAGTCTCACTGCCCTTAACCCCTACACCAAACTGGCTCTCTTCATGGTGACTGGAAGATGGTTCTGGATGGGAGCCATCTACAAAGGACAGAGGGCTTGGGGTGCTCCTCTTATACATCTGATTTTTTGGAAACTATAGGGATGAGTTGCTAATGGCCTGAAGTGGGATCTTTCCTGGTAGCAGACAAGAACTTTGGAACCTAATTGCCATTGGTGGATTTGGGACTGCATTCCAACTGGTGCACCTTTGGATGTTGGATCCTATTGGTGTAAGCTTAGGATCTGGGCTATGATAGGAAAATGTAGAAATCCTATAGAAAAAAGGGCACTAGAATATGCATGGAAAATGCACCTGGGGTAGGTGTCACTAATTTACTGATGGTATCAAAGAGATTACCAAATAGTCCTTGGGTCACTCGTATTATCTGGCAATTGTATTTGGAAAAGAAATTTCAATAGTTTTGATTATTTCTCTTACAAAACCTGGGTCATACCAAGAAGATGGAGGAATTTTGAAGAGAGCAGGCCTTAGGGAGAGGATCTTAACTGGCAGGCTGAACATTTTGTTAAGCTTCTGACTTTACAAGTCTGCCTGATTCCTGGAGTGCAGAAGCCTCCCCATTCTCTCGCCTCTTAATGATTCACCAATGCTATTACCTTTTTTTAAACTCACACAAGCCTGTAGATAGGTCACAATATCATACCCACATTATAGGAGTGTTTTGCAGGAGCAACACTTTGTTACCCCAAAAAAATGGAAATAGGCATCAAAGACCTGATCACTACACACCTGCTTTCAAATATTTAATCTTAACGGTAAGCCTGACTTAACTTTTCGACATTCTCGTTTGCAGTTTTCAGCAGAATTGTTCCAGGCAAACATCACCCATATCTTTTGACGTCTAAACACCAACATGACAGCGTGGCCCTTTTGACAACAGTAATATACTCCTGCTAACATGTACATTGTGTCGTGTTGACAGCAGGACGGTGATGAGCAAGCATTGGTCTAGACAAGTGCCAAACACTGATGTTGTGAACAATGTAACATCCTCTGCAAGTCACAGGCAGCAGCGAGATAAGATTCAGTGAGAGGCGGGGGAGAGGGAGAATCACTCGAAGGTATGTTTTGAGGAAATGTTTCTTGGAAATGGCAACATCAGTTCTTAATACTTTGACCAAATGTATATCGGTATATCTCCTTTATTACTAGAGTAAACATTTGTCCACACTCCCTAGTTTTAGAGTGCTACACAAACAGAAGTTTCTTTGGATAAATTAGTTCATGGAGTTGTAATCAACTATTGAAGCAAACATTTGTGCGCACACATTTCGTAGCCTAACACATTGAGAAGTTTCATTGGATAAAACGCATGCATGGAGTTGTAGTCTCTCTATTTTTGCCTATGAAACTCTATATGAAGTCTGAGGGTCTACAGAAAGATTATGACTTTGCATTTGATATAGAACTCTCACAGCCAATCTTAAGCACAGCTACACTCTTCTAAGGCTATTTTGTTCAATGAATTTAATAACTATAAGTACTCCAGTCTAAATCCATTGATTTCAATGGGTTTAGACTGGAAGAACTCTTCTTAGGATTGCACTGTTTAGTATACACTGTCAGTGTTTGAAATATTTCACATACAATATCCCACTATACTTTTAACAACTCCATCAGGTATTTTTACCCCCCCCCCATATTGCAGATATGGGGGTGGGAAACCTGAGGCAGAGTGACTTGCCTCAGGCTACCTTGTGAATTTGTAGTTGATGCAAAATTTGAACTCAGTCTCATAGCCCTTCTGCTGTACCAGCTCAAAGTAATGAAAATAAGATAAAAATGCGAATAGGATCCAATCTTCATTGAACATTCACACACACTGAGAAAATATTGAGAGAATATTCACTATCAAAATGTACCAAAAAAGAATTTGGGAGAGCAAATTCATTTTAGCTTCTTCGATCCAAATTTATTTTTGTCATTGGGAGGATTTCTGGGGAGAATCTAATTTCCACCTTTGAATAATGCATGTAATAAAATAGTACTTATCAGTATGGGGAGGAAAGACTGCATGGGGGGTTGTAAAAAAAATCTGTATTGATTCTGATCTTTTGGTAGCCCTAAGCCGTGAATGAAAAGAGGAATATTAATAGTAAGGAGTTTTGGTTCAGTATTCCAAATTATGATGAGCAGCTCCGGAGCTGTCATAGTGCCAAATATGAAAACAAAGGGCACAATCTTAAACTAATTAAAGCCCAGGCACCAAAGAAAATTAAGCAGAATTTCTTTGCATAGTGAATCATTAGCAGATTTTTAAAAAAATTATCAATATGCAATTAACATAGAAATTGCCACACAAGAAACCCATGAATGATTCATGTTGAACGGTGGCTTGTTTGTGACAGTAGCCAATGCTAGATGCTTCCGCAAAAAGCACAGCACCTCCCCCACCCCCCATAATGTACCTAATTGTGCAATACAATGCCGGGGGGGGGAATGTATTCCCGCACCCCAGCTGGTGAACATTTTACAATGCACAGCCTGCAAAGTAATGATGCCGCTTAGCATTTTAGGCAGGGCAAACAGGGCCTCTTGCAAAAGCTAGCCTGTTCTCACTAAAGCAATGATATCCGTCCGTCCATCCCCCGCCCCCCGGGCTTACTCCAGAGGATCCCCATGGATTTCAAGAGAGCTGCTCTCTTGCAAATAGGTCTTGAAAGAGGCAGTCCAACAGTGTGAAACACCAACTCTGGTTCCGCCAAAAGCAGTTGGCTGTAAGATGTTGACAAGCTGGAAAGGATTCAAAGGTGAGCTTCAAGGATAACAGACACTGTGAGGAAAGGATGGAGGAGCCAGTGATATTTAGTCTAAAGTAAAGATTTTTGAGGAAGGATAGACTGACAGTTTTCAGATATTAAAAGTTTGTCAGAAGGAAGCAGGGAGCTGTTGTTCACCTTATCTATCAACAATAGGGCAAGAAACAATGTGAAGAAATATTTTCCCCTATGAATTATTTTATTGAGTTGTGATTTTTAAAAAGAACATCAATATAAGTAAGCATAAGGATTTCAATAACACAGAAAAGAGGTTAAGGTTATTATTCCTTAGAAATGTCTGACTACTATGTCAGTCATTTTGGGTCACCATTGGGGAGAGAAGTAGGATGTAAATGAAGTAAATAAATAAATAAAACGTGTCTATTTTGCTGTGATTATTGCAGTTTAAAATGTCAGAAAACATTATAATGGGAATCATTCTTACTAATCCGGATACAGGACACAAGATATCAATCAGGTATGCAAGAGGTACTTTCACTATTTTCAGGTAGAAATTATGCAAAAATTAGCAAGCATCAACATGCCCTGGAACACCTTAACTAATTGGTATTCAACTGTTTGGACACAACCCACAATATGGCCAACTAGCAATGGTGCATTACGAAATTCCCAAGCCAAAGATAGCCTCTGAAATCATGGGTTCGGGTCATAACAGTGATTTCCTGGAAAGGTAGTACAAATCCTGAATGCTTAAATATTACAAGAAAAACTCTCCCAAACAATCTGTGGGTTTCCCCCCCCCCATTTTTGAGTGCTGCTAGCCGGCTACAGTAGGCATTTTTGTGTGCCTTTGATTCCACTGATTTCCTAAGCAACAGTATTTCCACCTTTCTATTGGATCCTTGCACAGAGTGCTCCCAGCCAATCCCCTCTGAAGACAAGCCTCAGAGAGCCACAGTTCTCTTTCCCTCCGTCCTTTGTAGGTGTGGAGGTCTTTTTTTCTTTGTAAGTGATGGTTGAGGCACCTTGTTCAGCGGCCCATAAACTGAACTACTTGGTCCAATTTGCTTGCAACTTTGGGGTTCTTAGTTGTCGGGCAGCACTTGCTCCACTGCAGTTTTGGAATCATTTTCTTGAAAAACAGCAGAACTGGTTCTGGCTCACTCTTTGGCCTCCCTACCTCTTTTGTGAGGGTGGAGTCCTTTTTGGATGGCTGGGATCACCTTGTTCTGGGGCCCATAGATTTAGATCCTTTGGTCTAATTCACTTGAAACTTGGGGGTTCTTTAATGGACAGGCAGCATGAGCTCCACTGCAATTTTGGTGTTATTTGATTGAAAAACTGGTCCTGAAAATGTTCCCCTTAGGGAATAATAGAAAAACTGCAGTTCTTTACAGGTATGATGGCTGAGGTCACTTGTTCAGGGGCCCATAGCTTTTTCAGCAGAAAGGTAAGGTTGTCAGTCAGTCACTGTAAAAGTATGAAAAGGAAATGAATGCAGGTGGGGCGGGGGGGGGGGGTTAATGCCAGTGGCCAATGCCATTTTCCCTGGGTAGGAATCAGTGGAGAGAAATGCATCTGTGCCCAGAGGCACCTACTTGCAAAGTGGGGGCGGTCTGTAAAATCAAACTTCTTGGTCCAATTCACTTGAAACTCAAGGTGTCTTTAGATTAGAGAGAGGACCGTTTTGTATGCAAATTGTTGTAATCTTTATACCAGCTGATTCTCCAATAGGTTCCCCATTAAAAGTAATGGAACTAAACTTCTGGAACCTGAAAAACAGATGGATTTAAATCCCCAACTAGTAATGTCATACCCAGAAAAAACTGATCACAGTAAAAAATTTCTCCCCAAACCCAGATACAAAATTATAATGATTTTTTCTCAGCACACACCCCAATAACAAACCTAAGTGAATTTCACCAGTGGATCCCCACAGTTTTCTTTAAGTTTCTTTTAAGAGAAGAAGAGAGAGAGGAGAGATGGATGAAGATGGAGAGAAAGGAAGAAGATAAAGGGAGAGAGAGAGATTGTGGGGACGTACAAAGGGAAAGAGAAAAGGGAAAGAGAAAGATAAACATGTACAGAGCATGGCATTGTTAGAGTTTTTAGTCAGAGACACAGAGATTTCAGTCAGGGGCAAAATTCACAGCAAGACTCAAAGACCTATCCTTGGATATATTTGATTGCAGCAAAACAAAAGAAAAAAACATCTACTTTAAGAACATTTGATGTGCTTGGTTCTTCATACCTCAGGAAAATAACTAGATATATGGTTTTCTTGAGAAATAATTAAACATTATTTGAAATATGATTGGGGTTGCTTTTGCCAAATATCCAGGAGATATTTGGTAACAATAATTAAAAAGTGGGTCCTGTTTTTCATTGTAAAATAGCAGGTCCTGGATCTGAAAAGATTGAATACTATCTTAATGGACTTGATGTCTGACCTAGGTGTGCTAACATTCCTAAAAAGAGACTACTAGTCTCATGAAAACTGGCATGAGAAGTGTTAGCCCCTGGTTTTCTTAATCCTGCCCCATGCTACAATTCATTTTGAATTGAATGACTAGAAAGATCTCTTTGCCTCTATGACCACATTTGTGCAGCTGATGGCAGTAATTTCTGCTGAATTTTTAAGTTTTTTTAAAAATAACCAACTTATTTTACTGCTTCCTTGTGTTCTCTGGAGCATGGTCATGTGACTGGTATAATGACAATCTGTCTCTCTGCTAACATTTCTCTCCTTTGGTTATTTGTTTGATAAAGTGAGGAGCTTCCCTTTTGTTGCCCTTCACCAGAGCTTAATGTCTTTACTTTGGGATCAATATACTTTATGAATAATTTTATTTCCTTCTATTTTTATGGTCTTTTCTCCCTCATTATCATACTGAGTTTATTAGCTAGTGCTGTCAGTATCTTTACCCTGTCATATGTTCCTGAGGTACAGTAAATATCACTTGTGTTGTAATTAATATGCACACCCTCTGCAGTAATTAAAGCACAGACCCCTTCAACCAGCTGAGCTGCCTACACTAATTCCACCTTATCTTCATAATGAACTTATTGCAATCTGAAACTACCACTGAATATTGTTCAGTAAGGATAGAAGAACGAAATCTAATGAGACGCAATAATATTTGTGAACATGGTTAATATGAAGGGGGGAAATGAATTTAATTAGCCTTAAATCTAATTAAATTGCCTCAGCAGTCAGAATCTTCCCCTTTTGTTCCACCAAAAAAAGTGGAGAGAAGGATACTTCTGTTGCCCCTTCACAGAATGTTCTAGAGAGAGAGACCAGGGTCCATCTGAAGCTGCCATATATTGACTCAGATCATCGGTCTATCTAGCTAATTATTATCTTGTATGACTGGCGGTGTTTCTTCAGGGTCTCAGGCAAAGAAAAATCATTCTATAGGTAAATCAACCTATAGCTAAAGATGCCAAGGAACAAACCTTGGATTTCTTGCTTATAAAACACAGAATCCACTGCAGTGTGTCTGGCCAAGTACTCTTCCGTCGCTCACCCCTTTTTTTACTGCACAACATCTTCATGGCTATTCATTTAGTATTTATGCCTCACTTTTCCCCACAATGGGAAGCCAAAGTGGCTTACAACTTTGTCCAGTTAGAGCTGCCAACAGACCTGGAGAAAAACCTACTCTCCTTTTAACAGAGTGTTAATATGTGGAAATGGGCAACTAAGGTTTTTTATGGCATGTAGGTAAATATTATCTGGTAAATAAATCTTTATTAAACTCATTAAGCTTCTATTTAAGGCACAGGACATCTTTTTCTCCAAGCAGCTGGCAATCTTAATTCCATCCTCCATTTATTATCACAACCACCACATTTTGAGGTAGGTTAAACTGAGAGAGTAAGGCCATTTCCATACTACCTTTAAAAAGCGCCAAACTCCCGAAACGCTGGTGGCTTCTTCGTGCAATGTTTTCTTTAAAATGGATGCAGGGAGTTTTTTAAGCTCATATCGCGCAAAAAAGCCGCCAGCGTTCCAGGAGCCTGCCGCTATTTTAAGGCAGTGTGGAAACGGCCTAAGTGAGCTAGGGCCACTCAGTGAGCTTCCATGACAGAATACAGATTCAGGCCTCAGCTTCCCAGATTCTGGTCTGACATTCTAACCACTATATTACAACGGCTCTCAAACCACTATTGCAGGGGGGGCACTTGATCCAAAAAGGTTACTAAAGTTGGATTCAGATTTTCTAGGTTTCACGTGACTATCAGCATAAGCAACGGTTGCCTGACTTACCCAGGTGGCCAGTTTGCTGCCTGTGGGAGGCTGGACTGGCCGGGGGAGATGCGGCGGCCTCCATGTTGCCTCCCAGGCTCCGCTGGGTCTGCCCACGCTCAATCAAATTCAAACCCTCTGGCTGGCCAATCTATGCTGGCCGAGAACGGTTGGGCAGGGCGCAGGCCGGGCGTGGGGAGCCCAGTCTTCACTCAGGCCTGGTGGGCTAGTATTTAAGCCAGTCAGCCCCACTCCCAGCTCAGTTGTGTCTTGGCAGGCGAAGTCCTACCCACCTCTCCCTGTATTTCAGCATTTAGTTGGGTTGTTTATTTCGCATTGTCACAACTTTGGAGGGCGGTGTGGCATTGGGATCCGATCCCTCTGGGGGGAGATGGGGCCTGCCTGCCCCATCTACCTCCCATTTTAGGGGGTTCCCATAAGGAATCTAGGGAGCGAGTCGAGGGGACAGGCCCTGCTCGAAGGGCTGCTGGGAAAGATTTGCTCCTAGGTGGCAGGGGGACACTCAGGGGTGTACACCCAAGTGTACCCCTCTAACTGCCATCCCTGGGTTTTCCCCTCCACAGCGGGGGTCTGTGGGGGCTGGAGGTCATTGCCTGACAGGCGGGTCAGCTGATGTGGGGATCCAATCCCTATGCGTGCCAATGCTCCTACTGCTGTAATCAATAAAGTTGTGGCTTTCTTTTCACTTCATTTGCTGTGTCTGTGGTTTTGTCACCACGGTGCTTCGCCCCCACCTTCCTGCAGCCCATCAATGCTAGGCAGCAAACCAATGCATGTGTACTCTAGGGTTCCCGGGTGCCTGCCAGTGGTGGGCAAACTCCTGGGGATTTACCCCCTCATTCACCGATCACCCAGCGATCAGTAGGAGGGGGCAAGCTCCTGGAGGTTGCCCACCACTGGCAGGCCCCTCATGAATATGCGCCATGTATGTGCTCCCAACCAGTGCAACAACATCACTTCCAGAAGTGACACCGTCGCACTGGCCACGGGAGCTTTCCTGCACTTCAATTGGAGCTGATTTGGGCCCCAAACAGACCAAATCAGCCCTGTGCGGAACACAAGAGTGCTTGTGTGGCTGGCGTGATGGCATCACTACCAGAAGTGATCCTTGTGTGTGACACGAGGTAAGTGCCAGCTCCCCCTACCTCCTGGTAGGTGAGAGGGACCTGGCAACCCTGGTGTACTCAGAATTAATTCCCACTATGTTCAAGTCCCAAGTGTCACTGAACCTCATGTATATGATATAGGCAGATGGGTACTATGTGACTTCTATGAGCAAGGAAGTCCACTGACCTAAAGTAGCATCATGTGAGTAGGCCTTCGGTATGGACAGGGACTGGGCAGCAGATGTAGAATTGGAATTTTTTGCTGTGAATGGTTTCTTAGTCCAGGGAACAGAGTTGCTAACCTCCAAAATGGAATTACAGCTGATCTCCAGACTATAGAGATCAGTTCCCCAGAAGAAAATAGCAGCTTCAGAGGAAGCCTTCTGAGCAAGGGTCACAGGATTCAGGGCATATTTCACATTATTTGATAAACTTTTTATTGTAATCACGTCACACAAGTGAGATTCACATGCAGGATAAAAAAAAACCCTCAGGGATTGAGGGTTAATTGTTTGCAGTATGGATACAGAAGAGCTCAGAATGTGGACTGTGCCATCAGCCCCCTTTCTCCATGTCAGGCTTCCATTATAAAAAGAAGATAGTGGATTGTTCCTTTTAGCGGGATGTGTTTAAGGCATTGTGCCAAAAGTTGCAGTGCTTATCAAAAGGCGAGAGAAGGGCCAGCAATTAGAGTCAGGCTGTGCATGTATAATAAATAAGCAAAGGCACACAGAGAGATGCGGAATGGGATTTGAACTGAAGGATTCATTCCATGAATTATTATTTTTTTAATGTTTACAATAGGCACGTCTCGTAAAGAAAGGGATGTTTGTACAAACCTGGATCAGTCCTCAAGTTCATACAGAAATCAAAAAAGAAAATAAATATTTAAAATGATGGGCAGAAAAAGTGAGATCTTGTGATGGTGCATCATG
Source organism: Eublepharis macularius (assembly GCF_028583425.1). Classification (NCBI taxonomy): domain Eukaryota; kingdom Metazoa; phylum Chordata; class Lepidosauria; order Squamata; family Eublepharidae; genus Eublepharis; species Eublepharis macularius. Next base: position 214,372,863 of record NC_072790.1, read on the forward strand.
AGATCTTGGCCACCATTTTGAGGGAACAAAATGGAGGGGGGCAGCCACCCTCCTGGGGGGGAGCCCCTGTGCCACTACATGAGCCACTCAGGTGGAAGAGGCAGCAAAGCAGGTAGGGGAAAGAGTGGGAACTGCCACTGCCTAAGCCATGGAGCCAGTGATGCTACAGGTGGAGAGGCTGATTGGTGAGGGGGAAGCCCAGAGGGGGAAGCATGGACCCCCCCCCTCCTTATGAGTCTCATTGGACCTCTGCTTGTAAAAATCTATTACTCAGCATTGTTTTCCTCCGCCTAGAAGAGGCTTATTCCAAGAGAAATAGCCATCTTCCAGCTAAGATCAATGCTGAGGAAAGGAAGGCTACATGATAACACAAATGTTGTATTAGGAACTGACCGAACTGACCAATTCAGAGGGCTTCTTACTCCCTGGGACTTAGACCTGTGTGTTCCCAAATGCCTTGGTGGACCAGGCCAAGAGTGTTTCTAGTTCCGTATTCTGCTTCCTATAGTTGCCAGCCAGATTATTCCATGAATTCCACAATGACGGTGTAAAGACAACACAGCCTTCTGACAGTTTTGCCCAGTAACACCCGGTGCCTGGCAGTCTTTTCCTTGCTAACTTCTAGCTTCTGCTGTTTTATCTCCAGCCTATCCCAGCATTTTCTACCTGACCACCCACCATGGCCTCATCCCCCACAGTGAACAGGGAGCAGGGGTTTTCCATTTCCTTGTTTAATGTATTTATTTAATATTGCATATTAAACTACATTCTCAAGAAGCTGTCAAAACAGTCAAAAGTCTGTAAAATTAACCACCACCATGCCCCCCCACAAAGCATGGCCATGTCATATTAATAACTTAACAACAAGCCCTCAGAGAAAAATTAAATAATGGACTATGCAATGGGGAGTATGCAAAACTATTGAAAGAGAAGCAGGAGAAAATCCCTTCCTAGGGTCCAGCATGGAGAGAAGGATGGCATGAACCAGTGAGATGTAGGGGTTAGAGTGTTAGACTAGAATCTGAGAGATCCAGGATCAAATCCTCACTCTGCCATGGAAGCTCACTGGGTGACCTTGGGCCAGTCACACCCTCTCAGCCCAAAGTACCTCACAGGGTAGTGTTGTGAACATAATATGGAAAAAAGGGGAGAATATTGTAAGTTACTTTGAGTCCCCTTGCGGGAAAGCAGGGTATAAATGAAGAAAGTAAGTAACTTAGGCTGCAATCCTGAAGACAGTTTACTGGGAGTAAGCTCCATTGAATAACACAGGACTTACTTCCAAGTAGACCTTCTTAGGATTGCTCCCTAAGTATGTGCCCTGATCTGGGTAGCCCAGGCAAGCCTGATGTTGTCAGACTTCTGAAGCTAGGCAGAGTTGGCCTTGGTTAGTAATTGGATAGAAGACCCCAAAGGAAGACCAAGATCTCTATGTAGAGGCAGGCAATGTCAAATCACCTCTGTTAGTCTGTTGCCTTGAAAACTCTTGCAGGGGCTTCCATAAGTCAGCTATAGCTCAAAGGCACTTTCTACCACACAAGTAAGTATGTAAAATTTTAGAAGGCAGAGCAGAGAGGAGAAATCTGGGATAATGATGTCACTGAACCTTATCTTTGAAGAAAGTGCAAGAGAAAAAGCAAAATCACATTACTCCCACCTCCCACACATTCACCTGGTACCTTCATGCCACTGGCCATTCATGTGGAGGAATAACATTTTAAGATGGCAAATCCAGCCTGTGTAGGCTCAGTAGGCAGTCAGTTTTTCTGATAAAAGCCAAGATTCATTCATGTGGTCTGAGTCTTTGTAGAACTGATTTTCTCTGATCAAATTTTACTCCCCTCCTTCACCCCCCTCCCTCTTGAATACACACCTTAATGTGGTGAGGGGGGTTGACCTTGATTAGCTGAAAACATTTCAGATTCCAACTGCGAAAAAATGGTCTATGTCTGCAATAGAAAAAGTACAACTATTACCAAAGATCAAGGAAAGTTTTGGGGATAACATGAATGGCTAAAAAGACAAATAAGTGGGTTCTAGATCAAATCAAGCCTGAATTCTCCCTAGAAGCTAAAATGACAAGACTAAGGCTATCATCTTTTGGTCACATCATGAGAAGGCAAGATTCTTTGGAAAAGTCAATAATGCTAAGAAAAGTGGAAGGCAGCAGGAAAAGAGGAAGACCTAAAACAAGATGGCTTGACTCAATAAAAGAAGTCTTGTCTTCCAGTTTGCAGGATCTGAGCAAGTCTTAAAGATAGGACGTTTTGGAGGTCTTTCATTCATAGGGTCACCACAGTTCGGAGACGACTTGACAGCACATAACACAACAACATACACCTTCACCCTCATCCCATATAAATGGCCAGTGATACCACGGGCAAGGGAAGGGTGAGAAGGTAAGGTGTACTTTTGATTCCTCTGTCATTTGTTACCATGCATTGGTTTGTGTATAGAGATGAGCATGAACCGGGGAAATGGCGTTCGTGGTGGTTCATGGCTTGTTGCAGTGCACGAACCACGAACTTGCCCCAGTTTGTGGTTCACGGTTTGTCACTTCCAGAGGCCATAGAATGGCCCTCTTGACAGTCAAAGATGCCAAACTCTCAGAGAATCTTCAACAGGCGCTCCTGCAGCCACCCTCCAAGTTTGGCAAAGATTGGAATTCAGATGTCCAAATTATAGACCCCCAAACCGGGTGCCCCTAGGAAAATTCTATTAGATATAATGAGAGCCACGAATGCCAGTTGACTTGCATTGGCTTCATTGGAATACATTGCAGCACCCTCCCTCTCAGACTGAAAATCCAACAGTCCATCCCTCTCACACTGCCTGCTGGAAAGTGAAACCACTCACCTGAGAGCTGGGTGTTATATACTCCTTGCTCTCCTAGGGCAGAATGAACGCTGTCTGGTTGGCAGCCAGAGCTGTCTATCAAGCTTTGGAGAGATAACATTGGTGTTCCCAGGGCTGCAGAAGGTCTGCAGAGGTCCATCCCCTCCATTGCCTAGGGAATAGATTGATTGGTGCCCAGCTGTCTGGAATCACGAACTGAAATACGAACTGAATGAACTGCCCTAAAAGTCATCACAGTTTGTGAGAAGTGAGCTCCGACGAACTGCGGGTCCATGAAGCACAAACTGGCCCAGTTCGTGATGAACTTTGGTTCATATTTCGGTTCGCGCCCATCTCTAGTTCCCCCTCCCCTTCTGAGGAAAAGTTTGCCCATGTCATTTCCATAGGTTTGGGCTACATATGACAACTCACTGATTCTGCACAAGTGCTATTGTTATAAACAGCAAATTAGGCCAATATACAATTCATCATCAACAACAACAACAAAATTATTTATTTAGAACATTTCTAATGTTCATTCCCACAACAAAGTGATAAATGGTTACCTTATCAAGATTAGGGCTCTACTCAGCCTGTTCACATAAGACAAAATTTATATTAAATACACTTTGAAAGGTGTGGTTCAGAGGTTAGCTACGGCAAATGTTTCTGCACTACTCTCTTAGACAGAACATTCTTATTGTGTAAGCCAAACACCTGTCTGAAAATATTTAAGTCAGTGTGCAGTATTGGGTAGAGTGTCAGACTAGGATCTGAGAGACCCAGGTTCAAATCCCTAGTCTGTCATGGAAGTTTGCTGGGTGATCACATCACGGGCCAGTCACATTCTCTCAGGCAAAGCTATGTCACAGGGTGGTTGTGAGGATAAAATGGAGAAGAGATTGATTAAACCTCCTTGGGTTCCCATTGGGGAAGAAGGCAGAGTATAAATGAGGTAAATAAAAAACAAACATATTGTTGCTACTTCAGCTGATTGTGTGTTTTTGCCCTGTGTGTTAACATCAGGGAAAATACCTCAAAGTCCACAAGCTATTCATTGTTTACAGCAGCTCTTCATCTTCATTTTTGCTTTCTAGTCTTTTCTGGGCCCCTTCTCCGTTATTCCAAAAATTTGACCGCCTAAACACCTGATCCAGTTTCAACAAACCAAGGCTTTTCTCCCTGCAAAAAACTATTAACTGCTTCTGACTCACAGCCCCAGTGATCAGCTATCACACTCTATATTATAACATCTGCACATCACATAAGTGAGTTTATGAGCCTAACCCCCTCATGCAGCAGAACTGCTTTGAGCAAAGCAGGGACTACAAGAAAACAAAGTGGTACAGTGTAGCAGACTGTCTTTGAGGAGCCTGTGGACCTCACCTGAGATAAAGTTGCCCAAATACAACATTCCCTCAAGGAGAAGCCATAAGAAAAAGACTCTCTGACACAGAGTAAGAGGCCCTTCTGACACTGGCAGCTGGTAGACCGACACTCTCCTTGTGCCCTCTGTCCGTATGTTTGAAAATTCCTGACTAAGGGCCAAGCTACACATGACGAATGACACTTGAACGGCAAGTGGATTGAGTGGAGGGCAAGTGAACAGGGAGAAATACACTTGCCATTCAAGTGTCATTCGTCATGTGTAGCTTGGCCCTAAGAAGGAGAGACCAAATGACAGGTCTGCCAAGGAAAGTTTAAAATATTTGAATAACAGAGCTGCAGTCAGGTAACTCTAGCTTTCTTGGGAGAAAAGTATTACAAATTTGAGGGTTTGTATGTTTCCACTGTGACATCCACACCAAGAGTAGTCACAAAAGAGAGCTACAGAAGCATAGTGGTTACGTAGTTGAGCTGTGAGTCAGTACTGGTTCAACTCCCACTACTGCCATGAGCTCTGTAGATGGCTTTTGGGTAACTGTTCCTCTCAGCCCCAGCTCCCCAGCTGTACCGTTGGTTTAACAATGACACTGACTTTGTTCACTGTTCTGAGTGGGGCTCTAATCTGTCTAGAATAATAGTTTATTATTATTATTATTCAAACCAACACAATCAATAATAAATAAAGATCACATGCTATCATTAATTGGCTTTGCTGAGCTGATAGAAGTTTCCACCAGAGACCTAAGTATCAGCCAGGCATCAATGTAATATGTTTGTGCTTATTTTGTTCCAGTAGTACTGTAGTAGTCTGTTCGGGTTCCTCAACAGAGTCTACTGAGCCTCGTACCCCACTTATCAACAGGTGTCCAGGAGCCATAGCACCTGTCACGGTCCTTTTTGATCCTGGTTACAACCGATGCAGTATGGATTTCTGTTTATTTCATCTCCTCCTCTTCCTCCTCCTCCTCCTCCTGTTGTTGTTGTTGTTGTTGTGTAGTAGTAGAACTAATGTTTTGACCCAGGAGAGGCTAAGCCACAGGAGAGGAGCCCCCTCCCCTCTTTTACACAGTGTCATGTGTCTTACCATGATGCATCTTTGTGCACAGACACACCCAACTATCAGTCTGTTTTAATTAAATGCAAATTTAGGGACTTTCATAACCATTTTCAAAGTGCTGTTTCTCACATTTAGCAATAGTCAGAAATTTAAAAATAGGTGTGTTGATAAAGGACGGGAAAGCTTTCTCTGGGTCATTTGTGAAAATGCTCTTGTGTCCCCGTTGGCTTCAGCAAGATTAATTTGGATGAATTTCCAGTGCTTTCATTTAACTGGGTTGCAGAGCAGGCTGCCTGCTGTTTAAAAGGTAAATGACTTTAATAAGTAGCACCTTTCTGTCTTCATACTTGATGCTTGTAGGATCATTATCACATTATTCACTGTAGCTACTGAAAGAAGGGGGAAAAGAAAGAGGGGTTTTATAAATTCTCACCTCCTCAATGACAAGTAAGATCTAAGGTAATTAAAATAGTTATCATTTACACCAGTTCCACCTAATTCCCAAAAGAGGTCCTCTCCACAGCTACAGGTGAGTGTGCCTTAATTGTAGTTTAAATGCCTGGCAGGTCATGGGCAAGAGAGAGTATGCTACATAAAGGTATAGTTAGTTAAATTCCTTCCTCTTGCCACTAGTCTATGCTGTTGTATAAAGTTCAAGATATTTGTTTCGTATCTCCTGACAAGTAATGCTTTCAATAATCCATGTTTTTTTCAGGTATCTTTTTTTTAATTTAACTGTTGTTTTGTAAAGACAAAAAAGGTCCACCTAGAGATAGTCCAGCGCTCTCCTTCCAGCAACAGCCTGTGAAAAGTTCACACTCGGGGTTCGAAGTGGATGACCTTCCTGTTATCTGTCACCAGAACCTGATACTCAGAGGGACACATGACTGGTATAATGCCTTTCAATACGGAGGGTTAGGTGAGCACATTCCATTTTTACCATTGAAGTGTTTGTTTTTCTTGTTTCCCCTTCTCGACGAAGCCCAAGCATCATTTCTCCGAACCTTATATGAACTTGTCATGCTCCTCCCAAGTATGGTTGTCAACTTTTAAACTGGTCTCTCAAGCTGTCCCTTTAATATCAGGTTGGTATGTTGTAATTATCAGATGATGGTATTTAACTCCATGCCATGAAAAGTTTCAAGTATCCATTTTTTTCCTGGCCAGATGGTAACCTTACTCCCAGTCTGATCATATCTCCTAATACAACTTCATGAACCAATAAGGAAAATGATATTTTTTTTCCCTTTAAAATGACATAAATAAACCATATCATGGTAATGAGATTGCAGCCTGGTCTAAGCCCACATAAATTTTTGGCCCCCATAAAGTATACACACACCAACCCCATGCTTGGGCCCTGAAAGAGCACAGTGGAGTTTTAGAATCATAGAAACATAGAGCTGGAAGTGTCCTCAATGGTCATCTAGTCCAACCCCATGCACAATGCAGGAAATTCACAGCTACCCTCACTCCTCCACTGACCACTGCTCAATGTCCATAAGAAGACCAACAAAACAAAACAAAACAAAACCTCTCCAGCATCCCTGGCCAATCGGGCTTGGAGGAAAATTCCTTCCTGATTCCAAAGTGGTGATCAACTTTACCCTGGGCACATAAGAAAGGGCTATGGGAGCTGAGCGTTGGCTCATGCCTTCCTGCCCTCCTTTTCACAATATGCCTAAGTTCCAACTGGGTCATAGACTCTGCTTAAAACCCCCAAAGAAGCAGCAATGTTGGAGCTCCACATTCCAAGCCACCTCAAGATGATTTAGTTCCACAAGCACTATACCAACACCTCACCTCTGCTGCTGTCACTTCGTCCCCTCAGGATCCAAAGCCAATAAATCTTCTCTACATCTTTATTGCCCCTGCTGTCTTTAAAAATAGCGTGGCAAGCAGTGCATGCCCTACTGGTCTTCCTGAAATCTCACAAGATTACTTTCTGTTGTGTTTGGCCACGCTGTGATGGCCTTAGCAACAGGAAACCCCAAATGGTGGCCAAACTCTTGTGAGAAGATGAGATTTTGTGAGAATATCAGAACTGGCATGCATGGCTTGCTACATTACCTTTTAAAAAAAGCCTAGGGAGCAAGGACCTAAGAGAGTTATCTCCTTTGGCTACTGAGTAGTGGTAGCAGGTGGACTGGCAGGTGGGAGAAACTGGAGATTGCTGCCTCCCCATCTACCACCTGAGTGGACTGCCTCAGGCCAGCCTTGAACCACAAAAGTATTCGCAGTGCTTTGAATATGATAAGATCCAAATAGGTAACTGGACTGATTTGGGTCTCTGAACCTAATTTCAGATATCAGGCTCAGATACGTATTCTACACATTCACATTCACGTTTTCACACCACTGCTTTTTAAAATGGACGATGCATGGGAAATTTGTGTGAACTATATCTAAATCTAGATCCAGCAAGATTGATCCATGTATAAAAAATTGCTTCTGTGCCTAGGTTAGCAGGTGAAAAATGCTGCTGTTTCCTATTCTCATGGTACCAATTGTTGGACTGGGATTACACAGCTTCCTTCCAAGTACCTCTTTCCGGGTGGTTCTGAACTTCCTTTAATTCTGTACCTACTTATCTGCCCACCCAACTGTTCTGCTGCCATCAGCAGTTCATCCGGGCTGCCTTCACATGGGTTTGCTCAGTTGCAGCCTGTGATTTCCAGATCCAGTACAGGGTGATGTCACTTCCTGTGCCAACAGTAGGCATAATGTCCTCTTTGTGTAGTGCAGTTGGATTCCCCCATCAGCCATTCTTTATCTATTATATGTATGTTTATAAAAATATATATGAAAACTTCCCCTCCACACACACACACCATATGAGGCACCTTGATACTACTCTTTTTGAAGGGAAAATGTGGTCATTAAACACCTATTTATAACAGACTAAGCAACAGTCTGTGTGGCTCAATGAACATCTGTTGGCTGAAACAGAGTTGAAAGAGCTTCAGGAAAACAAAAGCATGACAAACAAAAAAACCTTCCCATTCCACTTAATGGTTAAGATAATTTTCTCAACCTTTTTTTTTTTTTTTTAGGGACTCATTGGATTGTTGAAATTTTTTAAAAAATCTCTTCTTGTCAAACGTATTTTTTCCTCTGCCATGGACACATGCTGCTCTGCTATTGTAAGGTTGCTTATGAGAGTGTCTAAATTGATTTTTCTTTTCTTATTTAGAAATAACACCACTGTGTGCACCAGGCTTCATTCTCATTGAGATTGTAAGCCTGATTTTGGGCTCTACCACTTCAGACATCAGATGAGAATTTACATGCTTGAGCAATGGACAATGTAAAAAATCTATTCACACAGAACACTAGCATGTCAGGAAGAAGGCAAGGATAAACCCTACTCGCTGACATATAGCTTTTAGTGCCCAGAAAATATTTGTGTGTGGAGGAATGGAAATCCCTGCCTGCAGCCTGAAGTAGTCCAATCTAGATATCGGAATATATCACCTCATTTTCTGTTTTTGAGAATATATCCCAACATGTTGCTAACTATCACACTTGGCCTATGATGTGTCCAGGGCTGAGCAGGACTGTGGTTTGGACAGGGCCATAGCTCAGTGGCAGAGATTCTTTGCATGCATGCAGAAGGCCCCAGTTTCAGTCCCCAAGAGTGCTAGTTAAAATGATCGGTAACAGCTGATGTGAAAGTCCTCCACTTTATAATCTGGACAGTCACTGTCAGTCAGAGTAGACCATACAGTTCTGACCTTGATAGACTAATGTGCATAACTAGCTTGTCTTCTTGGTTCCAAGGTGCAGTGTTCCAAAGTGGTCCTTCTAAGAGATGTGAATCTCTGTTGTGTCTTTGCTAGAGCCAAGGGCTGAGCAAAACTTTTTAAAGATGCAGTTAGCAACATTTCTCCAAGAAAATGTTTGCCAATTTGTAAAATTATCAGTTCAATTTTTTACCGCTCTGTCTCTTTAGCACATTAAGCCAATGCATCACAACTAATATCTCCCCATCTCTAATTATTATTGAGTACTACCAATTCTTCCTTGACCAGAATCAGTGTTCATTTCCAAAAATTAATCATAGTACAAATACATCTTAGAGCAGAGGTACTGCTTTGAGTTTCATTTGCAACAGTTTTGGTTGTTTTCAGCCTTCATGGGGTGATTCCAAGATGCAAAACCAAAAATAAAATCCATGTAATCCCATTTATTAGGATCAGCCCAATTTATACAAAACATTGTGCAAGCTTTTGAGCTCATCAGAACATTTCTTCAGGATGGGCATTAGCAAAATGTAAGAAGATAGAAGGGGTAGGCAGATTCTTCAGGTCAGTCTTCAGGGAGCCAATTCGGTATAGTGGTTAAGAACAACAGGACTCTAATCTGGGTTTGATTCTCCACTCCTCCACTTGAAGCCAGCTGGGTGACTTTGGGTCAGTCACAGCTTCTTAGAGCTCTCTTAGTCCCACCCACTTCACAGGGTGATTGCCATGAGGATAATAATAACACACTTTGTAAACTGCTGTGAGTGTGCATTAAGTTGTCCTGAAGGGTGGTATATAAATTGAATGTTATCGTTATTATTATTATATTCTTATGACCTGATCTTGCTGACAGCCTGAAGAAGGGTACTGCTAAACTCAAAAGTCTGCTCAATGTTCTGTATAAATTAGGTTGGTTTTAGTAAAAGAGGGTTGCATGTTTTTCTTGGTCTTGAATTTTGGATGGACCAATATGGCTGTTTACAACTGATTCCAAGATGGAATTTTTTGTTGTGACCCTGTGTATCATCAGCCAGTTTATGATGTGCTGCCCATAAGAACAGAGAGGATTTGGGGGTTGCTAACCTTAGGTGGGCTCAGGTAAGCTCCTTGAATTATAGGTGATCTCCAGAGATCAGTTCCCCAGGAGAAAATGGCTGGCATCGATGGCATTATACCTTGCTGAGATCCCACTCCACCCTTCCCAGGCTCCACCCCCAAATCTCCAGGAATTTCCCAAATAAGAGTTCCATGGATCCTGGTTTAAGATGAAAGTATTTCAGGATGTGATGTTTGGAAACCAACCTTTTTTTGGTTAGGTTATCACATGGGAAATACAGCTATGGATTTCCCAGAAATGATAGCTATGGATATGTAAAATACCTGAATTTGCCGATTGAAAGGGTCTTCTTGAGCATGGTGTGAATGTCATGTCTAAAATAACAAACTCCAGAAGCTTCTAACAACCCAAAGTACTGGAATCTCCTGGAAAAGTCCAGCAGTAGAGAAGAACGATTTATTAGGAATCAAAGGGATATCTCTTTTGTTCATGAGAAATGGAAATTTCTGGAAAAACAGGATTCCATAAGAAAAACAGCAACAAATCAGCTGTTATGGGGGGGGAAAGGGCTCATAACAAGAAAAGGGAAAACAGTAGACTGTTAGGCCACTTCCACACAGCCCTTTTTCCACTTTAGGTGTGTTTTTTGCTGAGTCGCTCCAGCAACTCATCCTCCACACACACTTCCTACAAGTGCTACAGGACAGGCTCCAAACAGTCCCTAACAAAAGCGATTTTTGAGGGGAGGTTAGACATTTTCGTTGTCATAGTCTGAAATCACCTGCCTACTTGGTACATAAGCGATTACATTCAGCTCGTCTCGCAAGGAGACTTCTGTGGCTGAAATGAAAGGGAAGGAGCTTCAGGAGAGGAACTGGACAGAGATGGGAGGATTCTTCAGAGTGCTTTAAGCATTCATATGCCAAAGAGCGGAAAAAGCCATTCTGTCAACCCACAGCAGAAGAACACAATAGAGAAACGGTGTTCCCAATAAACCCACAGACAAGGCTGTAACAAAACAGTATGCATAAGTTTTGCAAACGCAGACATGAGGAAGTCTGAGGAAAAGCCACAAGAGTTCTGTGGGTGGGCCATGCCTATAAGGAAGTGTGGAGATGGCCTTATAGAAGCACCATTATAACTGTGTATAATGACAATTGTCGTGCACGTGACTGGTGTGGAAGTACCCAGGAACTCACATGCCATCTGAAATACAGGAGTAGGAAATCCCACCCCTCCCTGTGGTGCCCTTGAATCTCTTGCACAACTGATCTGCAGTGTTTTCTAGTGCATATTTTACTCCTCCCCAGTTTGATGCTTCATATTGTGTTGGTAAGATAGCACATTCTTTTGGTGTCTCTTACACCAAAGCATCATTTTACAAAATATGCTAAATGAAACATACAAGTCTTTTCACTTAAGGTCACTGAAATTATAGCAACAACAACAGACACATACGCTCATTAATAAAAGTATAATATGTGTCTGGGCCCCTCTCAAAGAGAAGCCAGAAAATTACAGATTATATCTGAGACTGCAGGAAAAAGCAACTCTGTAAGTTAAATGCTCTATTATTAAAAATGTCATCCTGTATGAATTTCATAAATAGCAAAGCCAAGAACAGAGTAACCATTTTAAAAAGTCTAGAGGGGATTCCATAACAACATTTAAATGCATTACTACTCAAACAATTTGATTGGATTATAAAATATTTAAAAACTGCAGCTGTAGTTGCAGTGTTTAATATTGGCTATTTTGATTTCTGGAGCATCTTACCTAAGTTTACTAGTTATCTCATTTAAATATAAATATATATCCAACTGTTTGACATGCTAAAGCCCATGATATTGACTTTTCATTTACAATACTCACACAGGCAACCAAAAAAAAGGGAAGAAAGGGAACATATTGTATGAAAATAGACTGGACAATTAAAGTTATTTGATAATCTGTCACAGAAATCAATAATTTCCCTAAACCCTTCTGTGATACTTGAGTACATTTTGGGGAATCCTTAGGATACCATTTAGAAAAGATAAGGGGGGTATCTCTCCCTTTGTTATAGAATAAGTGGTTCTTTTTCCCTTAGAAGCACTAATTTCTCTGGCCAATTCATTGGTTCTACATACAGGACCTAACTAGATGTAATGCTAGGAGAACTGTGGGTTGAAGCCACTGAAGGATTTCCATGAGCAGAAGAGGAATACATTTTTGACAATTTATCTCCTGCTGTAGACCTTCGACTCTCACTCATTCTGTTGCTAAGGGATCCCACATTTACCAAAAGCAGCATTTTGAGGGGCATCTCAGGATGCACAGGTTTTAAGTGCCTGCCCATCTCTTCCCATCACCAGCTGAAAAATAATATTTAGAATAACACAAAAGTATGGCTGCAAAATAAAAAGAAACACCCATCAGGGAACAATTCCATTAATGATCTTAAAACTGGGGCTGGAGTAAGGTTCAAACAAAGAAAAAAAGGGGGGGGGGGGTATCATCCCAAAATTTACTGCAGATGCTACAAGGATCAAGCTGCAGCAGATAAAATATATTCAGAATAACTATTTATTATGTGGTGTACACAATAGTAACATTAAAAACATAAGGCCTGGATGTCAGGCTGTATTCAAAGTCAGAACAAGCTTTCTATAAGCTGTAATATTTTCTGGACACAGTTGATGAACTGACCAACACAAGACCATACACATCTTGGCCTCAGGGGCCTTCCTTAGCGGTCAATAATGCACACTTTTACAAAAAACAATCCCACATATCCAGAAAATAATATACATCAATTTTGATCAGATGTTGTTATCTAGAGACACAAATGGAAAAAAGAGGGAAAAATAGTTATAATAATTGTGGTCTGGCAATCAGGTGTAACTCTGGGGCATCTCTCGTCCCCACATGGAGGTTGGCAAACCTAGGCCAGAGTGTTATCAGAGGATCATGCAACAACCTTCAGCTTTCACACTAATGCCTCAACCTCTGAAAAGAATAAATCTACATCTCAAAAGGAAATTGACGGGGAACTCTGAGAAAAATCAATCAACTATGAAACCAGAATGTTCTCCAACAGCGGTGTGAAGGCACATGACAGATCTCTGCTAGTGGTGCCAACCTTGTAAGTGTCATGGCTTTTAGTAAACTGCTCCTAATAGATTGGATCATTTATTTCCTGTCCTTCCTGAGTGGTAGGGTTGCCAGAACCCCTGGGGCCCAAACTGGGGTGTGGAGGTGTGTGTGTGGGGGGAACATACTTTCTTGTTGCACTGAGAATGACATCATTCCCAGCGTGACAAGGAAGTGAAGGCCCCTGCATGGGGTCAATATGATAAAATTGGCCCCCAATAGTAGTTTGATAAAAATTGGCGCCCTGCGTTTCCACATGCTATTGAAGAGATGGCCCACTCACTCACTGAACTCTGGCATTTTTTTTCACTCACTCCATGTGTCTCTGATTTCAAAGCGGAAGCAGGCAGTTTGGCTTCCATTTTTTCAGCATCTTTTCTGAGAATGGGATTTCCCACTCTCTCCTGTGCTGGCTAAAAGATGCTGAAAAAATGAAAGCCAAACTGCCTGCTTCTGCTTTGAAATTGGAGACGTATGGAGTGAGTGATTTAAAAAAAGCCAGAGTTCAGTGAGTGGGCCATGAGTGTGTGGAAATGGCCTAGTTTGGGGGCTGATTCTTATCAAATTGGATCTGCGCAGGGGCCTTCAGTTCCTTGATAAGTAGGGAATGATGTCATTCCCAGCACCAACAACAAGGGGGCACCGCGGAGTAAACTGACTGAAAGTACAAAAAGCAACCGCGGATACAAGTATATTCGTTCTTAAAGTGCACTTTGCATATAATATACTGACAAACTATTTAATCTCCAGTCAATTACAATTGCAATAATAGTACTTTAAAGTGCAGGGTGCCTCCAAATGTTACAAAAGTATTTACATACAAAAATCCAAAGTCTTATGATGATGTATGTTCACATCAGAGAATCCCAAAAACAATAAAGTCCACAATATTATTTCTTCTTTATAGGTAGCCACTGAGACTTGGAGTCCAGGTAAGTAGATTGATGTAATGTCCTGTAACTTGCTCTTTTGCAGACGTAGTTCCCCCAGGCAGGAGTGGTTGGCACCGATGCCGTCTCCCCCCACCCAAGACTTGTGGGTCTGTGTGGATTCTCCCCCGTCTCCTACCTCCGTTCGTTGAAATGCAGATCTTGACACTTTCTCACACCTTAAAAAAATGAAAATTGGCAAGTCAAAGGAGCCTACAATACTTATTCTCTCCACGAAAACAGAGCTGAATTGACACTATGCTCTCTGGATACAATTGCAGATGCGATCACACAAAGGAAGCATGTGCCCTGAGCAAGAACAGCCTGCAGATGAATTGAGGACCATACATAAAATCCTGCACTTGAGCGTCCCCAGGTACTTCGCAACGTGTATTTCAACTCTGTCTTGGCCAAGGTTTTATGTTTGGGAGAGCTGTGATTAGTTGCAGAAAACTGGTATCCAAAACTGCACTGTATACATGTAAACATGCCAGAAAGCAGCCAGGGGGACTTTTGTTTTTCATCCCAATTGAACTCTTTATATTTATGGTTATGCTAGAATTTTTGCCAACATTATGTTTCTTAGTGCCAAGAGCATAGGATACCAACTATTCTTGCTCTTCCCCTAAGCATGAATCATAGAATCATAAGGTTGGAAGGGACCTCCAGGATCATCTAGTCCAAGATGACCCTAGCATTTCCTGTGTTGGTATAGCCACGCTGGCTGTGTGGGCATCAGTATTCTGCCAGAGTATTCCCACATTAAGGCAGCATGTGATTAGTTTCTGTCTTAAGCACTTAGTTTCTGCCTTATACACTTAAGATTGGCCTTAAGATTGCACTATTATTTGAATTGCTTTTCCTGTGTCTAGATTTAGATGTGAGTGGCTTTGAACATTTGTTGAGAAAAGTGGGATATTAATATTTTTAATGAATAAAATAAACAGGTTGGAGACCGCCTGCAAACCATATAGAAGCCGCATTGAGCTCCATAGCTTAAATGTAGCTATAAGCAAAATCAGTAATGATTAAATAAAGTGACAATTTGATTCAGAACCTACTCAGAACCCTGCTGGTGTAAATTCCAGGAATTTATCAATTCAAAGTGCAAATAATTTGGCACAGGTCTCAGTCCTAGTGTACGTAGTTCATTTGGATTCTTCAAAGTTTTGTCAGTTTCCCAGAAATGATTCTTTGATTTGGCTGGGTTAAAACTGAGGGCGAGGCCATCCACAAAAAAGTCCCATTACAAAATAAGATATCACCTTCATTTCTGTAATAAAAAGGTGAATCTCTCACCAGGTTAAGGGGAGAGAAAGGAAAGCTAACAATGCTCTTAACATTTGGCTGCTACTGTGCCTTTTCTTTCTTTTTTTAAATACGTCAGCTATAAGCCATCCCATGCATAAAATAATACCAGTTGGGGGTTGCTGGCCAACACTAACTTATCTCTCTCTTTCTGGTGCTATAAGATTACAGAATGCAGATCTTTCTCTGCTTACTGCCGACACAAAATTCTGGCACCTTAGGACCAGGGCCCCAAAGACCAGCGAAGGGAATACTGCTACAAGCGCTGTCCTTCTCTCTTGCACAAAACACCCCCCCCCCCAATCAGAGGCAGTATGAAAAATTTTTCACCTCTTCTGATCTCAGTCCTCCCACCCATTACCTCCCCCCCCCCAATCCTGGAGCCAGAAGTGATTCAAGAAGTTGAATGTGACCTATCAGCTGTGTATGAACTTTCCCATCTTGGATCCTTTCACTGGAGGTGCCAGGCAATAAAACTGACCTTACCTGAGCAAAGTATATGATCTGCCACTGGTCTCATGCATGCAAAGTATGAGCAATTCCACTGAGCTATGGGCTTCTCCCATGTCTTATACATTCCTCGGTTGTACTCATTTTATGAAACTTACTTCCTGGTCCTCTTTCTTTGGACTTTCAGAGCTGTTTAATTATTATTTCTAACTTCTCACTAAGCCTGAGAATTATATTGGTTGGTTATTGATTAATTGTGGTTTTAAGCCTCTTCCATCCTTTCATTGTTTTGGGAAGACATTTAACTGATTTTTTTTTTAAATTAATGATCATTTTGGGAGCTGCCTCGGTGACATTTCAAGCCCAGGGGATGTCCAGTTGCTTTGCTGTGAAAACAGTGATGGCAGGGGGAGGGGTGCATCAGTTTGGTAACTGTCTTCAAACACAGGACGGGATGGATTTGGAGCTGCATGTTATTTTCCTATCCCTGGCAGTATTTTGGCCTCAAAAGATTATTGTTCATTCAGAGAAACTATCCGGCAAGCCAAATAAGTCATTGTGGTGGCAACACTAGTGATGAAATTTTAGTGCACGTTTTTCAGTGAAAGTCTTGGTTTTCAAACCATAACATAGTGCAGACTGTCTGACCTTCTCCTGAAGTTGATGTGCTGCAAAAGCAGATGCATTATGTTTATTAATACTTGTCTCCCTCAACAGAGTCCGGACAGCCAAGGAGACCAGCTCCATGCTTGGAAGACATCAGGGGTACAACCTCAAAACAATTATCAGAGTGCTTTTGCCACTCTTGGCAGGCACCCAAACACTCTGTCTAAACATACAGGGTGATTTAGAGGGCTCCCCCCCACCTTCTGTTCTATTAACTAACCAGGCCATACAATGAGAAAACCATAAGCATCCTTACCATAGTTGATTACAGTATTTACAGCTACATTTGGAGCAACTTATATGGGCAATCCAGTAAGTTGAGGGTCTGTTTTGTTTTGTTTTTTTGGCATGAATTCAACACAACTTAAAACACCAATGTTCAAACTTTGTGCTGAGGTGCATGCCCCAAACTGCTGAAGTTCCTCTTGAAAAATCTGTCAGGGTCTGTTGGGTACCATCTGAGTCTGGTCTGGGAATCCCCCATCCTCCGGGCCGGGGTCAGACAGATCAATCAAGTCGCCCTTGGTATCCATCCTCCCTAGGTGAGATGTCGGGGAAAAAACAAAGGATTCCTAACAAAATGTCAGTCTATGGCATTCCAGACGCACGAGTCTGCCTTCCTCCCTTTTGCAAGGTCTTTTGGTTTCAAAAGGTTTTATTTGAAAGACAGCATTCAGGCCCAGGTGTCCATATTCCAGGACCAAGGAGATCCTGGCTGAGCAAAGCTTTGTTAGGAATGAGGTACAAAACGAAAGTTGTTACACATCAAGCCCTCAGAACCCAGCCTCCCCCCAGAGTTCACATAGCAGGAACCTTCTCTGTGGGAACGCCGGATACCCAAGGTCGACGAAGAAGAACATAGATAAGACGCAGCATCCTCTCCCATGGAAAATGCGGTCCTGGCACTTGGGGGGGACCTGGAGGGAGAGAGAGACTAAATAACTACAAAAATTAATATGGCATTATTTAGGCTACATTCTCCTAGACCAACAGACCCTGACATTCTGCCCCCCTTAAGACCCCCCTCCACTCTGTCCACCTGGTTTTTCAGGATACCGGTGATGGAATTGTTTCAGGAGCCGGGGGGCACAAAGGCTCTCTTTCCAATATTCAGCTGAGGGCCAAGCTACACATGACGAATGACACTTGAACGGCAAGTGTATTTCTCCCTGTTCACTTGCCCTCCACTCAATCCACTTGCTGTTCAAGTGTCATTCGTCATGTGTAGCTTGGCCCTGAGTTAGTTCAGGGGCAGCACACACGGCTTTTTAACACCGCAAGGACCCAAGCATCATTTCATAATCCCATCCACATACTCTCAAGAGCGAAATTATGTAACATTTTCTATTTTATTTCTGAAATAATATAAATGGATTACATCAGAGTAATTGCCCATAGAATAGTAACCAACTTGCAGAAAGGGCTGTCCCCCCACCCCCACCCAGAAGCCCATTTCCTTCCCACTGTGGCTGGACCACCCAAGTTCCTAAGCCTCATCTGAAATAAAAGCACTTCCCAAAGTCCCTTGTGACAGGAGGGATGTTTTTGAAGTCCAAATTTCTTCTGTTGTTTCCAGATGCATTAGAAATCCTCCACACTTCCATTTCTTTATTTCTAATTTTAGTAGGCAACACTTTATCCCTTGCTGATGCTTTCAGTCCCTCCCAGTTCTTCTTCTACACGAATAACAGGCATGTAAGTATTAATAAAATGATACTCCAACATGATACAATCATATGATTGGATGTGCCCAACAGCTTTCTGTGTGGCATTCTACCAGTGTGCAAGAGCACATTTTGCAATGATTTATCAACGTACACTTGTCCACTGGTAATAGAGAACTGAAAGCGGCAGCAAACTGAGCGAGTGAAAGTAATCTTCCTAGCTAAAACAGAATTCAGCCAAAGTGAATGCATGACAGAACAAACATTTGAAATGCTACATGAATGAAATGCGGGGGATTCTCTCCTACCTAAGAGGGTACAGTTACTTTACATGTTCACTTGGCATTGTGGTAGGTTTCCTGTTGATCTGTCTGATATGCCCACCCTTCTTTCCCCACTGGTTTTATTGTCCTGTTCCCTCACCTTCTTCTATCAATCACAGTCTTTTCCACCTTCCTGTTTGTAGGAGCATCCTGACAACATCAGAGTTTCTTAATTCGTATACTTTTCTTCCTGTCTCTGATAGAAGGAGGTCCATATCACCTGAGAAGCTGAGGAAAAAAGGTAAATTCTGAGACAACTTATCTTTAGAATCCTGTTACCTGGGGGAATCATCTTGCTATGCTTCAACAAAAAGTTTGATAAGTAAAATTCAAAACAAAAAGCCACGCAATGCTTTTTATTAAGATCAACTGAATGTCAAACAAAACAAAAACAGTGTGCAACTTTCCAAGCTCTTCAGAATTCTTAACCAACTGGTTATTGGAAAAGAAACCTGTGAGGTTCTGGTGCATGCCCAGCCCTGCCTTTAGCAGCTCCCTTATCCATCCCATCCCATCCTGTCCTGCTCAGGCTTGCAGAGCCTCAGAACTTGACAAGAGATGGAATTGCAGCACTTGTTCCTCCTCCTCTCCACTGAGTCTCTCCTGCACAACCTGAAGAAAAAACAGCCACCTCCTCACTGGTTTGCTTCTATGCCCTTGACATGTTCAGTCAATTCCCCTGAAATCTCCTGAGAACTAGCAGTCTGGTGAGACTTCAGGAGAATTTGGGGCTGAACTTGAAGCCTCTTTTCCCCTTCTCATTGCCCTTGCCAGGCTAAACTGCCAGCAGCTGTTGGCAGTGATTGAAGTGGGGCCTTGAAAGGCCATACTACATTACTGCTGTTGTAGTCATTCTTTCTGCTTGCTGTTGTCCTGGCTGGCTTAGCAGCTGTTGGCTGTGGTTGAGTTGAAGCCTATACTGTGTTACTGCTCTTCTAGCCCTTTTCTGTGTTGCCACTGTCCTGGTGGGCTTTCCTGTGCTAGCACCACAGGTTCCACAAGTGTGCATCCTGTGTAAGTCTGGGAGTCACTCTGGCAATGGGGTTGGGCCTGCTACTGGACAAAACCAAATTTGGGTGGGGGGGATTAAGATGCTTCAATCCATGCGCTTATTTATCTATTTAAAACATGTATTAGTTGCCTTTCTACCTTGCAGGAACTCAAGGTGGCTTACAATATAAATAAAATAATCATGAGGCCTTTTGATTACTCCAGTTTGAAGAGTCCTGCATACTTAGGTTATACTAGGTTGCTGGATGGAATCAGGTCCTGTGAGCCTTCTGGGAAGAGGAAAGTGAGAACAATGACAGCCTCTGTTGGGATTACAAAGACTACTGATTAACATGGGTCCCTTAAAAGGCTGAGAGCAGAAGGGAAATGTGGCAGTCCTTGTATTAACAATACTGGAGATTAATTGTGTTGGATGTACTAGGTAAAGAGTCAATATAAGCTACTAGGTAATATTACATAGACAGCAGTCTTTTCCCAGATCCTTTCCTTCCAGTTGAAGTATCCCTCTCTTTGTTGGATAAGTTCTAATTTAATATATTGAACTATAAGCCATCTTGAGCCACAGGAGACTATCAATATTTTAATAAATAGATAAATTCAGGAGGACCCATTCACACATTATAAAATCCTCATGTCCCCCATGTTTCTGTTCAACAGACTATGGCCATTTTCACACATCTTTACCCTCACGCAAAATCGTGCAAAAGTCATGGAACAACGGCATCTTCATGGCACAATTTCCGTCATGATTCCATTTCGTGGTGTGATGATGTCAGAAATCGCGCCATGAAACAGAATCATGATGGGAAATCGCGCCATGAAGACACCGTCATTCCGTGAGTTTTGCGTGTGGGTCAAGATGTGTGAAAACGGCCATGGTCTGGGAGTTCTGTGCTTGGAATTTAATTCTGAAGAGTACACAGGCACAATTAATATCAGGACCACAGTTTGCTGGAAGAGAGGCTTAAGCTAATGCACTCTTGGGACTATGTTTCCAACCTGAAATGTCCCCCCAGGGAGCTGCTATTTGCCCCATTGTGTGCACGCATGTGCCATCAAGTCACAATCAACTTACGGAGACCCCAGCAAGGGGCTTTCAAGGCAAGTGAGAAGCAGAGGTGGTTTACCAGTGCCTTCCTGTGCAGAGTCTTCCTTGAACTGACCCTGCTTAGCTTCCAAGATCTGACAATGCCAGGCTATACCTTGCCATCTTCCCTCCCATTTACCCATTAGGAAAACTTAAATATAGTCATCAGTCCATATAAGTTTGCCCAATAGGGACAAATAGTGGTTTTCTAGGGCCATTTTAGGTCAAGAAAATGGCACGGGGGGAATTTAAACATACCCTCTCCCCACATCCCCTGGTCCTCATCGATATTGGACCTCTACAAATCTGGGAATTAAGTTCTGAGTACAGAATCCCTAAAGAAAGTCTGATCAACCTGTACATACAGCAGCCACATGGGGAATACAAGGACTTTATAATGTGTGCATGGGCATTCGGGTATCTGGTACTTAGACTATTAATGCACAAGAAAAGTCCAATATTTCCCATCCAGTCCCAGAAAAGGCATGCTTAGGGCCAAATAGATATATCAGCAATGGTTCAAAGGAATCTCAGGTAAGAAGGCATTAACACAAACACTCTTATCATGTGAAACATAACTTACCAATATTGGTTGGTCTTAATAAAAGCTATTACATAGCTTTTGTGTTTGGACTTCACTTTGGGCTACTTGCATCTTCTGTCCACAGACTTAAGCAGGCTATTTTATACACCCAGCTTTATGTTGTCACTTATGTTGCCCTCCAGCAGTTATGAGTCCCTCCTATCTGAGGGTCCAAGCTAGCATTGAATTGCACCAGGAAACTATCCTGCAGTAATTGAAAGCCATGTGAGGGCATTACGATGTCCCTGCATACTGCCCATTAATTTCAATGGAAAGTTTGTGCCATTAATTTGCTTCCACTCAATTTCTTTCATCTACCCCCCCTTCTTTCTCTTTTCTTGCAGTGGAAAACAGCATCATGAACTTGTATTTCATTTGAATATAGTTTATTAATGATACCAAACACTCATCTATTAATCAATTGAAAAGCAAGTTGGTAAAAAAGGAAGAAAAGGTTTTGGAAGCAGGAACGCACACAATCTTAAAAGGGGGCCATTATCTCTACGGGTTTCTCAGCTGAAGTTAAAAATCTGAAAATGATTTTCATTCATTTCTCATTAATATGCAAAATTATTCAAATGAGGCAGTAATTAACCATCTACTCAGTAGAAAACCTTTTCATGATAATTTATGATAAACTCAGTTGCAGCTTTGATTGAGATTGAGAAGCGAGCATGAATACAAAAAAGCACCTGAAAAAAATATTTTTAAACACCTAACTTATTGCTCAGCTAATTATATGGTAACCGTGTTCGCAGTTTATTTCAAAGGCAGGCCTATGGGCGAAAATAATGCAGGCGTAACATCCTTTTGAGCCTGTCCTACATTTCATCGTTGAGCTCAGCTTTTCTTTGCATCTGTCTGCACAATCTCTAATGAAAATGGGGGGGGGGGGCTGTGCAAGAATCTGCCCGTGCTCTGGTGTGGCTCCTCTTCATTTCAATGCGGCTTGTACAGTCATAGGCAACCCAATTCATTTTGCTATAGTTAATTAATTCTTCCTGTTTTATGAAAGGGAGGTGTGTTTATTTTTTTCTGGAGGCTTGTCGCAGTTGTAGTCCCTGAGTCATCCAGCTGAGTAGACCAAAGGTTGCAACTGGGAAAACACACCTTACATTTTTACTTAAACGTTTTATTACAACAGCATACATGGTTCTTTCTTCTTCCATTTTTATCCTCTTAAGAACATTGTGAGGTAGGCTCGGCAGAAGAAAGGTTACTGATCCAACGTCACTGAGTGACCTTGCATTTGAGCCCATGTCTAACCACTACACTACACTACACTAACCTCTGGCACCTTGTCTTGTATCTCACCCCCTTAGAGCAGGAGAGGAGAGAAGGATTCATGTTTCATCCCAAAGCTGTTTGTAACCACAATTCCCCCCCATCACCACCACTTTATGCAAGGGACTGAACACTTTTATTCCATTTACTTTTATGGAGACAAAAAGAGATGGAGTCGAGAAAATGAGGGAACACAATTGCCTTCACACCTTAGATATCATTCTAACGGTCCAGAGGTGCTCTGTTCCATCATGAGGGATTTCCCAATTACTCTAGACTTGGTTTCCTGGAATTCTGCCGCTCTCTGCACTGCTGTGCTTTCTTTATGCTCAGGAGAACCTCTGGAAAAAAATTGTGTGTACCCTGCGGCTGCACTTCTGTGCGGGCATGTATGAAAACTGATAACCAAGCATGCCTAACTTTGGGTCGGGATTGCCCTCAGCGTGTTTGCAGCCTTGTTTAGTTTGTTTAGGTGAAAAACTGGTTCTAAGAGATATTGCTTGGTTATGCTTTACAAGTTTCCTTTGAGTTAAAACGGTTAGTTTGCTAACATACAAAACACATTCCAGAAAAATCTCTTTTGAGTTAATAGAATTTTGAAGAAAATGTGTAAATAGCCTCTTTAGATTTTGCAGGGCTTTTTTAAAAATGAAGCTCCTTTCCTTTGGATGGAACATTTTAAAAGGTAGCACGGTTAATGGGTTGTATATGTGATGCAATATGTGATAGTTTTGTTCAGGGGTAATTTCGTAGAAAAAGAACTGGAGGAACTCATTAGCATAACTCATTAGCATAGCTGATTTGCATATGCCACATCCCTTGACATCACCAGACGTGTGTCATTAGCATAACTGATTTGCATATGCCACACCCCCTGACATCACCTATTCTGGCTGTTTTAGACCCAATCCTGGCCATTTGGGGCCAAAATTGGGCACCAAATGGCAAAAAGGGGCTGAAAATGGCCCAAAAGGGGCCCAAAATGGTGAGGATAGGACCACTGCTGAGTGGGAGAGTGATCCACCACCCATCAGAGGCCCGATCCAGGCTGAAACAGGCCCAAAATGGCCGAGAGTCAGGTGGGCGGGGCCACATGACGTGACCTCTTTGGGGAACTGCCGGAACTGCGTTCCTGCACGTTCTCCCTCGAAATGAGCCCTGGTTTTGTTTTTATCAGAGGAGAAGCTTAGGATTGGAGACATCTTCATTTAAACACCGACGAATGCATGGAGAAATTCTCTGAGGAAACAGGAAAAAAAACTGGAGGGAAAAACATGTCAATTTGCAATAAATCTAAAGGTTTGAGTGGTATGTTTCTACTACCTATCACCTTTCTTCCCTCTCCATTTTATCCTCACAACAACCCTGGGAGGTAGGTTAAAGTAAGAGTCTGCAGCTGTGGGGGATCACCTAAAGACCTTCATGGCTCTGTTGGGAATTGGACCTGGATCTCCTTGTCTGTCACTCTAGTCACTACAGCCACCTATGGGCCCATTTCAGGAGGGTGTTAATGCTGAATAACTCTTAACACTGAACACTGCACTGTGTTAAGAAGCATGTTATGGGCTATGCCTCGATGACAGAGCATCTGTTCTGAATACAGAGAGTTCCAGGTTCAAGGATCGAATAGCAGATGATGTGAAAAACCTCTGCTGTCATTCAGAGTGGAAAATACTGACCACAATGGACCTATGCTTGGAGTTGATATAAGGCAGCTTCATGTGTTCATACATATTGGTGCATAAAGAAATTGCTGTGAATACCAACACATATTTAAAAAGAGGGAACTATTTTGTTGTAAACTACTGGGTCTTTCAAGGCAGCCAGGGTACAGCCAATTGATGAGCCAGTTCACGGGAGAAGGCAGCTCCTCAGGAAACTATTAAGGGTATCTCACAGAATTGCCATGAGGACAAAATGGGGGAAATATATGAAATCCTTCTACCAGAGAGAGCCCTGTGGTGTAGTCGTTAAAGTATCAGAATATGCAGGGCTGGTGCCACCAGTGAGGCGGGCTCCGCGGGTGCTGGGGTGCCGGAGGGGGCACCAGAGAGGGTGCCAGGGATGGAGGCATGCACCACGCGTACCTGGCCTGCAGCTGCTGCAGCCAGCCAGCCTCGCACCGCCACTGCCACCACACGCCCCCGGCCAGGCGCAGCAGCCACAGGCCAGGCACGGCAGGCGTCTGGGGTGGTGTGCGGCATGCAGGCAGTCTCTGCGCACCATCCCAGCCACCCGCCAGCCAATGGGGCCGGCTTTGCTGCATGATGACATCATCACATGGTGATATCATCATGCAGTCCAGGGGCGCACGTGTGCACTGTGTGCACATGCACGTGGGGGCAGCTGCGGGCACCAGGAACCGTGGCGCCGGCAGTGAGAATATGATCCCGGAGACCTGGAGAAGCAAACTAGGTGATCTTGGGCTAGTCACAGCCTAAATTACCTCACAGGGTTGTTCTGAGGATATAGTTAGGAAGAGACGATAATATAGGCCACCTCAAACTCATTGGAGGAGGCTGGTACTACAATGTACCAGACAGAGATAGAACTTCTTCCTCACAGCACCCCAAGAAAGCTAATTCCATCCCACCACTTCCTTAGGCAGCTTGTTCCATTGCTAAACTGCTATTCAAGGAAGGGGTATATTTCCTCCTCGCATACCCAATCTCCCACCTAAATCTACCTCCCTGTAATTTAAAGCCATTGTTTGTTGTCTTTTATCTTGGCCTTCATCTATTAAAAGTCATTGTTATTAGGCACTTATCTTGTTTTTGTCTCTTTGGGAGAATAACCTGACGTGAACTATACAAATGGCATCCACATTTGCATGCGCTTTTTTTTAAACACTTGCCCCATTGTTTCAATGGTGGCCTCACAACAAAACCTCACATCATTTCCCCTCCCACCCACCCCTAATCAGTGTGCCGTGTAATTGTTTTGTTTAGGAAAATATTCCCCAGCCCGGCTTCTTGTTCCAAACAATTTTGCACTTCTATGCCGCATTTGCCATCGACTGATCTAATACCTATACTTACAATCTGAATCCTTTGAAACAGATTCCATTGTTCGTCATTATTTATTATGCTTCCTATTGTTTCCAGATGGTGCCGAGGAACAATAGATTCATTCACTCCTCTGGAAAAAATGAACCCAAATTAATGGCAATATTGGGCCCTTCTCTTCCCCATGAGGGAGCCGTGGAAGTTTTGTACTTCCTCTCCTTTTCTGTTTGCATGAGATACAACAGGTCGCTCTACCAACAATACACCTACTATGTTAAACAACAACCAGATACTCCCAGAGCAGATTTAGGCCTGGTTCTCATATCTCTTTTTGATGCATCCAGGTCATTATCAGCTTCTTGTTCTTTGCCATTTATAAGCCTCCTTGTATGCACATGAACCAAACCTTGCCTTATACAGAATCAGGTCCCTGGTGCACCTAAGCCACTATTGAGTTTTATAGTAGCAATCCAACATCTCAAATACATTCCTACTCCTGCAATCCAAACCTCTTTTAATTGAAGGCACTAGGGGCTGGCATGGGGAACTCTTGCATCCAAAGAGTTGGTGAAAACCAAAGCCAATTGTGAAGAGCTCCAAGAGGATCTGCACAGGTTGGGTGAATGGGCAACAATGTGACAAATGAAGTTCAGGGTAGGCTAGACTTGTACATGTCTTTTATTACTAATGACAATAATTACAAAAATAGAGTGTTTTGTAATTATAGTAATTAATATAAAAACAAATCAAATTCCCTATCTATGTAGCCTGTAACGGGGGGGAAATGATTTTCTTTCGTTTTATAGCTTTCTTTCTCTCTGACCTGACCTGTCTCTTTTCTCTCCTATGTTTTCCTAATAAGGGTATACAAAGCTGTGTTCTGTAGGAGGGGAGAGAGAGAGAGAGAGAGAGAGAGAGAGAGACTCGATTTTCTTGATGAATTGCAGGCTGTAGCCACTAAGGCTACATGTATGTGTGGGGTAGTCCAATCCTGAAGCACGTGAGGGTGGGACTTTGAATCAAATGAGAGTTGTTTTCACATACTGCAGATTGCATGTTTATAGGGGAGAGAGAAGCAACTCAAAGGGAGAATTGTTTGCAAGTTTTCTTGTGCCAAAGTATCGCTATTTTATACTGTATTCCTCCTTTCTTTCTTTTATAGCTTTTTTTCTTGAACATAACTTCTGTTCTGTGTGTGCTGTCTCTTTGTTTCATGTGTGTCTCCAGTTCTTTCTGAAGCATTTTACTGGTTTTAGTTGAGATTCTCCTCCCCACCTTTTTGGCTTGCCTTTTATCTTGCTTTATCCTCCACACTGACTTTTGGGAGGCCAATTTTTTGTTTAATCATCCTCAGTCTTATTTGCTTCATTAGTTCTTTATTGTTTTAGTGTGTGACTTCCTGTATTGCTGAGTGTGTCCTTGAACCCTTTTGATTTTTAATTGTGCCCCCCTCCCCACTGAACTGCTGTGGTTCTTTGCAAATTACAATTAATTTGGGATTTTTCTCTCTGTTTTGTATGTCTGTATGTCCCAAGTGTAACCCAACCATAGCACTTTAATTTTATATATGTATTTGTTTTATCACACACAGGCCAGTAATAAAAATTGCATAATTTCATACACACATTACAGTGTCTTATCTGACATCTGTGCACAAACACAGCACATCATGAATGGCAGGGAACCTTCTGGCTCTGGTGGGAAGCAGCATGGTGGGAGCAGCATGGTGGGAGCAGATCTGGCAGAGGGAGTGGGGATAGCAGATCTGGCAATGGAAATCCCTCCTGCAAGTTCGAGCCACTGTTCCTCAAGAGGTGGCTGTTGTGCCAATTCCTCATACTGCTTTTGCATTACTGTTTCCTATCAGTTCTCCAAAAGACTTTTATGTTCAACATGGGCACATTTCATGGCCTCAAAAAGGGGGACCCCTTTGTTCTATCTGTCTGATATTTGGCAATGTAGATGTCTGTCCTAAGGGGGGTGAATTCCATTGAAACCAATGGGGAATAATAACAAAATAGAATTATGAAAATTGAACAACAACCAAGATGGGCTGTCGTCACACGGGCCCTTATGTTGTCAGTTTTGCACTAGAAATCATTTATTCTGTTATCGTTATTAGAACGGATTCTCCCATCTTTTGATGACTGCTTGTGCTTCCAGTCAGTCACATTAAACGGGAAAAGCCCAATTTGACGGTCAGTCAAAGTGTCTCTAGAAACGGGGCCCTAAAAATCCCACCCTTTAAAAAAAAAAAAATGCAGATTTGCGTTATATCACTCTTCTATTATACCAATGTTGTGCTGGGCCAACCCAAAAGCCAACCGTGATAGGTAGCAGAGGTATCCTGCCCATGGCAGAATAGTGCTATAGCGCTATAGTGCTATAAGGCTGAGGTTTTTTTAAAAAAAAAATTACTTTGAGGCTTAATTGCAGGTTGCGCTGGGGCTTGTGGGAGTGTAGGGCAGCAGAATCAGTGTTAGGTGAGACAGACAATTGGGGAGAGTGAGTGTTTTGGTGTTGCAAAGCGTTCATAGTCGATCCAGGGCATTCACATGGAAGTGGATAAAGACGACATAAAGAGTCACAAAGCGTGAATTGGGGAGAATGGCGAAATCGCAAGAGAGACGGAATAAGGTGAGCATTCAGCGGGAGATGGCGCTAGTTTGGTGCTAAATTTATGGCCGTGTGATGACAGCCCAGATTAAGGAGTTGGAGTACCTTTGCTATGAGGAAAGGATGAAGAGTCTGGGACTTTTCAGTTTAGAAAAGAGATGACTAAATGGGGATGTGATAGAGGTTTATAAAAAATTATGCATGGGGTAGCAAGTAGATGATGTATCACTGGCCACATGCGTAAACAGCTTTGAAAGGGGATTAGACAGATTCATAAAAGATAGGCCTATCAGTGGCTAGTCACGGTGATTAAAGGGAACCTCCACATTTAAAGGCAGTAAACTTCTGAATACCTGAGCCAGGAGGCAACATCAGTGGAAGGCCTCGGCTTCCATGACCTGTTGTTGGCCCTCCATAGTAACTGGTTGGCCACCATGTGAGACAGGATGGCTGGATTACATGGACCACTGGTCTGATCCAGCAGAGCTTTTATTATATTATTAAAGAATATGAAGAGCTGCCAGAAGTGAAGAGGGAAAGGAAATGTTTGAACACAGGAGGTAGAAAAGCCTGAACAAATCTTACCAAACATAGTTTACAGCTTATTTAACTGTCTATTCCATGGTGGTGCTAGTGATGAAGAACTCCACCGGAAGAAGTAGACTGCTCAGTAGCCTGTTGCAACCACTTTGCTCAGCACTTTGCAGATGAATTATTTCACATCCAACTTGGACTCTGCATTAGCAGCAATGGGGATCCTTTTCAGTTTATTCAGACTGAGGACGTTGACAGGATCCTTGGAAGTTTGAGGTCTACCACCTGTTTGTATGACCCTTACCCTTTCTGGCTACTTAAATCTGTTGGGTAGTGTCGCACAATTTATAGACAGTGTGAAAACAGCCATTGTTAGTTGTGTTGTTAGTTGTTAGAACAATGTAAATTGTCCACAGTTGCTTGGATGATAGCTAGCTAGCTATCATATTTTTATTCTGCTCTTCCTGTCCGGTGATAGCGTAAAGAACTCTAGGGTGCACTTTACTTCTCCTGCACTCTTCCTTGGCTGTTTTCACATGGCCACGTGCCCGGAAGATTGTGTGAAACTCATGGCATAAAACCGTCTACCTAGCACAATTTCCCGGAACGATCCCGTTTAATGGCCCTTTTTCTGACATCATCGGGCCATTAAAGGGGATCGTGCCAGTAGATCGTCCTAGGAAGACGCTTCATGCCGTGAGTTTGTGCGATCTCCTGGGCTGCATGTGGAAACGGCCCTTGTCTGCAGTTTTTCAGATGGATAAGATAAGTGGTATAGCTGGAAGCAGCAGAGAAAAGAGGGTTACAAGAATAAATATGTCCTCTATCTAATTGCCAAATGGTGGATTAAACAAATTCATGCAGATTACATCTGCTATTAACCATCACAACTAGTTGGAATCTCCATTGTCATGTCTGAATACAGTATGCCAAGGACTAATCTGAGGAGAGTTGATGCTTTTATGCCCTGCTTGCAAGTTTTTTAGGAGCATCTGACTTGCTACCATTGGAAATGAAATACTGGACAAGATGGCCCTTTGAGCTGATCCAGAAGGACCATTCTTACGTTCTTATGCTCCACAGTGTAGTAAGGTTAAGGTGTAAAAAGGATCCACAGTCCTTCACAGAGAAGAGTGTCATTCCCAGAGTGGACAATCCCCCCTGTGCCCTATGCTAACCCTTCTGTCCTTCAAGGACAGTAAACAAGGTGCGCTGCTTAAAGTTGCATTTCATGACACTTGAATCCTTTGGTTGAAGGTGGCTAGCTGACCCTCACATTATGGTCTCATGCTTTTAGGGAGGGGCTGTGGCTCAATGAAAGAGCCTCTGCTTTGCATCCAGAAGGTCCCAGGTTCAATCCCCAGCATCTCCATTTGAAAGGACCAGATAGTAGGTGATGTGAAAATCCTCTACCTGAGACCCTTGATGGACCAATTCAGTATAAGGAAGCTTCATGGGTGTTCTTGGGTGCTCCCCAGGCTGCAGAGTTTTAGAAATCACCACATTCAAGGGGAAAAAGTCTTGCAGCATCTTGATGATTAACTAGGTTTTATTCTACCATAAGCTTTTGTGGACTAGAGATTACTTAAGGCCAAACTAGAAGTTATGGTATCCATGATTCTGACCTGACATCATTTTAGAGAAGAATTTGGTGATTTAAAAAAGGCTTTGAGGGCCCGGTCCTGATCCAGCCTGCAGTGCAGTGTGAACAGGCCATCTGGTTTTCTCCTTGTCCCTTTACAAGCCTGTTCAGCACTTGAAAGGACACACCCGGGGTGGGGGGGTGGAGTTGCCTGGTCCTGCCATGCCACAGGCATGACTGGGACCTTGCAGCATTTTTAAACAGCTGAATTCTTCTCTAAAATGGTATCAGAATCCATGGGTCAGACCTGTGGATGCCACAATGTCTAGTTTGGCCTTGAGTCATGTGCAAATAGCTGGTTGAGAACTAGACAGGAATTCTTTATAGGATTTGAGAACATTTTCTATGTATGTGTGTATACATTGCATTTATTAAATATTAATAAATGGTGCCTTTATGATTCTGGTTTGGTTTCAGAACGAACATAGTATAAGTGCAATTCTTACTCTATTGTATATTGCACGATGCCTGGAACATTTGCATTGAGGTGCCATATGCATTTAAAGTCAACTAAAATTGAACGCTGAACAGCAATAAATCCTGGGACAATAGAGAGTACTTGTCTGGCTGAGCCTGGCTAGGTTCCAGGTTTTCAAGAGTCCCTGGATGGCAAAATATAGCCACACCCTTTACCCTTTGAAACTGACCCTTTTCCCTCTAACCACACCCCTTCCAGTTGGCCCTTCTACCTTTTTAATCCCTCCTTTTTCATTTCAATTTGCTTTCATTTCAATTTACTCTGGTAAAGAGAAATCAGTGTTCAACACGATACATGCAAGACCTTTTCCTATAGTATCTGTGACAAACAGATTTTTTTTTAAAAAATTTCTCCTTGATGTCCACTGATTTGCTTTTAACAAAGAGTGTTATGTGATTAGAGTGGGCAAATTGTCCCTTGGCACCTTGGTGGGAGCTCAGCAGATGCTTCACTTGCTCAATTATTCCATCACCATAAAGTAATAAAGTTGAAAGTCCCCTTTAATGCCCTGTGAAGTTTGCAACTTTTGAGGAAAGAAAAACAATTATTTCACTGCAGCTTTGGCATCTACCCCAAATCAGCCAATGCTGATGCAGGCACTTGGCTGAGTCCATGACAGTGTGGCACGGGCTAACTGAAAGTCACAGCCGCCACAGGCTCATAGGGTGTGCAAGCAGGCCTCTAGCCAATAAGGAAGTATGTGCAGAATCTCAGGGCAGAAACAGGTGTTACAACAAAGATACATCTGCTGCTGAAAATGGCAACTCCTTGTTACTCCGTGCCTTGATGGCATTGTGTGTTTTCCTTCCCCTACCAGTGGCAGAAAATAATGTGTAGAAAAGGGGTTTCCCACTGATCTACATTGTTAGTTTTCTCTTGGAGGAGGGGTAAGGAAACATATAACATGATGGAGTCAGGAGGACACAGGATGGTTGGGTTGGGGGGGGCTTAATGTCGGCTGCCATTTTTGGCAGCATCCCAACATTTGCTGGAGTGTATCATTCCATCCTATGCATATCAAGTAAATACCCAGGTTCTTTAACTTCCAGGCAAGAGACCAGCAGTGCTCCCTTTCTTTCTTTCTTTCTTTCTTTCTTTCTTTCTTTCTTTCTTTCTTTCTTTCTTTCTTTCTTTCTTTCTTTCTTTCTTTCTTTCTTTATTTATTTATTTATTTATTTATTTATTTATTTAAATATATAAATAGGTTTTATTGAAACTTGAATACAGAAAATAAAGTTTACAACGTGGCAAATACAAAAAATTCTGAGATAAAATACAGTACAATAAATTGCAATTTCTTTCTTTCACACACATACACAGCTACATACACAAACTGCTTTCATAGGTACAAACCTAAACAGCAACCAGGAAAACCAGGGTGACATCTGGGCCAGGCCAAAACTAGTGGCTTAGTACCCTTCCATCTTCACCCTCGATTCGAGGAAATTATCAGGCAAGAAAATAGGTGTACCTCACTAGGGCAGTTGACAATGGCCCTGTTCCCACCTCCTCCCACACAGGTGATTGTTCCTGCTGTGGTCCTGCAAGGCTGAGCCCTGGGTAAAAGGCAAGCAACAATGGCAAGAATTATGGTTGCCAGCTGAGGCTTGGGAAATTCCTTAGAATTTGGGGGTGGGGTGGGGTGAAGAGGACAGCATTAGGGGAGCGAAGGGAGTTCAGTGCAGGTGCAATGCCATAGAATTAGGGTTGCCAGTCCAGCCCTTGCACTAGTGGGATATTGACAGGGCTGGGACTTACCTAATTGTCATCACTTTTATGGAGCCCTTGCACTTTTATGCACTTTTACACTGGCATGAACCATAAGTAGTAGTAGTAGCAGCAGCAGTAGTAGTAACAACAACATTTGACTTATATACCCCCCCCCCCTTCAGGACAACTTTAACACCCACTCAAAGCAGTTTACAAAGTATGTTATTATTATCCCCGGTTCTCCAGATTAGAATCCCGCCGTTCTTAACCACAACACCAAACTGGCTCAGCACTACATTTTAGAATTCACCATCCTGTGGTTCCTCTATGGAACCACAGAGTTGGGCTAGATTATGATGCCAGTGCAATGACATCACTTCCAGTTCATACTGAAAATGATGTCATGGTGTTGGTGCAACACTGAATCGCCCCATGCACACACACCCTGGCTGCCCTTGTTGAGTAGCAATGGGGAACAGGGAGTCCAATGTAGGAGGTGTTGTGATATATTGTGTCCTTTCAGTGCATAGAGTGGTGTTTGAGACCAGACATGAGATACAGAAGCAGAAAGAGAGAGGGTTTGAGCTCTTCTGCTGACCTTCTGCTTGTCACAAGAGGAATGATACTTGCTAAAGAAGAGTATATCAATGAGGGTACGTAGAAAGGTCATGATGATGAAGGGGAATGCTGGGATGGTTGCCAGTGCTGGTGGAGATCTATGTGGATCTACTTGCCAAGTCAGGAGGCTTGGCGAGAAGCACAAGTGGCAGAATGGTTTGCCTGAGGAATGAGGATTTGTGTGTGAATGACCGACATTCACAGAGTTCTGAAACCTATCTAACACCTATCTAACACTGCCTTCTTCACTTTGTACATGCAGTTAAAGCAGTAGATGAATTCTGAGAGAATACTTTTCACCTAAGACCCAAAGATTTTGAGAAGCAGACTGGCAGATGAGGGGCAAGAACTAGTGGAGAAAGTAGAACAGGTCGGGCATTAGTGGTTGGGTCAACAATGGGCTCTGTTCATGTTCATCGACCAAAGCAGCTGCCCAGACAGGCCGAATGCTGATACCAAACCAGTAATGATAGCTATCAGGGTACATCCTCAACTGATTAGTCTGATTTCAGTAGAAAAATTGAGAGTTTGGACAGCTAAAATTATGCATAGATCTGACAATATTCAGGAAGTGGGGCAAGGGTGCAGAGCCCTAACTAGAAATTATTTTGCTTTCTTTAATGCAGAGGAGTTAACCGTGTTAGTCTGTAGTAGCAAAATCAAGAAGAGTCCAGTAGCACCTTTAAGACTAACCAACTTTATTGTAGCATAAGCTTTCGAGAATCACTGTGATTCTCGAAAGCTTATGCTACAATAAAGTTGGTTAGTCTTAAAGGTGCTACTGGACTCTTTTTGATTTTGCTTTCTTTAAAAGAGAGAAAAGGAAGGAAGGAAGTTTTATTCCCAAATGGTTGGAGTTCTGAGATCGTCCAGACCCTAAGGGATTTCACGTGGATATTGTCTATCAAATAGCTGGTTTATGACCTAGTACAGATTAAACGGAGATGCCAATTCCATCAACTGGAACCTTGATGTGGGGACCACTTTTGTACATCCCAGATTAATCACTGACTCAAGAGTTTTAGTGTTTTCAAATGATCCCTGACAGGTTTCTAGCCCACCAGAAGCCCCACATACTTCCACGGGGAGCCACCAATTATGTAAACTAGACCTGAGGTTATAACTTACATAGTTCATACACTTGTCCTCATGCAACTTTTTCTTGTCGGTGAAAATGTGAAATGGTTAAAACCATGGAACCCAGAAAATACATTAGAGAGGCAAAGAATTCTAAAGAATTGAATTTTTTTCCAGGCCCTTCTTTATTATAAAGTAATTTTTTCAAATCACCTTTCTGACACATTTGTCCATATCGATTAGATGCTTTTAGAATGACATTGTCTGACCTGTCGAAATCTATCAATTGCTCTTCAGCTGATGCCTAATTCCCAGGCTCCTCTGTCTTCCAACAGAGAAGTGTGACTATTATTCATGAAAGCGACTTTTTTTGTTGCAAAAGAAGATCGATAATCATATGCATATTAAATTTGCATTAGCATAACTGTTCAATTTGCTCTTAACTGGCCCTTGCCTATAGCCCACCACCCTTTCCCATAGCACTACACATTTCATTGGTAGCCATTTCAGGCATACATGTTTGATATCATATTCCCACAAGCCTCAGATAAGTTATTAGGAACTTGTTGCATGCTAGGATAAGTGCATATTCCCAGTGGCTTGCATTGTGTTTTCATTTGGTGCGCTGCAAACATGACTATTAAATATGCATTGTCCATTTAGAATTTTGTAAAAAAAAAAAAACCTGTTTTGTAGGGAAGGGATGCCTTAATTGTTCCCAAGACACTGGATAATCCACTTCTGATGGGTCTTAGGTTGAACTAATAGGCAAGCAAGTTACAGCTTAGCTGTGCTGGGTTTTAATCGACTAATGAGCCACAGTATCCTGAAGTTCAAAACTTGTCAAGATGAGTAGATCATCATATTAAAAGTTGGAGTAAGTTTCTAAACTGAAGGATTCCTGGCTTAATAGGCAGAAAACAGCCAATCTAAGATTCATCTACTTGAATTTTTATTCTGCCCCCTTTTCCCATGGGTTTGAGAGTAGACATTATATTTTTTTTAAAGGATGAAAATATCTCCGATAGGATGCCATTGAGCTACATTATACATATTATTTACTCTATCTGATAGTAAAGTAGTTAAAGCAGCAAAATCAGGCACCCACAAAGTACTGTTCTCTGTGCACTCAAGGGACTCCCAAGGTGTGCAGAAAAAAACGTATTTTGGAAATTATCCAAGATATTAAAATAAAAATACTCAAAGGCTGATGTGGACCGAGGATGCTCTACAGGCCCAGAAAATAGCAGTCAATTTTGGAGAGGGACAGAGGTAAGTGTAGAAATGGGTCTGTTCAAGCTGTAAAGCAATTAAAGACTCATGGATGGGGAGCTCTGTGTGTCTGTTTCAGGAATTTCCAGTGTTTGTTGCTCCTCAAGTCGTAAAGTAAGCTAGTTTCCAATATTCTTCATATTCCGGCTAGATCAAGTAACAGAATACAAAAGTTGGATATGCAACAGGAGGAGGCTGGCCTAGATCACTAGAGATAAGGCAGAGATTAAGCCCTTGCCACTTGACTGCCTCCAAGGAGGATGGTTTCCATTAACAACTTGGGGGTGGGGGTGGATAAAAGTACTTCTCTTTTGTACTGAAATCTGCCCGCCTCCCCAGAAACTTGTGGCTCAGACCACAGGGCATGTGCAGAAATAAAACCTATAGCAAATGTTAATGAAATTAAAATTCCAATTTCACACTCTACCCCACACATTTTCATTTTTCTGAGTCATATTCTCAACAAACATACACCACAGTGTTTTTTGACAATATACACCACAGTGTCTTTTGTGTTTTTTTTAAAGTGTGATGCTGTGTTGAATGGAAGGGGAATCATAGGAGGGAGCCATTTAAGAACAGAGAACATCTGGCTCAGGGTTTAGGCCTGGGGCGGAGAAAAAGGTTAGTTTTCTTACATTCTCCCTGTTTCAGTTTCCTGGGCATCTGGGGGATTTTTCCCTTGTCTGGCCCATAGCCATTAAATGCTGTCTCAGGATCCTTTCAACTTTCTCTCCAGTTAGGATTCCCAACTCCAGGTTGGGAAACTCCTGGAGATTTGGGAGTAGAACTTGGGAAGGACAGGGGTTTAGGGAACGGTGGGAACTCACTGAGATAAAATGCCATAGATCCACCCTCCAAAGCAGCCATTTTCTCTAGGGGAACTGATCTCTGTAGTCTGGACTGGATATCAGTTATAATTCCAGGAGATCTCCAGGCCTCACCTGAAGGCTGGCAACCTGAGTCTCCTACCTCTTTTGCCAGACAATTCCTGCCCCCCCCCATCCACTTTCCTCATGAATGCTATCTCTTACAAGACCAGAGAATGTTTCTCTGTCACCTGGAAACAGGACTGGTATTTTTGGATCCAGGACCATTCTTGCACAGTAACTTAGTGATGATGGCTGCTAACTTTCCTTGATTAATTCAAAACTAGAAATCTCTTTAAAGATGTGCTGGGGCTTCAGTTTTACCATTAACTCAGGAATGAGAGTGGAGTGCTCTCTTTGGCATGTTAGACATTGACTTGAAAATACCTTGTGTGTGTTATGTGCTGTCAAGTCGCCTCTGACCTATGGCAACCCTATGAATGAAAGACTTCCCCAAAGCCCTATTGTTAACAGATTTGCTAAGATCCTGCAAACTGGAAAATGTGGCTGCTTATATTGAGTCAAGCTATCTCTTTTTAGGTCCTCCTCTTTTCCCGCTGTCTTCCACCTTTCCTAGCATTATTGTCTTTTCCAGTGACTGTTGTCTTCTCATGATGTGACCAAAGTGCAATAGCCTCAGTTTTGTCATTTTACTTTCTAGGGAGAATTCAGGCATGATTTGATCTAGAACCCACTTATTTGTCTTTTTAGCCATTCATGGAATCCCCAAAACTTACCTTAATCTTTGATAATAGTTGTACTTTTCTATTGAAAACATGGGCCATTTTTTGCAGCTAGAATCTGAAATGTTGTCAGCTAATAAAGGTCTTTGCTTTTAAACAAACAGTATAATCTTCGTACAAAGTGTGCCTCATTTTGTATTTCAACTAATTTTAGTTGCTGTGTTATTTCCTTTCAATCTGATCGTGTTGCTTCTCCCCCAGCGTTTTAGCATTTGTACTAGGGCTCCCCCTGTCCTCATGCCTGCTGTGGCTCAGAGTGGAAGCGGAAGAAGAATTTCCCTTATCTTGAACCAGTTTCTCCTATCCATATATCTCCTTGCTATCCATATATCTCCTTGTTTTAAACTCTGCTGCTGTGTGCACCTAAGATCAGGAACCTGTGTGAGTCCTGTATCCCTGCTAGAGATGGGCATGAACCGGAATACAAACCAAAAAACTCACAAACTGGCCCAGTTTGTGGTTCATGAACCAGCGGTTTGTGGAAGCTCTTTTCCACAAACTTCCACGAACTGGTCTGCTAGTTCATTTGGTTCGTTTTAACACCAATGCCCCTTTCTGTGCCGCTGCAAAGTGGCAGGGAAACAGGCATTTAAACCTGCAGATCAGCTGCTTGTCGAGGAGATCCCTGACAAGCAGCTGATCATTTAAACAGCGGGGCTTGGCTGGCTGGCCGGGAGTTCTGGCCGGCCAGCCAAGTCCCGATGTTTAAATGGCCATTTCCCCACTGCTCCGAGTGGTGGGGAAATGGCCATTTAACCTTTGGGTGGGGGTTGGCTAGCCAGCCAGAAGCCCTGCTGTTTAAATGATCAGCTGTTTGTTGGGGATCTCCCTGCCACTGCCAAGTGGCCAGAAAGGGGCCATTTCCCTGCCACTGCTAAGTGGTTGGAAAGGGGCCTTTAAACCCCACAAACTACGAACCAGTTGTGAACTTGCCACAGTTCGTGGAAGTTCCTGGTTCGTGAAAACACCACGAACCACAAACCGCATGGTTTGGTTTTTTCATGGTTCATGCCCACCTCTAATCCGTGCCTTACAAGCAAAAGGGAACATTATACCCAGAACTTGTTTTCAAAATTCTCAAGCCACCTATATGCTCAACAAGATAGGAGAGATCTGATCTTGTCAAAATCCTGGTCACTGCAAAAGATGCACAAAGAGTTTTGACCTGACAACAAATTATGAGGAAATTTCTATTTTCCATTCATTTCATTGAAGGCCCTCCTGGAAAGATGGCATTGCCATGTAGTAAGGACGGCTGGCTAAGGCCTTGGCTTTTTAGAAATTAAGCACTGGTCCAGAAGCACTCTGAACACTCCAGGCCCAAATCAATCAAGCTTCATGCTTGGATTCTGCGGGATCTTTAGAAAACTAGATGTTTCCTTCTTGCAGGAACAGAAAAAGGAAGTCATTGAGAAAGACATTTCAGAGACTCCCCAGGACAATGTGAAACAATGGATGTAATATGACTTCATTTGTCCAAATGGGCTTGGAGGACATCCAAAATGTTCAGGTAATCAAATGCTCCAATAAAGGTAAGTGCTATGTACATGGGGGTTACAGTGACCCATGGCTACGTGGGTGACACAGTGAATTTGTATAACTCAACACTTCAGATCTCTGACGAGGGTTGCCAGGTCAACACTTCAAAAATAAGCAACTGTGATGTCCTTTTCAGAGAGTTCTCTGGAGCTCTGTGTCTCAAAGAGAGGAATATTGCTTATGCTCTGGAGCTCTGTCACAAACTGAAGGAGTGGATGTTTCTTTATCAATTCAGATGTCAATACATGGCAAGAGTTCTCCGCTTCAGTCCCTGTCACATACTACCTTTTTTTTTTCCAAAGAGTGCTCCAAATTTGTGAACTACAAGGAAAGGCAAGAGAGTCTGGGACTTTTCAGTCTAGAAAAAAAG
Organism: Eublepharis macularius; assembly: GCF_028583425.1. Classification (NCBI taxonomy): domain Eukaryota; kingdom Metazoa; phylum Chordata; class Lepidosauria; order Squamata; family Eublepharidae; genus Eublepharis; species Eublepharis macularius. Next base: position 214,411,851 of record NC_072790.1, read on the forward strand.
AAGGCTAAGGGGAGATATGATCAGAGGTTAACAAAATTATACATGGGGAAAAGAAAGTGTATAGAGGGTGCTTTTTCTCCCATAACTTGGGGAGCACCTAATGAAATTGCCAGCAAATAGATTTAGAACAGACAAAAGGAACTACTTCTTTACTTGTTGAGTAAATAAACTGTGGGATTCACTGCCAGGGAAGTGGTAGCAGTGATGGTGATGGCCACAACCAAAGCTTTAAAAGGGGTTAGACAGATTCATGGAGGGCAGGTCCATCAATGGCTACTAGTCAGGGTGACTGAAGGGAACCTCTGTCCAAAGCCAGGCAGCAAGCCTATTAATCTCAGAGCTGGGAGGCAGCAGCAAAGGAGAGTCTTGGCCTCGCTCTGTGTCCAGTTTGCCCTCCAGAGTAACTGGTTGGTCTTTGTGAGAAATTGGATGCTGGACGGGATGGACTACCAGTCTGATCTAGCAAGTTCTTCTTATGTTCTTAACTTCTGCTGCGCATGGAGAAATAATTCAAGGCTCCTGAGAGCAGCAGGCTACCTGCTGCATCTCTGGATATTTGGATATTTCAGTGCTCTGGCTCGTCTCCTCCCAATTAGTCAGTAATGGGAATGGGAAATTCTGCCTTGTCTCTGTTACAACTACAACAGAAAACTATGCAGTACTTTTTTTACAAGCCCGGGGTGATGTCTGGATGTTTGATGAGATCTCAGAGATTTTTGTCAAACAATTAAGCAAATTGTACAAAAATCAAAAGTATTTTTCTGTCTTTCATCCAAGTCTTGGATACTAATTAAGGCTTAGACAGAGCTGCAAAAAACAGCCCCCGCGTGCTGATATTTAACACTCCAGGGAGCTGAGGTAGCCCAGAGGGAAACTCCTGAGCTTTGGGAACAACAGAGCTGCAAAATCCCTCAGGTTGTCTAACTTACTCGTTAAGCTTGGGGAAACTTCCAGACCTAACTGAAGCTGACTGTGGCCAGGCCAGGCACACTCTCAGACCCCATCCTGGATAGGAGTTGGCAAACAGATGCACATGGCAAGAAAAGAGAGGGGGGCCAGGTTGGGCCACTGCAAAGGGGCTTTGGAGGTTGTCAGGGCATGAGGACCAGCTGGTAGGTCAAGTATGGCTAGGAGTCCCAACTGCATGTTGAGAATGGATAGCTAACGCCTGCAGTTGCTTAGGAATGAAGAGCTCAGCAGATGAAGGACCCGCCAATAGCCACTCCGTCCGGTCAGGTGTGCTTTGGAGGAGGTGAACCTCAACCATGAAGACTGCTATGTTTGCCATGTTGTCAATGAGGCCACATCAGAAAGGACTGCTTGGTGACTGAAGTTTGGTGAGGATAGAAAGGCACTGGAGGACACAGGGATAGGATATACCTTGGTATGGGAGGTACCAGGCATGTTGCCTGTTTGCCAGGTAAAAATCTGGTCTGGACACAGGGAGCTGCAGGTTTACGGAACTTGGTGGGCCTTGGTTGATGTACAGGGACTACAGCATCACCTGCGGGTGGTTGTAGGGCTCTGCTTATTTATTTATTTTATTCAACTTATACCCCGTCCTTCCTGCAAGTGGGCTCAGGGCAGCTTCCAACAAATATATTGTCAAAATTCAATAAAAACCTATTAACATATTACAATAAAAACCTATAACATAAAAACCTATTAACACGTTAAAATTCAGGCACCATCAGACAGATCGGCTACTACAAGATCATAAACCCCGGCACCACCATGATATAACTCAAGGGCAGCTGCAAAAAGAGGGTGCGGCAGTCAGAAAAGGGGACAAAAAGCTGGCCTCTAGTCAAAGACCAGGTGGAACATCTCCATCTTGCAGGCCCTGCAGAACTGTAAAAGGTCCCGCAGGGCCTGGATCTCCATTGGAAGAGTGTTCCACCAGGCTGGGGCCAGGGCTGGAAAAGCCTGGCCCTAGTTGAAGCCAGCTGAATGTCCCTCGGGCCAGGGACCACCAGAAGCTGCTTATCCACAAAGTGCAAGGCCCTGTGGATAAGCAGGCCCTTGAATTATGGCTTTAATTATGAAGGATTGGCCAGGATTAGGGGAATTGTCCAGGGGAACCATGGAGACCAGTGGAGCAGAAATGGATTTAGAGGATTGAGCTAGTCCAGAGGATCTGGGTGGGCAAAGTGAGAGAATCCTAGGGAGCAAGAAGACAAGGAGGGAGGTCCAGAGCAGCAAAAGCCCCACTTCTGTTGCAAGGAAGACCTCCTGAATCAAATGTAAGTGCCCACATCTTATCATTGAACCCTCCTTTGATTGACCCACAACCTCCCAGTTGCTGGGTACCTGGTGGTTGACAAGATACATGAAAGATTGGTGCGGCGGTTCTATTGGCCTGGGATAAATGCTCAGGTGGAGTGGTACTGTGTTTCATGCCTGGGATGCCAGCTGGTGTGGCTGGTAGGAAAGAAGGGTGGGCCCTTGATCTCCCTTCCCATGATTTTGATTCCCTTTGAAACTGTGAAGTTAGACCTGGTAGGCCCATTTGAATAGTCCACAATAGGGCATACCTGCATTTTCGTGGTGGATGACTATACAACTTGATATCCCAACGCTGTGCCCATTGAGGGGGCACTTTGGAGGCAGTTGCCTGTGAATGGGAGTGAATAATTGCAAGGCTTGGTTTCTTGAAAGAGGTAGTTTTAGACCAAGGCCCCAAGCTCATGGAGAAAGTGTTCCAACAACTATGGCAGATGTTTGGGGTAATTTGATCCACAGGGTGGTGTACCAATAGGCTGGTGGAGCAGTTCAATAAAACACTGAAACAAACGCTGCATAGGTTCATTCAAGAGGAACCAAGGCAATGACACGAGATCCTTGGCCCATTGATGCTTGAGGTGGAGGAGATATCTGTGCGGTTCTCCCCCTTCAAACTGCTGTTTGGACAGCACCCAGAGCATCCTGTATTTGGTCAGGGAGCCGTGGAAGAGATGGTAGGACAAGGGGAGGTCCCTTACATCCTGCAGTTGAGAGAGAGAGAGAGAGAGAGAGTAGAAGCTTGGGCTTGGGACCCAGGCCAGGCAGAAAGGGGCCCAGGCTAGTCAGAAGCAGCTGTATGATCAGAATGTAAAGCATCACACTTTTGAGCAGGAAGATAGAGTTTTGATCTCCCTACTGAGTCATAAGTTCAAGTTACAAGCCCACTGGCAGGAGCCTTTCAGGTCATTTGCAGGACATGGCAAGGTTAAAGCATTAACAAAGGGGGTATGGCTGACCACCAAGAAAGGGTTACAGAGATTTCTGGGACTGGCTGGTTATTGCTCGTGGCTTATATTTCACTTTGTGATTCTATCTACCCCCTTGACAGAGCTAATGCATGAGGCAGCCCCAAGACCTGAAGCAGGGCTTTGAGACTTAGAAAGCCTTTGAGTTATTGTATGAGGCCCTGGCACATGAACTCATACTATATATCCCTGACCTGGCTCTTCCTTTCATACTGTAGATGGATGCCTAAGGGTCAGGACTTGAAGCCATGTTACCCCAAGGGCAAGGAGAGGACGAATCTTGTGTACTTGAGTCACAAGCTGTCCGAGTGGAAGCGCCAATATGCCGTAATAGAATGGAAGGTCCTGGCCATTTGCTGGACTGTGGCACTATTTGTGGGGCACTCCATTTACCCTGGTGACAAATCACACACCCCTTCAATGGCTGCATTAGATGAAAGAGACTTATCCCTGGCTTACCTGTTCGTACCTAGCTTTATAACCTTACTCCTTTTAAGTGACATACTAAGCCAATAAAGCCCCCCTTAACATAGACCTCTTTTCCTAGCAGGAGGAAGAAGCAGAAGCAGCAAACATGGTGGAGGTGGCAATCTGTTTCTCCCCTCCCCCAGCCAAAACACCAATTTGGGGGGTGTATTTTATCTCCTGAAAAGGCATAGTGAGGGAAGAAGAGCTCCTGGGGCCATCATGCTGTGTGCACACTTTGAATTGGGGCCTCAAAGCAATTTTAAAAGAACTACTAATGCTTCTAAAATGGTGTCAGCAGCCACAAGATGGACCCGTGGCTGCTGTCACTTTTAGTTTGGCCCTAAGTGTTCCTCTGTTCTTACATTACTGGAGCAGTGTGGGAAGTAGCCCCAGGATGTGGTTCTCAAGCTACTGCCAATATGTGTGAATTAGCCCTTAGCACCAGTTGTTTATAATTCATTGTTTTCGATTTGTCAGAGAAGTATTTTGCAAACTTGTCTTTGTGATGCATTAAGTATGGGTGTTTCCAGTGACTGTCACTTAAATTTTATGATGTTTTCCTGAAAGTGCATTTTTAAAAAAAGACAGATCAAACTGCTTTGAGACTTTAAAGTTCCTAATATTTAGTCACTACTGCAATGATTTGAACTTTTATTTGATTGTAAATTCTGTTTCCCATGTTGTTACAGACAGGTGGCATAAAATATTCCATTTTTTCACTATGATGACATAAATACTTCAGTGTCCTACTGCTAAGATATATCAATCAAATCAGAAGTTCAAAAACGGGTTATTATCCAGGTGCAGGGATGAGAGCAAAAACCAAGGCTTTAGTTCACAGTCAATCGGTAAAGAATGCCTTGACAGTCAATAACCGGCTGCTACATGTACCTCTTGCAGAGTTATTACTGCAGAGTTCATAAAGTAGAACACAGCACTTCTGACAGAAAGGCAAGAGGCTGTGATTTCCAGATCATTTTTTAAAAAATTGCCAGCTATATTGCAAAAATTGAAAAAAGAATCTAAACCTTTGCATAGGTTTACCGCTTGAACACATGAAGTTGCCTTACACTGTGGGTCTATCAAGGTTACACAAAATCAGACTGTTGGTCTCTCTGCCTGAGAGTGTCTGTTGGTCTATCTGCCCAAAAGTGACTTTCCAATGTCTTTCGTATCATCCATTATCTGCTGAACTGAAGATACTGGTGATTGAAAGCAAAACCACCTGCATGCATGGAAGATTTCATGCCACTGAGACATGGCCATTCATCATCACAATAGTTTGAATGTTTGTTGGCATCCCATGCCATCACGCTACCACATTCATAGCACCAGTTTGAGCCCTGGTTTGAAGGACATTGGCATGAACCACTAATCTCCAGGCTAGAGACTTTCTGAAACCCACATTCAGGAAAAAGATAGGGGAGAGTAAAGAAACAAAGCTCTCACTTAACAGGAGCAAGAATACTGGGAATTCTGAAGACTCTGGTCAGCCTAGGAATCATTGTTGCTGGGCAAGTTATGTAATTTGCTTTCATATACTTGGCCTTAATGAACATGCTGCAAGGAGGTTCCAGAAGAAACTTGAGGTTCAAGGTGAATCTCTGCAGCCATGAACTGTAATATAGGAGTTACTTCACTGCCACACATCCTGCTGTTCCCAATATGTGGTCAGATTAGCCAGAGGGAAGGGCTATGGCTCAGTGGAAGAGCATCTGCTTGGCATGCTGAAGGTCCCGGGTTCCATCCCTGGCATCTTCAGTTAAAAGGATCAGGTAGCAGGTGATGTGAAAGACCTCTACATAAAACCCTAGAGAGCTGCTGCCAGTCTGAATAGACCAGTGACCATGATGGACCAATGATCTGGTAAGGTAGTTTCATGTGTGTGCAGATTTGACTGTTGATGTCCAGCTCAACATAAGTGATGATTTTTTTCCCCCATAACTCAAGATTCTATTGTACTTGCAGCAATAAGACTTCTGGCTCAGATTAGTGGAATGATGAGTGCTGTAGTATGATGGTATGAAAGCCGATGTCCCTATATGCCTGATACGTGGTCAAAACAATACTGCACAAAATTGCTGTGAAATAAGGTCCAGGTATCTCTTTGATGCTGATGGGGCAAGATACGAGATAGCATTGTTTCTGCAGTTTGCCTTTTTTTGGTCACAGGCAAGACAGATAAACACCAATGATATTGTCACAAACTACAGCAACCCTACAATACCATGGGGGTTTGTGCCCCGCATGCCACGGCTTCGAGCTGAGAATCCCCTGGCGGAAAAGGAGGCCACCAGAACCAGCAAAATGCTTTATTTATTCATCACTGAGTTCTGGGGTTACAGAAATGCCTCTCAGAGTTAGTGTTCTTCCGGTATAAATTATTTAGCCTTTTTTACAGTTCAACAAGGATACTATAAGGAGCAGGTAATGCACACAGTTCAAGGCATCAGTTGATATGCTGCACAGTAATCCTCAGGCCCATAGCCAAAAATGTGATAGGGAGGGGACATAAAATTATATTAGGGGAGATCATTTTGCCAGGTGCTCATCATCTCAAAGCCTGGGGCTTACTGGCTAGGACCTGATGAAGTTATAGAGTGGGATCTAGTGATGTTACATGGAAATGCAGTAATAATGGTAGTACTTCCTCATACCACTAGATATTATACCGCATAGCATGCAATCATAATCATGTAGCTTTGAAGATATGTGCTATTCACAATACTAAAAAAAATTATAACAACAAGGGCTTGGATCCTAAGAAGCATAAGCAGAATTGCTCCTCCCACCTCCCTGAGATTGTACTTCAGTGCATTAAAAAAAAAACAGTGGATAAAAAAAAACAGTGTGGGGAGCAAGCTGCAAATCTGTGGCTGGTGAGGAGAACTGGCAAGAATCTTCCTCCTTGTGGAAACACCATTCTGTCAGAGGAGCTGACAGAACAGCTCTAAAGGATCAAAGCCATAAAGACTAAGAGCTAAATGTAAAATGTAGCAGAGCTGTTAGAGCCAGATTATTGCCTTCCAACTTCAATTTATATATGCACTAGTTACCACAAGCAGACATGCATTGAAGTCTTAGAAGTCATAGAGTTTGGGGGCTAGAAGATGGATCTGAGATTTCAGCCCTACTGCCCTAAGAATGAGCTGAGATTTCACCCGATTGAGTCCCTGAGAGTTGAATTCCAAAACCCAAGGCTCAGGGTGAATGCATGAGACTTGGCAACCACATATCAGAAGTCAGCTTATGATGGCAGCAATATATGAATGAAACTTGGTTTTATCTTGCACTTCCAGGGAGGATGTGGAAACTGTGGTACCTGGAGGCAGTTTTGGAATAGATGAAGGGTAACAAGATGAAACTTAATCCCAACAAAACAGAGGTGCTACTAAGAGGGGAACGGTCTGACCTGGGCATATGGATATCTCATGTTCTAGATAGAGTTGCATTCCCCCTAAAGGAGCTGCTTCCTAGGTTGGAGGTACTGCCCATCCTGGACCTCATGTTAGATAAACAGATGGCAGCAATGGTCAGTGGCACCTTTCACCTGCTTCAGCTGATGAGCCTGTTGGGCCCTTCGTGGGCAGAAAAGATCTTGCCATTGTGGCACACACCCCGGTAATATTAGACTGCTGTAATGTGCTGTATATAGGGCTATCCTTGAAGAGTGTCCAGAAGCTACAGTAGGTTCAGAATGCTGCAGCCTTAATGATGACTGGCGTGGGTTGTAGGGTCCATCTTGTTCCATCTACAATGCCTCCCAATTTGCTTATGGGCCAATTCAAAGTGCTAGTACATATATACATGGCGTCAAGTTGCAACTGACTTGCAGCAACCCCAGTGGCGGGCTTTCAAGGCAAGTGAGAAGCAGGGGTGTTTTGCCCTTGCCTTCCTCTGCAATCTTCCTTAGTGGCTGCCCATCCAAGTACTGACCTTGCTTAGCTTCTGAGATCTGATGCAATCAAGCTATATTATGCTGCCTTCCTTCCCCACAGCGCTAGTACTGACCTTTGAAACTCTATTCCAGGGGTATTCACTCTACAGATCATGGTGAGCCTCATTTGTAATTACCATCAACCAAAAGAGCCACATTTTACTTCTATGCCTGTCATGAAGCATGCATCTCAGGGAGGCTTGCAATTTATCTGTTGTTCTGGCAGTGACTAATTCCAGGTGGAAACCACAAGCTCCACCAGGTGAGAGCCTTCCCCACTTTCCTGAAACACAGTACAGGTGCCACGTTGGTGAACAGTGCTAAGAAAAGCCACAGGAGGCATGTCAAAGAGCCACTTAGTGAGAATCACTGCTCTATACAGCTTGGGGCAGAATACCTTAAGGACCATCTCCCCTCATATGCACCTACTTAGTATTCATGTGCCCCTGATATCTGAGACTACACAGGTAGAAACTTGTGAAAGGGCCTTCTTGGTTGTGGCACCCAAACTCTGGATCTTCCTCCCCAGAGAGAGTCATCTTTCTCCTTCTATCATTGTCTTTGACCAGCAGGTGATGTTTTAAATGTTTTATTTATATTTTATCTGTATTTTAACATTGTTTTGATTGTTTGCCACCTTAGGGACCTTAAGTTGGATTGAAAGATGGCATATAAACATTTTAAATAAAATAAATAAACTTGAAACAGCAAAAACTTCAGCAAATGCAATGGGCCTAAAGGTTCCTCAATGTATTAGTTTAAATTGAACTGGATGTTAAATCCCAGATTGGCATGGATTTGGTCAGGAAGAGATTAATTGACAGTTTTAGTCATTTTACAGTTTCCCCTCCCCTATTCCTTCCTAGGCAATCTGGACAATAGTTGTTTTGCAAATGACCCCTTAGATCTGTTCAGTGGTGTAAAAGACGAGACACTCTTTTTAGAAAAATGAAACCTGAGAATGCAGAAGGGGCATAGCATATGTTTAAGAGGGCATTGCCCCCATATGCCCCCTGTAGCTGTAGACCTGGTAAACATGTAGCATAATACGTTATCATTCCCTTGCTTACACCAAATATTATCCTTTAGTACCTTGGTTTTCAGCAATATTCCACATGCAAATGTAAACACCACAGAAAAATAAAAGAAGATTCTCCCACCAACATTCTTTCAGGACTCAAAGCATGTACAAATGTCACAATCCCACCCATCGGATTCTTATTTATTTAATATTTTTTATGTTGCCTCTCCAGAGATTACAAATGGTGGCTTACAAATTGAAACATCATAAAAACAAAACATTAAAAGTTATTAATTTAAAACCCAGCGTTACACCCAGTCACAGCATAAAAACATATACCGTTGAGCTAACTGTTTAAGTCTAAATGCATATTAAAATGGTATTAAAAGACCCCTTAATTAAAAGCCTGAGTGAACAGCAATCTATTTCTAGACTTGGTTGACAATGCACAAAAGAAGAGGCTACAGAGAGATGTTGCACAATGTGCAACTGTAGCCTATACAACTTTGTCTTTCAATAGTATGATCCTGTTCTCCTAGGCAAACCTAAAAGTAAGATATTTGTGTGGGATTGTATTAAAAGTAGTAGGACTGTGTAGGATATTCTCCAAAATCAGCTTGGTTTCAGAAAGGTAGTAATATTTTGGCACGGGGGGGGAGGGTTAGGGGGGTTGGGGAGGTCAACAACACTTGGATTGTTCAAATCAACTATGCCATTATTTTCTCTGCTTGCTGCTTCTGAAGAATGAGGCTGCTTATGATGGTTCAATGTGGGCAAATAAAGTCAACTGTGAACGACAGCAATGTTATCTGAATTAGCCACATAACCACAGCCAATCAGGGATCACACTTTGAACATAATGACATGGAAACATTATCTAGACAATCAGATTTGTCTAGGGGATATCCCCAAAGTCAACTGAATGGAGTGGAGAGTGAGAGCAGTGTAAAGGAACTGACATAGATAATGCTAGAATATTATCTAAAAATGGAGACTGTTTTGACACAGCTGAAAACGATCCCTCAAAATTGGGTATAATTTGGCCTCAGCCTTAACTCAATAGCCACTTATATTCTTCTCTTCTCCCATCCTGCTTGCTATACTTGGAATGAAGCCCGGAAATATTCATATTGTAGTCTTGGCCCATCGCTTCCAGTCCTCTGGTAGCCCTGCAAAGAGTATACTGGCTGGCCAGCTCCTGCTTCTCTGCTGTATTCTATACAATCCTGCCAACTAGGCTTGCTAGCCCCCAGATGGGGCCTGGAGATCTCCCTGAATTATACCACTGCTTTCCAGACAACAGAGATCCGTTCCCCTGCATAAAATGGCTGCTTTGGTGGATAGACTGCGCTCTGTGGAATGATATCTCACCAAGATCCTCCAGGCTCAACCTTCCAATCTCCAGGAATTTCCCAGTCCAGAGTTGGCAACCCTTCAATCAACAAGCAGAAGTAATGACTCAGAATATAGCACGATGCCATTCCTGTTTATCATTGAGAGGCTCAGAGTGCTGGAACAAAAGTGTTGTATATCTGTTCACTAACAAGAATAAATACAAACCCCCAAAGATCCATGCACATTCAAGAAAATTATTATATACATTAAAGTTTAGTATCAATTACAATCACAGCTAGCATTAAATGCAGATTCCCCTTTTCAGATCATCATTAATGGGAGCCTGTGATTACTTGTCAAAGTAAACTTGCTTAGCATTGCTAACTGTAAAGGAAAACATAGATTTATAGGTGGTGGAGGAAGGGGGAACAACTTTTCTTAAACTTGAAAAGAGCCATGGAAGGGGGAAGACTAAAGGAGGGAGACAAAACCTCTTGCCCTCTTGGCCTGATGCTGAAGACACTTATCTGAATATTATGTCACTCAAAAGAGCAAGCTACTTGCTGGTCAGTTGTCCCCAGAGAGTTCTTTGCCTTCTAAACTGTAGGTGTTCAGCGATGTAGAAAGTTACTTTGTCTGCACTCTTCATGGCGATGCAGTATTAAAGAGACAGTAAAAATAGACAACTAACAAGGGAACAGCTTCACAAGGAGGCATCTAGACCTACGTCTCTCTCTCATACACACACACAAACATGCACACACTCACTCTCCAGGACATGAGTGATCAACGCCCCCACTGTGCGAGACTCCAGCTGAAGTCACTCTTGAGAGCCAACCAAACACCTTCCTCTGTGGCCCTGTGCTGTATGTTCTTCAGGACAACATGAACAACCTCCATCTAAAGCTGTTATTTTTTAATATCCTAAGCAAGACAGCATTTTAAAATGTGTGTGTGTGTGTGTGTAATTTGGAGCTGCCAGTGTTGGTATCTTTGCTATCAGTTTCCTCAATAAGGCCTAGTATGGGCCCAAAGAGCCTCTGGATAAATTGTATTTTCCAAGGGTTAATTAAGCTGTCTTGAGCTTCTGCATGAAGCGGGGGGACAAACTGGCACTTGCAGCGTTTTCTGAAACCTGCTGTCGACATTATAGTCCCTGCTGCTTTTAGCTGTATCGATCGGATGCCTGACCTGTGAAATCCTTCATGGCGGAAAAGGCTGCAAGCTTACTGGAGCTTTCCATGGAAGCTTCAGGACAGCTTGTGTAGTCAAGTACAATTACCTGTCCCTCCAGGAGAGCCAATTAGTTCACAAAGAGCTGGAGCAGAACAAATGTTTTGTGTGTGATTTTAGAATCTTTACAGGAGGAAGGAAAGAAGAAAGAGGGGTGGGGAGGGGAGCTTTGTTCTCCCCGCTTTTGTTTCTAATGTTATGATTATTGTTCAGTGTGTGTGTGTGTGTGAGTGTGTGCATGTGTGCTCGCACACATTGGGTAACAATTCTTGCAAGGAAGTATCTCTGAGAATTTGCTGAGCACAGAAAACAATTTAAAGTTAGAAGTGATGATCAAGGTTGCAATAATATTTATTATCATTATTGCCACCAATTCCTTGAGTAATGTTGAACATCATTCTCTGAACGAAGGGTACGGTCTTTCTGATGAAACCTCCTCTGACCCCAGACTTCTGCTAACTCCTGTACCGTTGACCTAGCAGTATCGGGATTGTAGTGATAGCTAAGAGAAAGGCTGCTAAAGGCTTCTTTCCTAATAATTTGGGTGTCTGTAAATCTATAACAGCTGAAAACTAGAACTGGCTAGAGTGATTTCCCAGCCTGCCAAGGGCATGCATGTTGTAACTTCAATGATGGCTTTCAGCACAAGCAAAACAGGAGGTGACAATGAATGGGAGCCAGTGCGGTACAGTGGTTAGAGTGTCTGACTCAGATCTGGGAGACCCAGATTTGAATCCCCACTCTGCCATGGAAACTTCCTGGGTGACTTTGGGCTAGTAACACACTCACAGCCTAACCTACCTCACAAGGCTGTTGTGCAGATAAAATAGCGGTGAAGAGAATAATGCTGCTTTAGGTCCCCACTGGGGAGAAAGGCATGGTATAAATTAAGACAATAAATCTCAATGTTGCTATGAAGGTGTGTTTTTAAAGCTGTAATTTGGGATATTAGTTTTTTAAAAAAAGGAATGCATTGTTTTCCCTCTCTCCTTCAAGAGTAGGGTAGGGAGCAAACGGCAGAGAGGTCAGTTAAAGGATTTCTTTAACTATACATTGTTTCTAGGGCTGCCAGTCCCCTGATGGGAATGGGGGATCTCCTGCTCCCAGCCTCTGCCCCCCTACCACTCATCTAGACCGTGGGGGAGAAAGGCTTGGGGAACAGGCCCAGGAGGGGAAAAAACAAACCCCGGTGTGCAGCAGGTGTGCTCCTGGCAGGCGTGATGACGTTACTTCGAGAAGTGATGTCATCATGCCTGGCATGCTCCTACACTTCAGAGGGGCCCATATTGACCCCTGTGAAGCACAGGAGCATGTCCATGCAACTGGGTGTAATGACATCACTTCCGGAAGTGACGTTATCGGGCCTGCCGGTAGTGCATGCATGAGAAGATCCACAAGGTAAGTGCCAGCCCCCCAGTCCTGTGCGGAGGGTAAGTGGACATGGCAATCCTAATTATTTCTCTAATGAAATCCAAGCCATTAAACAATGAAACACATCTGGATTGGATCTGGCTGCAGGGGAGGGACACATATGGACTGGGTACAGATCCATCCACTGGATTTGGGGATCCAGAAGTTCTCTAAGTACCATTCAGTTTCCAATGACATGATAGGACCTAAAGATTTTGGAGCTTGCTGCTGTCCCTGGTGCCGACAGGACCTTTCCTGCCACTCTATGCCCTCAGGTGAGTGCCAAGAGCCATCATGGGCCAACACACACAATAGTTTCCTCTGCTTCATTTAGGGATCCCATTCCCCCAGTGGGAGTGGGGGATCCCCCACTCCCACCTTTTGCCCCACTGCTACTGCTTATCTGGCTGGCAGGGAGAAAGGCGGGGAATGGGCCTCCTGTACGTGCTCCCAGGGCCGGTGCAACAACATCAGTAACATCATTGTGCCACCCTAAGAGTGCTCCCATGCTTCACAGGCCAATTTGGGGCCCCAAACAGGCCAAATCAGGCCCATTATGGGACCAAATCGGCCCACTGCAAAGTACATGCACATTCTTCAGCCTTGCACAATGATGTCACTTCCTGGAAGTCACATCATTGCTCTGATGTGGGGCTGCGTGCATGAGGACAGTCTCAGGAGTACCAGGAAAGTAAGTGCTGGGTCCCCGAAAGTAAGTGCTGGCCCAATTTGCTGTTCGTGAACAAGCTGTTCGTGAGGTCCCATTCTAAACGAGCAGGTAGCCATTGCAAACCTTGTTCATTGCTGTTCATCAAGCCAGACAGTCTGGCACCTGCAATCAATTCCCTTGGCAACTTAGGCAGGGATTGTCTGAACTCTGTCTGAACTCCTGCTGTTGCCCTGGAAACCCCAATCTAAGCCCAATTTAGCTTGATAGGCAGGTCTTCCTTTTAAGTGTGGAGCTCCAAATTTGTTACAAGGGAACAAAGACCAGGGGGAGGGGGGCTCCCAGCTCTGCCTTTGGAGAGGGAGAGACAGCTGCTGTTGGCGTTTTGATAGAGAGAGTGCATTGGAACTTGAATTTTCTTTGTGTGTGGTGGGATAGGGATATATCCCTTCAAGTTCTAGGGCTCCTGCCAGGCTCTGGGCCAAGCTATTATTTATTATTGATACCTTTCCTGCTACCTGCTCAAGTAAGGGCCGATTCCAGACGGCCCTCTGCCTCCCGAAACGTTGCGCGTCGTCGCGCGGAAAATGCAAAATATCGCGTTTTCTCACGCGAGTTTTGCGCGACCTCGTGCAAAACTCGCGCGAGAAAACACGATATTTCGCGTTTTCCGCGCGACGACGCGCGACAACGCGCAACGTTTCGGGAGGCAGAGGGCCGTCTGGAATCGGCCAAGGTTTCTGGGAGTGGTGCAGTAGGGATCTACCCCTTCAAGTTCCAGGGCTGCTGCCAGGCTCTGGGGCCAAGCTATTATTTATTACTGGTACCTTTCCTGGTGCCTGCTCAGGTCAGGTTTCTGGACGTGGTGCAGTAAGGACTTTGACTTGGATGATGGCTGGAGGAGAACCTGCTGGCCCCCACGAACAGCCAACCATGAACATGTTCGTGAACAGGGCCATGTTCGTGGTTGTTTGTGGATGGCAACAAACAACAAACATCATGCTCGTGTTTTTTTTCTGTTCATGCCCATCGGGGAAGGGGACCTGGCTGGTTAACCATAGCTTCATTTGAGAAGAAAATGCTAGCTACTAAACCCTGGCTCTGCTTTTCTTTTCTAGATGCTTCCTGCAGTGAGAAACTGAGATAAGAATGACATGCAATAAGGACATGTTTCTTAGCTTCTCAGAGTATATATATCTAAGGGTGACCTTGGGCTAGTCACAGTTCTCTGGAGTTCTCTCAGCCCCACCCACCTCACAGGGTATTTTGTTGTGGGGATAATAGTAGCATACTTTGTAAACCGCTGAGTGGGCATTGTCCTGAAGGGCGGTATATAAATCGGTTGTTGTTGTTGTTGTTGTTATAAGGCTCAATAGCATCCAAACTCAAATTATGGAGCCCTAGGAAAAGAAACCACACAATCTCAGGCCTCTCTAATGAGCTACAAAATCTAAGGGTTCTCTCCACCTCCCTCCCCCCACCCATTCCCTCATAGTATCTTCTCTGCCTGAATTCTTTTGCTTAGGGCAACAAGTTTCAGTCACACACACACACAATTTCAGAGGGCTCAGTAGTAGATTAATTTTAATATGTAACAAATATACAAATTCATATGCTCCTAGGGCTCCAGGCTTGTATACTGAGTCCCAGAAATGAACCCTTTCCAGGATCTTGGACTGTTGTCCAGCTCCTTTCCTTGTTTGAGCCACTTTCTAGTCTGTCATTCAGAGATTCCTTGTCTGGGTGGCTTACATCCCTGGAATTGTATACCCCTAATTCCTCCCTACGGATTGCAGAGATAGTGGGAAAGACCTGATATGTGCCAGGAAAGATGCAGCTAGGCTGCAGGACTCTCTTGATGACCTATGGAAGCACAATTGGGCTTAGAAGCGTTGCTGATATATACCCCGATATATATCAGGGTATATATCAGCAATATATACCCTCAATACCCACAACAGTCTTGTTGCTATATTTTGAACTAACAGAAGTTTTTGAGCTGTCTTTGAAGTGACCAGAGCATGGATAATTGTGGCCAAACCATGCTTCTGAAGGAAAAGATGCATTTGGCACCACAACTGAAGCGGATGAAAAGTGCAAGTGCTGAAATGGAGGCAACAAAAATAATTGTGGATGGAGTTGGTAGAGCAGGTCTTTCCCTGCCTTCCACTTTCTCAACCACCCTGCCATTTTTCCTGAAAAGCCATTCTGAGGATTGGGAGAGCCTCACTAACAAAATATGCCATAGAGCAAGGTGCTGCAGTGATGATGGCTTGTGTCAGTAGTATGGGGTAGGGTTGCCAGGTCCCTTCACTCTCCTGGCGGGAGATTGGGATGCTGGCTCTTAACTCCCCTCCTTTTCTTTTTGTGTGCATGATGTCCAGGAAGTGATGTCATCACATGGCTCAAAGGGCGGCCAGGAGCAGTCCTGTGCTTGCCAAAGGGCTGAATCACCTCCTGTAGGGCCTGATTCTGCCTGAAACAGGCTCACTGTGGGGTGTGGGAGCACACTGCACTGCCTGGGTATTCGCCACATTGCTGGGGGAGCACCCTTGAGGGCATGCCCTCCACTGGGCCAGTAAGTGGGGGTCAGGGGTGGGAAGTGGGAGCAGGGGATCTCCTGCCCCGGGGACCAGAAGCTCACTCCAGCCATGATACAGACAGTATTCAGGCAGCAGGGCCTAGGAGAGAAAGTGAGGAACAGGTGAGTCCCCTTCTGGCTGAAGTACCTACAGTTCCCTTTCTCAAACAACAGAGCTGTGCTAAGTCCAAGGACTTAGAATAGGGTTGTCATTTACCTGGTTATGGAGAGGAACCTCCCAGTGATGCTTTCTGTCCCTTCCCTACCTCAATAAAGTGGCAAGAAGTGAAATCAAGACACTCTAGGAATTTCAAAAATCTCTATGGTAAAACCTTTGGAATTCCTAGAGCATTGTGATACCACTTCCTATTTCAAAACAGGAAGTTACTTCCCAGAAATCTTTGCTGCCCCCCTCAAATGCTCCCAGAGACTGCCAGCCAAAGGCTAGCATCTCTACCTCAGAAGGCTACTGTTCTGCAGTACTAGGCATCACTGTGGGTGGTAAACCTGAGTGCGGAATGTATGGAGTTGCCAGACTCATCCTGGTAACTAACGGGAGATGGGGGAAGGCAGGGACTTCTGGGGGAGGGGGGGGCTAAGGAAATGCAGAGTTAAGGCCAAAAGTTTACTAAGAATTTCTGAACTTTGGTTCAGTATGTAAGAGGTTGGAGGCCCAGGCTCTTGTCTGGCTTAAAAATGTGCTGGCCTTTGCTGATTCTAACACCTGCAGGTCAGTTCCTGTTTCCTAGAGATTTGACCTTAGGAGACTGGCTGTCAGAGCTCCTACCTTCACTCCCCTGTTCTCACATGACTGGAAACACAAATTAAACAGTTGGGCCCTGATTGGCTGTTGGTTGGTAAGGTGATGGCTGGAGCCCTGAAAAAGATGGCTTCCCAGCATACTCGGTTCCCTTTTTATTTTCCTTCAGCATTATGTGTGAGAGAAGCTGTAGACACCACACTTCTTGGTGCTTCAGCATGCCATGTGATGCATGGCATGGAAGAGGGTACATCTGCTAAACGAGACCAGTGAGAAACAACCAGCTAAGAGCTATTCAGAGATGCACAGGTAGCGCGCTTTATAAGTTTTAGTTAGGCAGATTTTAGTTAGCAATGGACAGGTTATTTGTTTTGTGTCTTTGCCTGAATTTAAGTGCTTTATGCTCAGCAACACTCTGTTAATCAATAAATTGAAGTTTTTAAAATCCTGTTTCTGTATTCATGAGTTGCCTATGAGTACAGCCTCAGAGAGAACTCAGAGACTGAAAAATCTCACAAAAGAACAGGAGCCTTCCCTCTGCCTAAGGTCTGGAGTGGCTGCGGATCAGTGCCCAGAATTAGGGGTCAGGGTCCTGATGGTGGTGTCCCCAACACAATAACATCACTTCCAGTACAATTTGGAAGTGACATCACCACACTGGGGGGGACACTATAGCATTCACCTGAAACTCTATGGTTTAACCAGAAGCATTGCTGGAAACAACATTATCAGTCCCAGGATGCTGATCACACCCTCGCATTTTCCCCAGACATTTCCTCCCACTTCTGAGTGGCTGTGACCAACAGGAGCTGGGGGTGGGAAATCCTCTACCTCTGATGGGAAGCTGGCAAGCCGGCAAGCCAGCATGGTGTACTGATTAGAGTTTTGGACTAGGATCTGAGAGACCCAGATTCAAATCCCCACTCTGCCATGGAAGCTCACTGGGTGACCTTGGGCCAGTCACACACTCTCAGCCTGACCTACCTCACAAGGTTGTGAGGATAAAATGCAGGTGAGAACAATGTAAGCCACTTTGGGTCCCCACTGGGGAGAAAGGTAGGTATAAGTGAAGAAAATAAATAAACAAACCCTAGAACTGTGCCACTTCATACGGTAGGTGCAGAGCAAGATTTAGGCCCAGTAGTACTTTAGAGACCAAGGTGCTACTCGCTCTGAATCTTGCTCTTCTACTGCAGACCAACATAGTTAGTTACCTGATAATGTAGGTGATAACTCAGAGGAACATGCGAGGCTACCTTATACCAAGTGAAACCATTCAGAGCAGTTGTGTCCATTCTGACTGGTTGAGGCAGCTATCCAGAATCTGAGGCAGAAAAAGAGCCCTTCCCACACACCTGTTCCTTGAGACCCCTTAATGAGAAGTGCCAATGAGTGAACATTCTTAATGCAAAGCAAATATGCTACCGCTGAGTTGTAGTCCCTTCTGGGCTCATGTGACTGAACATAAAAGTCTTACACGCAGGAAACTGGCGTATCAGACTCCGAGAGAAGTAGGCCCAAAGGCCCAGGTGAAGCAGTGAGTAAGAGACCAACAGCTGCTTTTGACTTCAGGTCCTGTAGTCTTGGATAACCAGGTCCTAAGCAAGAGGTAACTGCCTCCAGTTAATAGTTCCTATCCCTTTTCAGTGCATTCAAAAAACACTAAGCATGCTCTAGTATCGCACCAAGTGTTTTCATATTACTCGTCTCATCTGTCCTCAGTAGTTTTGCACACTAGGTTAGGATAAGAAGCAGTGGCTTTTTTCAAGGCCGCTCACAGAACAGTATGGCTGGGCAGGGATTTGAACCTGAACCAAGCATGTCCCATAATCTTCATCCATCACAACGGAAAGGAAAGGAAATGAAAGAGACTTAGGGCCAAAGAGAATTATTTACTGCAGGTAAATAACTTAAAGATGAGAAACACATCAAGGGAAGTAGAAGAATGGCTTCCAACCTGTAGTTTCCTTGTCTAGCAGGAAAACATGCAGAAATAGCAATTCCCAGATACAAAGCTGGGGACTGTAGCAGGCAGCTAATCAGAGAGGAACTGGAAATGTTGACAAGGCCGCAAAGAAGCATGAAGGTTGCTGTTTTTGACACCAGCTGTCATGGGTATGGGGCTTCTCCAACAGCCAATGGCCAGCTGAGCAAAAGGGCATCCTCTACCATGTCACAGAGGGATTACAAGCAGGAGGAGGGACTGGAGAGAAACAGAGCACTTCTAAACTAACTAAGAATTACTTTGTTTTTAGTGAAATCTTGCAGAGCACAAATGAAACCAGTTCCAGAACCTCTCAGCAAGTTTCCAGGAACAAGGAGGCAGAGACAAAGAATGACTCACCTACTTTTGTGCTTCTTTCAGTGCCACTTGGCAGCTCCGTGGCACACACCCTTTCTTTGCACTACCACACCTTTTCAAGGAGCTGGGGTTTTGAAACAGTGCTGTGGCTTTCCAGGGATAGGCAGGCCCTTTAATTTACCAGAAAATTTCCTGCTGGGCCACTAACCTGAAGGGCCAATGGTAGCCAGTAAGGCCCAGTTGCACTGGTAGCATTGTGGGGGCCACTCAGCTCAGAACTGGTCAGTGGCGGCAAGTGATAAAGAGCACAGGTTTGCTCATCCTCACCACTTGTGCTGATGCTAGGGCCAGTCCCTAGGCTGGACCCCAGTGGGCACCTCCTAGGACTGCCTCTTGCTATGACAAGGCTGGTTGGAAAGATGGTTGGAAATAAATAGAAAGATGCTAAAGAGGCTGCCCCTGGGATTAAAGTGGATTACACATATTGGTTATCAGAATATACATTTTGATACAGCAGGATCTGAGTCCAGCAGCATCTTAGAGATCAACAAGATTTTTCAAGGATTTAAGCTTTCAAGGGTCAAAGCTCCCTTCTTCAGATACCTGAAACATTTTGATTCAGTTGATGATCTCTCCCAGAACTGTGGCTGCAGGTGCACGTTGTGGAATCTAAAGGAACTGGGATTCCAGGAGCAGTTAAAGAAATAACAAAGGCCTGGAGACATTTGCAGTTCATGCTGTAGAGTACAGCTAATGGGGTGTACTACTGATTAGGCCCTATTTAGCCATGGAGCTTACTGCAAGACTTTGGGCCAGTCCTTTTCTTTCAGCCTAACAGGGGCCGTTTCCACACGGCTCCCCGCTGCTCGTTACAACCCGGAAGATCGCGCAAAAACACGGAAGATCGTGTTTTCTCGCGCGAGATTTGCATGACGTCACGTAATGTCATGCAAATCTCGTGTGAGAAAATGCAATCTGCTGCTTTTTTTGCGCGATCTTTCGGGTTGTTACGAGCAGCGGGGAGCCGTGTGGAAATGGCCAGGGTTACTAAAGAATAAAATGGAGGAGGGAAGAACTACGGACATCGCTCCAAACTCCTTGCAAAAACAGCAGGTTGGAAATGAAAATAATTATGCATCAGAGGTTAATCACAAATAGAGGTATCACCAGGACCATAGCTAGCTTTCCTTAATGAGAGCAGCTACATTTCCAAGTAGGTCCGTACCCTTCCCAGTCACTTAGTTTGTTGGGGGGAGAAGTGTTTTCTTCACAAAGGAGGACCATCCCTGAAGATGAAGTAGTCATCTGAGCTGGGAAATTCTTGGAGATTTGAGGGGTGGACCCTGGGGAGGGTGGAATTGGGGGAGGGGCAGGACCTCAGTGGGGCATAATGCCATAGCGTTCACCCTCCAAAACAGCCTTTTTCTCCAGGGGGAAGTGATCTCTGTCAGGGCCGGCACGCCCATTGAGGCAGGTCCAGCCCCCACCTCGAGCGCTGAGGTGCTGAAGGGGGTGCCAGAGGGGGCACTGGGGGTGAGGGTGTGCGCTGCGGAGCTGGCGTGCCTGGCCCGCAGCTGCTGTAGGCTGCCAGCCCTCCTGCCCTGTGCCGCTGCTGCCGTCGCCATCCACACACGCCCCCCGGCCGGATGCAGCAGCCGCGGGACAGGCGCGGCAGGCATCCGGGGTGGAGTGCGGAACCTCTCCAGCCACCCACCGTGCCCAACTGGGAGTGCGGGCAGCCTCCGCATGCCATCCCAGCCACCTGCCAGCCAATGGGGCTGGCTTGCTGCATGACGACATCACACGCAGTGACATCATCACGTAGTCTGGGGGTGGGCACGCACACACTGTGTGTGCACGTGCGTAGGGGCAGCCTTGGGCACCAGAAATCCTGGTGCCGCCCCTGATCTCTGTTATCTGAAGATCAGTTGTAATTTCAGGAGATATCCTGGCCCCACCTGCAGTTTGGAAACCCTATGGCCATCCTTGTTTTAAGTTACCTCATCTCTTTAAACCACCTTGCCATGCTCACAAGTATAGTATTCAAAGACAGTTGGGCCTAGAGGGGGTGGGCTCGCCAGAGCACGGCATCCCCCGGTCTCCATCTAACCAGCACTGGTTAATGACTACCCCCCCCCCAACCTCTTCATGCAAAGGATGAATCCTGAGAATAGAAATTGTGGCAACTCACCTAATATTAAGTTTTTGTGCTAATTTGGAGGCTCTGAAAGAAACACTTTTAAAATGAGAAACAATGGGAATTTCAGTAAGATAATTAAATTTTCTCAAAGGAAGTCCACACATCCCTCATACAACTCAACTTTGATCTTTGAAACAAATTTTAAAAATCACATTCATTATTAAGAGTCCTAGTTAGTAGATATCTGAAATAGGAACATCTGTAGCAGAGGATACTCTGTTCAGCATAATCTGTTTTCTCTGATGGCCAGGCCCAGTCAGACAATGACCTTTGGCCCTTCAGAGCATTGGAAAATGTGATTTGTTGTCTTTTGGTGGATTCCCTTCAGACCACCAAAGTGATCAGTGAACCAGAGCCCACAAAACAGACAAACATGCCCTGTCTTTTGTTCAGCATCAGAATGTAATGTCTACTGGAAAGAAAAGAGGGAATATTTCTGCCTGAATCATGTGGTCCTACACATTTGAAAGCACTGTCAGAGACAGTCAAAGGAGACTGCTCCACAGGGTTGGCACTTTTCTTTAGAACAGAAATGTTCTACCTACAGGAACCTCTTCCGCATAAATTTGTCTCTTAGAGAACTCTTGTGTTAAGATTAGAACATTCCAAAGGATGTTGTGCCCTGACCTGGATAGCCCAGGTGAGCCTGATCTTGTCAGATTTCAGAAACTAAGCAGGATTGGTCTTGGTTAGTAATTGGATGGGAGACCTCCAATGAAGATCAGGGTTGCAGAGGTAGGCAATGGCAAACCACCTCTGTTAGTCTCTTGCCATGAAAACCCCACCAGGGGTTGCCATAAGTCAACTCTGACTTGAGCGCACTCTCCACTACCAAGGGGTGTTCTAGACATCATAGTCCACTCACACAGAGAAAGCCTGCTACAAGGTCTTAAGTGGTGAACTCATCTATGGTCACCCCAATTGGCTTGCAAATTTTTGAGCTTCTCCACCAAACTCTCAAAAAGGTTTGATGGGCATTTGCCAGTATTTGATGGGACATTATAAAAATGTGTACATGTATACACACAGGTGTACACACCACAACTGCCATATTCTCATATTTCTTCCATCCCATGCCACAAACATCTTTGGAAAGTAAGGAGGGAAGTAACCTGCTGTAGGAGAGGCTATTTAAACATGGGTCAGGGGCTTTTCCTGTAAATTGTTCTTCCTAATTTTCCCTACCCTGACCTGAATAGCCCAGACTAGCCAGATTAGGGTTGCTGTTCACCTGGTTGAGGCAGGGGATTCCCCACTCCCACTCTCTGCCTCCTGCCACCATTCACGTGGCCAGCGGGGGGGGGGGAGCGGGGGATCAGGCCTCCAGGGTATGTTCCTGGGGCAGTGCCACTCCTGGGAGTGGCATCATTGTGCCATCTCGGGAGCATCCCCGTACTTTGCATGGGGCAATTAGGGCCCCAAATGGGTCAAACTGGGCATGTTTGGGGACCAAATCGGCCTAGTGCAAAGCATGTGTGTACCCCTAGGCCTGCACAATGATGTCACTTCCTGGAACAAAGGTGAGTGCAGGCAGGCAATGACAAACTACCTCCATTTGTCTCTTGCCTTGAAAACCTTATGTGTTTGCTATTAGTTGTCTGTGAATTGATAGCACTTTCCACACACAATTTTTCCTAGCATCAACTTCCTTCTGGGGTTCACAGGAATAGCCTCCTGAAAGGAAGCAGAAAGTCAATAAAACTACAATTTCCATCAACTCTAACAGTTCAGTAAGTTTTGAGCATATGTCAACAGCAACTATTAGCCAGCTGCCAGTGTAATGAAGAATGGCACCAAATGAGTAATGAGTAGATGCAACTACTCCCAAATTACTCCATATTTTAAATTGTGAACCCACCACTGATCTCAGCATAGAGGAGCACTCTACAGGATATGACTACCATATCAGAGGGAGTTCTGTTTTTCTGTTCAAATTTTTCTATATAAAAGGCAAGCCGTATTGGTGACGATGGATTTTTATACTGGTGTGCCTGCGCAGGAACACCAGGATAAAACCTGAGTCATTGCCAATATGGCCTCTAGAGGGCACTGCCACCATGGGATGGCCAAGCAAGCCGGTCCATCCCTCCAGAGGGCACCGCTGCCACAGGAAGGCCAGGCGAGCCGACCCATCCCTCCAGAGGTTACGGTGGTGGCAGCAAGCCCAGCATATTTGCTCTCCATTTTCTAGTTCCAGTTTTTTTAAAAACGGGCTCTGTTGCTAATTATACATAATTTCTATATTAATAAACAGATAACATTTTGGATAGTTGTTGTCCAAATATATGCCTCTAAAATCTATAAAGTTGGGAAGTTTCTTCCAAGTTTGAAGCAAACATGTTCAGGAGTGAGGTGGAAGTCTAACAGGAATGCTGCTGATGTACAGCTCACAGAGGTCAGAAAAGTTCATCCAAATCTTTTTAATATCCTGCACCATCCCCATAAGCTGCTAGGTTATGGAGAACTCATCGGTCATACCGTTCATTATTCATATATCAGAGCTACTTTTTATATATATAAACTTAATTATTGTGATGGGGAACATATTAAATATGACTCGCTTTTACTGCAGGATCGATTTCCTCCTGACCTCTGAATAAATATTGATCTCCATGATCTTTAAATGTAGTCCAAGGGTTATTATATTAATGGCATATTAATAGGAAGTAGTCCTGATCGTGCAATATTAATACATATGCATTGTTATGTCCCAAATCTCACCTAAAAAGGACACAGAGAAAGGAAGGGCTGAAGAGTCCACCTCCTTTTTGCTTGAGGAGAAATTAAGAAGTTCCTGCTTTTGAATGAAGTACGAGCTATTTTCAGCCAGCTAAAAACTGAAAAATTGAAGTGAAGTGGTCAAGGAGCTGAGCAACATGCAGAGGCTGTGAGCCCATCTGTGGGGAGGGCAGGGTATAAATCGAATTAAATAAATAAATAAATAAATTCCACCAGATCTTAGAAAAAAGCATTAAATGAATGGTCTTTGGCATAACATTCATCTTCCTGAGAACTGTAGTCCTTGCTGCGCACATGGGTAAAAATCAGCACGGAGTTCTATAGCCCTCTTTCTTTCCTGCCCCTATCTGGCTAAAGCATGGCTGACTCATGTATGTGTAAAGATAAAGAACTCTATTGAGATCTATGCTGATTCCCTCCTACATTTGTACTTCAGGTTTCTAGCCCATATGGGTACAAAAATATGCTTGGCCATGAATGTGGCCAGAGCCAGATGAGTAACTGAATAAAATTTCCATTGGGGAAGGAGCATGGCTTCAGTGCTCTGTATTGCTCTTTGGACTTCCTTGTGTAAAATCAGAATTAATCATGCAAAGCAGATTTATGGAGACTCAAAGTGGGTTTCCTCCACTTTCCTCACAACAACCACCCTGTAAGGTAGGTATGGCTGAGAGAGACAGAGAGACTGATGACAGAGGTCACTCAGCGAGCTTCCATAGTAGAATGGAGATTCAAACTTGGGTCTTCTAAATCCCAGTCCAACACTCTAACCACTACACCATATTTGCCACTTCTTCAGAAGAATACAGGAGAGGCGATGCTTGAGGCAAACACAGATCCTCTGTACTTTTTCTCTTGATGAGGGCTATCCACCTCTGACTCATCCCAGATGTTTCAACTTTAAAATTCTTATTTTTTTCCTTCTCTCTTGTGCAAATCAGACCCTGATACCTTATTTACTTACATTTCATTTTCTATTCTCTCAGTTTTTCCTCTTAAAAGTATGCCTTTTGAAATGTTATGCATCTATAAATCAGCATTATACATGATATGTATATTATACACATAAATAATGTATAGATGTCATCTAAAAACTATACAACAAGCATACTCGGCACAAAGAAATTTACAAGCCGAACACTGAAAAGCAGAGAATCATAAGTTGATAACAAATATAAAGAAATATAAAAAGAAATACATGCATGTGCAAGGTATTCCATGTGAGCAGAGTATACATGTGCTGGATTCACACCAGGGGTTCTGGCAATGCACAGGTCTTCTTGGCATGTATCCCATACCACATTGCATAAAGATAAGTTTCTGGTGGATAGCAGTACTGATCTGCAGTTGAAGAGCAAGATCTTGGTCCAATAGCACCTTAAAGACCAAACCAGATTTCCAAGATATGAACTTCTGAGAGTCAAAGCAACCTTTGTTTTTTAAAGTGGTATTGGACCTCGATCTTGCTCTTCACCGCTCATAAAGACAGCCATTTTCCGCCCGCTATGTCCATAACATACACCTCCTGTAGTATTTAAAACAATTGATTGTTGTCTTTATTCATTCTGTACCAATTCTACAACATTTTAAAACCCTCAGAGAGGACCAAGTGAATGGCCGTCCTTTGAATTCCTGTTTGTGTTATTACCATCTAATGAATTCGGTATTACAGCAGGTGTCAAATCATATCCGTTGTTTTGCAATCGACTCGGAATAGAAGATGCATTGCTACCGCAAATGAATCTAATATGAATCTAATGAGCAGTAATGAGCAACTGTTTTGTCATTATTGAGGCAACCACTGTGATACTAATAAACTCTCATTTTTGTTCTTTAGAAGAAAGCACTGACCGGGATTTATAACATGGCCTTAATGTCCCTGAAGCCTGAGGCAAAAGAGCGGAGTGAAACCCCCTAAACTGAGCATAATTTAGTCATTTTCGATCCAGCAGCCCTCTTATTTTGCCTTATTAAAATGAAGCTGGTTTATGCTTTTCAACCATTCTCCAGCTTGAAAGGGAAAGATGAAGAATGATTATCTATTAAAGAAACATAAAGTTAAAGAGATGGGCATTCTTCCTTAATTTGATTTAATGTAAATATAATAATTGTCTGCCTCCACACTCAATAGTCCTTTCATAGCCATAAAGGCAATGGTGCGAGAACTTTTGGGAGCAGTGCCGTCCGAGGTTCTCAAGCGGGAGGAAGATGTTAAAAGGAAGTGATTGGCGGGGCTAGGAGAACCAGTCACAGAGGCATAGTATGAGGCCCTCTCCGCCTCCTACCACACCACTGTCCAGACTGGCCGTAGAGGCCAAGAGAAATTCAAAATACGTACAGAACCATAGTCTAACACTGCCAAAGACTCCCTGAGCAATTGGGTCAAGAAATCATATGGAACGGGCAGCTCAAAATAAAGTCATTCATCTATCAGTCCAACAGGGTTGCTAATTCAAATCCTGAAGATTTGTGGCAGTGCTTAGGGAGGGTAGTTTTGGAGGGGAAGAAGCTTAGCTGGGTTGTTGTGATGCAGCTCTCTGGAACGGCCATTTTCTCCAGGAGAACTGATCAGTGTGTTCTGGAGATCAGTAGTAATTCTGGGAGAATGTGAGCACCTGCTTGGAAGGGTTGCCAGCCTCCAGGTGGGTAGATCAAATGGAGGAATAGCCACAATCGGAGGTACAGGGATTACCCATCTCCTGATGGAAAAACTCAATTCATTCAATAGTACGTTAATAGGTCTTTTCTAGAGTAACTTAATAAATACATGAAAAGTGACCAAGTGCATATAAATAGCTACAATAAATAATCCTAAAATCCATACGAAAGTTTATACAAAAGTCTAATCCCATTCCATCAGTTTTACATCATCATCACTCTATCAGTTGATGCTCCTCCAGATGTCCCCGTTCCCCCTAGTCCCCCACTGCTTGCCAGTCTGGCTGTGTATACAGGGAATCTGCACTGCCTACCTATCCATTACCAGGCACAGTTCAAAGGGCTCGTACTTATCTTCAAGGCACTGATAGCTTGGGACCAGAATACCTTCTCCTGTATTATCCAGTTTACCCATTACTGTCTTCCTCTCAAGCAGGTGAGCAATGACTAGAGAAGAGACCTTGTAGGGATACCCCTCCATTAGATTCCCTCTCCCTTCAAGCTCTCTTGATGCCCATGGCTTCTAGGTACCAGGCAAAACCTTTTTATTCACTTTTTATTGCATTTTTATTACATTTTTATCCTCTTAGATTGCTCTCTCTCCACTTCTTTATTCTCCTCCCCAATGGGGAGCAGAAGTGGCATACAACATTGTTCACTCCTCCTGCATTTTATCCTGGCAACAACTATCCTGTGAGGTACCCAGAATGCTATGCTTTATTTATGATTGCTTTTAATTACCTTTGTTTCTTTGTTTACTGGCAGTCTTAAACTGTACCTTTAAACTTTGTTTTATTCATTTTATGATTATTGTTAAACTTGTTATGTTCATATTGCAAGCTGCCTTGAGTTTCTGCAAGGGAGAAAGGTGGCTAATAAACAGACAAGCAAATATGCTGTTGCTTTTATGCTGATTTTAATGGTTGCTTTTTTAAAACACTGCTGATGGCTGCTGTTTTTTTTAAGTTTCCTTTTAAATTATTTTAATTGCTATCTATCTGTATCTTTCTATAAATTATATCATTCATTGTTTCTTTTTATGTTTTTAGCCATCTTTTAAATATATAAACATAATGATACAGATGACTCAGGGAAACCATAAGCAGCATAAGAATCTCTTTATATTGGCTAGCTCACCAAGCACTAAGTCCTTTGGAATTAAACCATCTTTCTTGTGTCATTCACAAGTACATAGAGTGGTGCAGTAATTATAGGGTTCGAGACCCAGGTTTGAACCCCCACTCTGCCATGGAAGTTCAC
The DNA here is from genome assembly GCF_028583425.1 of Eublepharis macularius. NCBI lineage: Eukaryota > Metazoa > Chordata > Lepidosauria > Squamata > Eublepharidae > Eublepharis > Eublepharis macularius. The sequence goes on from NC_072790.1 coordinate 214,439,670, forward strand.
TGAGTGATCTTGGGCCAGTCACTCTCTCAGCCTAACCTACCTCACAGGATAGTTGTTGCCAGGATAAAATGCAGGAGGAGTGAACAATGTTGTATGCCACTTCTGCTCCCCATTGGGGAGGAAAACAGAGTATAAATACCTACATAAAAAAATATAAATGGAGGTGAGAACAGTTGGCCTTTTATTCTATCGATGATGCATTTTTCAGGTGAATCAAGAAAAATGATCCAACAGCTAACAAACAGGATCTCGGAGCTGTTCCCAACTGGCTTTACAGAGAAAGTGGCCAACATCCAAATTCTGATACTCCTCTGCTCATCTTGTTTCCAAGTATAAATAATATACATGATAATACAATAATGTCGTGTTTAAAAAAGAGAGGAGACAGCTGGGTACCCACCATCAAGCCTGAGCATAATGTCCAGAGAAGTAGTTACAGTAGTTTTCCAAAAGCTAAGTGCTAACCCTCCATCAAAAATAATACATTTGGTTGGTATGGAGCTTTCTCCTGGTGCAATAAACTGAGACTTACTGTAGAGAATTTTTCGGAAGGTTGAATGATTCTGCACAGGGTACAGCTGTTTGTTTTATTGCACTGTGCACTATATACACACTTAACTACTGAACAGAGAACATATCGCTGGCATTTAAGGTATTATATAGACGCAGTGGTGTAGTTAGGAGTGGAGGAATCAAAGGAAGGGAAACAGGAGGAGATATTGCAATAACTACCTCCCAATATTGTGAATTAGAGATGTAAGAAGAACATCAAAAGCCCTGTTTGCTGTGGATCTTTAGAAGTAGTGATATTCTAGCTCAAGAGTGTTCCTTCATTCTGTGTATTTGATTTTGTAATGGGGAGGTCAACAGGGGAAAAAACCCTAATGGTCTGTGTTAATAGCGGAAAGGCAAAACACCCTCACAGTATTTTCTAGAGACCTTGGAATGATCCAAGACCCCAAACAGGTAACTTTAATCATACCACTTTTTGAGTCTTGCAAAAGCAGCTGACATAGAATTAACATCGAAACAAGAGTTTAAGAAGCCAGCAGCATTACATAAATAAGCAAACTAACTAAAGGTCAGTCCACCTGTAGAGCTGTACAACATTTAGCCTCAATTTACTTCCCAACCATTAATTAGTATCAAAAGCCCTCTAAAATAGCAGCATTGCTTTTAGCTGGCAATAAACTTGAGAAAGAGGAGAGATTGCCTTCCCCAAGGAATAGGGTTGCCAGCTCCAACTTGGGAAATTCCTGGAGACCTGGGGGGTGAAACCTGGAGAAACCTGGAGAAAGTGGGGTTTAGGGAGGGAAAGGACCTTGGCATGTCATGATTCCATAAAGTCCACCCCTCAAAGTAGCCATTTTCTCTAGGTGAACTGATCTCTGTGGCCTGGAGACCAGTTGTGATTTCTGGAGATCTTCAGCCACTACCTGGAGGCTAACAGCAGAAAAGTGGAAAACCACCCGGGAAGTGAGAAAATATATCTGTATTGTAGGACAATAGCAATGTAATATATTCAATAATAGTACAGTGTGCAAAAGTGCATTCATACATTCATAACAACATTCCTAATATGTCCAAAATCCTTTGAATCTATCCAAACAGGGGACTCAATGCCCCACTTCAGCAGAATGTGGTGACAGTCTCATGCCCACCCTGAAGCATAAGGGTGTGCTCTTCATAACAGCTCATAACATCTCATAACAGCTGTTGTTGTTGGATCCTCATATGGTAATGTGAGATGATACATGAAAGAAAAGAAAGTACAGAACGCAGTTAATTATACAAATTGATCCACCCATTGGAGAATTGCCCTGTTCCTGAAACTGCTGGAGTGGGGCATTGAGTCCCCTGTTTGGATAGATTCAAAGGATTTTGGACATATTAGGAATGTTATTATGAATGTATGAATGCATTTTTGCACACTGTACTATTATTGAATATATTACATTGCTATTGTCCTACAATACAGTTATATTTTCTCACTTCCCGGGTGGTTTTCCACTTTTCTGCTGTTGATCTTTACCAGGGATTGCCTTGTTGTTTTACTACCTGGAGGCTGCCAACCCTACCAAGGAACAAAGTTTATGAACTTGTTGCTGCAATTGAAAAGGCCCTATCACATGTGACCATTACTGTGCTCAATAACACCTCTGTTCAGACCACAATTTGATTGCAAGTTATGAAGAGCACACCCTTGTGCTTCAGGGTGGGCATGAGTCCATCACCACATTCAATTGTTTTTTTTTAATGTTCAAAACATGTGCGCATGCACATGTTTTGTGCATGCGCATTCTATTTTCCAAATTTCTAACCTGTCCCCTTTTTAAATGTTAAAAAAACTCTCAGTAAAATAAGAAAGAGGCATTGCAGTTCTACTGTGTTGCAGGGTGGATGGGGAAAGCTACATGGCCTCGCCCTCTGTTCTAGCCTTGCCTATTTTGCTTGGCTGTCTCACTGTTCCTTCATGGCAGGTTTTGATTGTCCATGCATGTTGTTCCACAGCTTTCTCTATGGTTGCCTCTTGTCCCTCATCTGGCAGCTACATGCGGTTAGTAAATTTCAGAAGAGATATTTTGAGACTATGGAGGGGCAGAAAATTACATGCCTTGTTGTCTCTTTATTCTAGCCATGCTTGTTTTACATGATGGAGCATTGGAGCATCAGGGTCCAACTGCAAATGCTTTGTGCATGGAAATTCTCACACTACTTTCTCCATAGCTTTCATCTCCTCCCATCCATCTGCCCAATTCATTTAACAGAAAAAATAACTTTCAGCAGATGTACTTTCCTTTGGGAGCTTGAAAGTCTATGGCAAGCTGTGTGGCTTGTCTCTTTAGTGCTCCAGCCTTGTCCACTTTTACTTTCTGCTTCACTCCCAAAGGGAGTTGAAGGAACCATGGCTCTGTGGCAGAGCATCCGCTTTGCATTCAGAAGGTCCCAGGTTCAATCTCTGGCATTCTCCAGCTAAAAGGATAAGGGAGCAGGTGATGTGAAAGACCTTGACCTGAGACCCCAGAGAACTGCTGCAAGTCAAAGGAGGCAGTATTGACCTTGTGAGATCAATGGTCTGACTCAGTGTTAGACACCGTCATGTGAAGTGTTCATGTTCATTTCTATTAACTGGATTTAGTCACACTGCTGAGGCATGCACTGCCAGTGGTGCGTGGGTGGAATGTCAACCAGGGTTTCTGTAGATGACCTAAGTACCCAGTATGAAGTCAGTCTTTCAAATGTCTGTCCCAGTGGGTTCTAAATGTCAAAAACAGCACTTTAAATTGAACCTAGAAATCAACTGGAGCCAGTGATGTTTTTTCAGAACTGATGATATATATTCCATGCAATGAAGCCCTGTTAACAGAGATTTGCATTCTGGAATTATAGGTGTATTTTCTGAGCACTTGGCAGAGGCCTCAATGAGCATGTTACAGTAGTCTTATCTAGAGGTATATGAATATATGGAGCTGCAGAATCCATCTAGTCCAATAGCATCTGCTCTGCCTGGCCGAGGCTCTCCAGTGCCATAGTTTCTGCAGTTTGGACTGGAAAATACATTTCACCTGTGATCACTGTGGGAGCCTTGCAGTCAGATTGTCCTTGTGTGCTCCCTGAGGTGCAAACTCACTTCTGAAGTGTGCAAATCTCTGTGTGAGCTATGCCAGCAGAACAAGCAGTAGCCCAAGATGTTCTCTGGGTTTATAGATTATGGTGATCCTAGCAAGGAGCTTTCAAGGCAAGTGAGAAGCAGAGGTGGTTTGCCATTGCCTTCCTCTGGTCTTCGGTGGTAGGCTCCTATCCAAGCAGTAACTCTGCTTAGCATCCAAGATCTGATGAGATTGGGCTATACGATGCCACCTCCCCTCTCTTCATGGTTTATAACCCGTATTAGGGGCCTATTGGATTGAGATCCCCGTGTGAGAGAAAACCAGGATATAAATATTTAAATAAATAAACAAATATTAAATAGATGGGCAGGGTGACAGTTTCAGCAGCAAACAACTGGGGGGGGGGAATAGCACTGCAAAAAGCCTACTGCTTAAATACTGTTTCTCTGCAGCTCACATCATCATTGACCACACTTCCCTTCGGAAGCCCCAATCAGCTGATCGTAAATTAAGCATAAAGAAAAGATGCCACATTATACAACAGAATTTCCTAATGGGGTTCATAAGAATAATTGCAATTTCAGTAGGAAAAAGAGATGCATAATCTACAGTTTTTAGAGAAAACAGGAGAGAAATATTAATACTTGTGTAAGATTAATAAACTGTATTTGTTTACATCTAGGGTGTATAGAAGTTTCAAACATTAACACATGGTAACCATGAGTGTACAACATTTTTGTGTTTTATTCTTCTGCTTTCCCTTAATGGAAATTTGGGGCATTGCAGCAATTTCCCAGATTTTCCATAACCATTCTTTGTCGATTGAAATCATTAGAAGTATGTCATTTTGAAGCAATCAAAATCTTTGCAGCTGTTCTAAGGCTCCAAATTAAGTTGTAAAATTCTTTTTATAGGGTTATCTAAATTGCCCAGCAAAATGTTTAATAGAGAGGAATAGTATGCAGAATAGTTAATACAACAATGTAGACTATTTTTTCCCAATATGCTTGTATTTTGGGACAGGTCCACCAGACATGTATGAAATCTGATCCTGATTTTCTGCTGCATTAACAATGCCCATTACCAGTTGTATACTTTTTATAGTGTATGAGTTGAAACACCAGAAACATAATTTTGTAGTGATTTCCTTTGAAGCTGATATGAGCTCCTTTTTTCCTTGTGACTTTCAGATTTCTTTTGAAATCTGTTTATTCTTATCCCACCCTTCTTCCACAAAGCTCAGGGCAGCTTACATGAGTTATCTGCATACCAACCCTATGAGCTAGGCTAGCTGAGAGAGTAACTAGCCCAAGAGTAAGCTTCATGACTGAGTAGAGATTTGAACCCAGGTCACCATGGTCTTACTTTAATACTCTAGTAACTGTACCACACTGACTGTAGAAATGGGAGGCATCATTTAGATTTACCATGGTTTGACACTACAGTACTCACTAGTGAGTATCTTCAGGCTCACCCCCCCCCCTTCTCCTCCTCTTTCCCTTCCAACAACACAAGTTCATTAGTTTGTGGTTTTCAACCATCTGGTTTGCAGTCCTGATTTACAAGGCACACCATGGGGAAAGGAGACTCATGAATTCTTAACTGAGGGCAAAAAATTCACTAGGAGGACAGATGGAGGGATGGACAAACGGACAGCTTTCTGGTTTAGATAGAACAGAAAATCATGTTTGCCAGAAACAAAGAAGTTTGTGATTCATGAGGTGTAGAGGAAGTGGTGAGTGCATGAATCTCCTTCCAGGTTTTTTTGTGTTTTGGTGTTACATCTGAAATATTTCAATTTTTTTTTTCTGTTTGGCTATCAACAATAAAGAATAGTTGTACCAGCACCCTCCATCCACCACAAGACCTGAGACAACAATGTGTGTGTGTTATATGCCGTCAAGTTGCCTCCAAACTATGGCGATCCTATGAATTAAAGACCTCAAAAACATCCCATTGTTAACAATACATATGTTAAACTAAGATTTTTAATTAAAAGGCTGATCAACATCATCAGGCTATCATTCAAAGGTTAAGAACAGGTTGCCAGTGCATCAGCTGTAAGCATTTTGGGCAACTGTGGCTCAGCTCCAAACCTCCCCAGCATTACTATTGGCTTTTTTTCTCCTAGCCAGCACATGAACTGTGCTGAGAGGTGTCAGTCATCCTCTGACATTTCCAATGTGCCACTCCAAAGGGTTTGGTTGAAGTTGGTCATCAGCAAGGATGTCTCCTCCATTTTAGGAATGGCCCTTCACTACAGATGCCTCAGAGCCCTCATCAGATATCTCTATCTGCTCCAGCAACACACCCTACTTCTGCTTCCCCTAGTTACAGCCTAATCAATCACAAGACCAGGCTGATTTACCAAATGGCATGAGTAGACCCCCCCCCTCACAAAGGATCTACTACATGAGCCAGTTGGAGAAGACACTGAAATTCCTACTTGGCCTCTAATGGTCACCAGCTACTCCCATGATGCTCCACAGATGAGTTGGCAAGTCAGCAGCATGTGGCAAATGCCTGCATATGGAAGGCAGAACCTGTTTATAAGCGTCCTCTATGAGCTTTCTCCATTGGCTGGGCACCGGTCCAACTTTTTGGCAATGCCTCTTACTGTCAGGTCAGGTGTTCACCTGCCATACTCAACAAGACCCTGTGTAGTGTTTGTTTGGGCTCTGATGCTATGGGTATAACTAAAGGCTGAAGCTATTGCTTGACTGTGATGTGAAAGTATGCAAAGGAGGGGCTGTCTCTACTGTTATCTGCATGTTCTCCCTCTTGCTTGAGCCTGGGAAGAAGCGCTGGCACAGACACTCATGACCCTGAGACTTTCCCTACATCAGCTCTGCTCTTTTCCACCTAGAGGCTTCCTCTTGAACTTAGTGGGCTGTTACCTAAAGAGGTGGGGATTTGGGAATTCACCTGCACTTAAAATCCTTTATATGCTTTGTGCTTGTAGAGAAACGCCATTCCTGTCTAAGATGGAGTAAGCCCTGAACTGGTAACTTATCAATAAAGTTCTTTAACTCATGCAGTGAAGTCTTTTGAGAGTTACCTGGCAAACCCTTACACTTACCTCAACTGAAATAGAAGGGCTGGCACAAGGGCATCCCCAGCTCACTCACAGCCATGAATTAACTTTTGGAAATAATATTTTAAATAAATAGAATATGAGACCCTAAATAGATAAAGCATTTGCTCCCTCCTCCTCCATCTTTCCCTAATAAAAGAAATACAGTTTTTCCATGTTAGGTCTGTATTAATTTCCTTCCCAGGGAGACCTAGCATAGTCCATGCAGTGCTAAATACATTCTGCAGAAACCGTTTGAACAATACCTGAGAAACTGGCAGCAGGATGGTTGAAAAACAAAAGTAAAAGAAATCCCACACTGTAACCCAAATAACCAGCAATTCAGAGGCACTTACTATATCTTCTGTGTTTGTATCAAATAAAATAGCCTTGTTGCCTCCTGAAAGGGTGTCAGTTCCTGACACTGCCATTATATCGCTACCGCAACCTACTATACTTGAATAGCTCATCAAATTGAGCCTTTGTGAGGGAAAAAATAGATTGGCACAGAAGGGTATTTTCTGAAATCCCTTAAGGATATAAATATCCCTTGTAGAACTCTTGAGAGACCTGTAGTCTTTGGACAAATGTTTTACTCTTCTCTTTTGTGGATTACCACAAAACCTTGCTGCTGCACAGGAATCCCTGGGCATCTTTACCAGTCCCCAAAGAATCCTCCCAAATCAGGACTGGCTCAAGTAATTTTGCTGTTCTGGGTTAAATTTCGTTCCCTTCTCAATACTGTATGCAGCCTGGTAGAGGTGATGATGACAGCATTTCTTCTCAAGGATCTGGAGAACATCTACTGTGCACTCCCAACTAAGTGTATGGTTTGCCTGTTCTCCAACATTTCAACAGAACTTCAACCTAAACAAATCTTCACCTCCAAATGACTATACTTCGGTGAAAATATCCAAATTGCCCTGTCTCAGTCAAACTACAAACCAACATGGGAAGTGAATTTCACCAGGAGTCATCTTGCAGTGAAAGCAGGGAACATACTCCTTGATGTCAGGCAGAAGGCACAAATATCAGGCTTGGATCGGGGAGGGGTCCTGGGGGAGACAGATGTTGATCTTACAGATGGGTCAGGGCAGTGATCAAACTACCCCAGATACCTTAGTATTCAGTTCCAAGTGTACTGGAACCTTGGAACATATGAGGCAGTGCAGGCCAGGATTGTCCTAGGGCATGAGACAATGGCTTTCTTGCCCTCAAGGACTCTACCATGGGTAAAGGCAGGTGAGACTATCCCAGAACCAAGGTAGAACTCTCCCTCCCATGCTCTAAAACCTCCACTGTGGTAGGGAAGTTGGTGAAAACACAGGTTCCTTGGTGGTGGTCTTCTGTTATTTATGCATAGAATGGGCAGCGGAATCTTTTGTAGATTCCACAACCCACTCTGGAATTTGGGTGGAGTTGAATGGACACATTCTGTTGTACCACCCCTTTCTGAAATTGAATTTCTTGGTTCTGCCCATGCCTCTCTGTAGAATCATGCCAAGTGGTGCATTACAACACATCAGGTAGCGCTTGTGTGGTAGAATTTATGGACATCTGTTTTAGCTAGGAGCATCTATAACTTTCCCTGATCAGACATATTCAAGGAATTACACTTCAGACTGTGTGTTCAGCAGCCTCGGGAGTTTTGAGACCTCTTGGGAAGAAGTCCTGGCTCATTGTCATCATCAGTGGTCCCAAGAAATGGATCACAACAATTTCAAATGGTATTTTGTTTGAACAAAGAGCTGCTGTCTTGCCGTGCTACAGGTAGGGCTGAACCAGTCCATTTCAATTAGTTTGTTGATTTTTTAAAACAATTAAAAAGATGTCCCATTAATTGGGCTGCATTTTTTTAAAAAACTAGTTACATTTACTGCACATTTGTGCAAATGCATGCTTGGCAGGCATGCCTCCTTTTTCACAGGAGGGAAGGTGACATTCTTCCTTTTTCACAGGAGGGAATGCCTCTTCTGCAACAATGATATTGTGAAGAATGCATGCATCATCTAAAAATGAAGAATGCTTTTGGGGAGAATATTTATACAGACATATGCAGGTTTAATTCATTATTTAATCAATTAATTGATGCAAACTCCCGTAACGTTTGCTAAGATTTCTTAAACCGACTGCCACCCCACATAACAAACTCTTTATGATCTCATTCCCTTCCTTTACACACGTTTTTGAAATTGTTAGTTACTTTGAGCTCGCATCGCATTGCAGAACGTTAACAATGGCCCACTGGGGGGGAATAAGAAGAGAAAGAAACTCTTAATCAGTCACTACGTCGGCAAATGACACCCTCATGCCATCCATATTGAGCATGCATTCTCCCAGACATAGTACATTAACTGACTCATTAGCTATTTCCAACCATATGGACTTGGGCTTGGGTGGGTCACTTTGATAATATTCTGAGGTGAGGTTCCTTAATTATTGTAATTACGTGATCTCAATCATGAGGCCAGACACATGAAATAGTGCCAGACCCTTTAAAATGGGTGTCAACGCACCCCAGACATTGACGGAGATGAGTGGCATGCCCTTTGGACGGCGAAGGTCCCCTGGTACCTGCAGAAGTAATTACCTGAAAACTTCAGAGAACCTGGTAGTAAAGAATAGAGAGAGCACTCCGTAGCATAAACAGACCTGCCAGCATCTTACATAGAAGCAAATAACTTCCTCAACTGCTGCTTTTCGAAGAATGTACTTAACGCTTTCCTTGTTGCTCACTGATGTTCTTTATACAAGGTTGTTATGTCCCCCTGGTGTAATTTTAGCAATGGTATTTTTAAGCACTCTGAGGCTAACGGAAGGGATGAGGAGAGGAAGTGCTGAAATGTCAGTGTTAAATACCACAAGGGTGTCACACAAGACAACAGTGTGAGAAGTTACAAGTTGCTCGCAACCGCTGTTGCAAATGTAGGTGTGAAACGGCAAGATTTCAAGATAATTGAACCATTCCTTTTCTCCCCAGCTCTGGTCTGAACCTAGTTGTTTTTAAAAATATATATAGAAAGGAATAAAAGGGAAGCGGATGTAAGCTGTAATATGTCATAATAATGTAATGCTGAATCAGGGCACGGTTCATAATATTGTGTGTGTTACTACACTGCCTTGAGAGTTTCAAGGCACTGTATAAACTGAAATGTTCCCCTGATCCATGCCTTTTCTATTTAGCAAGGCATCTTGTGGCAGAAACTTCCCAGCATCTGCAGTGGTCACAGGCAGCTGTGCCTTTGGAGCTCCTCCCCACCGGCCTTTCCTCTCTCAATGCTCCAGGTACGGAGAGAGCTGCCACTATAAATTCACCCTCATGGCTGCTCAGTCTCTCTTGTTTTTCTTTTCCCTAGAAGAGATCAGGAAATACAGCCTGGGCAGGGATTTCCTTATTCCCCTTAGCAAAAATACAGCTTGGTGTTGTGTTACTATGAAGCCGAGTTCATGGCAGCAGCAGTTTGCCTTGCCAAATCCAGATTTCCTTTGTGCAAAAACTGGTGTACCTTTGGGCACAGTTTTGCTTTCATGGACGTACAAGGTATATGCTGTTGGAAGAGGTTTTTAACCTCTAGTTGCTTTGGGGAAATGAGTTCCCATCCTAGCTTTACCACCATGTTACTAGAAATGTCTGCTACCAATTAAGAGTCAGTCAACACAGTTATATTTAAAAACCCAAGCCTGCATAACCTCTTCTGTTCTGTGTTTTTCCTGCTTGTGCATTTTCTCCTACTTCTTACTTTTGTGCTGAGACATTCCCTGGATGTTGTCTCCTGCATATGCATTTCTAACTTTCTTACCTAGGCTGCTTCTGTCTCTCCATTTTGTCTAGAATTGCTGCCATTTATTCATGCATTTATAACATCGCTGCAAAATGATTGTGGGTCATGCTGTTCTCCTGCCTTGTTTCATATCTGGTTTGTGGCAACATCTTGAACTTTAAATGGAATTGCAGTTCCATCTCATCTGGACTGGAAAAATGCTGGCTGGACAAGTGGTTGCCGATGTGGTTGAAAATGCTCTGCCTTTTCCCAACTGCATTGCTATTTTTAAATATCTGGCAAAGAAGCCCCTTCCCTGATTATTTTTAAACAACCTGGAATGCAAAGAGAAAATGAGACCAGGAAATATTTAAGGAAAATGCAGATTACACTAATGGCGGGGGTGGGGGGGAGAGAAGCATGAGGTTTGTGTAAGCTTGTATGTTTTTTTTTAAAAAAGCATATTCCCAGCTCTATTTCTGCACAGTAGTGAGATCCCATCCTAAAACTGAACACCTCTTTTGCTGTTTACTGTGAAAATGGCCACTTTTGTGATGATCTCAGCTGTCCAAAGCTCAATTTCATGACTTGGGACACATTATATAAGCCTCAAGGATTTGACATCTTGGATGTCTATCAACTATGATAGTCTGCCAAATACACTTCCAGGGAAGGACAATGGAGAGCCCATCTACACCTGGTGCCCCATCACAGGGAAATTTTCCCCAGTCTGACACTCAATTGGTCAAAGACAAACCTTAGACTTCTCCCCTCCCCCGCCTGGCCCACACACAAACAGCTGCTCAATTCACAATTTGTAACATACAAGAAAAGTTGCTGAAGGCAAGGAACTTGCCCAGTTTTGTCTTCTGGGGCAAAGACCCCCCACACATTGTCCACTGAGTTTCAAAAATATTCTGGAACAGTCAAACAGTCAAGTGACGTCCTACATGGTAGCAGAGCTAGCCAAGCACAAAAGAGCCAAAGGGAGCTGGCACTATATATAAAGCCTCTATAAGTATACACATCCAACAGTGGATCCTGAGCTCCTTTATAAGTGTGATGGACCAAATAATATTTTAAGTTCAAAAAAAGGCTCAGGGAAGCTGCCTGAAATTGGCCAGAATGTCACAGAAGGATTCAACCATGGCCCAGATCTCTATCACACCCTCCCCAGCTGATTTTTAGAATCAAATTACATATCAGGAATTCAAATCATGAATGTCAGTGTCACATATAGTTATGGTTGTTTGGTCCATGTCCTGGTCACTAATCACAACCGGGGAGTTGTTTAATTGCTTCAAATTGCTTGGATGCATCTGAAAGAATTCAGCTATATGTTTTTTGTAAGGCTAGAGTGCTTTCTCACACCATTAGAGGAATTAGAGATGGTTGTCTCAATGGGCACCTTCACTTCTAAAAGGTACATAGTTTATAGTTTAAAAAATGTTTGAGATTTTTGAGTTGAGACATAGTACGCAGATGTCACTGAGTAATTTTGGTGGTTGCCCATGGAGCTACTCAATCTTGCAGTCAGTGCTTGTTATCACTTCACGAACGGAAGCTGCTGATTGTCCAGGTGCCAAAGCAAACAATGCAATATACTCAAAACTAGTGATTGCCTCTATCGGTGCCAAGAAGAAGAAAAAACGGTAAGCAATTCAGTTCTTGAGAAGTAACCACTTCAGTGACCTAACCATGATCCTGGGGAATACGCTTCACTTTTCTGGTAATGAAGAATATTTGATCAAGTTTATTATTTGTTAAAGTTATTTACTGAGGCATAATCTTGAACTATAGCACAAGTAGCTTCTGTTGCCGATGCAAATCTGCTCGACATAGTACCCAAGACAGATTTTTATTAAAAGCATTGAGACAATCAGGAGCTCAAAGATATTTAGTTAAGGGGAAGTTCACTTAGTTACCGAGTTGAAATTCCTAGCATCCCTAAAACATTAGTAGTTTGGCCCTGAATATGCACTTTTGGTCTACTCACAGTGATTCTCGTAATTAAATAAGTGGGCCCGTGAAGTCTTCCTATTCTATCCCCTTTCTCTATGTACATATGCACAGTCTAGTTGATTGAGGACATTGTTGTGTTGTGGACCCAACTAAAATATGTTGGAGGAGGAAAAAAATGTTTCAAGCCAAATCTTTACAGGCAATTGAAAAAAATCTGGATTTATGAATCGCACCAAGATTTTGCTTGTCCTCTCTGCAGGGAGATGCCATAACTCAGAGTAAGTAGCAGCAGCTCTGCTATCAGTTCTGCACAGACCTTTGAGATCTGCAACTGACATTAGTGATGACCCAAAAGCTACCATACTTCACTGATGACTACAGAATGTCATAAAAGCATAAGCTGCGCTGGAGGTCAGAGCTATTCTTCAACACCAAAAAGATCAGGCTCTTTAGAGAAGCTAAAATCTAACGGTACAAAAATAGCAGCACTGCGTGTAGCAAGAACACAGACCACCAAGAGTGAAAAACAGGAGAGTTTTTATTTTCTCTCTTTTCAAGTAAATGATTCCTTTGGGGTTGAAATTTGTAACACAGAAAGACAGGAATTCAGCTGAATGGTTTCGTGTTTAGCTAGAAAAGATCTGAGCATTACATAGTCCAGAAACGGCCAACATGTACCATGGTATGAGCATACAAAGCTGCCTTGTATACTATTCATCCGTTGGTTCATGTAGCTCAGTATTGTCTACTAGGACTAGCTGCAACTCTTCAAGGATCAAGCAGAAAAAAATTCCTCCTCAGCATCTGCTATCTGAGACTCTTTCACTGGAGTTAACAGAGATCACACCTGGGACATCGACATGCCCATCATGTGCATTGCCACAGAGCCATGGCCCCATCCATTGGGTGCATGGCATGATTTTGCTTGACTTCCACATCCCTTTATTGTACCAGTTCTTGAATACTTTACCAGGATCAGAATACAGGGAAGGAGGACCAGCTTCAAATGTTGGTGAACTTGGACATGACCCAGGCCTTGAGACCAGCTAAGAAACCCAACACCTCCTTGCTGCATTGCCCCTTTGGTGTGGGAAAACCATTGCAGGGGATTATTCTACAATGCTGGTGCTTCCTGTTCATCCCTGACTATTATTTCTCTTCTTGACTTGGGTTACTCCATGTTCTGAGGTGTTAATCAAGGAAATCATATGTCTCATTTGGGGATTAGGAAAAGCGCCTGGCCCTGATTTAATTCCCAATGAGCTTATAAAGTTTGATCCTCAATGGTGGGCTAAAGTCCTGGCCCCAGTGTTCAATTTAATTCATTCTTCTGGTCAGATACCTAACTCATGTCCCAATATTTAGAAAGGGGTCCAGATTGGATCCATGTTGTTATTGGCCAATTAGCCAAACTGGAAAACGTGTACTCCTCTTACTTACTTAGGAAAATTTTGGGGCGGATGGAATCGGAGGCTGTGTTAGGCCATGCGCAGATTGGTTTCAAATGGGGTTCCTCGACTTCTGACCACTGCCTAGTCCTTTACCACTTGGCTGAGAAATATTCATCCTTCACAAGGGGACAATTATATGTGGCCTTTATGAATCTTAAAGGGGCCTTTGACTCTATAAATCACCCCAAATTGTGGAGTAAATTTGCCCAAACTATCATTGATAAAAAGTCTTTTAGGGCTTGTACAATGATTATATTGTGGCTCAACTGGTCAAGAGCACTGTGGGTATAAAAGACATTTAACAAACTCATTTAAGCTGGAAAAAGGGGGAGACAGGGCTGCCCACTAGCCCCGTTTAATTTATATTTAAACTATTTAGCATCACATTTTGATGATCAATGTCATCTACCCTAATTAGCTGAGACTAAAGTCACCATCTTGCTTTATGAGGATGATGCCACCATTTTGTCTCACACCAGGGTTGGTCTGCAAAGGGCTTTGCCCCTTTTTTCCAACTATTGTCTGCAACTGTTGAGGCCACTGGGGACCTACTCTTGTGCTGACAGACCTTCTGCTGTTGTGGAGATTGAGTGTCTCGAGGTTGGAGGGCTTCGAGGGAGCCCCTTCCTCAGATGACAGACCAATATCCTCTTGTACTGAGGAGGACAGCCCTCTGGGGTTGGGGGGAGGTGTTTTTCTGGTAGTGGGTGATTTGATTATTATGAATATAAAGCGTGGGATCTGTGACAAATGTTTTGGCTGCATTAGTACATGGTGAGGTGGGGCAGCTGCCAAGACCTGTGGTTTCGGGGGGGGGGGGCACTTCCACTGACTCCCTACTCACACATCTCCTCTGATGCCTGCATTCATACCCTTCAGCTGCCTGTTTGTTACTGCTTTGTCACCTCTGCTTCCAGCTGCATACACTGCCTAGCACTGCTGGAGAAGGGCATGTGGGTAGTGGACAAAGCATCAACATTCCTGGTGGCCATGGCAGTGGCACTCCTAGGTGCACCTTGCACCATCAGGCAAAGGACATGCAGGCAGGTGGGGGCACGAGTGGGAGGACAAGAAGGGGAGCCTAGTAGTGGACATGGGGGGCCACTGAGCACTCTCTAGCCAGCCCCCCTCCAGACCTGGAACTGGCTCTGCTGCATGGTGACTTGCTTGCCTGGTACAAAGGTTGCAGACCTCATAGATAGATAGTGCTAGGGATAAGTCAGTAGTTATGGTGCATGTTGGCACCTGTGACAGTGGGGAATGTAGTCATGTGGTCCTAGAAGAAAAATTTAGGCCACAAGGCAGAAAGTTAAAGGCCAGGACCTCAAATGTAGCATTTTCAGAATTGCTACCAGTTCCATGCACAGGGTCAGCTAGACAGGCACAAGTTAGGGGTCTTGATGCATGGATGAGAAAGTGGTGCCTGGAGGAAGGGTTTAGATTTGTTAGGCGCTGGGGTACTTTCTGGGACAAGCTGGACCTGTAGAAGCCAGACCTGTACAAAAGAGATGAGCTTCACTTGGACCAAAGGGGAACCACAGTGCTGGCACTTGGGCCGATTCCAGACGGCCCCCCGCCTCGCGAAACATCGCGCGTCATTGCACGTCGTCGCGCAGAAAATGTGAAATATCGCGTTTTCTCGCACGAGTTTTGCGCGATGTCGCGCAAAACTCGCGCGACAAAACATGATATAACGCGATATTTCGCGTTTTCTGCACGACGACGCGTGACGTTTCGCGAGGCGGGGGGCCGTCTGGAATCGGCCTTAATATCAAAAAGGTGGCAGAGCAGATTTTAAATAAAGCCAAGAGGGAAAGCCAACAGGAGATGGGAAGCCTCTGGTTTGGGACAGCTCAGTCCAAAGGTATGATAATGTAAACACTTGTGGTATTGGGAAGAGCACAATAGAATGAGGGACTGAGAATCGGATAGCAAAGGAGGCCCATGTGAGGAACAGGGGCCAAGCGAGCAGGGGTTTGCTGGAGAGTGAAACATGTTACTTACAGCTGTCTGTGTGCCAGTGCTAGAAGGCTCTGAGCCAAGATGGGGGAGCTGGAGTGCTTGGTGTTAGAAGTGGGGTGCACTGTCACCCACACCCTTGAGGCTGATCTCAAGATGGAGAAGAAAATAAGGGAGGTGACTAAAGCAGACAGAGCAGATAAAATCCTGCAGTTCTGTTTCCAACAGCAGCCATGTAAATACCCCTGGAAGTACTAAGGTGACAGATGACCTTCCCTTGGTGCTTGTTTCTGGCACCTGGTATTCAGAGATATACTGCCTCTGAATATGGTAACTCCATTTAGGTACCAGAGTTTATAGCTTAGCTTTCAGTAACTCTTCTCCAATCCTTAAAAAACCCCAAAGTTAATAGTTATCATTGAACCTTTGCAGCAGTGAATATATATGTTGCATGAAGAAGAATATGTGCAACATGACATTAAGGAATAGGAATCCAGAAAGGTATGGTAACAGAACCAGTTTAGAGCAGGGCGTGCCATGAAATTATTGCCAATGGTGGCTCAAAGGAGTGGTCGCTTGTAAAAAGGAAATAGTTTGGAGGCTTAGCGTCTGGAAATTGAATCCTCACTTCTGCCTTTACCCAGTTTTGAATTTGGAAAGCTATTTGTATGTTTCAAATATTTCCAACCCACACTTCCAATCAATAGATTTCCAAAGTGATTAACAAACACAAATCCCATAACAATCAAATGACTATAAAATGCTACAGAGTTATTACTGAAGAGTTTTGTTCCCAGTGCTGGGCCTCCAGAAAATATATGAGCAGAGGCATCCCATTGCTTCCAGCTACTGGTGTTTAGAGGCATATCAGCTCTGAACATGGAGATTACATTTAGGGGCTGAGATGCTTCTCTGGGTAGTAGAGCAGATAGGATTAAATTGATGGAATTGCAGAAGGTGGAGTGGGAGTGGCTTGGCAGGACAGGCAGGACATGTAACACTCCCACTTTTTGAGGACACTAGTTACCCTCTACTTATAACAGGGTTGCCAACTTCCAGGTGAGGCCTGGAAATCTCTTGAAATTACAACCCATTTCCAGGCTACGGAGATCACGTCTCCTGCAGAAAATGGTGGACTTTATGGCATTATACCCTACTGAGGTCCCTCCCCAGACTCCATCCTCAAATCTCCAGGAATTTTCCCAAGCTGCAGTTAACAACCCTGATCCCCTGCATATTTACTTGGCAGCATGTCCCATTATTTTCATTGGGGCTTACTCCCTGGTAACTGAGAATTCTGCAGAATGGGCGCAGTTGAAGGACGAAAAGGGTTTCTTTGCAGATTCGGTCCCCAACGAACCTCAGCCCGAGGTGCTGGAGTAGGCTTGTAGTCTGGTTATGGTCAGATCCCTAATGAAATCGAAGGGCGTCTAGGATTAAACGAGAGGCACACCTAATCTGCGGCTGGGCGCGTTTTGCGCAGTAGGGAAGCCAGTTCGAGATGCATTCCATCGAAGTGCAATAGAGCATGTGGGTTGGACCAAGAGTTTCTTCGAAACACGGTGAGAAAAGGAGAAAACGAAAGCTCTGGCTTCCTTTTACAGTCATTTGCCTCCCTCCCTTTCCTTATTTGGGCTAGGAGAAAGTTCTGGCGAGTATGTTCTCTAGGGTTTCCAACGACCTGGTGGTGGCTGGAGATCTCCTGGAATTACAACAGATCTCCAGGACACAGAGATCAGTTCCCCTGGAGAAAATAGATCCAGAGGACTTAGCCTTGTTAGTCTGTAGTCGCAAAATAATACGAGTCCAGTAGCACCTTTAAGACTAACCAACTTTATTGTAGCATAAGCTTTCGAGAATCACAGTTCTCTTTGCCAGTAGTTCTCGAAAGCTTATGCTACAATAAAGTTGGTTAGTCTTAAAGGTGCTACTGGACTCTTTACTACCTGGAGAAAACGGCTGCTTTGGAGGGTAGATTCTGTGGCATTATACCTCACTGAGGTCTCTCCAAACACTGTCTTCTCCTGGCTCCATCCCCCAAATCTATAGGCATTTTTCAGCCTGGACCTGGCAACGCTGCGTGTTCTCCGAGCCCGGAAGGGGTTCGCAATCTCTGCACTCCTGGTTTGTCCTGCGGGTATGGGGTGGGGGGAAACACAGTGGCTTGTTTTGCACCCTTTCTGGGACTGAGGCTGACTTGTGATCAAAGACGCTTTAGTGAGAAGCCCGCAAAGAAAAGAAAATACTTTCGTTTTAAGCATGTGTTCCTTGCCCTTCCCTCTGCGTTAGCGTCTCCTACTTTATAAAAAGCAGACACCCGGCATCGCCTTCCACACTTTGCCTGAGATTTTTGCAGGAAAGCGGGAAAGATGACGCCTCGGTGCCGGCTCCGCCTCCTTTTTCTCCGTCCCCTCTGATAGGCCAGCCGTGGGCCGGAGGCGCGCGCTGAGCTGTGTGCCGGCCGGCGTCCCCGCCCCTTTCGTCTAGTCATGGGGAGGACGAAAGTTTCGGGCATTCATTTCCAGGCATTTCGTCGGCTCTGCTGTCTGGGTGGGTGTCCCACGTGACGAGCCGGGAACTTCCCTTCGGGGCTATCTTTGCTTCGGCTGGAGCCTGGAGAGGAGCCGGCGCAGAGAAGGGGAAACAAGGGGGGAGCTGGAAGTGGGCAGCCGCGGACCTTTGCCCGGGAACTGAGCCTGAGAGCGGGGCTCGGGGTAGGTTGTCTGGCTGGGCTGTCCCTCGAGAAGGAAAGGGGAGAAGCCGAACCTGAGTCAGAAGCGAACTTATCTGACGCCTGAGAATTTTGGCCTTGCTGAGTGAAAACTTCATTTCCCTGCTTTGTCAGTTGCAGGCACGACAGTGTGCTTTATAATGCTCCCCGCAATCCTTTGCAAATTTGGGGTTGGAAAATGATGACAAGGGTGTGGGGAGGGGCTGTGGCGCATTCTAGGTTAAGTCCTTAGCGTCTCCAATTAAATGAGGAAAATATTATTCTCCTCACTGGGTATAGGGCGGCTTCCTGTGGGGGGAAAGACAGGCTGCATGTTGCAGCTTGAGTCCTGTGGTGTGGATGGGTATGCACTTGTGGGATTCTTGACAGTTGGTTTTCAAGTGCTGTGCATTAGGTTTCTCCATAGGTGAGTGTTGACTCATACAGATGGAAGTAAAGGAGACACCAATGGGGCTAAACTTGAGCCTAGGCCTAGAGAATCTTGTCTGCTCCTGCCTGTAGCCCTGCCTCTTTATCTGCATAGCCCCTTCCTGAATTCTGATCCTTAATGAAGGCAGAGTGTTGAGAATTTTTTTTAAATAGCTCACTGTGTATAGATAATATAGTGCTTTGCACATACTATTCTTGTAATCTTTACAACGGATCCTACCACCTCTCTTCTCTCACACTATTTTCCTCCTCACTGCAGCCCCTGTCTTGTGTGGTTTGGTCCATGTGGCCTTCAAGGTAGCGACTAATGATAATAATATCATTTGATTTATATACCGCTCTTCAGGGCAATTTGATGCCCACTCAGAGCAATTTACAAAGTGTGTTATTCTCATGACTATCATCATATGAGGTGGGTGGGGCTGAGAGAGCTTTGACTGACCCAAGGTCACCCAGCTGCCCTCAAACAGAGGAGTGGGGGATCAAACCTGGCTCTCCAGATTAGCGTCCTGCTACTCTTAACCACTACACCAAACTGGCTCCAGTGTAAAAAGACATTTTAAAATGAACTTTTTAAAAGTACATACAAACACACACACTAGTGGTTGAAAACAAATAAGGAGAATCAGTAAGGGAACGCCAGAAAAGAGACAGAAGTCTTTATGTGCTGGTGGAAGACAAAGATCAAGGGGGATAGACGAGTCTCCCTGGGGAGGCAATTCCATAATTTTGATGTCACAATTGAAAAGGCTCTTTCCAGGGTTGTCATCCATCTACATCTCACCTCCAGTGCTATACCACTGATGGGATGGAAACAGAACACTCTGATGCCATGGCCTGAGGAAACATGAAGGGGGAGAATGGATCTAGATTCGTGGCTGATGTTTCAGGTGGCAGCAGTGCATGGTTTGGCCTTCCAAGATTTTACAGCAATAGAACATTTAACAGCCTCCTACTCTGAATTAGGCAAAAACAAGACCTAAAAGGAAAGGGGGGCGGGAATAGGATTAAAAATGTTTAATAATGATATATTCTTATGTTGATTGCTATGAGTAGACAGTTTAAACATATCTTGACCGCATAGGGTTCTAGTGCTTCTTTCTCCCTTTGCTGTATTTACCTTAGCTCTACAGAGCAGAAAAACTGTTCTTATTGTCCCTTCTTTCTCTTCTCCCAACTTCTGTATCTTTTTTGAGAAGCCTTGTATGTAGAAAGCTTCCTCCCACTATTTATATCAATTCCAGGAAAAATATGCATTAGTCTTCAGTGAAAGAAATGGGAATAGGAACGAAAGTGGTGGTGGTCCACATTTTGTGATGAATGAGAAATTGGCCATTGCAGTACGACGGGAAATCAAGCCTCTGAACATTGTAGAGTTCGTATGTGTGTGTATGTTAAATACAAGAATAATTTTAGGAAGTCAAGTATATTTTGTTAATGGCTGTTGTCTTCTCTTTTTATTTACCCCCTTTAAGGTGTGATGCCGCCTAAAAGACCCAGAAAAAACAACCTCCCTGTTCCCCTTGAAGAAGGAGTAATCCTGAAGGATACAGATAAAAAAGAGTGGCGACTGGGTCGTATGATTGCCCAGGGAGGATTTGGACTGATCTACCTAGGTAAACCATGAATTGTGACTAGAAATTTCATGTAGCAGTCTCGTATTGCCTAGCGGTCAGGGAAGCAGGGTGAATTCTAGCACTTGGGCATAGCTCCAAATATTAGAATGGTATGTAACATACACATGTTGCAGTACGTTGGCACTTATATCTGTTTCCAAGCATTAACAACACAGCCCCATGTACGGAAGCCTCTAACCAGGTACACACATGGTACTGTGGAAATGATTAATAGTGGTTGCATTATTATCTATTTGTAACATTTGTATCCTGCCCTCCGAGGAAGTCAAGTTTGTGTCTCTTGGGTTATTACACCATGCTTTCTTTTTATGTGCAAAAAGATCCCTATGTTGCACATTAGGTTCAGCGATAGCAACAGACAGAGAGGGGGTCATAGCTCACCAAAAGTTATGGTTTTTGTGTAAGATTGAGCACAGGTTCTGATTAAAAGACTCTCTGGTAAGGAAGATGGAAGAGGTCTTTGGTTGATAGTTGGAGTCGCTCAAAGAATAGGACACAGCAGTAGAAATGGGCATGAACCGCAATACGAACTAAAGTTCATCATGAACCAGGCCGGTTTGTGCTTTGCGAACCAGTGGTTTGTGGAAGCCGGTTTTTCATGAACTTCCATGAACTGGTCTGCTGGTTCGCTTGGCTCATGTTAAACCCTAATGCCCCTTTCCCTGCCGCTGTGAAGTGGCAGGGAAGGGGCATTTAAACCCACCCAGATCAGCTGCTTGGTGGGAAACTCCCCGACAAGCAGCTGACCCAAGCCTATGGAGGTGCCCTGATGCAGACTCACACTGGCAGCAGGCAAGGGAAAACTCCCAAGTTGTCCGAGCAGGGCAGCACCCAGTTCCAAGGTTCAGGCACCAATTGGGCACACTCACGGCTTCAAGTCCAAAGGGGGCTTCCAGAAACACATCCACAGGAACAGGCCAAGGTCAGGGACAAGCGAATCAGTTCCAAACACAGCAGCAAGGTCAGTAGTGAGCAGACTCGTTGCTTCCACGCAGCCACTCCCTCTTCAGCTGCTTTTAACCCTCACAGTGCTCAGCTGCCTGTGCTACAGCAAGCACCTGCGGGCTGTCTCAGTCCTGCTCCTGCGAGCACTCATCATCACTAATGATGCTGGGCCGGTGCTGTGCTGCTAGCCTGGCACTGCGCCTTCTGGCTTGGAGGGCTCTTCTAGCCCTCCTCTGGCAGCGCTCCCGAGGCTCTGGTGATGAAGGAGGAGAGCTGGCCTGCACCTGGCTTTCTGTTGCCAGCCCAAGGCTGGGAAGCTGAGGAACCGATGTGTTGGGACCTGGCTGTGGATCAATATCTGAGCCTTCAGGGCCTGCCTCCTCCTGCAGTGCCTCTGCCACTGGCTGTGGATCTGGGTCAGGTTCACCAGCTGCCTCTTCCTCAGAAGAGTCCTCTGAGTCTCTCTGCTCCACTGGGCCAGGTTGGTCCATGACATCGGGTGAAACGTCCCTTTCCCTGCCACTTCGCAGCAAGAGGCATTTCAACCCCCAGATCAGCTGCTTGTCGAGGATCTCCCTGACAAGCAGCTGATCCAAGCCTGCGGGGGTGAAATTCCCCTTTCCTTCTGCTTCACAGCCTCATGAAAAGGGGCATTTCAAACCCCAGATCAGCTTCTTGTTGGGGATCTCCCTGACAAGCATCTGATCCAAGCTGGTGGGGATGAAATGTCCCTTTCCCAAATGGTTCGTGGCGTTTAACAGCACGGAAAGGGGCATTTAAACCCAACGAACCATGAACCGGTTCGTGAACTGCGGTAATTTTGTGAAAGTTCATGGTTCGTGAAATGGGATGAACCACGAACCACATGGTTCATTTTTCCCCGGTTCGTGCCCACCTCTACACAGCAGCATAGACTAGTAGTCTGACTCTGACAAGGCAGTTACATGTGTTCTCAGTGTGAACCCCCTGTGGCACAGCCAATATGTCCCTGCGAGTAATACTCTTCGCCAATCTCTACCTCTTGGGGTTTGCAAGCAGCAACATTTTTGCAATTACCTTGACTTAAAGGAAATAATGTTGAACTGAAACAAACTGGCCAAAGGTCATACCTATAGAACTTCATGACTGAGCAGAGATTTGAATGCAGTTTTCTTTGGTTCAAGTCCAATGTCTTATCCACTGTAGCATCCTGACAGTAGGGGCTAATTAAATTGCTAGCGGTTAGCAACTAATTTATAAAATAAGCATTTCTGTTTTGAGTGATCAGAGAAGCCAGTGGGATTGGTTTTGTGCTCTGAAATCTTTAATATCATCTGAGACATACCCACAAAAATATCTTCAGTGTCCCCTCCCCCTTGGCTGGTTGTCTCCTCTTCTGTGGTAGCTATTACATCAGGGTTGTGTGTGTGTACTTTATACTTTGAAAAAGAAAACTTGGAAATTTGTACCAGTTCTGCTCCAAGGAAAGCAGGATTCTGAGATGTAAATAAATTATTCAAGATAAGCAAGCGTGTACATTATCTTTGTTTGCATCATGTTGCCACTTTTCCTTTTTGTATACCTTATTTTGATTTTATTAGTCACCATGCAGCATGGGTCTGTGTGGGGTGTTAAAGGCTACTGTTGGTGATAACTTTCTGTCCCTATTATTGTTGTTGTTGTAATTAATAATAATAATGATATTTCTAACCCGCCCTTCCCACAAGTGGGCTCAGGGCGAGGTACAGCAGTTATAAAAATACAATATATGCACATTCACAAGCTATTTTGAATAGTCTGAAGATAGTAAAGATATGGAATTAGCCCACCAAGTTTTACCATTTGTTTCAGCTGCTGTCAACATTAGGAAAGACTTTGTGCACTCTCATGTGGCCTGCTGCCAAATTGATGTTTGAGTCTATGCTGGTGATATTTATATTGGTAATTACTACTTGCTTTTTTTGTTAATCTAGTAGATTTGTGTGTGTGTGTATCATCATTTTAGCTAGAAATCCTTCAATCAAACTATGATGACTGTAGGCTTCAACAAAGAAAGTAAATTTCTCTTGTCACTCTTTCTAATATATCTTCACAAATGCACGGGCTAGAAACTTGGTTTTTTCTTTAAAACAAAGGTTTAGTTTTTCAGCTGGTTTCTGAACCCATGAGTGCATTCAGAGTTTTTTGTCTGTGGTCCTGCAGAATCCAGACAAATGGTTTGGTGTAGTGGTTAAGAGCGGCAGGATTCTAATCTGGAGAGCTGGGTTTGATTCCCCACTTCTCCACTTGAAGCCAGCTGGGTGATGTTGAGTCAGTCACAGCTCTCTCAGAGCTCTTTCAGCCCCACCCACCCCACAGAGTGATTATCCTGAGGATAATCGTCACACACTTTGTAAACCGCTGTGAGTGAGCGTTAAGTTGTTCTGAAGGGCAGTATATAAATCTATTATTATTATTATTATCATTATTATCATTATTATTATTATTGCCACCCTGGGGATACTGCAAGGGAACCATAAACATCCTTGTTTAGTCTTTGTCTTAGAGGACCCTCATTCCCGAGGAAGGAGAGAAGTGGTCTAGAAGAGAAGAAGCAAGGATATGAGCCAGTGGGTCAGAAAGGGGAATGCACAAAAGCTCTTTATTTATTTTGCTCGAGTGTCTGCGAGCTGGTGGTACCAGATGCTTCATGAACACACATGTTCTTTAAATTGGCATCAAAGTATGGCACTAACAGTGCTGCGTAGGATACCCCGGAACCAGTCTCTGATTGGCATCCAGACCCTGTTGAAATGGGCACTGAGACAGGACAGCAGATGGTCAGCAGCCGAGCCATGCCAGAAGCCACCATGCCTATCGCAGCTAAACATTCCAAAGCTCTGAGGGACACTGAAAAATGCCAAAGCGTATCACTTTTGCTCCTAAGGTTAAAGTCAGCTCTGGTTTTCATAGCTGCAAACTTTTTTTTCGTGAGGCGTGAAGGAGACTCTCATAAATCAATAGCAAATATACATCAAGCTGATGTTCTACCAGCCCCAATGTAAACTTTCTAGGATTTTGAATATGAGCTTAATTTAAAAGCTGCATTGACTAGTTTGTCTTGGATTGCTTTCTTGGAGAAGCTTTTGATTTATGGGTTGTACCAGGAAAAGGAAACATTGGTGCCTTGTGTCCGGGGTCTGAACCCCAGCCCCCAGACTTGACAAGAGGGAACAGCAGGGGACAAAAGGGTGGCAGCAACCCCACCCCCCAAGCTGGCAACCAGGGCCAGAACCTACCTACTCCAGGGGGAAGGGGCAAAAGGCCAGAACCTCAGAGGGGTGGAGGGGGCAAGGAGAGACCAGCCAGTCCCACCTTCCAGGGGGAAGAGAGGGGGCTAAGCAGGCCAGAGGGAAAGGGCCACAGCAGGGGGAATGTGGGTCCAGCAGCAGCAGCCCAAGCAGAGCCCTTACCTGGCAGGGAGAGGAAGCAGCCACTACAGCCCAGAGCCACACCATGGCTAGAAGACAGCAGCCTGGCTCAGGAGTTGCTAGAAGCCAAGCCTCTCCAGGGGGGGCTGCCACAGGCATTCTGGGGGAGGAGATGGGTAGCCCCGCCCAGCATTGCTGAGCAGGCAGCGCAGAAGCTGGCTAAGGCAGCTCCTCGTGAGCAAGGCCAGGCAAGCTCAGTAGCTCAGAGGCTGGCTGGGGCAGCTCCTCGTGAGCAAGGCCAGGCAAGCCCAATAGCACGGAGGCTGGCTGGGGCAGCTCCTCGTGAGCAAGGCCAGGCAAGCTCAATAGCACAGAGGCTAGCTGGGGCAGCTCCTTGTGAGCAAGGCCAAGGAGCCCTCAGCTGGGGATGGCTCGCACTCAACCCCACCCTGCCAGCAAGGCAAAGGAGCCCAGAAGGGATTAGTGGTTGGAGGGAAACACCTGGAGGAATGCACAGCTGGGCCCGGTCAGGAGAGGGAACAAGCCTGGATGGAGGGCGGGGTGGAGAGAGGAAACCCTATAAAGGGTGGCTGGGAAGAGCTCTGGGGTGGTGGGTTTGAGAAGGAGTGATGGAGCAGAGTTGGAGTGAAGCAGAGCGAGAGCCAAGGCAAGAAGGAGAGTGGAAGACTGGAGGGGAGTTCTGGAAGGAGAAGAGGATGGAGGACACAGGGGGTAAGGAGGCCAGGTTGAGCAGGCCAGTGAGTGGACTGAGAGGGAGTCAGGGTGATGTATACTGCCCCTCCTTCCACAGAGCGGGGTCCTGCAGACTCCCTGGCTCCCCTGTGAAGTCAGGAGCTGTCTGCCCGGCGCCCTGCCCAGCGGCCACTGCGGCAAGCCCTGATACCTTATACATTCCAGTCCCTCCCTTCTCTTTCTCCGCTTCCTGACAGATATATCAAGAATGAGTTTAAGGAGTTAAGAGGATGGGATTTTGGATTTGTATCTAGCAACAGGTCTAAAATCATATACAAGTTACACAGAGAGGAGATCAGGTGTTTAGGTGTGTAGTATGCTTTAAGGGAGGGAAGAAACCTGTAACTATGCAGAACAGAAGAAATGGATGGGTGTGCTGCTACTACAGCTTTTGCTTCTTTGTCCCATAAAGACATATAAAGTATCCAGTGTTGCACCTTGTGTTGCTGTCTTTGTGCTTGTTTTGGAAGTGTGTGGCATAGACGTTTGTGTGAGCAGTGCCGTCATATGGCTGTTGTGACCACCCCCGCCATACATGAATGCACAGCTCCTTTAGGGATGGGAGAGAAGTTTGTATCACCATTTGTCTGATGACAGCAACTTTTGAGAGATGGGAGAATTGTCATGCAAACAAGACTTTTTAGTTTTGCAGTATGTACCACTGTATAGTCTTTTAAATACCATATGTATGTTGTATACCCTTTAAGCTGCTTGTTTTAATTGGGGGAAATGGTGTGTATAGGGGCAGGGGGGAGAAGCCTTGCTGTGAACAGAGAGCATCAAGGGTTCATTTTTTTCACAAGGGAAGCATAAATCAAAAGGACCATCTCTCTTGAAATTTGACCTTGTACCTCATTCGTGTTAACTTAGCTTCATGAGTAGTTCAGCAGTGGAAGCTCCCAAGCCAGGGACCTGCTTATTTAGGTTTGGAGAAGAGGACAGGAAGAAAGTGAAGGGGTCAGGAATGAGGATATCATGAAAGAAAATCCAAAGGAAAGCAGTTACTCCAGAAACAAAATCTTTTGAGGAGAAAAAGATTTACATGCTTTTGTCATTTATACTTCCTGCTCAACAAATATATTTTCAAATATTGTGATGTTAGGCTCAGCTTAGAGGAAATTACTCCTCTTCAAATTTTCATAACCACTGGATTTGAAAAATCCCCACTTAGCTTGTATACACCACCGCTACCACCATTTTCTTGAGGCCATCTATGCTTGCAAAACGGGTGTGCGTTGCCAAAACCTCCAGCTCTAGCGATGAGATCAGCTGTGGACAGGAGTTAGGAATTCTGTTTAATTGCCATTCGGTGCAGCTTTTGCTCTTCCCACTGTGTAAACTTTGCCTGCAAAACTGACTCCCCAAGATCTACAGCAAGCGCTTCCTCCATTATTCCAAAAGCTGATTGCCACAAAATGAGCCGCTGAACGTGAAAACTGGCAGGCTCCAGCTGGCAAATGAAACCTGCAAGTTACTTTGTTGGGCTTCTATCCACTGTGGTGCCAGGCTGTCAGGAAGGGGGTGGGGAGGCAGTTTCCACCAGAAGTGTGCTCCAGTGTTACTTTTGCTTGTATAAACTGTGAGGAGAGGGGCTCAGGGACAAAGCACAGGCTTTGCTTTTAGAAGGCCCCAAGTTCAGTTTCCAGTACTTGGGCTGGGAAAGAGCAGCTGGCATAAGCAGTGCTCAGTCTGAGGGAGCACCTGGAATAAAGAGACATCAGACTAATTTATTTAAAATATTTTTATGCTGCCTTTTTACCCAGTTCAGGGTCCCCATGGCAGTGAACAGTCAGCATGAAAACAAATTTTAAAACCTGTATATATAAACCTAAACAGTTCAGTGTAATGCAGCCACATAGACACATACACAAAGCTCACAAACAGGAAGGAGTGTCCATGAGGGTCATAGAGGGCATGCCCAAATGGAAAAGTCTTCACCTGCTGGTGGAAGATAGTGACAGATGGTATATAAATAAATTTTCCTCGAAGGGTTTTCCATCATTTTGGTGCCACAGCTAAGAAGGCCTTTTTTGGGTTGCTGCCCGTCTAACCTCAGATGGTGGAGGCATCCGATGCAGGGCCTCAGAAGACGACATAGTCATGTGGGTTTGTATGGGAGTTGGCAGTCCTTAATTTGATTATTGAGACTTCATTCCAATTATTGCGGATCAAGATAGGAGGTGGTTGATGCAGCAGGTGGAGAAAGGCAAGAGGGAGCACTGGGATATTAGTGAAGAGGACCATAGGGGTAGGGTTTGAGTGAGTGAATGGAAGTGGGATGCTAGAGCAGTCTACAGCTGTGAGGTGATAATTGCACATGTTCGGGTGAAGAATGAATTGCAAGGGGTAAAACTTTTTACCTGTGAAGAGAAATTGGTGAAAGATACAAGGGAAGGGGAGGCAACCATCTATTGGAGGATGGTGGTGGTTCTGGTGGACAGCTGTTGCCTTTGGGTCACCAGATGACCACCCTGAGCAAGCTGCTGGACCAATGCTGAAGAGGGAATTTTGTCAGGTCCAATTTGCTATACCCCACTGTTATTGAGGTGTGGAAGCTGCCTTCTTGTGCTCAATTATTCAGTTTAAAAGAGCCCTGTCCGCTAATACGCACACACACACACATGCTCCCATTATAGCTAGAAGGTGTTGAGTTGAAACCCCATCTCTGCTACCTACTTGCTCAATGGTCCTTGAGAAATTGATCATCTTTCCTGTGAGGAAGGGCTAAACAGTTTGGGCTTTTCAGTTTAGAAGAAAGATGATTAAAGGGGGAAATGATTTATAAAATTATGCATGGGGTGGAGAAACTGGATAGAAAGAAATTTTTCTCCCTCTCCTGTAATACTAGGAGGTGCCTAATGAAGTTGTTGGGCAATATATTCAGGATGGATTCTTTACTCAATCAATTAATTAAATTGTGGAATATGTTGTCAGAGGATATATTGAAGGCCAAAAACATTAATGGCTTTAAAGGGGGATCAGGCTAATTCATGGAGAGTAGGTCCATCAATGTCTACTAGCTAAGGTGACTAAAAGGAACCTCCATATTGGGAGGCCGCTAACTTCTGAATGCCAGGGGTAGGAGGCAACATTAGGGGAAAGCCTGTTTGTTTGGCCCTCCATGACAACTGGTTGGCCACTATGAGAAACAGTATGCTGGACTAACGGATCACTGATTAGATCCAGAAGGGCTCTTACAGACTTAGTTTCACTCATCTCAGCCTTAGTTTCAAATGTGGAAATACAAAGCTGTCATTGTTCCATCAACTCAATATTCTCTACTCTGACCGGTAGTTGCTGTTTGGTGCCTCAGGCAAAAAATGTCTTTCTTGGCACCAGTGTCTCGATACTTGTTTTCAGGAGATTGCAGGGCTTGAACTGGGGTCCTTCCTGTGTGCCAATCAGATGCTTTGCTGCTGAGCCACAATTTCTTTCCATAGTGTAAAAACTGGGATAAAAGATACAGCCATGATTTCTCTTACAAGGTGCCTGTGTGTGGCAAGCAAGTTTTAAGTACTATATGTATAAGTATCTGAAATTGTTTAAACTATGAGCTAAACTACAAGAGATGAATTACACAAGGATATGCACATGAAGGGAGTTAGCCAGGAAGTTGAGTTTTAAAAGACAGATTGAAAGGCACTGTCAATTTCCCCTCTCTACAAAGCAGCAAAGATCATTCCTCAGAGGGTTTATTTCCTCTTCACCTCCTAGAAGGGGAGATGAAACTGACAGAGCCTTCAGGAGGCGAAGAGGAAATTAACAAACCCTCTGAAGAGCCATCTTTGCTGGCTCTGTAGAGAGGGGAAATTGACAGAGCCTTCCAATCTGTCTTTTAAAACTCAACTTCCCAGCTTAACATTGCGACTCCCTTCACAGGTGCATCCTCGTGTAATTCATCTCTTGCAGTTTAGCTCTATATCTATCATGATGTTTCATAAATAGCAAAAATATATTTATTTTCTTCAGTACCTTAAAAAAAAGATAATGCTGTTTCTGTCTAATGCAGTAGAAAAGAACAAGAGTCCACCTATAAGACTAACAAAATTTGCTTTTGCTCTTTTCTACTGCTCCAGACAGACTAACACGGCAACCCATCTTGATCTGTTTAATGCGTTATGCTACTTCTTTTGCTGTTGAGTTGTTCTGCTCAGTGCTTGAAGACCAGTGCTGTTGCCATAACTATGTTCATTCTCCTCACTTACTTCCTTATTGTACAGCTTCCCCTCGCCTTGATATTCCTGTTGAAGACAGTGCAGTGCATGTCATTAAAGTGGTAAGGCTCATTCCTTCCTAGATTTATTTGATACTCAGCAGCACATTACATATCTAGCTGCATTACATGTCTTCCTTTTGTATTCTGGTCTTCATCTTGATCTGAATTGGGCTAATTATTCCTGATACAGTTTTGCAGCAAGACTTTTGCCAGGATGATAAATGTCACTGGGCAAGGAACATGAGATGTTCATGTCACCCTGCATTGAGTGGATAGATTTTGGTGAGTTAGAGGGCTAGCTAGCCTGTGCATGCATGCACAAGTGATAACTTGTGTAATAGTTTTGTATATAGAGTGAAAGCTTTGTTATCTGGAACTCATGAGGTTTGCTTGTTAATCAGATCTGCCAGGTACTCAAGTTTATTTCTCTGCCTCGCCTCCTACAGTGACCAAACTTCACCCCATTAGGTACTCCATGGTGATAATGCCTGTGCCTGGAAGGATCTTTCCCCCAAGCCACAGAGCCTGCAGAGCCCTACAGCAGAGTTGGCTCTTGACAGCTGAGGACAAGCTAAGGGGGAAGGAGTCATCCAGAGATGATGCCAGGTGGCAGCGCTAGCTGTTATGAGTCCAGCATCAGCTGGAGGCATAAGAGTGGCTGGCTGGTGAGGTTGGAAAGGGGTGCACATGGAGTGGGGTGAAGAGGTATGGTAACTGAGGAGAGAAGTACTTGTGCTTTGGGCAGTACCAGTTAACTGATCCTTCTGGATAATCAAGTGTCAGATTTTACTGTACTTTGCAGCGCCGTCTCAGGGACCACATGAACCCTTCATTGGAGAAAAGAATTTCAGCCTCTTAACACTTAAACCTTTGATGAGAGTGACGTTCCCAAATTCGCTGCATCAAACTTGCTTTCTTTCTACAGGAATACCTTGAAAATGGACCCTTGTTTTCTGAACTGAAATTCTACCAGCGAGCTGCAAAACAGGAGTGCAGTAAGTTGATGCAGCAGAATGATCCCTGTGTTAATTTATACTGTTATGATGCTGTCACAAGAACAAATAGGCCCTTAAACCAGAATGTCTTTCCTAACACAAAAGTGATTATTTCTATTTTCACTTTAGCTATATTATGTACTGAGAACATTTTGAAAAACATTAAGAGTCGAACATGTTTCTTTTCTAAAATGGGGGAAAAGTGACTTTACAAATCTTTTTTTTTTAATATTTGTCTTTTCACCAGTCAAGGCATGGATGAAGCTTAAACACTTAGCTTTTCTGGGAATTCCTGTCTTCTGGGGATCAGGCCAGGCTGTATTCAATGGCAAAAGGTAAGGTAATATGCGCACAAAAATGGAGGTGAATAGAAAAAAGGATTCCTGTGGTGTTGGATCCATTTTTTTTTCTTGAAGCTGGAAAGGAGGAGTCTGAAATTCATACTTGGCATGCAAATGGCTCCAGGTTTGACTGCTAACCTCTCAAGTTGAAACTTTGTCTGCAGAAGCAGACCATGACTCAAGATGCTGGGGAGCCACAACTGGGTGGAATAGCAGGGACTCAGCTATGTGAACTGACTAACGCGTACTTGGGTCTTTTTTGTTGCTGATGTAAATCCTGCTGTTTCAGTCTCATTCTGACACTTCTTCATATTTTTGTGTGTGTGTTTTAATAGTTACAGATTTATGGTGATGGAAAGGTTAGGAGAGGATCTTCAAACCATCTTTGAACAAAAAGGACAAAGGTTTGACAAGAGAACTGTTCTTCAGATTGGGGTACGAATGGTAAGTATAGGATCTCATAGCAGTATAATGTTGGAAGGGAATCAGGAAGCTGTTGTGTTTAACCCCAGTGTCTTGAATATTGGCTTCCCAAAGATAGCGATGCTTGTGTACTGGTGCTTGGAAGATTTCTAAAGGAGCAGACTTCTCAGCCTTTCAAAGCAACATGTTCCTTTCCTTGCTGAGCAGATAGCAAGGAGCATGCTTATCTTGAAAACCATGGCTGGTCTCTCTATTTTTTTCTATAGGAATCACTCTGATCTCTAGTCTGGGAGCTGGAAAAGAATTTTGTTTCAGAATCTAGCCCTTTTGCTGATTGTGTAGCTTGTGTAATTAAAGCTTTGCAGTTATTTAATTAATTTAATTTAATTAATTATATTTATATTCCGCCCTCCCCGCTTTCGCAGGCTCAGGGCTGATAACAAATACAAACATCATTAAAAACATTTAAAAACATTAAATAATACATTTAAAAACATTTAAAAACATTAAATATTACAATTCATGCTGCATAGTGGTTCATACATGCCTCTGTGTTCGCATAGGGGTGATGGTTTAACCCCCCCCTTCACGGGGGGGCGGGCACTGCCTGGCGTCAGCCATATGCCTGGCGGAATAGCTCTGTCTTACAGGCCCGGTGAAATGCAAGCAAATCTTGCCGGGCTCTTGTCTCGCAAGACAGAACATTCCACCAGGTCGGGGCCAGGACCAAAAAGGCCCTGGCCCTGGTCGACGCCAGGCGGGCCTCCCTAGGGCCAGGGACACTTAAAAATTTTTTTCCACTAGAACAGAGAGTCCTCTGGGGCTCATATGGTGAGAGACGGTCCCTCAGATACGTCGGTCCCAGTCCGCGTAGGGCTTTGTAGGTTAACACCAAAACCTTGAACCTGATTCGGTACTCCACTGGCAGCCAATGCAGCTGGCGTAGCACCGGTGTAATATGCTCCCACACCGGTGCTCCAGCAATGACCCGCGCTGCTGCATTCTGTACCAGCTGTAACCACCAGATCAGGCCCATGGGAAGCCCAGCGTAGAGCGCATTACAGTAATCCAACCTAGAGGTGACCATTGTTTGGACCACTGTAGTCAAGTCACGGGGAGACAAATAAGGGGCAAGCTGCCTGGCCTGCCGAAGATAATAAAAGGAAGATCTGGCAACTGCAGTGATCTGGTCCTCCATCTTCAGGGAGGAATCCAGAATCACCCCCAGGCTCCTAACTCTCGGGGCCAGGGTAAGTGCTGCCCCATCAAGTGTAGGAAGCCGGGGTCCCAAAGCCATCTCCCCACGACCCACATACAGGACCTCCGTCTTCGTGGGATTCAATTTCAGCATGTGCCCACATGGAACAAGCAGGGGGCATGAGGGCACAGTTAGTCCAGAGAGGTGTTTGGTGTCTCATTGTTTCTCTGTGTGCCTGATAGCCAGGCATTTTACATGCAAAATCTGAAGACAGCGATAATACTACCGTGTGTGTTCCCACACCCTTCTTGATGTAACTTATTTTTTCATTCAAGTGAAACTGAGCAAAATCTTTCCTGCCATACCTTTATTAAGATTAAGTAGGGCCTGAGGACTGGATGAAGGTGGCTGAAGGACTGTGACTCGTGGGCACTAACCATTAGCTCGCAAGCTCGCAGGAGGTTGGACTAGATGGTCTGTATGGCCCCTTCCAACTCTATGATTCTATGATTCTCTATGATTCTCTAATTTTATTTGTTGTTTCTTGTCTTATACATGGGTGATTGGGTTGAAAACCCTTCTGCTCATGTTTTATCTTTCATGGTGAACTAACTTTTTCTTACATGTTTTGCTACCAAGTTTCTGTACATGAAAAACAAATAGTTCTGTTTTTAATATACAACATTCTCATCTTCTCTCTCCTGCTCTTTTTGAGACTTGATCTTGGTCTTATTAGTACTTGGTCTTGGTTGCCATGTGTATTCTAGTCGCATGCTATTATGAAAAACCAAGTCTCTTGCCTAACTGTTCTGGTTTGCAGAACCATACCATGTAGTTTACCAGAGGAGTTGGTACAGTGTAGCAGCTGACTCTGTGGACTTCAAAGATCCTGGTTCAAGTCTTTTCTTGTCCAGAGTTCAGCCCCTGTCTGCTAATTGGGACACTACTGACCTATTTTGCAGGGTGGTTGTAAGCGGAAATGTATGAGCAGCGCTGAGATAATGTGTATTTTATTATATTTATTTCATTTATACCCTGCCTTTCTCCACAGTGGGGCCCCAAACTAGCTTACATTGTTCTCCTCACCTGCATTTTTATCCGCACAACCTACCTTGTGAATTAGTTTCATCTGAGAGTGTTTTGGCCCAAGGTCAGTCTGCACGCTTCCTTTGGAAGAGTGAGGATTTGACTTTGGGTCTCCCAGATCCTAGTCCCAAACTCTAACCACTACGCCACACTGGGATATACTCAAATATGCCTGAACACTCAGGGCACTATGCAGATTCTAAGCATTCAGCTATATAATTAATCAGCTGTTCAGCCCCTTTGCCTCAAGTTCAGAAAATTGTATCTTGCCTGTGAAATCATCATGTGATAGCTACAACTTGCTGAGCCTCTAAGGGAATATTGAAAGGGGTGATCATAATATAAATAACCATTCTAGTTTGCTTTAATGTGTTTTCCCACTAGCTGGATATTTTGGAATATATACATGAAAATGAGTATGTTCATGGAGACATCAAAGCAGCAAATTTACTTTTGGGCTACAGGAATCCACATGAGGTAAGCGCAGTATTCCTCCTCCATCTTGTTACATACAGTTTATTACTGTTGCTGCAGTTCATGGCTAGTTTTTAAAAAAATGTTCACAGTGTTCTGTAGAAACAGCTGCTGTTTTGAGGCTGCCTGGTTTTGTATTCCCCTTATGCAGATGGAATATCTGAGCTGTGCCACTCCACACTGATGAGAGTGGCTTGGTGTAGAAACTTGCCCAAGGTGCTCCTGAAACTTCTGGGTGTAAGGGGCTGCCTGTTCTGCTGATGTCAGTGGAGCAAGCTCTTCTGCAAAAGAGAATGCTGCATGTGCCATGGGGTGTGCATAGGGTTCAAGATGGAAGCCTTTGTGGTTTTTTGAAACTTGGGTTGTGCATCCGGAAACTGTGCACCAGAAACTGTTTTGGGATGGGTTGAGGGAGTATCCAAAATAACCCAAATGCTTTTGCAGTTCTGGGACTAAGGATATGCCCTAGAATTCTGGCAGTATTTCATACTCTGGGAGGTGCAGGAATGTGAAGAGGAAGAGAGGATGCACCCAGCAAACAGGTGGGAACACCTGGCCCCTGAACTGTGGAGGCCAGATCTACCCCCATAAAATACAATGGCTGTTTGAAATGTAAAGGGTGCGTGTATGGCCAAACACCTGGGGAACTCTTAATGGGCAGGTGCCTGGTCTCTGGTTTCCAGAGACACTGTCCATTAAAAAATTTAAAAGAACGTTATTTTCAGTGTGAGGTAGCCTTGGCCTCTGGAATATGACCTGCTGTCTATTTCTGCTACCTCAGGGGCAGTGCTGGGGGGCGGGGCGGGGGGAGGGGAGAGAATGGAATAGGGAAATGGAAAAGATAAGGCTCCCAAAATTCCATAATCAAGACCCCAAACAAATCTCACACTAGTCTCATAAATTCAGAATAACTAAAGGCATGTCATCCCTGAAATCCCCAAACAAATTAATACAAACATTTTTTGAAGTGCATGCTCCTATTCCAAACCCTTCACAACCGATGGATGAGGTGTGGAGAAAGCAGATGTCATGATGAACTGCACGTTTGAAAAAAAACAAACCCTGGAAAGTTGGCGAGGAGGTTTGGGAAGTAGGTGCAGATTCTCAGGCCAAAGAATCAGGGATAATCTTCAAAGGAGAGAAGATTTTCCCTACCCAGTCACACAGGGAGGTAACGCTGGAGAGTGAAGAGATCCCTGGTCGGGTGTGGTTGAAGACTGCCTGTGGAGACTTTCCGTTTCAGTTAATGTCTGAAAGAGAGCACTGGTGTGTGAAGAGAAGGGGATTGGGGTACTAGAAAGTGGGTACCGGCATTCCTAACTCCAAAAGTGAAAGAGAATACTAAAAGAAAGTATACTAGAGGACTTGGGGAAAAACAAGGGAACCAAAGCCTCAAAACAGAAGCTTTTAAGTATCTATGAAGAGCACAAGAACTGAAGCCTGTGCATGTTCTGATTTTACCTCGGAAAGAGAGAGAGATGTTGAATTATCTCAGAAATTTTAAACCCCTGATTTCACTTCACCTTTCCCCTCTAAAGTAAATAAACAAGTTAGTTATTTTGGGGATTTTAAAAATTCCTCTGATGCCATTTCTGTTGTTTAAGGATGAGGGAACCTCATAGCAGGCTTCCAGAACTATTCTTAATGGTACCAGTGGCTATTGTGTTTTTTAAATTGCAGGCCTTGTTACAGCATCAAGTGTTGAGTCTGTTAATATTGTTCACGCCTATGCTGAGAAATTAGACCTAACAAAAAATGCCAGAGCTCAAAGAGTACCGTCATCTGCCTAGCATGAACAGAATTCTTGCCTTAACAGTAGAATGAACTGTATTATTAGATGTTAGACACCTTTTGAAAGGTGAAAATAAATCCACAAATACAGATGCAGAGCAGCAACTATTCTTTCCTCCTTGTTCCCATCCAATCATTTTTCAGTCAGTGTAGCTTTAGTGTGGCTTGATATAGGTGGCCCAGTCTTCTCTGCATTTCGCCATATATTTGAACCTGGTATGTGGTGAAATCTTCCTCTACTGCTTGGCAGAATGATACAGGAAAAAATGCTCCTGGTAGATAATAAGTAAACATACAGAGCTGCCTAACACTGAATCAGACTACTGCCCTGTCTAGCATAGTATTGTCTACTCTGGCTGGCAGCAGCTCTCTGGAGTCTCAGACAGAAAAAGGCTTTCATAACACCTCCAAAATGATCTCCTTTTACTAGAAAATCTGGAAATAAACTTGAAATTTCTCTCTAGGCAAATCATGCATACCTCTCTCTCCTTATTTATGTTGCAGAGGAGTTAGCCGTGTTAGTCTGTAGTAGCAAAATCAAAAAGTCCAGTAGCACCTTTAAGACTAACCAACTTTATTGTAGCATAAGCTTTCGAGAACCACAGTTCTCTTCGTCAGATGCATGGAGGGCAAGAAGAAACTGGTCAGATACATAGGTGGAGAGGGAAGGGAGGAGTAGATGCAAACAGTAGCTTCTGATATGGAGATCAGTTTGCTTCTGTTAAGGAAGTCAGTTACTCCTGATAATGAGATAACCATTCATAGTCTCTATTCAATCTCAGTTTGACTGAGTCAAATTTACATATGAACTGGGATTGAATTACGCAAAATCATATGTCTTGTATTCATTCTTTTACAAACATGCAGTATGATATTATAGCAGAGTTGAGCTTCTTAATAATTAATAACATTGGATAATACCTTTTCAAAGCAGTCTGTAATTGATTTACTCTCTCATTTCCATGTAGTCAGTCAGTGTGGCCATTTCCACCATGTACTGACAGTGGAATGAGGCATTTTACTATGAATGGGACACATGGATCTTGCTGTTGACTAGCAGCTGTAAATACCAAACGTACATGAATTGGCTCTTATATAAGAAATCATGTCAGTGATCTAATGAAATACGAATCATATTTAAAGGGACATAGATTGCCATGTTTGATGGAGAGCTGCTGTAGCATAGCGGTTAAGTGGTTGGGCTCCAAGCCAGCACTCTGCTGGTTCAACTCCCGTTACTGCCATGAACTCGGCAGGTGGTCTTGGATAAGCCACTCCTCTCAGCCCCAGCTCTCCAGCTATACTGTGAGGATAATAACAACAGTGTTAGCGGCTGTGAGTGTGTTGCTGATCTGTCCAGAAGAGCAGTATATAAGCACGTGGTGGTTGTTTTTATTATTCCCTGAGCATTTTATTATTCTACCAGAGCATTTTTATTTTCAAATAGTCTTCCTTGATATATGTGAAGTCTGCCTTCTGTGTACTGCATCTCCAACATGTGGACTGAGTCATTCTGTTAATTTTGCTTACCTTTATAGCAGTAAGTACCAACAAGTACAACATCTTGTAATGGTTCAAATAAATGGAGAAATGGTGAGCCTCTAGTAAGATGCTGTGCCATACTGCTTTCATTAGAGCAATTTATTCCACACAATATTTACTTTATAGCCTGCCTTTCTTGCAGAGACTCAAGGTGGATTATACAGTGTAGTCAAATAGCTTCAGACATCCAATAA
Organism: Eublepharis macularius; assembly: GCF_028583425.1. Classification (NCBI taxonomy): domain Eukaryota; kingdom Metazoa; phylum Chordata; class Lepidosauria; order Squamata; family Eublepharidae; genus Eublepharis; species Eublepharis macularius. Next base: position 214,477,631 of record NC_072790.1, read on the forward strand.
ATATTGCAATAGGATTTAGATTACAAAAATTAGAAACAACACAAAAAAGTGTCAAACATGATAAGTAATTATGTAAAAGCTCAAAATGATGACCAGAAAATGAGTATTTTAAAGAAAATTGGTATGTTTTTGAGAGAAGTCCTGTAATACTTCGTTTAATGTTTGTGATTTGAGAGGGACAGACAGATGGGCGTTTAGATATGCTTGAGATGCTCCCATGATTGCAGACATCCCCATTCACTTCAGTACTGAGTGCAGCTCTCTGTATTTTGTTAAGGGTGCATCAGCACTGAGACATTGGCAATATGAAGTTATTTGGACAGACTTTGGAAAATAAGAACATCGGGTCTTCTGCATGTCCATGAAAATAGTTGGATCGGGCTCCCCGTTTCCAAATGCCGCTGAAGTTTATGGGAGTTCTTGCCTGGAGGATGAGAGCTTTTGGAAGTTCTGGTTTTACATCTTGCGGCTGCAGCTGATTGCCACTTTACTGCTAATAACACCATCATTGAGTTCTGTGGTCTAATTAAGTTGGCCTGCTAATACACTGGTGATCCAAATTTATTACTGTGCTAACAAAGCAATACATCTCACAAGGTTTATATGGCAGCTCCATTGACTAAAAAGGGAAAGAATGAAATATGTCCCATGTTATAGTATCCTTCTTTCTTCTTCCCCTCAATCCCCTAACTACCATTCTCTTGATACTCTTACATAAAGTCCCATACTTAAGACACATGAACTTTTAAACCTAGATAGTTAGCTGTATCCATTTTGTTTGTTTAATAAGCAAAGCATTTCATCTGGATTCCTGGATCTTGGAGTTCTGAAAAAGTAAATAAATGGCACCACAGAAGGTGTTCAGTGAAGCTGTCCGAAGACGTTTGACTCCATGTGCTGTCTTTGTTGCTATCTGTTGTAGGATAGCTAGGATGGCAGAAATCTCAACCAAGGACTTGCTGCATAAATATTTTTTAGAAAGTGTTTATCTTTAGTTCATATATTAAATTGAGGATCTGCAGAAGAGTCAATCTTATATTTGAATCCATATTTTTGTAGCTTGTTGATTCATTGTACTTGCAGCTGAAGCAGTTTGGTGAGTTTCTGAAATGGAAATATTTGCATTTAAATGCAGCTGAATGATTCAGATCTTGAAACTTCCTGTGAAGTACCATGTAGACTAACAGAGCTTTTCTGTACTGCTTGTTCAAATGCTGTAATGAATTCTGTGCTTAAAGAACCATCCATCCCCATAGTATATCTGTTCAGTTCAGTTGTCCTATTAAATCACAGTTTGTGCTAACTATAGTTTAGAAACCCAAGCTATGGCTTGAGCTTCCAAACATACTACAAGCAAAGCATAAACTTAGAACACCTTGGTTGCTTTCACTTCCTGTATATCCAGTGTTCCTGTCTGTAGGTACTGTGGCCTCCAGAGGAGGAGCAATGGCTGTAACTTTGGTTTATCTATTGCAGCAAACCAGGTTTGCAAACCAAGTTGAATGGTTTCTGATACTTATTGGTTAGCCAAATCTAAAACACAACACCATTTAAACCCTAGTTTGCTTATTCATGTATTTTTAAAAAATTCTGTCCTGCCCACAATTTGACATATGTCTATCAATCCGTGCTAGATACTTCCACTCCAAAATACCTGTCTTGAAAAACCTTTTAAATTATATAGTATCTGAGTATTTGGGGAGAGGAAGGTGGTGAAAACAGGCAAATGCAGCAAAAGTTAGCCTATCAAAAGTATAGTCTGTTTTTTTAAAAAAAGATAGGTATAAAACAAGTTAACAATCATTTGTTTACATGAAGGGAAAATATAATACCGTGTTCTGTTACTTTTGACCTCCTAAATGATGTGTAGGGAATTGTAAGATGAACAGAACCTGCTGACCTCAAAAGGGCAGCTTTCTGCCGTTTCCATTCATTTGTGAGGAGGGGCAAAGTAATTCAACAAGTGTTCAGGGCAAAAGAGCCATTCTCTTGTCAATAAGCCTCTTAACGTGCAACAATTGAGGGTTGGCGAAGTGTGTTAAAAGAGGGTGCTGATCCTTCCGCTCAGTCAACAGTGTTCAAAACACTCTCTTCAAATAGCTGCCTGTTATCAGTTCCATGTAGTCCCTGAGAATCAGCTGTGAAATCCTTGGCTTTTGTTTACATCCTGATCCTGATTGCGCGTGGTTACTCAAACATCTTGCTGAATTCAATGGTGCTTATCTGTCAGCAAAGCATTTATAGGATTGTAGCTTTACGCAGATCTCAGTTAAGTCTGGTTGGTATGTGGAGTAAGGGAATGTAAACGATTGAAAAGATTTGTACGGTGGCATAATTGGCTAGTCTTATCTTATAAAACCGAATATTAAGTTTGTTGGAAGTTCAGGGTCACTCTTCTCACTATCAATTGGAAGGATCCTCTGCATTGGCCCGGAGTAGTCCCTCGTTTCTGATCCTGGTTGGTTTTGAAGATCATAGAATCACAGAGTTGGAAGGGACCTCAGGGGTCATCTAGTCTAACACCCTGCTCAATGTTGGAAATTCACAAATACTTTTCCCCTCCCACCCCAGTGACCCTTACTCCATGCCCAGAAGATGATGCATTCTCTCTTGAGACAACTTAAGAGATTTATTTGAAAACCGCAGCTCTCTTGAACTAAGTGTGATGTAATGGTTAGTGTCAAAATAGGATCAGAAAATCAAAGGTTCAAATCCATACTTGGCTGTGAACTTCATTGGGTTACCTTGGGCTATTCATTGCAGTCTTTCAGTGTAATGTGAGAAATTGAGAAGTAACAATGGAGAATGGGAGAATGATGTTCATTACCCTGGATTCCTCGGAAAAAAGACTGGATAAAGATGAAATAAAGTCTCAGGATTCGTCCCAGGCACTGCTGTGCCAGGCGCCGGGGTGCCTGACTCTGGCTCTGAGGTGCTGACAAGGATACTGCAGGGTCCCGCTTTGTGGAAGGAGGGGAGGTTTACCTCACCCATATGAAGTGCCCATAGTACTTCAGGAGCCACAGAAACTGCCTGAGCTGCTACTTGGTCTGGGGTTGGGGCACTTTGCTTATTGAAGCCACTTTGGCAGGAGGCGGTTGGACTTGGCCACCCTGTACCATGAAGCCAAGGTACCAGAGCTCCTAGAATCCTAAGTGGCTCTTCTTGGGGTTGGCCATGAGGCCGGCCTTCTGGAGTACCATGAAGACCCTCTCTAGGTGCCGCAGGTGGTTGGGCCAGTCGGGGCTGAAGACAATAATGTCGTCAATGTAGGCCATCACAAACTCTCTATAGTCTCCCAGGACCTGATCTACCAACCGCTGAAAGGTGACCGCTGCCTCATGGAGGCCAAAGGGCTTGCAGCAGAACTGAAAGAGGCCCGGGGGGGGGTTGAAGGCCGTTTTCCCCCGATCTTCAGGGCGAATGGGTACCTGCCAGTAGCCTTTTGTCAGGTCTAGGTTCGACAGGTATCAGGCAGCCCCCAGTTGGCCCACCAATACATCGGCTCGCAGCGTAGGATAGGCGTCAAACGTGGCCACATGGTTCAGCTCCCTATAATTGACACAGAAGCGGGTCAACCTGTCCGGCTTCGGTACCAGGTCTATGGGGCTCTGCCACTCTCTTCTGGAGGCTTCGATTATGCTCATCTGCAGCATTTCCTCTGTGTCTCTGTCCACTACTCGCACTGCTTCCAGGGAATGTTTTGCCAGGTTGCCCTCACAGCCTGTCCTGGTTCTGTTGGGATGGCATGGTGTACCAGGCTCGTGGTTCCTGGTCTCTGTGAGAAGACCCTCGGTACTTGTTCCCAAAGGGTTCGTAGCTAGGCCTGGTGGTCCAGGTCCAGCTGGGGCCCCATCTGAGGTTCCTCAGACTCTGGTGGCTCTGTCATCCATGGCAGTTCACTTGCCGGCAGCTCTAGGGGTCTTTGGCCAACCAACACGTTCTGTCTGTGCGCTCGTACCATGTCTTCAATAGATTTACATGGAGCGTCTTTCTGTGATGCTGGTGGGCTCTGCACTGGACCTCATAGGTGGTGGGGCCTAGCACCTTTGACACCTCATAGGGGCCCTGCCAGAGATCCCCCTTCTCCCTTGGGAAGACCGTATGGTGAACGAGAACCTTTTCCCCCAGCTGGAAGGTCCTCAATCACATGCCCCGGTCATAGGTGGCCTTCTGCTGTGCTTGAGCACGGGTCAGGCACCATGCGGCTTCTTCTTGGGACCACTTCACCCGCTCCCATGGTTGGTGGATGTACTCTCTGACGGGCGGCGCTGGGTCACCAGTCTGGGGGCCCCATCGCTGCTCCAACTGCAAGAACAGCCTCCGGGGTTTATGCCCGTAAAGTAGCTCAAACGGGCGGAAACCTGTTGAGGCCTGGGAAGTTTCACTTAAGGCAAACATCAGGGGGCCAACATACAGGTCCCACTGGTGGGGTTTGACATGTGCCAGTTTCTTCAGGGCTTCCTTGGCTAACCTGTCCATTTGGGGGTAGTATGCAGAGATGAACACCTGTCTGATCCCCAGGTTCTGGCAGAGTTGGTGCATTGTGGCCGCGCGGAAGGATCCTCCTCGATCGGTCACGATCTTGGCCAGTAGCCCCACCATTTCAAACAGCCTGGACAAGGCTTGTATCATCCCCGAGGTCTGCATTGTCTTCCGTGGGATGACCTCTGGGAACTGCATGGCGTAGTCCACAATCACCAGGGCAAAGTGGAACCCCCGGGGCATGCACGGCAATGGTCCTACAAAGTCCATTGCAATTAGCTGGAAGGGTGTCTCAATCACTGGCAGCAGGGCCAGAGGGGCTCTTAGCAGCCATCGCGCTGCCACTCGTTGCCACGTGGGACACGAGCAGCAGTGGGTCTTCGTGTCTGCATTGACAGAGGGCCAGAAGAACCGTTCAAGGATCTTGGTCAGCGTTTTATGATGTCCCAAGTGACCTGCCCAGGCGTGCTCATGCGCGAGGTGAAGGACTTCCGCGTGGTAGGGGGCTGACACCAACAACGGTCAGAATTTGCCTTGGCTGTTTGGGGCGTGGGCCCACACCCCTCCCTGCTTCTCAATACGTGGAACCTGACCGGCCCTTCGATCATTGCGCGCATGCCCATCTTCCACCGTGGCGGACTCCTGCAAGTGCTGTAAGGAATCGTCCGCCTCCTGGGCTGTATGGAATGCGCGGTCTGCCAGAGCCACCGCTGAGATGCCTGCCCAGGACTCTGCCGCTGGTGCTGCATTGGGCCCCTTGCCTGGGTCATCTTTCCCCTCCTCCTGTAGGGCCATGGCCATTTGTGAGGTCACCAGCCCCTTCAATGCCCCTTGGAGCAAGTGCGCGTCTCACCCCAATAGCATAGGGTGGGGCAGGTAAGTCACCTTGGTGACTTCCATGCAGTGTGAAGTCCTGAGGTACTCTATTGTAACCCAGACGAGAGGCCACCACTGGGCATGACCCGACACACACACCACCGGGGCCCAACAGTGCACCCTCAAGTCCGGTGGGAGGAGGTGGGCGCGGATCATCGAGAGAGAGCTTCCTGAATCCAAGAGAGCCTGCAGTCTCTGCCAGTGTACAATCACGGGGGCGCACAGGCCTGACGTTCCCTCATGGGCCATGCCGGGTGGCTGTGAGATCTTCCACGCCAATGCACAGCGCATCTGTGAACGACCCCTCCACTCGCGGGCCTGCCCCCACCGCTCTACTTCGTGCACCAGCTCAGCCTGGACTTCTTGGTGTAAAGCCGCTAGCTTCTTCCACAGTTCTTCCTGGCGTTCTTCCAGCCACTGCCCAAACTGTGCCAGGTCCATTCCACTGGGGATAGCCTCTTCAAGGTGTGTCTGAGGCAGACCGAAGTTTCCTGTACGGGCCACCAGTTTGTCAGTTTTCATCCTGGGTGCTGCTGTGCCAGACGCCAGGGTACCTGACTCTGGCTCTGAGGTGCTATCAGGGATACTCCGGGGTCCCGCTTTGTGGAAGGAGGGGAGGTATATCTCACCCTTACTCCCTCTCAGTCCACTCGCAGGGCCGCTCAACCTGACCCTGACCCTGCTCCCACCCCTTCACCAACCTTCCCTTTCCTCCTTGCTCGCTCATACTCCTCCTTGCCATCCAGCCTCCAACAACTCCCACTCCACTCCACCACTCCTACACAACCCACCCCGATCTCTCTCCTAAGCCAGCCTTTATAGGGTTTCCTCCAACTTCCCCCACCCTTCTTCCCAGGCTTCTTCCCACTCCTGACACTGTCCAGCTGCGTATGCCCTCACGTGTTTCTTCCCTCATCCTAGTTTCTCCTTGTGTTCCTCTCTTCTCTTGCAGGGCAGGGCTGGATGTATCCCAGCTGGGGCTTTCCTCAAGTGAGCTTCCTTTCTCTCTTACTCTTTCCTGCAAGGCAGGGCCCTTCCAGGCGACGCGGCGCAGCCTCCTCTGTCTCTGCTCACGAGGTGCTGCGCCAGTCTCCTGGGGTCCAGCCGGCTCTCCCAGGTGGCTGTTGCTGCTGGTTCCTCCTAGGGCTTGTGCAGGGGCTTCCAGTACCTCTGTCCCAGTGTTGGTGTCTCTGGCAGGCTTGTGTGCCTCTTGCCCTTTGGGGCGGGGTTGGGCAGCGTGCACCTGGCTGGTTTCTCCCCCTGGCTCCTTTTTTCCTTCCCTTGCTGCTGTCTGAACCCTCTCCCTGAGGCTTCCTGTGCCTGCAGTTGGGGTTTTTTCGGCCTTCAGGTAAGGAGTCTGTGGCAAGTCCGGGGTACTTGGGGCGTTCCACCCAGGACATAGAGGTGATCCTCCTTCTTCTCAAGTCAGCAGAAGAGGCCTTGCCTTCTGTTCCTTGCTTCTTAGAAGTGGAATGTGGCATAGAGTCTCATCAGTTGTGACACCTAGGGACTTGCTTCTAAGGAAGATTTATTTGTGCATGAGTTACGTGCTTTCACGTTGCTTCCAACTTAACGGCAACCCTATGAATTAACAGCCTCCAAAATGCCATAGCATTAGCAGCCTTGCTCAGGTCTTGCAAACTGACTGGCCCCATTTTTTGTTCTCCTCCCGCTATTGAGTAAAAGGTCTTTTTATGTACAAAGAGACTGGATTGATTGAAATCAAGGTAATATTCAAATCATTGCTTTAAACTGAAGTTTCTCATTCCATACATTTCCTGAATCCATATACATACTAATTGCAGACCAGATAGAGTATTTCTACAGCCTAGAAACATAATAGAAAACTACCTGGCTGTGTAGTCTGCCTGCTTTTAGTTCTACAGAATTTTTAGTGGCTTAACATTACAGCTGTGAAATGAAGGGTTTCTGTTTGGCTCTGTATACATGTAAGGACACTAAGCAAGTCTACTTATTCGGAGGATCCAAAGGGTGCCGTATGTGCAGTGGGACTTTTCTCCTCCTGCTCCCCCCCCCCTTGAGTATGCAATGGATGGATGACTGTGGTGAAAAACAAAGCTGATCCCAATTCAGAAGTTCATTTTTTGTGTCTAGGTAGTCCTAGGTAGGCTCTGACACAATGTGTTTAATAGAAGATTGAGGATTCAGCTGTAAGAGAGTGGTTGCAAATTATAATATATTCATGTTGCATTCAGATATTTTATATTTGGGTGCTTATTTCAGTTATATTTTATTTTATTTTAAAAACTCATTCAGAATATTTTAAGTACCTTTTTGTCCTCTGTATGCAAAGCTTTCTTTTGCTACAGTTATTATCTTGAACCTAACTGTATGCATTTTGCACTGAATATTTTTATAGTGACTAATACAGTATTGTTGTAATGTTCTAAACTTTTTTTTTTGAAAAACTGATAATATATTTTAAACTAATCTTTCGAAACGGTAGTTCAGCAGCATCTCTTTCTATGTTGGTATAGAAGCATTTCCTTGTCCTAACTATTCTCAGCACATTCAAACTGAAGAGCTGTTAATGCATATTATTTTATTCTTATCCTTGAAACAGCCCTGTAAAGTAGACCAGTTTTATACCATTGTACAGAAGGGGAAATGGCCTGAGAGAAAATGACTTGACTATCTGTCCACTCGTCTGTGCATCCTTTTTTCCAAGGAGCTCCAGGTGACATACCAGGTTCACATCTTGTGCAGTTTATCCACACAACAACCTGTAAGGTAGTCCAGGATGAGGGAAGGAGTGGCTGGCCCCAGTTCACCCGGTAGATTTAGGGGCTGGATTTCATCTCAGGTACCCACAGTATGATACTAACACCACCACCACCATCCTGCATTCATTGCTTGGGGTATAAAAGGGTGACTTTGTGAATCAAAACTCTCTATTTTAGTCACTCTTACATCAGTCCTCAAAATCCAAAGTAATGTTTCTTGCAAATGTTGCCGTCATCTCCTTTCTATGGCCCCACTAAACAGTCGTGCTCTCTTTTAATAATAAAAATCATACAAGTGGAAGGAGTTTAATCTGTATGTAAAATAAGTTAACAGTTTTGAAACACTCTCAGGAACCTTTCCACTGTAGAATAGTCAACTACAGGCCTGCAGATTTTGGTTTGGCTGGTTGCCCCTCTTACCGCCAAGTCCTCAGTATGTTCTGTAGAATTCCACAAGGTGTGCTAGGCTTTGGACTCAGCAAAATGTTGCTGCTTGCTCCAAGGAAGGTTAGCAGCGTGGCATGATGAACCTGTCCTCTGTTCTCCAGTAACAGAAGGAAGGGGAACTGTTTCGTGTGCTGTTGAGCAGAGGCCTTTGCTAAGCTGGTGAGTAGATTCAGTGAGGCTTGCACCCAACATGGCTTTGAAGCTATGCATTATAAGGGAAGGTCTAATTACACTTAGATCCAGCCCTTCTTCCATTCTGGAACTCAAAGGAGCATACACATGAAATCTTGGTAAAATCCTGTCCAGGCACTGATTGGGTCCGTACCTGCTTACCTTTAAGACAAGTTTCTCCATCATGTGCATTACAAACATCTGTAGTGGATGCTGGTCAAATTGCTCATTTAGGGATGCTTGTTTGATTTTGCTGATGTCTTCATCTGGAGGCCCCTGGGAACATAGTTTGGAGTCTCCTGTTCTGAAAGTGGTGTTCAGTACCTGAAACATTGATAACAGAGGCACATTCATTTGTTTTCTTTTGGGAGACTTTAAGGAACGTGGTTATACAAAGCTTCTAGGCAACTGATTTCCTTTGCTAAATTGCTGATGCAGTTTGGAAGCTCTTTTCTCATGTATAACCTTGTAGCTTTAAAGCAGCAACATCTTGTCCTAAGGTCAGACAATAGAGTGAAAGACGGCTCTCCTCTGTTTGAAATGACTTTATGGCAGCCTTCTGGTCCTGTGAAAGGTGTTGCTTTGATTTAGTTTGAAGGACACTCTTTTTAAAAAGGCATTTTACATTTAAATTAATTCTAAATTGCAGCTGGCTAGCCATGGTGTTTTTTTTTTTAACCAAATGGCCTTTTCCCCTAGATTGACATGATATTTGGTAAAGGCCGCCTCCTACATTGCAAAGCTCCAATGATACGGTAGCTTCAGTCTGTTCCACTAAGTCGCTTCTTCTGTCACACTGACTTGATGCATTATTGTCTCCGGGCTCGGCTAGGCTGGGTACCAAGCAACACGAATCCACTGGAGGATACAGGAGAAAATAGAGTCGGTCAACCTGACAAAGCTTTATGCCTTGTCCCAGTTTTCCAAACATTGCCTCCAGTCTTTAATCTTTGTATCACAGTTTGTATAGGATGTCAGGTGAGAAATATAATCAGCATAATCTTTAAAAAGCTGTTGCCCCTGCAGGAAGAGAGAGCTGCTGTCCCAATACCACACTCCTAATCGGCACAGGAGATACCGAGGCAAGACCAGCCGCCTTAAGATTGTAAAGCTGCCCGGAGCACAAACAGGAATCAGTAATTTTAACAGAATCAGCTACAAGATAGCCTCTCTTTCTTTCTTTTTTTTAAAGAGACAAGGAAAAGGAGCCCATCAAGAGCAATATAATTAAATTAAGTGCAAGGTCACTCTTAATGCTGCTCATATTTTTCAGGGCAGGAATTTGCCTCCCAGGAGAACACAAAACTAGTTAAAGAGTGACACAGAAACTAGTTTCTGAACTTCGCAACTGCAGATTAGGAACTGTCGTTTTTCTTTGGCTGTCGTTGAAAAGAGGCTACTTCAAAGGTGTGGTCGAGAGTGGCCCTGTGAGCTATCTCAGCTTTGTTAAATGGTTGAGAGTTCCTTATTCAGAGCTGTTAGCTGGAGAAGCATGAACGTGTTTTGTTTGGAATCCAGTTGCCCACATAGATTGAGATGTGCCCTTTGGATACTCATGCTCATTGGTGTGTACTAGAGAAGGCATGGTTCTAGTCCTCACAGCTTTGTGCCATTTAAACATGTGAAGTTGTTAATATATAGATAAATCTATCTCTGCTTCAGCCTGAAGTGATAGGAGATCTTGAGTGGGTTTCTATTGTGTCCCAAAACTGTTGCCCCCAGCACACGGTTTCTGTTCCTCTGCTTGTACTTGTTCATTGCATCCTGGTGTTGTGAGCCAACCCACTGCACCCACCTTACTGCCTGTCATCGTGTCCTCCTTGGCGGATGAGGAGCACGAAGAGCTGGCCATTGAGCCAGAGGGGCCGCAATCAGAATAGCAGGAACCAGCTGTCCCCTGAGCCAGCCATGCAATGGAGAGGCCGGAAAAGGGAGACAGTTTGGAAGCGATGCTGCCTGCATGCTCAGTGCCAGGTGATACTCATTTCTGAGGATGAGGCACTGCACTCAGAAGAAGAGGGAGCACCTGCATCTCATCCTCTTATCTAAAGCAGAGGATAAAAGAAGCATGCCTTGGTTGCCATTCCCTGCAACCTGCATTCCCATACCTGGAAGCTCTTGACTCCACCTTGCATTCCTGTGACCCCACAGACAGAATTCTTGGCTTATGACCTTGTTTCAACTCCTGGACTTGAATCTGCCTGCCTTACTTGAGGACTGCCTTGCCTGTGGATTGAGTTGGACAGTTTAACTTGCTTTTGGAACTGCTCTGCCCGTGTATGTACTTGGACTGCCTGAGCTGCTTGTGGGCTTCCTTGCCTGCCCAGTGCCCCCAACCCAACTGTTGGCAGGCACCCTAGCCCCCGAACGCAACAGCCATGATCTTTGAGTTCCATCTCTTCTTTCACTGCCCTTTGGGATCATCTATAGAGCAGAGCATCAATGGATTTGTTGAATCGAAACTTGGACGTGTCTGAAGCAGTTTCCGCTGCACAACTCTAATCACAGAAATTTGACAAGTTAGTACAGAGTTCTATCCTGACTGGCTACACAATGAAGTGCATATTAGGTCTTGTAGCAAATGGAAAGCTACACATAATATCAACTAACTAGTGTGCACTTACCGTCTATTATATCTCTCCCTTCCCCACCCATACTCTTCTTTACTTCTGTATTGCTATATAAGTAGTAGGGCAGTGATCTCCAATATGGTGCTCACCAATGTATTTCCTGGCATCAGCTTACTTCATCCCCAAGGTAACGAACAAATCCTGGCTTCACTTCATTGGAGTAAAAGATACTTCAGAAGACACAGGAGGTATTACAGTTGGGTCTGCAGGGATTTCTCATTCAGAAGTAGCTGCTTCATCATAGGAAGCTGCTTGGCTTGGAGCTTCCCAACATTTTGTGATCAGTCGCAACTTCTGTGACCACCATTTTGTGATTGCAGCCACTACCACGGTAGACTAGATGGACTCTTGGTCTGATCCAGCATGGTGGCTCTTGCCTTACCATTCTGTCAAGCTTTTAAATGGGTGCTTATTATTATAAGACTCCTTACTGCTATTCTGATGATCCTATAACTTTGTCACTGTTGAGGTTGCTGCAATTGTTACGGGAACTTATTATGGCTTTAATTGTATAAGCTGTCTTGAAATATCGTGGGTGGAAAGGTGGGGTTCAAAAAGAAATAATTGGATGTGGCTTAGTAGCAGAGCCCTGACTTTGCATAGAATATCAGCACTTAGAGCCAAGCTACAAGCGATGCCTGACACAGGTTGGACACTTATCAGCTTCCCTCAAGTTTTGATGGGAAATGTAGGCATCCTGGTCTTGCAGCTTGGCTGTCCATTTAATTGAAGTTTACAGAGTGGCAGTTTATGGGAGAGAGAACATGCGGTCGGGAGGGGAGTGCAGGCATCAGGTTCTCGCCGGGTGCCCCCCTTCCCCTCCACTGGGTGTGTGTGTGTGGGGGGGGGGGTTCTGTAAACTTCAGTTAAATGGAGAACTAAGCTGAAATACCAGGATGCCTACATTTCCCATCAGGACTTGAGGTAAGCTGACAAGTGTCCAACCTGTGTCAGGCGTCACTTGTAGCTCGGCTCTTAGAGTATTAGACGGGACACGGGAAACCCAGGACAAAACCCCTTCTCAGTCTAGAAACTCACTGAGTGACCCTGGGACAAACGCTCACCCTAATCTACCTTGTAGAGTTGTTATGAGGCTAAAACAGAGGTGGGGAGAACCGTTTTTGTTGCTCTGAGCTCCTTAGTTCAGTCTTTGACTTCTGCTGTTAAAAAAAATCTTGAGCAGCCAGTGTTGCAGAACAAATTTCTCTGCCTGAAGCTATGGTGAGCCAGTGCCAGTCAAAGGGAAGTACTGAGCGGGGTGGACTGATGGTCAGCCTGAATATAAGGCAGCATTATAATAAATTGAGAGCATGCTTTGGGGATAGAAATGAAGTATGGGATGAGGAGGAAATGTGGAGGACCAGTGCTGAGACATGCACTTTTGTTTCTAAGTCAAATACATTGTGTCTATTTGGGGCTCTGACTCTGCTCGCTAAAAATAAGGAGAAGAACAAATGCAAGTGGAAGAGAAGAGCAGAAGAGAGAGGCTAGGACTAGACTTTTTGCTTTCCCTGTTTGCTGTTACCAGTTCTGAAACAGTATCAAACTCTAAAATGAAATGGTAAGGAAAGATAGACACCATGATGGTTCTATTTCCTACCTTTTGTGGAGTTGGGCCAGTGTTTTGTTCCAAAGTAGTTCTGAAGAGTGCCTTGATGGCTTTTCGCCGTGGCTGATTTGTTCAGCATGAAGGCTTGTTAAATACGGAGAAAAGGTAAGTAGGTGAGGGGTTAAGGTTTCTAGCTCATCAGCTGGGTTTGCATTGGACTTATCACCACTTCTGTACTCCTGTTTTTAAATCTCTGCTGAATTCAAATGTTGCAAAATTAACATGTTGCTGCCTATTTAGGATGGCATGCTTTTCACTGGGGGAGGATGCACGTTCCAAAGCCCTCTGAAGGCCTTAAGTAAAGTGTATACACTACGACCACCCCGCCACCAATATAAATTAGTATGTGAGTCGCTATTTTGTGAAACTTTTCCTCTGCTCTTTTCCGTAACTGGCTGTTATGAACTTGTTGAAGGGCTGGCTGTTGAAAAGATTGGATCTGTCGTGTCTGTGTGTGTGAGTGTGTTTAGTAAGGAGGAGAAGGGGTCCCATAAGCAGCATGAAGACAGATAAAAGACATATTGCACTTTATGATGTCTAGATGCCCACCTGGAGAGAAGACAGCTTAGGAACAAAATGGGCTGAAATCCTATTGTACTCTGAGTTAAGATGGGGTATAGGAGACACACATTTAGAAGGGGGGGGAGGGTAGATGTTACAGCCCCCAGATGTATATATTTTATCCTGAGGTGCCATTTGGCTTAATAAAATGCAGATCTAAGAGTGTCCTTAAGCCACCATTTTCCTCTGGCTTAATTAGAAAGGTTATACTTTTCAGAGGACAAAAACAGCATTACTCATTTTTCTGTTCATGTCTTCCAGGTTTATCTTGCAGATTATGGACTCTCCTACAGATATTGTCCCAATGGGAACCACAAAGAGTATCGGGAAAATCCTAAAAAGGGCCATAATGGGACAATAGAGTTTACCAGCTTAGATGCCCACAAGGGAGTAGGTAGGTTTTTCTTTTATCCTTCCCCCCTGCCTTCCCCTTCTTTCAAACATTTCAGTAGAAACGAGCAGTCAGGCTGCGTGAAGCATACTGGAATAGCAGTGGATTTCAGTGCAGCTTTATGTGCCCATGTATAGTGACCTCCTGTCCCACTAGGGTCAATGTGGTTATCCCTGCTGTGCCAAAGGAGGATGCCATATAAAGCAGAGTAAATTTTGAATAGTGCTGCAAGACAAGAATTCCTCCCCCCTCCCCAAAGATGACCTTTGAATGTGCTTTGTTGTTACGCATTGTGGGGCTTGAGCTGGGAACGTTGTGGATTAGATGCCATTTCCCTCTGCCACTGGAGCTGCGGATCTGTGTAGTTTGAATTGGGATATTGTTGCTATAGCCTGGTCCTGGAAGTCCCGTGAATCTGATACCTGGATCTGGATTATACCCTCAGATTTGTGCTGTATATTCTTATTCATGTGTGGTCATCTTTTGTTCTGTTTCTCTCTAAAGATGAAATAGTGCAAGTTGCACAGGAATAAGTCGAGTGGTGTGTTTATTCCCAAAGTGTCTAGAATTTAGTTGCAGCTTCTTAGCATGTGTGCACACCAGGTCTAAGAATGTCTTCATACAACATGCAGTGAAATGCGGATGCATGAATGCATTTGTAGGTTTTTGAAAGTGAATGAGGCCTGTATTGTAAAGTGCATGTACAATCTTGCCCTAACATAGATGTGTTTGTTGAAAGGTGTATACTTTTAGGCCTTTCATTTAACTCACTTATACCACACTTTTCTCCCAAACGGGGACCCCAAATGGCTTATAACGTTCTCCCATCCTGCACTTTCTCCTCTCCGCAAGAGGTCATCTGGAGATTTGGGCTGAGTTTCCAGCAGATTGCTGGGATGCTGTGGAAACTGAACAGGTACCTGGAGGCAGTTTTGTGGTGCTGTGGCCAGAATGTTGACTGGGTCATGGGGATCATATCACTCCATTCTTGTTACATTTACATTGGCACCCAATTTGTTTCTGGGCTCAACTTGAGGTACTGGTATTGACCTTTAAAACCCTATATGGCTTCCAGCCAGCATACCAAAAAGAACTGCCGTACCCTCATATGAACTTACCTGTCCACTCTAATCATCATGGGAGGCCTTGCTTTGGATGCTCCCATTATCTAAGGCTGGATGGGTGGTAACACAAAAAAGGACCTTCTTGGATGTGGTGCGGAGACTTTGGAACACCATTTCCAAGGAGATTAATCTGTCTCTCTGCTGTTGTCTTCCGTCAGTGAATGGAAACTTTTAAATTTCGTTTGGTATCCCCACACTAATTATTATTGGCCCTTTCCTTCGTTGTTTTATGTGTGTTCATGTGTTTATGTTTTATTGAATTACTTAAATATTTTACATGTTCTTTGTTTTGAATGCTGTTTTATTGTTGAAATGGTTTAAAATTTTGATGTTTGCTGCCTTGTGGACCCTGCTTGGGTGGAACTGTAGCACAGAAATGTTTTGAATGAAACAAATAATAAATAAAACAGACCCTGTGAGGTAGGTTATGCGGAGTGTGTGTGAGTGGCCCACATTCGCCTGGCAAGCTTCCGTTTCAGAATGGGTATTCAGGCCTGGGTCTCCTGGTCTAATCCCACGCTGGCTCTTTTGTAGTAACGTGAAGACCGCTCAGACCAAGTGATGCAGTGTTTTAATGCATGTATCAAACCCTAAGTACTATTGCACTGCCAATTCTGAGCAAAAAATAACGGCCTTTAAAAATTGGGGGATTTTAGATGTGGAATTGTATCTTCGCAGCAGGGTTGGTGTCTTTGAAACTTCGTGAGCTGAGTCTGCGTGAGAGTCTGTGTCGTTCACTTGCACCCACCGTAGTAGATCCCTTGTTGTCATGGCTATAGATCTGAACCATATGGTTCCATGGGGGAGGTAGCAATGCACCCCATCAGCCTGTACCATCCAAAGAGCTACACAGCTCAAATGCCATTTCTTGGCTGGTCCGTGGCTCGTCTCACACTGAAGACTGCAGAGAGGTCCCTGTAGATGTGGCCTGCCCCTTAGATATAGCCTTTTCCAACTCCCTTATACTGTGCCCTGAGACAAGATGACTCTTAATTATGTTTGCTGCATGAAATATCTCCAGGCATCCTGTTGCAAGCTGTGTAAAGTGTTAACTTTTTTTTTAAGCTTTTTTTTTCCAGTAGCCTTTCATATATCTTACTTATTTAAACTCACTTTGACGGTATTGGAAACACATTTGCAGGTAAATTACATACATAGTCCTTTTATTGGATATTGATTATACTGCCTTGCATTCCAAGGCAGACTTAATTCAACAATTCCCTAATTAGTTAAAGTCATAACCTGTGTCTTGTATTCATTTACCATTAATTAAACCTCAGCTGTTTATTACACTGCAGTCCAAATTCAATAGCAGGCCCATGGAGCCATAGAAAAGGGAGTGGAAGGTCAATATTGGAAATATATGGCACAGTGTGTCCCCCTCCCTCGATGGTTGGCTGCATTGCTTGCAATCAATATGGTCAATGCAACACGACTTTCTTAGTTGCTATGTCAGCAAGACAAAAAGTCAATTCTAATGTTATGCTAGTGCAAAAAAAATACAAGTGATTATTGCCAAACTTTTGTTAACTTAAGATTTTTTAGCCTCTTTGGAATGACGCCTGCACCTGCCTCCCCAAGTGGCTGTGGGATACCACCTTCCTTCTAATCGTTCTTCAAAGTTCTGCTCTTCTAATTTGGCTCATTAGTATTCTCCCCCTCTCCTCTTGTAGATATTCAGGCCGTTTAGCCTTGCCTCCATTTTTCCATCTCGCCGTCTGACTCCTAGGGATGGGGCAGGGATGTGTGGAGCTACCTTGTACCGAGTCAGACCATTGGACCATGTAGCTGGTATGGTCTGCTCCAACTGGTAGTGGCTCTCCACGAAAGAGGTCTCATAGTCTTTTCAATTAAATTCTCTATTTGGAAATGCCAGGGATTGAACCTTCTGCTTGCAAAGCTTGTTTTCTGTTGCTGAGCAATGGCCCCCACCCCATAAAATACCATCTGCATTGATGGCGTTATATGAAAACTTGGATACTTAGAGGAGCAAGATTTTTTAAAAGCCCCCCCCTTCTGCTGCCCTGTTTTAGTAGAGAGAGTCTACAAACATTTGTGAACGTTAATAGCTGCTGAACTGTTATCTTAAACTAATACTTTCTAACGAGTTTTACTTGGCACAAACAACTATATATTATTGCTTTTCTATTAAAAGGACCATTGACCATGTAATGTAGAGGCCTTGATAATTTGCCAGCACTGTTAAGACCTGCAGTCATTTAACGTTGGTCATTAGGAAAAATGAAATGGGACTCTGTGCATCTCTGAGGCTGAGACGATTGCACTGCTTGACCTGCTGGAAATGTTTTAGGAGTAAAGAGGCCATAATGGGCAAGCGGTTCCTGACCCGTACAGTGGGATAAGGACGATAGATATTTGTTAAATCCATGGATGCTTTGAGCTCTCTGGCTACAGGCATGCAGGGCCTGTGAAAGGCACTTTCTCTGTTGATGCAAGAATTATTGGGTGAAAAATGGGAGGGGGGGGGCTGCTGTATAGATGGTGTCTGAGCTCTTGCTGTGTCAGTGGCATAGGAACAAGCATCAACATAGGAATGAGTATTTTCCAGCCCCTCAGATCTCAGTTCTGTGACAAAATGAAAAGGGCACAAATGAAATCTGTTTCCATAATTTGTTCAGTATAGGATTATTTTTTGTTAAGGAGTTGACAAAAGAGAGTAGGCATTTGGGTGGAGGGCACACTCATGAGAGCTAGAAACTTTTGTTTAAAAAAATGAACCATGAAATCCTTAGGGTGTTCAACTCTGTGCCAGAGCTGGATTTTAATTGTGAGCCCATTTGAGGGCTTGTTGTCCCAAGAATGGCACGATAGATGAACATTTGGGGTGGAAAGTACCCCTCTTGTCTATGAAGTTCCCCTTCTTGGAAAAGATTATGGAAAGTCTCACTGGTGCAAGACTCCCTGTTCCCTTTGGATCACAGCTGGTGTCTTTTAATAGCTTGGCCCTTTATGAGGAGTCGCTTTAGAATCTGGCAAGGTGAGACTTTTAGCAGGGAAACAGTTCTAATGAGCACCACCACCACTGCGGACGGGGTTGTCCTTGATCGCTGTGGGGGTACTTGCTGTCTCTGACTCTCTGTAGACAATCAAAAGTACAGAGAACAGGTTGTCATTTTTAAATCTCATTGCAATTTGGTGATAGAGGTCTTTATTTTGTTTTTGCAACTTTTTTGTTTCCAAGGATATCCTGTTTCTTACCCTACAGCACAATGCAGAGTATGTTTCTCCTACTATGTGTGATATTTTTAAGCGGGGTCTCAAAGGTGTAGCTGTGCTAGTGAACACTGTGCCCTCTGTGCTAAGATAAGAAATTAAAATTCTGTGCCAAAGCAATCCATTTATGGTCTGCCTCAGGAAGAAGCTGGATTCTGCAAGCTGTATAAATTGTACACAAATAGAGCTAAATAAGAGAAGGCAGCTGGAGCTGCGTGTGATATTCTGAATGTAGTTGTATCATGATATTAGCACATGAGCAAACCTAATTTTGCTTCAGGCAGGTAGCCATGTTGGTCTACACAGTAGAGCAGAGACTGAATAGAGACATATGATTCATATCTCATTACGGATGCTAATTTCTGCTCTAATCAAGCTACATTTACATGCTGACCCACCTCCAGGCTGTTATATAAACGCTCAAAGATCTCCACTGCTCCCTGTATCTGAAGAAGGGGGCTTTGACTGTCAAAAACTTATACCCTGCAAATCTTGTTGGCCTCTATGATCCCACTGGACTCATAGCCTGCTGTTCTAATTTTGCTTGGTCCAATGAGTTCTGCTGGTCTTGGCTTTGAGGTCTCCTGTTGTTACCTTGGCATCCTTGTTCATGTCCTGCTCTGGTTTATGCACTGCATGGAAGGAGTCCTTGACATGGCCCTTGCCACTGTTGCTGTTCGTAGAAACTGAGTCTGTGCTGCTATGGGAAGTAGCTGCATCTCTGTTTCTTCCCACATGGCGTTATTCCTCTCAGGCATTAAAAGGCGCATGAGAGGATGTATAATATTGGACGGGACCCTGAGAAATGAAGCCTGCGCAGGTGGCTATTCCAGAGACCTGCTTTGAGGTTTTGTTTTTTCTTCATCTATTGCTTGCTGCATTAAAAGGGGGAATTTTAGTATGTGGTTTTTAGCATGATGTTTCAGGCTGATCTGTTTAGAGACAAGTTCCCATTGTCCAGGGCTTTTTTAAAGCTGGAACGCGGTGAAACGGAGTTGCAGAACCTCTTGAAAATGGTCACATGGCCAGTGGCCCCGCCCCCTGATCTCCAGAGAGAGGGGAGCTTAGATTGCCTTCCGTGCTGCTGGAGCGGTGCAGAGGGCAATCTAACCTCCGCTCTGTCTGCAGATCAGAGGGCGGGGCCACCGGCCATGTGACCATTTTCTCCGAGGGCAACCCACTGAGTTCCACCACTTCTTTTCCCAGAAAAAAAGCCCTGCCATTGTCCATGTGAATACCTAAGTGTGGTGGACCATAGGCTGCTTCTCAGCTTTCAGAACAGAATAACAGCCATCATTGTAGCAAATACATGACAAAACCACTGTAAAGCCACGAAACGTAATGAAATCTTAGTATGTTAATTAGCAGGCTCTTAAGTCCCTCCAAAAAATTTTCTATTTGAAGTGCTGGTCTAACTGACTCTGTGTATATGTATGTATATAACACAGAATCTGCCCAGATCCTATTGAATGCTCTTTTTGCAAGTTGCATTGTGTAGATAGTGTTAGTTTTCCTTCTTGTTCCTTGATAATTAAAGAGAATTATACATACGTCAAGCATACCTCTTAAAAATTTGTTACATTGTTAGTAGTGTTAAAAAGTAATATTTGGATCAATGTACCGTATGGATTTTTGTAGATTTTCTACTCACTGAGGCATGCAGTCAATACCTAATTTCTCTGGAGATATACTGCGCTTAACGTATCGAGCTTCTTTTAAATACTCTAGGCCCTGCACACCAAGTGCATAAGACCAGTTTTAATTTGCCATCATTGATGAACATAAGAGGAGTATGAACTGTCTGAATTAAATTTCTGCCTGCGCGTGTGTATCGGAAAGGGTGTGTGTGTGTCAAAATCCTCCTTCTGTCCAATTCCTTAAACAAGTAAATTACATAACTGATGTTAATGGATTTGCTCCTTTTCTCTGAAAGAAGCAGAAATCAACATCTTAATATTCTTTATTAATTTGGCAAAGCCATGCCGAAGTGCATTCATTCAAATACTTTAGAGTGATATTGGAGCATTTTCGCAAAAGTGGTTTACAGATGCATAGATAGCCAAGATGGTGGACTACAGATACCCAGAGTACTGATTCACGCTTAGCCATGAAGCTTTGGGAACATCTCTCCCCGTATGTTCCCTGGAGGGCATTACGCTCTGCAGATCTAAATCTGCTGGTAGTCCCTGGCTCCAAGAATGTTCGGTTGGCCTCAACCAGGGCCAGAGTCTTTTTGACTCTGGCTCCAGCCTGGTGGAACACTCCCCAGTTGAGACTCAGGCCTTGTGGGACTTATGACAGTTCCGCCCAGCCTGTAAAAGAGACATGTTCCACCAGGGCTTTTTTTCAGTGGGAACGCGGTGGAACGGAGTTCTGGAACCTCTTGAAAATGGTCACGTGGCTGGTGGCCCCGCCCCCTGATCTCCAGACAGAGGAGAGTTTAGATTGCCCTCCACGCTGCTCAGCACAATCTAAACTCCCCTCTGTCTGGAGATCAGAGGGTGGGGCCTCCAGCCATGTGACCATTTTCTCTGAGGGCAACCCACTGAATTCCGCCACCTCTTTTCCCCGGAAAAAAAGCCCTGTGTTCCACCAAGCCTGTGAGAGGAGTTGAGGAGGTGGCGAACTATCCTACTGGTCCCTTGCCTGTTTTACTTTGTTCTGCTCCACTTTTAAAAGAGATCTGTTGATTTTATTCTTATGATTTTAACTGTTATTTATTGTGTTTTAAATTGTGGTTTTTATGATGATGTGACCCTCCCTGAGCCCACTTGCAAGGACTGCAGGATATAAATCCAATAAAATAAATAAATAAGCTTAGCAGGTGGGACTTCTACAAGGATAGTCGCATTTAAAATGAAGGAGGGGTCTAGAGAGGGGATGAAACTAACATGGATGGATAGATCCTGTTGAGTATGAGCAGAGCTATGCTAGATGAAGGGGAACTTTGCAGTCTGCACTGTCTACTGCTGGAGGTGTCCGTAGACCCTCCCTTCCCAAAAACTGGGGGTTAAGTGGGAGTTTGCAGAGGGAGGTGAGAATTGCTGAAAATCTCCCCTTTTGCGAGTGGAAGTATCTTCTGCAAGTAAACAGTCCAAGCTTTAGTATACTTGTAAGTAGGCAGAATGTTAGATTTGGACTGGATTTGGAGCTCTGCTGTGCCATAGAACAACTAGGTGGCCTCAAGCAGGTTAATGCCTCTGAGATTTGATGAGATTGGCTACCTGGACGTCCAGTCAGGGCATTCTTCTTCTTGCCTACTTCTAAATTTCTTAAGTTCCTCAAAATTCGAGCTAGTGTGTTTCTTCTATATCTAAGACCAACTTACTTGAGGAGAATAAATCCCAAGATTTCTTGACTGCAAGTGATTGGTTTTGGGTTTTTTTTGTTTTTACCCTGGGACCAAGGGAAGGCACATGAGAGAGAGTGTGCGTGGAGGGCCATTTGAAAATTAAAGGCCATAAGAAAAGGCTTTGTGTAATCTCCAATGCAAGGACCTTGAATTTGAAAAGAATCTGAACTTGCTATGTGTACAAAGAGTGCAAATGAAATATACTCTGATATATCACTAGGTTGCATATTATTGCTGAGACTGAAACACAAGTGGCTAGAGCACAATCTGGGTATCTCTGAGACCCCAAGTTTGAACCCATTCTGAATAGAAACGTGATGCGGTCTGTCTTCCTAATAGCTTGATTTTGTATTATTGTAGAATTATGCATTTTGCTTATGACAGTGCAGTCACAATTGGGCTAAACTAAAAGTAGAAGTAAAGTAGAAGTAGCTAACATGTTCTTTACCTGTAGAAATGCTGCATGTTGATGCATCTGTTAAGTATTTTTACCATAATACTTTAAGTGAGGATGATTTATTTTGTAGTTAATTTCTTTGAATGTGTGGTGGAAAGAGCTCATTTCTACCAAAGAGATCCTGTAGAGATAGTGTGTAACTTTACTTTGAGATGTGCTGGGTGTCCATGGGTTCAGTCCTCACATCTAGGCTTAAAGGGGAGCAAGTGGTGTTTCCCAAATATGCAGTCTCCTAATTAGTTGAGGAATTAGCTTAAAAGAGACAAGCGAGAGGGGGTAACTGGGATTCTCCACCTATGTTTAGGGAGATTATTCCCTTAGAGAACTCTCAAATAAGCCAGGAAGGTGTTCAACTAGAAAGGTTCTTTTTATTAAAAGAGAAATAAAAAGGCAAAAATACAGAAATCACACACAGCATACATACAAGTAAGTCTAAGAAAATCAAGGGGGGAGGGGGAGGAAGCAGTTTAGAGGGCGATAATTACTATTCTTGAAAATAGAGTTTCACGGAGGCAGCAGAAGAGCAACCAGAATTTCACAAGGGAAAGAAAAGAAGCCCAAATGGATTTGGGGGCATGTAGACAGATCCAGAACACACACACACTGATTGCTAGAGAGTCCAGTTATAGGGCAAAACGCTCCCTGAGGCAAGCTGACGTCTTTGCCCCCCCCCCCCCAAACAATGACTTGATGGCTGTCTCTGGAGGTAGACAATAAGCTGGGAGAGGTTTGGTGGTCCCTATCTAAGGTAGACTATAAGTGAAAAGGGTGCTTGATTTTTTTTCTCCCACTTGTTTTCCCCCCATCATGTTGACTTTGCAACGGTTTGATTAACATGTCTTTTGTTTCTTTGAAGAAAGAGCCCGGCAGCTGCAGGATGAAAACCATTTAAATATATAGAAAAAGAGATGCATGCCACTGAAGCAGTCCGTCCCCTTTTAACTTTTCAGCTCTGGCTTTGGAAATTTCACTGGGCTGTCTGTATAGTCTCATTCCCCCACCCCACCTGCCTCCATGTAACATTAAGGGCTAGAAACTTGAAAGCTGATACTGTCAAGATGAAGAATTCTTTGTCCAAGTCTACAAGCTTTGTGTTTGCATGGAGTTACTGCAAAATATCCACAGCCTGTTCTGCAGCGCAGTCTGGCGCTGTTTTAGACGCCTGTCTAAAACTCCACTGAAGTCACCGGGCTTAGAATGGTGTGATCCTGATTAGGGTTGTGCTGCTAAAGGCTCCCTGCTCAGTGGGTGGTCTGCAGCGATCATTTGCTGGTTCCATTGTAAGAGAGTGCCAGTTAGCATTTTCATTATTTCCCCTTTCCATATACAACTTCCTTTGCTTTTCTTCACCACGTTTCCTGGTGTGCTCTCCTTTAAATAGTGTGCTTGATTCTGACATGACTGTCCAAAAGGATTGTAGGTAAGGAGGCTTCTGTGAAGCTAGTTATTCTTCTAAATGCCTTGATTAATAAAGGTAGACATCAGCTCTAAAAATTCACAAGTTTAAAATGTATATTGAATTTACTTAGTGTACCATTTACTACTTCATGGTGTCCGCTCAAAATTATTTGTCTTAGAACATAGAATTACTTTGTTAATGAGCAGCCATGTCTGCTTTTCGCAACATCAATGGGAAAAGAATTTTTTCTGCAGAGAAATCAAATGTAATCTGATTTAGAATGGGATCTGGGGGCTTTTTTGTTGGGGAAAAATACAGGCCTGTAAAAGTGACAGATTATAGACTGGCGACGTTGGATTTTTCAAAACTGAAATTATCAGAATTGTTGCTTTGTTTATGACATCTTAAAAATGAAGCAACATGTTTTCTCTTCCCCCCCACCTTTTAGATTTATTGTTTTGAAATTACTGGAGATGTCTTTCAGACTTTTTGGTCTAATTAGTTTAAGTAAAGCATGTTTATTTTATTTATATAAATATAATTGAGGGATAATCATAGCTTTAGCTAGTAATTAATTGAAGGGGGAACATATTATCGTTTCCAATAACAGTGTAGTTGATTATTAATCAGTAAATATATTTCTGTTAAAATGGCAGAAATATTTGATCATCTGAAAAAAAATATAGCAGGATAAAAGCAGTACAAACAACTTCACATAAAATTGTGTATGTTTTTTGTGGGAGGTGTCAGCTTGATCTTGTCCGTTTTCATCAAGTTACATACATATAAAAGGAATTATTTATTTTTTATTCAGTAGGCATGGTTCTCTAAAGGCAAACTTAATTTTTTCCCTATCATTTCACATATTTACCCGTTTTGTATGTGTCTTTGAAGCACCAGAGAGACAGTGAATGAAGAATGGAATGGTAACCCTTTCTCTCCCATAGGGAACATACTGCTTCTTGACATGTCTCGAAGTGCTGGTTTTTAAATGAATCAAAAACTTACATGGAAAAATGAGGTGGCGGGTGTAAAATATGTTGAACTAGAAAACCATTTTGATATGGATACTTAGTCTACAGCAGTGAAGAAAATTGGACTCTCTGAGATCTCTTTCATTTGAAGACCAGTTACTGTAGGTTGGCTACAGAAATCTAAACATATTTAACATTACTTACCTGCCTGTGATGCATATTTGGTTTTTTTTTTTCCAAAGGAGGCAAGAAAAGGAGACAAAAGAGTGTGTTGCATTTGTCTGTGTAACTCAATTTGTAGGTTAGGCCAGCTGGCATTGACTGCAAAATGTAAACTCTGTGCTTTTTTTAATGCTTTGAAAATAAACCAGGTTTAAATTTAACAAAGAGTTTCACTTGAAAGAGCCAAGAGCGTTTTTTAATATTTCAACCAAGACAAGAAAACTCTGACAATGCAGACAAAGCCGTTGTAGTGCTTGTGCCCACTAGAGGGCACTGTTGCCATGCTGTCTGCTTTCAAACAGCTCTTGTTTAGTGGAGTAGGAAAGGCCATCGCTGTTTAGTCTGCTCTCGAAGGGTCTCCGCATGACCAATGTGGACCCCATGGACTTCCTGGAACATGTGTTAGCAATTTAGCAGCAGACATTTATTTCTTTGTTTTACTGCCTGGCTCTTGGAGAAAGTGTTGGTGCCGGGTTATGGGCTGTCTGGATCATGTCAGAGGCCACGGGGATCAAGTTCATGTGACAGGCCAAAGCTGAGGGAAGGATGAAGTCTGAGGAGGTGAGGAAACTGACCCTCTCTCTCAGCAGCAACAAATCGTAGCCTGTCTGTGGATTGCTGCCAAAAGCCCGGCCATTCGGAGTTCTTGGGACAGCTGAACAAACACAACATGATTTTCCTTGTTTCATCTTGCAGTAGCTTTAAGCCACAACCATTTCTGTTTCTCAAAAAAAGGGGGTGTGTGGAAGGTAGAAACAAACCCCATCTTAATGCTTATTTCCCCTCTCTTCCTTCTCCTTGTAAACTCTTACTTTATTTAGCACCATCCAGACGAGGGGACCTTGAAATCCTGGGCTACTGTATGCTGCAGTGGATATGTGGGAAGCTACCCTGGGAGCAGAATCTGAGGAAACCTGAAGCTGTCCAGGCAGCAAAAACAAAGTAAAATACAAGAATTATTTATCAATAAATATGTATGTATTCTGTCCCTAAACTCAGGATATTGCATTTTGACACATTTGAAAAAAGCTGGTGTGTGTGGGGAGGGATGAGACTTGAGAAATGTATCTTTCCTTTAATAATTCCGCAATAGTCGCTGACCCAGAGAACAACTGGGGTGGCGTCATGGCATCTGCATGGTGCAAACAGAAGGCACCAAATTCAACCCCTAGAATTTCCAGCTGAAAGGGCTTAGATGGTGGGTGATGTAAAAGATCCCTTCCTCAGACCATGGAGAGCTGCTGCTGCTTCAGTAGGCAATACTGAATTATGGGCCAGTGGTCTGACCCTCTGTAAGGCTGCATCATACGTTCAGTCACATTTTGTGTCTCACTTTCCCCCAAAGAAATATTTGTGACAAACTGATTTGCCTGTCTAACTTTAGGGAGCCTAGTGAAACAGCATGGCTCAGCACTCAGCAGAGACTGGAACCCAGGTCTCCTTGGTCGTTTAACTCTCTGTCTTCTGTACTACTGTCTGCTTAACTTGGTAAAATTGGCTGCTGCTGAAATTATTTTGGCACAGAATTTGGGTTACCTTGTTGCCAGATGTTGGGGCAGTGTTTATTTGGTCCAGAGTTGATACAGCACAGCATGTGGCTTCTGGGTAATAGAACTCTGAAAAGATGTGAGAGATGCCATGAATCTTTCCCACCCACTTTAACTTGGGGAGGCAGGAAGGGACTTAGTGGCTTGTTTCAGACAGAACAGCAAACCGTGTTTCTCTTGCTACGTGAACCAGCCCGTGTGGAGTTCATGTGCTCCATCATCCCCACGTGCACAGTGAAAGGTGCTGTTGCAGAAAACACTAGTTTACTGTTGCATTCAAATCGGCCAATTAAGAGTTTCTTTCCTTGTAAATCAGTATTCATGCTTTGAAATCCTGGTTTGCAAGAAAGCATTGACTATAGTTTTTGTCTGTTTGGACATAATGGCAAACTATGAGTTGCTACGAAAACAGAAAGCACAGGAAGAGATGGGAGGGAATGTGCATGTCAGAGAATATCTTCCACTTAACTCATGCATCAACAAATCATGGTTTACCATTTCTACTTGATAATGTTTCAGCCCCATATATAGAGAGATTAGCCACCAAGTGGTAATTTGTTACCCAGAAGCAATGTTTTTACCTTTGAAAAATTAATCAGTAATAACTTCTAAGAGAAAATATTACACTGGCCATGATCGAGTTAAAGTTAGATTTGGAAACATTTAGGCTTAAGTTAGCTATAACTAACTTGATCCATTAGTCCAAGGGCACTTAATTGTAAGTTAGCAATGTAGAAGCCAACGTTTTACTATTGCTTCGATTTGAAAGTTGAACAGAATAAAGGGGAATTTTTTTAGGGGGGAAGGATTACTAAGACCATGGGTTTTTAAAGGGATTTTAAAGTCATTCTTTGCATTTCTCTTTGGATGCTTGCAGGAAACTGATTCATAAATGTGAAAAAAATGAATATGAAAATACCATCCCCAGCATGCAAGTTGTAATTAGTCCATGCTCAGACACACAGCATGTTGTTGCCACTTTGCTCTGGCTGGTGGGACTTGAGCAAACTCGTCGCTTGTGTGCGCCCCCCCCCCCCCCCACTAGTTCCTTGTTGGGTTGAACACCAGCTACTTTGCCAGTGGAGCATTTGCAAGTGGCAAAGACAGCTGCAAACTTCTAAGTAGGGCAAGTCACAACAGAGGTACACAATAGGGATAGCTGATCTGCAGAAATCAGTCTGCACATTCAGTTTGGCACCAGCTCTCTGCAGAGAGAGAGAGAGAGAGAGAGAGAGAGAAAGGTTAGCCTGCAGGCTGTGGATAATACAGATTGCATCTGTAAATGTTGACTCTGATCCGTATTGTTTAATATTTCTCCTTTAGTAGTTCTGATCAGCAGAGCCCCACGCTAACTATCCCTTACTCAGTTCAACATTCAATCAATGTAATCAATCAAGCTGCTTTATTCATTCTGTAGTTGAGAATTAGCTCTTTAGAGGTCCAGTACTTCCTCCCCCACACCTGCCTGTCCCAGCACGCACGCACACACTCAATCCATATGCACAGAGGGCATACAATTTTTGAATTGGTTGCACTCTTGAAAATTGGTGGAGATGGAAGGAGGAATGCATGGTGTGGACTTCAACATGGGCTGGGGGAAGAAGTTGCAACTAGCAACTTAAGAGCGTAAATCTCTCGGGCAACCTGGGGCAGTTTTTCATGCTCTACACAGCCTGCCATTTGTCTTGGGGAGGAAATGTTACAGGATAGCAGTAGAAATGAATTGGCGGCAGTTTTGGCACGTTGGCTCGCTTAGCAGGGTGAAGCGCAACTTACTGTGCCGTCCAGTCTGCAATGCACTTTAATTAGCTGAGGGACAGTGTAGTACAGAGGATAAAGTGCCGGTCTCGGAGCTGGGAGACTTGGGTTCAAATCCCCACTCTGCTATGGAGCTCACTGAGTGATCTAGGGCTGGTCACTCACTCTCAGCCTAATCTACCCAACAGGGCTGCATGCCATTCTGAGCTCACTGGAGGAACACGAAGAATCTGTTAGATGGACAGAGAACTCTTGGTGAAGCAGGTCAGCTTCACTGTGAGTCTCTACACAAGACATCTTACATGAGAAAGCTCAAGTGTAGGAGATGCAATGCTAGCTAGAAAGTGTACTTTTCAATTTCACCTCTCTACCAGCTGGCAAAGATCGCTCTTCAGAGGGTTTATAAATTTCCTCTTTGCCTCCCCAAAGGATATGTCAATTTCAGCTCTCCTTCAGGGAGCTGAAGACCCTCTGAGGAGCAAACTTTGCCAGCTCTGTAGGGAGGTGAAATTGACAGAGCCTTTAGCTCTGTCTTTTTAAACTATGCTTCCCAGCTAACATTGTGTCTCTCTACACTCAAGCATTCTTGTTTAAAATGTCTCATGTAGAGAGAGAGACTGTGAATCTGCACTAGGCGCCTCCTTGGTGGGAATCCTGTCAGTCCTTACCTGTTTATATTGATGTGCTTTGAAACACAGGAGGGAGAGAGTGGAGCGCAGAGTAGCAATAAGCAGCTGTGTTGCCTTCAAGGTCCCAAACAGTACAAGGACAAAAGGGATTCCAAGGTTTCGCCTCCCTGCCAAGCACACACCCAGCTGTGGTATAACGAGAGTGTCTAAGTGGTTCAGAAAACATACGCTGGTGGTGGGCCTTTGTGGGCCACTTGTCCATCCTTCGACCTAAAAGCAAATCTCTTGAAATTCCAGGTATCTTGTGTTGGAGTGCATTGCAGAGAGGCAAACTCTGATGAAACGAAAAAGTAATGCACTGGTTGGTTTGGGTACAGAAAGGATCGTATAAAGTTTTGGACTTGAGAGGAGAGAATGTTGACGGTGGTGATTCTAGGAAGTAACAGGTGCAGCAGATGAGGGTGGGGGTAGGAAGGAAATGAATGAGTTGCCTTTGCCACCTTTCATGGTGTACTACTATGCAGTTACTCCAGTCTAAATCCACTGAAATAACAAAGCAATAAGAGAGGGAGAACTTAACAAGAGGAAACAGCTTCATTCTTCTCCCCTGGCCCAAACTCCTCTTGATAAACTCTTCCATTTCTGTGCCAAGCATGTATCTAGGCTCGGGTAGAGAGGAGAAACAACAGGCATTTTTAAACATTGCTCCACCACGTACTGCTTCTTCCATGCCCACTGCATCCATCACCATCCTGGACATACCTTTTTAGATTTTCAGGGACTCAGACATCAAAGTCTCCACTGAGCATCTAGTTTGCCCCCCCCCCCCGCCCAGTAAAGCACCAAGACCAAGATATCAGATACTGGGGGCTTAATATCCACCTGAGATGCTTCCAGTTGCAAGTGAAAGTGCCACGGGAAGAAGGAACCGCAAGTACGGGATATGCCCAGAATTACAGCTCCTTCCAAACTTAGCAAGGTTTATTCAAGCTTGCCTTGCCAGTCTGCTCTGTTTTTGCTAAGTGCTGCTTTCAAGTTACTTGTTTGAAAGGGAAACGGCTTTTTTGGAGTTTGCAGGTTGTAAATAAAAGCTTCTCTAAACTTCGTCCAGAAAGCCTCTAGTGTGCCGTAAAAAGTGTCTTCGAATCATTGTCTGTAATTTGCAAAGAACTCAGAAGCTCACAGAGATGAAAACAATAATAATAAAAGCATAATTAACAATCAACCAGGAAAGTTGTCATGTTGGTGGTCCCTTGAGAGAGGTTATGCAGAGAGGATTTCAACAAAGTGAGTTTGGGAAGCTGCCCATGATCCATTAGAGAGAGACTAGTTGACCAGCTGTTGGCTCAGGCAGGGTCACTTGGGGCTGCTTCTAATCACTGCTTCAAAAGCCAGGTCACAAGCTTTCATCTTGGAAGTATGAAGGTTGCATAGAGCCAGTTCAGTGCAAATTTTTAATTATGAAGATGCAAGTGACTCACTGAGCATGTAGTATACGTAGTTTGTGTGCACATCTGAATACATCCTAAAATGGCTCTCTGAGCACTTGTAACCTTTTCCAAGCTTTCTGTGTTCCTTAACCTCTTCCTACTCCCACTAGAGCTGGACCCATAAAAATAGAAGCCCCATGCAGTGGGGAAAGCATCCTCTTTGGTGTTTCTGATTCCTACATCCATAATTAATCTACTTGTCCTATCTCTCCCTCCCCCTTCAGAATAAAACAATCTAAAGCTTTCTTGGCCGGTCAGTATTCTTCTGAAAGCTGTCAGACTTTCCTTTCTCCTTTTCCTCTTTGTTTACAAACTTATAAGGCCACGAAGAAATGGAAGGTGATTTACTGCAGGGCTTCTGTCATAAGCTGGATTTGTGTGTGTGAAAGAATTCATGTCTGCGCCTCAACAGCTGTAGTGATGGGCTGAGTGACTCATGAAGTACATCCAGGCACAACTACCTTAGTTGGTTAGAGAGGTGTGCGTTTCAGGTTTCCGATTTAGGTTTTTAACCCGAATTGGGCCTGATTTGGAAAGATTCAGGATTCCTGAATCGGCCCCAGCATTGCTGAGCCAATTCGGGAATCCTGAAGCAAAGCTTCCCGAAGCAATTCATATCACTTTGGGAAGCTTTGGGCAAAGCAGTAGCAGCCACAGCACTTCTCTAGCTTTTTGCATTTGCAAATAGCAAGAAGTTTCAAATTTCCTGCCCCGCTGCTGTTTTTCACCTGATGAGTGGGGGAGGTGCAAACTTGCCTCCTTCCCCCTCCCATCGAGTGAAAAAAGCAGTTTGAAAGCAGTTTGAAAGGAGGGGGAGGAGCTGAAAAGGGGGGGGCATTTGAAAGCAGCAGCACTTTTCTTTCTGCTTTCAAATGCTGGCAGCTTTTTTCAGCTGATGGGGAGATCCCCCTCCCATCAGCTGAAAAGCAGCAAGCATTTGAAAGCAACACTTTTCTTGCTGAATTTGCATGAATCTTTACAGAGCATACCGAAGCGTTTAAACACCCAAATCCTGAAGATGCTTGCTGCTTCCGGATTTGGGTTATCCCAAATTGTTTTCCCACTTCAGGTTTAAAACTGGATATTTTGGGGGTGCACACCTCTAGTTTGTTAAGAAAATGTGTTTTGTAAGGCCTTGGGCACACGCCCTCTTGCTTGAGTCTCCTCTCCCTTTCGCATGGGAATAGAAGCCATTCTTGACAACCGATAATTTATAGTTTTGTTTGAAACTTCATACCGTGGCTTGAACAGCAGGATTTGAGTCCAATGGCACATTAGAGATCAACAAGATTTTCAGGATATAAGCTTTTGAGAGTCAAAGCTCTCTTCTTCCGAGCTTATAATCTGAAAATCGTGTTGGTCTCTAAGGTGCCGCTGGTTCCTGAATCTTGCTGTTCTACTGCAAACAAACATGGCTACCTACCTGCAAGTATGGCTTGTTCTCTTGTCTAAAAGCTGGGATTTCAAACTGTAACTTTTTAGGAATGCAAAGGCCCTCTGTATCGGAGCCGCATACAAGGAGAGTGCCCAAGTCCAAGGATTCTTGAGGCTTGTCTTTGTAATGACCGCCCATGGGTTCAGCATCCTATCTGAAAGCATCCCTGGTCTCTGTGTGTTTGTGTTTCTGCTAAACTGATGATGATGTGTTGGCAGCCCTGGGAACGAATCCTTCTATAAGCTTCTTCTAAGCCAACAGGCACAGCTTTTGGGGAAGGACAAATTATGAGATCTTAAAATAAGGTGGTGTGGTTTAAATTTCACACAAAGCCAAGGGGGCCTTACACTTCACGGCAAGCAATAGGACCCCCTCCCATCCCCACAGTGAGTTTACCATGTATTATCTGGGCATTTTGCCCTTTAGATTTACATTTTATTAGGGAGAAAATTAACGTTTGAAAGGGTTTTTAGGGGAACACTCCCCCCATCCCAGCTTGAATGTGGAGTGGAGAGAATTGTGGTATAAGGAAGGGGTAAACTGGTCTGTCCTATAACATTTCAAGGGCATTCATTAACCTGAAAGCATGCAGTGTTCAGACATGTGAATGTCCTTTAGATCAGGGGCTCCATATTTGGTACAGCATACCTTAACTGTCAGTGCCACTGAAAATCTCCCAAGAAATTCAGCACCTCAATATGAAGGGCAAGTAATATGGCATGACTTTAGAATGGCAATTAATTTGCCTATCTACATATTGCTATTAGAGTATACAAACTAGCTGTGAGCAACAAGAAGCAGCCAGTGAACTGTGCTGAACTTTGAAAGAGATCACTATTAATCTTTCAGACTGAAAGTAAAGGAAGTGAATTCATCTCGTGGGGATTTTTCCCCCTCCCATAAAATTACAAGGCACTTTGGCAAGAACTCCTGGAGCAACGGTGCTTCCTTGGCTGTAACTCTGCTCAGACAACTGCTTATAGGTCTGCTTGCCAAATAGTTAAAATACTGGCTTGGAAGATCTGGAGTGGCTTGCCAGCTGCTCAGGAGGCCTTTTCCCTTTGGGGAGTTAAGATGTCCAGTAGTTAACAACTTTCTGAAGGGGACTTGCCTGCTTCCCCCTCCCCATTTTGCTCTTGGTTCTTTCTTGTTGTTTCAGGCTCCTCGATGAACTCCCAGATTCAGTGACCAGGTGGACTCCTCCAGGAACAAGCTGTGGTAAGGGGACAAGCCTGTGTGCTTTTCTTTTTTTTTTTTTTTTAAAAAAAGGGTTGCTTAGAGAATGAATCTTAAGTACTTGATTTTGTGGAGGTGAGTGGTCAGCGTTTTAATATTGTGGATTACCTTCATTTAGTTTGAATTATCTAATCGGCTTGTGTTTTATATAGGTGGGGATGTCAAGGGTTCTGCCACAGAAGGGGAGAATCAGCAAACCACATGGAGATTTTAGGCAGGATACAACCCCTTGTATTTTATTTATTTGTATCCTATTGATCTACTCAGCTAAATACTGGTGGAAGGCACCACACTTAACTGAGGAATAGTAGAATATAAGTAGTTGGATTATTCTCCATACTCCGTGGTTTAACTCTGGTACCTTGGATCCCATCTAGTACTTCCATATGCTCAGTGAGGAGGCGATTTTTGTGAATTCCCCTGTCCTGCAGGAGAGTGCTGACCTCTTACCAAGCTATATCAGGGGTCTCATAGGAGCAACATTTTGAGGGATGGTTTTTGCCTTTTTAATTAACCTTATATTCTATATTCCACAAAGAATATTAAGTAGGTTCCTCACCAGGTGTCCAATGTGTATCCCTTAATTCAAGTCACAGAAATATAGTTACACAGTTGTCTATCTTGGAGTGATTTGACAGCTAAACTTCAGTACCTGTCTTTATAACTGGTCACTGAAAAATGATCACACAAGGCTATGGATGTACTTGGTGGCTTCCTAATTCAAAAAGCTTCCCAAAATTTTAATCTAATTATAGACTCGCCATATAAATGCATGCTAATGTCCTTGACGCTGTACGGAAATGTCCTTGATACCGATTGTACTAATCTCACACTATGTAATCTGCCTTGAGTCTCAGTGAGAAAGGCAGACTATAAATGACAAATAAATAAATAAAGCTAATGAATAAAAATAGTCAGGCCAAGAAAAGTTGGAAGCCTTAAGTCTCAAGTCAGTGAAACTGTGTTTTACAGGTGAAATAGCCACATTTTTGGAGAATGCTTCTAAATTAACATATGAGGGAAAGCCAGAGTATGAGATGCTGAAGAAAATCCTGTCAAGTGGTCTGGAACACAGAGGACACTGTTATGACCCTATCAATTTTACCACTGTTACAAGTGCTCTGACTGAATATGCTGCTATCCCCAGGAAAGTAAGTCATGGAACAGTAACGGTCAAGACCAGATAAGCAGTGGAAACTATTCCTTGAAATGTGTCTGTCTTACAAGCATTTTCAAAGGGAGCATGTTATTTTGGGGGAAACTACACTAAGTTATGCTATTAATCCTTCAAGAATTACTGATTTAACATGTGCAATGAACTGTTTGCAGTTGGAGCATTCTGTCCGCCCCCCCCCCCCCCAGCAAAACAGCTTCTTACTCAAGGAAACAGCTGAAGATTTAAAACATACACTGAAAACAGTTGCTGGGTCTCAGATAATAATTCCCATTTCCCTGGATTTGCTCAAAAGTTGGATGTCATCCCTTGAGGAGGAGAAAACTTACGTAAGATCTTTTGACCTGCAGCCTGTTGCCTCAAAGTGGTAGACCTCTGCAGATTCACTTCCTTTCAGGGCAGCGGGAAAGTCCAGGAATTTGTTCACTAATATTGCAGGGGAAGGCTTGCATGCTAGAACAGCTTAAAAGCAAAGTTGCTTTATTGGTGCAACTGTATGAACCTTTTTCTTTTCTTTTTTTCTTCCTAAAGCTGCTTCTTTAAAATTCTTGGATTTTGATGGTTTTGCATGAGTTGTTTAATGAAGCAAGAATTCTCCTTGCTTTCCCTGTTCCAGATCGGCTATCTCTTTGTTTTTAATAAACTTATATTGATGTAATTAGCAGTATTGACTGAGCCTGATTAGAAATTTCCGTTGTGGCTCTGTCTTGGCCGGATAAGTCTGCAGCCTTCTGCCGATATATGTTCTACAAGGCAGCACCATGGCATCATTCACTTTTAATATTCCTGGTGAACTTTGGACCGTCACTGGCAGACACAAGCCAAAAAATGCGGGATGCAAACTAATGTGACGGATTGGCTGCGAGATGAATGGCGATTCAAATCTCGGCGCACAGATGGTTCTGATTTGCCGACTTTTTGTAGCTTCTGCAACTGAAGACATAAAATAGCTGCCTAGTCATAAATTAGCTCTTTGGAAGCCAAACCTTGGCACCAGAGCTTTACAACCTTCAATTAGTAGCGAAAGAAGTATTTGAATGACTCCGGTATTGACATCTGTAGGTCTGCATAGTAATCATTCCTAATAGAAGAGAATGTCTGTTTGAGGGGCTTTTGCATGGCTAATTAACTACCAGTGAGAATATGTAATTTTTTCATGATCTCCCGATTGTCACCTTTCTCTCATGATACAATTACATTTTATTGTAGCGAGTGCCTTCGCAAACCCAATTGTCAGCACTATTTACGTTGTGTGGAAAAGCAGAACAAAAGTTCATGTTTAATAAAAAGCCACTGGATTTTGATCTTGGTAATTACCAAGACTTTTTTCCTCTGAGTTTTATAGACTTTGGTATTTTTTATCACTTTTACAACAAAGCAAAAAGCCATTTCTTTGACAGTATTTTGCTTGCTGTTGTGGTCACCATTTAATCTATGCTAATTTGAGCAGCAGCTTTTTGTTTCTGCAATTTGTAGAGTTTTCTAAACTTAATTGAAATATAACAGTTGTGGCAGGGTTTTTTGTTGTTGTTGTTGTTAAAGTGTCCACTATACTATATGGATACTGACTAATTTGATTTTTTTCCCCAGTAGAAGTGCAGATGTAAGAACTAGCCATTGACTATGAAAGCTAGAGTAATTCATTCATGAAATTGTTACAAGTTGGGTTGCATTTATTTCTTCAAAGTTCTGCAAGTGAAGGTGCTAGCAGTCCTTCAGCTTTAGACTGGCAGTTATTGCTGTTTTTTGCAATTTGATTATATATGGCTGGGATCCAGAGAACTACTTGGGTTGTGCTCAACAGCACTGAATTCTGACCCTCTCATGGGAAACAGCAGAGCAGTTGTGAGAAATTGAAATTCCCCTTGGACTCATTGAATAAATTCCATAGTTTGGATCTGGGCTCAGATGAGAGGTTGTACTTTTACCCCCCCTTCTTCACGAAAAAATTAGAATGGGTTGTGAGAAACCTGACTGCACCATCTTCTTTAGGACTACATAATTTGTCTTAAGAATTTTGTAAATTTGAAAGGTGGGGTGCAATACAAACCACATTTTAGGGTAACACTGGAAGAAAACTAGACTATAACTTGATCCTAGCTGTGCTGAGTTTCTGAGTTGCTTTCTGAGTTACTCAAAGTAAAAATGTTACTGAGTTATTCACACTTTGGGGGGGCATTACCTTCAAAAGGCACATGGAAATCCAAAGTCTCTTTACTGTCTTAAAACAAAGCATTAACTTCTAAACCACAAGGCATATGTAAATGAGATTTATAAATGTAAAAGCATACATATAATCAGTTCTCCTATCCTGAATTTTTAAAATTCTTACCAAGCATTTTCAGAAAAAACATTCTCAGTGCAGCCCAGATTTGAGAGATCCAGAGGTTCTAGGGGTAACTATCTTGTGTAGGCACAAATGCATGAGCTTCATATGACTTTCTTAACCATCTAATTCAATTTTCTAAAGGCATGGAGCTAGACACCTTTGAGGATTCCAAAGAATAAGTGTTGCAAACTTTGTTCTGCAATTTATTCTGGACATAAAGCAAGCAGTATTCAGAAATTATTTTTCTGAAGGCTGAAGCTGTTGGTCTGGTGGGAACAGTGGGGGGAAAATGCATGTTTGCGGATTTACACAAGAATCTAAAAGCAAACTCTCAAACCTGATGTGTCAAAACATCCTAAACGGTGATTTAAAATTAAAATCTGCAACAAAAATACTTTTTTCTTGAAAATCAATGGTATCATTAGACATCATAAGGTTTCTTTTTACCTTCTATGTTATCTAAAGATACAAAATCTATTACATCTTATTCAGCTTAAAACTTAGCTTGGATATTGCTGCCAAAGCAAGACGCTACTGAACTTTGATTGTGAGACAATGGAGAACTGCAACAGTATTTGCTATTTGCAAGTGCATAACCCTGTTTAAAATCCATGAACCAAGAGCATCTATTATCACAGCTTCTGTTCCTCAGAAATATTTTTAATGGCCAATAACAAGGTCAGATAAAACTGTGCTGTTTGCAGATGACAGGATCCTTGTCCTTATCTTGTTTAGCATTTTCATGGTGATTTCAATTACTCTTCCATTAGAATGAAATGCATATTTGTGTCATCTCTAACTTGAACTGTTTTTAACTCAAGGAAATTTTAAATTGATAATGTGATGTGAAACACCAAGAAATGGGGGATGAAAACAGCAAAGTCCTCTTATTGATAAGTTCAAACTGATGTTTGGCAGTATTGTGCTTCACTCAGTTCTGCGTGAGAAGGGGATAACAAGCAGCTTCCAGATGGTTGGAAATTTCATTTTCCTTAGGTTCAACATGACTTCAGATGTACACTTGAAATAGATTATTTGAGAATGACAATATCACTTTTATTTGAGGTACCCAAATATACCTCCCCAAATACCAATAAGGTATTTTTGGGGTATATTTTTGACCCAGATGCACCAAATTGCACATCCTTAATAAGCAACACTAATAAGTGGTTCACTTAATAGAGTATTTGGCTTGACAAATGAAGAACTGGATTGAAAACTTTGTAATCTCTGGATCTCACAGAGCTGTTGCAAATTAAAACCTGCCCCACCAAAGGCAGCATAAAATGCTGTAATCAGCCTTGTCCTGCCCCTCTCTGCTGATCACCTGGCTGATGGGGATCTGGGGTACACAAATGTGTGTATGTATCCCCAGTTGATTGATTACATCATTTCTGTCATGACCCAGAAGTGACAGGTTGCGCCAGGGCTGATTCAGTAAAAAGTTGCCCCAAACATAGTGGTTTGTGGCTGATTTTGACTAAATCAGCCCTAGCGCAACCTATTGCTTCTGGGTCATGCTGGAAGTGATGCAAACCTGGGTCCTGAACTGCATCCCCCCATTTCCCCCTGCCAGCCAGGTGAGCAGTAGCAGAAGATGGAGGATCCGGTCATAGCAGGAGACCTTGCAAGCCTGTTGGTAATAGATAAAAGTCAGTGAATCAACTCTTAATGCAGGTGAGGAGTGGGGGTGTGGATTGCATAGCTTCTAAAGTGCAGCGATCAGCATAGAATGGAGAAGGTACAAACACTGTGACCCAATTTAGAGGTCAGACCACCTCACTAAAGGAGTTAAATCCTGACTGTTTTCTATTATTGCAATGCTTCTAGTTAATGTCAGTGTTTGAAATGAGAAAACTATAGTTAATAAGAGTTTAATTGACAGAGACTTATTGGTTTCACATCCTGTAAAGGTTAATAACATTCATCTGGAGTTCTTAAAGAATTCTTGAAACAATTTTTACAGTAAATAGCGTTGCCTTAGGACAGCACAACTGCACTGTCCCTTGTCAAAACTTTAATAGAACAGATAGTTTTATATTATTTCACTATGGTATAGATGTTGGCCTTTGCTGGTGTGGCTGTATTCTTAGTGATGCTTTCACTAGACTTGTGCAAGCTACTGTTCTGCAAATGCCATTTCTCTTAGAAGAACTTGCTGAAGGCTCCCACACCAGCCCAGCCTCATTCAGTTGAGCAGAAGCTGTGCAGCATCAGCAGCGCTTGAGAGCATGTGCCCAGGGGTCATGTAATGTGTATATTTTAACAGACTAATTTGCCAAAACTGACACCAAAACCAGTTAAAGAAGCAAAGGAGAACAAGCAGGAAAACAAGAATCTTGCCTATCAGAGGAAAGCCACTGTGGGAACGCAAGATGAGCCGCTACAAGCCCAACTGAGCAAG
Organism: Eublepharis macularius; assembly: GCF_028583425.1. Lineage (NCBI taxonomy): Eukaryota > Metazoa > Chordata > Lepidosauria > Squamata > Eublepharidae > Eublepharis > Eublepharis macularius. The sequence continues at coordinate 214,516,309 of NC_072790.1, forward strand.
CCTCTTCAGACTCAAGAGGTGAGTTGACTGTTTTTTAGTGTTGCTTTGGACTATATGTGGCTTTCTCAAACACACCATCGTTTGCCCAGCACTGCTGCCCTGGCTTCCAATTAAGTACAGATGAGAAACGGGGGAAACAATCAAAGGTTGTTGGTTCCTTTATGAAATGAAGTTTTCCATGTGCAGAGAGATCTTGATCAGAGGTGCTTTCAGTTGAACAGTATCTCCTCTGCTCCCAGCCTATATATTTTAAAAGTAGTACAGGATGATGAGCATATGCCCTAGTCATGAACACTGAAATCTGTCACACATCCACTTTGTATAGTACTTCTCAAATTGTAGTCTATTCAATTTAGAAGCTTCACTGGATTATTCTGTCATTCTGAGATGGTTGGTACAGCTAGGCCTACACGGGTGTCTAGAACTACATCTCTTACCCATTTACGAATGCACTTATGCCAGCGACACACCTACCTCACTGTCATCCTGGGTATAATGATGCTACTGCCAAGTTGACTAGCACAAGTGACAAGTACATTTAAACCTGTTTGGGCATATGGGAGCTTCTGTAGCACAGTGGTTGAGTGGTTCAGATGCAAATCAGAACTGTACTGGTTCAAATCCTACTGCTGCCATGAGCTCAGTAGGTGGCCTTGGGTAAGCCACTGAGCCCCAGCTCCCCAGCTGTATTGTGGGGATAACAACAACACTAACTTGTTCACTAATCTGTCTAGAAGAGCAGTATATAAGTGCAGTTTCTTATGGGCCTACCTCCGTCTTTTATTAAAGTAGGCCTAGACTTACAATACGCAAGTTAAATGCGGTCCCAAAACTACACTTAAAACTCAGTTTTCTGTTTGGGTTGATTTGAAAAACATCAGCTGTGGCTCATTTATAGCTTTTTACATAATGTGGGGCACGGAGGAAGCTTTGATGCCCTTTCCCCATTACATTTAAAGTGTACACACTGGGACGGGGGGGAGGACTGTACATTCACATCACAGCAAAATTAAGCAAGTTCTCGGGGGTTGTATACTACAGCAGAAATTAGCTGGGCTTAGGGTTACCGAACACTTACTGGCCTGCAGACTCCAAGATCAGTTTAACCTACAACAGTTGGCAAGAACCAGGCCTCCAGCTAGTCATCAAAAGTTGGTGGACATGGCCAATCCTTCGATTGTAACAACTGTTTCCAGCAAGCTAACCAGTCGCGTGCCGTTTGCAGAGAATGTTTCCATGACAGCCTTGCACTTCCAAGGTAAGGTGCCTACGACATCAAGCCAAAATCTTGTAGATCAGATATAGCACCCTTGTACCAATAACCTTAAGCAGATGTGAAAGAAGACACAAAATATGTGGGGATTTGCTTTGCAGTATCAGTTTACATGTTAGCTGTAGAGTAACAATGCTTCAAAGAAAGCTTAAAATGCTGTTTAATGCAGATGCAACCAAGGTTTCAACAGCTTAGCAGTCAGTAACATATATTTACATTCAGATACACACATACACTAACCTTGATTGTAACCAGCTCATTTTTTTTTGCTGTGATACCACTTACCCTTATTTGTCAATATATGCTAGCCTCTAAGGAGCTTGGAGAGTTACACAAATGGAAATGAAGGGCTGTGATAATCACCTCCGAAATATTCATTCATATGACTTCTGAATGAACCAAGAGGTTCATTGCAATGCACTACTAGGTAGTAGGGCAATGGAGAGAGTACAGGAAGGACCCTTTGGCCCCTGCCACAAAAACCAATAAAGGAGGTGTTTTCACAAGAGGGAAACTATTTTTAAACCCCCCCTCCCCTTTATTTCAGCCAACCCCACAGAACTGTATGAGTGCAGGTTGTTGCTGCACATTTGCAGCTACAGACAAATCGTTTTGAAGGGCCGGATCCTCACTTCTGTGGGGGAGGGGACTAAATCCTCTTCCGTACTGTACAGCAGGAGACTTTTGAACTGTATGGAATTTCAGTCCAAGCAAAGGCATGCCAGTACTGGTTGCATGTGTTGTGTTTATCAGTATTAAAGGCCACAGAGTTCCCCATTACAAGCGTAAATCAGTAGAAATTCCCTATTTGTTTGTTTGGTTTCCCCCTCAATTAACTAACAGACACAACCTTTTATACTATACGACAGTCAGGATACCAGCTCTAAATATTTGCTCTTTGACTATGTTTATGGATGGAAACCTCATTTGTTCCTCAGGAAAGAAAAGAATCCCTACTCAGAACAGATGTATTCTACAAGACCTTCCAGAAAGTTGAAGAAAAATCTATACAAAATGGAACTGTTTTTTTACCAGTCTGTCAACCTTTGTCTACTACCAATTCTGAGGGCAGCGCTTCTGTACTAAGTGAAGAACTGTACCTGTATATTAAAGCCATTGTTGTTCTTCTGTTGTTAATACTACTTTCTTTGTACTTCCTTTGAGATCACCTTCAGTGTGCTTTTGTTTTTAAAGTGCAGGGCTGGGCTGCTACGGGCTGCCTGAACTTCCATTTCAAGCTTTCTTCATAGACATTTTCAAAGTGATTTGCTGGAATTTTTAGAAAGCAGAAGAGGGCGTCATTAGAAAGTGAAATCAATTTTTTTAAAAAAAAAAACTTTGCTTACTGTATTTTCCAGTGGTTGTATTAGAAAGAATAATTTGCCAGACATGTTTCCAGTTTTAAATTGAATTATTAAATTTCATCTTCCTACAAAGCAGACTCACTTGAGTATTTCAGATACAAGTTTTTACAACTATTACATTTACAATGAAGGCTTAGTGGCAGTCATTTCAACTTATTTTGCAATAAGACCAACTGTTGCCTTACCTTGTTGCAATATGGACATTCACCAAATATGACATTAAAGCTCTGTCGACTAGAAGGGAGCCCTCGTAGCCACTGTTGAGAAACACAAGGCTGTTACTCACTGTATTTGAAGACAGCTCTTCAGCACAAGCAAGGCTGCCTCTATTTAATAAATAAGCAGGACACTCACGTTCACTCTGCTGAGTTACAGGAAACCAACATACGGAATGCCTGGTGGGTGTTTATATGATCTGTTTCTAAGTCTTGGGAGTGACAGAAATGGTGCCTAAAGGCACCAGGACATGGGTGCAGAGTCAATCTAGAACAAGAATAGCACTAGCTATATGATTTACCATGATGTCCCACCTATATACAGAACAGTGTGGGGAGTTACCTTTTGCCATACTTCCCCGTTTCCACAAATTAAAATCAACCACTGAGGCACTGCTACAAGTTCCACCTTGTCGGCCCCAAAGTTTGGAATGCAGTTTCTCATCAAGGCTGCTTGTCATCTTTTTCCACTTCATTTTGGAATCACATAAAAGTAATTTTATTCTGCCAAGCCCTTGGGACCAACATTTTTCCTTAGAAGTTGTTCTTAACTGCCTTTTTATTTAAAATGTTTTAATGGGTTTTAAAATTGTATTTTATAAGCCCCCTTAAACTCTGCTTAAAACATAAATTGCTTTGAGCGGAGGCACTGCCAAATTATCCAACAGAGCCACCCCACCAAATCTTGTAGGTGTGACACACACAACTATTGATTCCAGTCACCTCACCACACCATTAAGGAAGCATTCTTTTTAATAATTTACTCAATTTACTAAAATCTGAAAACTCTTCAAAAAGTTATAAAGTCTTACATAGCTAATAAAAAGGCATATTTAAACTTCACAAACTATTCTAAAGGCACAGTAAAGAGCCTTTTCTCTACCAGAGGACACAGTGATGGCTATGAGCACAGATGGCTTTAAAATGGAATTTAGGAAGCTACCAGCTACTGTGATCACCACATTCAGAGGCAGTGAACCTTCAAATACCAGTGCAATGGGGCAGCAACAGGGAAAAGTCCTTTGCCTCTGTGCTATGTTGATTCTCCAGAGTAACTGACTGGCCACTCTATGAAACAGGAGTTAGCTGTGTTAGTCTGTAGTAGCAAAATAGAAAAGAGTCCAGTAGCACCTTTAAGACTAACCAACTTCACTGTAGCATAAGCTTTTGAGAATCACAGTTCTCTTAATCAGATGCATCTGACGAAGAGAACTGTGATTCTCGAAAGCTTATGCTACAGTAAAGTTGGTTAGTCTTAAAAGGTGCTACTGGACTCTTTTCTATGAAACAGGATACTATACTAGATGATCCAGTAAGGTTCTTAAAAGATGATGTAAGTATACAAGCCATGATGCACAGGATCGCTATGACTACTATGAATATCTTAATCGATCCTTAGTCTACTATACAATCTTAAAATAATGAATCTCATCTTAATTTGTATTACTTAATTCATGTGTGGAAACACTCCAGGAACAGGGCATTTTAGTGCAGTGGCCCTCAAGTTATGTGTCTAGACCAGTGAGCCCCATCATGGTGCTCCTGGGCATCCACCAGCATGTTTCTTGGTGCCTGCTAACTCCTCATCAAAGCCTATCCTCTTCTTCCTCCACCTCACTGGAACTACTTCAGAAGTACTTGGAGGTGTCACATTTGTGTCTGCAGAGATCCCCTATTCAGAAAAACTTCCTTCAGATAGGAAGATGCTTGGGTTGGACCCCCTTACAATTTTGTGGAACTTTAGAACATTTTGAGATTGCACACAACTCTCATGGCAGTTGTTTGTTGTAGTTCCCACTATCAGCTCTCAAAGATTTTAATGCACTCACAGATTCAAGAAAATTGAGGACTCCTGGTCTAGACCCTCAGTGAGCTACAGAACCCTACATGCTGGATCATAGGTTATACAGCAGCCATTTTGGGCTGCCTACTGAGAGGAGCTGCAGGATAGAGAAATAAGGTCACTAAATGACAGAAAGGATACCTCCATGGCTCTGGCCCTTAACTTGTTCCTCACTACAATTTGTTTCCTCACTTTGTTTTCTGTCTCCAAATACACTTTGTTTGCTAACCATAGCTCTCGACTAGAAACCTATCTTGTGGGTTAGTCACATGACATGCTGTCATGTGCTATCCAGGTCTGGAAAGGTTGGACCACTGCTTTACTGGACCCTTCCAATCTCCTTACCTCATATAAACAAGCTTGATGGAAAGGCTGGCCGCAGCGTGAATCATCACAGACTTGGTCCGGAATAGCCCCATCAAGTCGGTAAGCATAGCAGATCCCACAGTCCATAGAAAAATCCTTAAACACAACCACAAACATTAACATGTTTGTTCTAGGATAATAAAGAGAACTTTAATGTGAAAGCTATTTGTACTGCACTTATATATAAACTGACTCAAGTTATAAACAACTTGGTCTCACTCAGTCTCAATTGGCCTTTATCTAATAGCCATATTGTGTGAAAGGGACCTGAGCGGACAAAAGTCTCAGTAAATTATCAATAGGTGACACACACTGTTGCTTGCATGTTTAGGAGGACTCTAGCAGTTCAATCCTAAAAAGAGTCACTCCAGTCTAATCCCATTGAAATCAATGGGCTTAGACCGGTGTAACTCTTCTTAGGATCACACTGTAAGTTTAGTAAGAATCACAAAAGTAGTTCTAAGATTATCCCAAATTCACTTTAAATGGCATCTAGATTTACTATTACTGTATTTCATGCTTTATTAACAGTGGTGCCTACAACAGTTAAACTACTCTCACTAACACCAAGGAAATATTTATATTAAACGTTTGCAAGGTTTGACAACTTTATGTTCTATTGTATGTTACTTTTTAAATCACCTCAAGCAGATGGCAAAGAAATAATCTAAGTAAATAAAATAATGATTTTTAAAACATATCTTGTTAGCTGCCTCCACTCATTTCCTGAAATGGTCATAAAATGTTCACTAAGTTTTTGACAATTTATGATATTTAAAATATTATGAACATGACTACAAACCAACATACAGATTTTTCTAGAGTCTCTCGTGATGGAAAATCCATTTCTAAAACCTCTTTCAAATTTTGTAATAGACTGACTTCTGGGTCCCTGCAAGGGAGAAAAAGCAAAACAAACAGAAAATGTCAGCACCCAGTGAAAAAGCTATGGTGTAAAAATCTAAATCCAGACATACTTACCACATATGTATGTTGCTGTTCAGCTTGATTTTCAAAGGATTTACCACTGAAAACAAAAGATAAATGTTTATAAAAGTGTTCTATTTAATTATTTAAAAATCCATACTCTAGGGCAACCAGCAGGGACTGATTGTACAGAGTCAGCCTAGCAGCTCAGCATTTCATGCTACATTAGAACTGGTTGTCTGGCAGTAGAGAGTGGATTCTTGGTGACTGAGCATATATTGGATTGGATCCAGCCAGCTTTTCCACTACTGAAAAAGAGAAGGTCATGGGAACTGCACAGACAAAAGCCATGTGGGTCTAGGGCCATAGCACAGGCTCAAAGTAAGATTCAATGAAAAAAAATGCCTGGATCCAACCCATTTATCTTGGTTTATACTTACACCATTCCAACCCTGTAGCCCACAAAAGTTGGCTATGTAGCTTCAATACTGTCTCCTTATGAAAACTTTATAACATAATCCACAGAATGGCACTCAACCTTGTAGTCTTGCTATGCTGGTGCAGTGGTTAGAGTGTTGGACTAGGACCTGAATTCCCACTCTGCTATGGAGACTTAGCAGGTGACCAGGGCCCAATCACTCGCTAGTTTTCAGGATTGTTATGAGGATAAAATGGAGGAGAGAAGACCGGTGTAAGCCACTTTGGGTCCCCAATGAGGGAAAAAAGTGAGATATAAATATCTAAATAAAATTATGACCATGCTTATAGCTAACCAGTTAATGGAAGAAACTGTTCATTGGTACTGCTTGAAAAACAGTATGTGAGAAAGCTCACACAAATATTTAGTTATCATCCTCAAATGTAGCTTAGAATTCTATGTTCATTTTCCATATCTCTAGCCATGGTTTCGGTATGTATGTCAGAATGACAGCTGCACATGCTACAGATACAGGAACATGTTTGGCTGCACAACCTGCTGTACTGTTCAAGAACATGCAAATGTTCACATAATTTGTTATCCGGCTCCTGCTACAACATGAATTACCTTATTGCTGCCTACAAATTGGAACAAAACCATGGGCTTATTTGCAAGCTTACATTCTCTTCAGTGATGACAGGGCAGCCCGGAAAAGGCCAAAACGTCTGCTCCTAAATCAGCAAACAGCCTTCTGTTACCAACCCAGTCCCCACATCAACGTATCTTTCGTTTCACGAAACTGATGGAATACTGTTAACTCCCTTGAGAAAAACAGCAAGAGCAGGTAGGAAGGAAAGATGTCCTCAGCAAGTCCTCACTAAGCCACAGGAGTCCCAAGTGGTTTTGTTTAGGCTGAGTTTAGACCTGGCTGGCCTACCTTTTAAAAACTTAGAATCTGTGTGGTCCACCAATGTGTTTTAAATTTACCAAGCAAGAATGAACACTCAGGATTCTCTTAACACAAGGCTTAACTAATCATTCAGCAATCTGGAGTATACTCTCTAAGAAAAGAAGTGCCTTGTTGGATCACATCAAAGTGCACCTAGTCCAGCATTCTTTAAAAGAATCGCAAGCAGCAAGTGACAGATCGTTAATATGAAGTTGGCCAGCTATCCAAATTGTCTAGAAGACACACACATGCATATATGTTGGGGAGGCTGGGGACATCTCAACAATGTCATGGTACACCCAGCAGTGCAGTAGACATAGGCCGTCGTCACACGGGCCCTTATTTTGTCAGTTTTGCACTAGAAATCGTTTCTTCTGTTATTGTTATTAGAACGGATTCTCCCATCTTTTGATGACTGCTTGCACTTCCAGTCAGTCACATTAAAAAGGAAAAGCGCAATTTGATGGTCAGTCAAAATGCCTCTGGAAAAGGGGCCCTAAAAATCCCACCCTTTCCCCCCCCCCCGTATATTTGCGCTATATCACTCTTCTATTATACCAATGTTGTGCTGGGCCAACCCAAAAGCCAACTGTGATAGGTAGCAGAGGTTTTCCACCCATGGCAGAATAGTGCTATAGCGTTATAGCGCTATAAGGCTGACGTTTTAAAAAAATTACTTTTGAGGCTTAATTGCGGGTCGCGCTGGGGCTTGTGGGAGTGTAGGGCATGAGAATCAGTGTTAGGTGAGACAGAAGATCGGGGAGAGTAAGCGTTTTGGTGTTGCAAAGCGTTCATAGTTGATCCAGGGCATTCACATGGAAGTGGATAAAGACGACATAAAGAGTCACAAAGTGTGAATTGGGGAGAATGGCGAAATTGCAAGAGAGCCAGAATAAGGTGAGCATTCAGTGGGAGATGGCGCTAAATTTTCAGAAAAAGGAGCCCAAGATGCAAGGTATACTGGCTCTTTTAGTGAGTCCCTGGTACCCTCCAACAGCCAAGAAAGAAACCAGGGCAACATCATAGAACTAGACATGGGGGTTAGACACATCTCTTCTCCATTGTCACTGGTGACAAAACTGCTCCTTCATGAATACTGAAACGGATTAAGTAAATTATTATACAGGATTCTAGAGAAAGTTGTGAACTTAATTGGAAGGCTGGTTAGTAGTACAATCACACTAGGAAATCAATTTTGTGCAGTGCTACTGTGCGCACATACACACACACACAAAATGTTACATGGCACAGAGATGGGAAGTGGCAGGACTAGCAATAGCTCATACCTGCATCAATTTGTTACAGTGTTGTGAGAATGGACATGCAGCTCATTAAGAAAGATATGAAGTACACGATTCTACTCTAAATGCATCTTCAGGATGGGTATTGACTGCCTTCAAGCATCTTTCTGAGCAACACACAATTTTCTTAAAAAATGGAATTCAGTCTTATGATTCCAGCCTCATTTGGATGAAACAAGTATACTCATTATGCCTTCCTAAGCAGAGATACACCCTTTTAAGTTCATCGACATCAATGGACTTTGAAGGCTGTAACAATGCTTAGAACGACACTCAATTTGCTATAAAGTTCACATGAGGTAAGCATAGAATTATTATATACTGCTACAGAAAAACTATTGTGGCTGAAAAAATTGGTTTAACAAAGATGGTCTCTTACCATGGTCTGGTCCTAGAAAGAAACATTCAGGAGGCATGGTGGGGTGTCTGGGGTCCACCTCTAAATTAATTGAAATGTTGTTTCCTGAAATAGCAATGAATATAAATATCTAAAAACAAAAATAGCTTAATTCTTACTTATCAATACTTGACACACCCAAAAGGAACATAATCTATAATAACTCACTTAAGGCCTTGATCCACAAATGCCGCACCATCACATGTCAAGGCAACACACCATAACTTAATCATTATCTTCAGTATAAGTGTATGCTGCTATAAAAAGTCACAACTTTTAAGGTGTCTTTTTCTCAGTATTTATCCATTACTTAAAGAGCATTGATAGAACAAGTTATAATAAAATAATTGAAAACCTTCTGAGCAATTAGAAAGTGCCCTCAATTAGTGGAGCAGCAGATTTGTTTTTTTTTTAAGTTATAAAGTATTTATAAAAACCCTAAGTGGCAGGTGCCATCTTAGTAGAAGCATTCATGCTTACAAGAGATGCCTCTTCTAGGAAGGTGCCTGCTGAGACTCATGCACCTAAAACCAGAGAGAATACTTTTCTGATCTTATTCTTTGTCAGCTCAGCTGATTAACTTAGTGGCAGTCATATTACTGGCATTGCTCACTTCATCTATGTGATAGTTTACAAAACATACAAACATTTTTAAAAACCTTATCTTGAACGTGCCATCTAAATTCTGAAATGTTACAATTTAATTCTGAACACATTGGATTTCATTGCTGATATTCATCACTGTTCTGTTTTAAATCATACATTTGTTAGAAAAATAATAATTCTAAACATTTTGCTTTTCTGTTTTTCCTGTCTGTGAACCCACAGCCAAAGTTATATTCTTTTTATTCTTCTTACCAATTGCAATTCTTCGCATTGTGGCACTCCGAGTTGGTTTTTCTGGCTCAAGTACCCAGGTCTTCTCATCAATTTCATCTAGAGCATTCCAAAACGCCTTCAATGATTCCAACACTGCCAAAAACTGACGATGAATGCTTAATAAGGAGCTCTAAGAGAGAAGGAAATTGTAACAAATTTTATAGATGGCATTTTACCAAGAGCAACAGAGAACAGTTTTTAACAAGAGACTACTCCAGCACTTTAAAGTCTAGCACACATCTAACTGTAAAATGTGTGGCAGTAAAAAGTCTGGAATTTTCCCCTACATTTTCTTTTCTGAAGATCTGAGTTTTGAACAGGCCACACAACTGTGTTTCTTTAGCTATGTTGTAATTCAATTTTCATTTATTTTTAATTTCCAATGTTTTATACTGAAAGCAGATATTTCACAAAGCTATTTTAACTGTAAAACTAAGTATCATTTAATTAACTCATAGCAAACAGGTTCTATAATTTTCAATAAGAAAAAAAACTCTGATAACATATTTATTTGTGAGATCATGCCATTTGCATCACTCTTCCAACTCATTCTTACGCACAATTCAGAACATCAAGGCAACTGAAATGCCAAGAAGTCTAGAAATAAGAAAAACATTTGGGGAAAAGAAGGGCATAGCTTGAAAAAGAAATGTTGCATTCTCCCCCCACCCCCGCAACAGTTATTAAATTAAATTAAAGTAGGAAAGCACTTAAGCAGGGAAGTGTGAATACTGCCAATCTCAAAATGTAACACTTATTATCTTTAAAAGCATTTTGTTACTTTTATAATACCTGAAGTGATATAATAGTGTCAGTCACTTAACCAGATCTTAGAGCATAATATCTTCATCTTAAGTACTATTATTTCCAGTATTTTAATAATTTTCACAGAGTCTTGGAAAGTGATCTTTTGTGCTCTGATGACACTTAAATTAATAGCATAATTTTCTGGTACTTGCAACAGTTGCTTTCCATTTTGATTTTTCACATTTCCCTACATCACATACAGATAAATCCTCTAATAATCATTTTTATCTTTATCTTTAGGGAATTCAAAGGATTTCCAGTAGAAATAAAGAAACATCAAGGGATTAGAATCCACAGATAAGTTTAGAATCCAATTAATTTTAATACTAATTGCAATTTTCAATGATGTTCCTTAAAAGGTGGCCAAATCTTTTCTTAAAATGATCTGCTCATCTGATCTTATTTGCATGCATCATTGATGTTGCCAACAGTCATTCGATATGCATATCTGAATCTTTTATCTTAAAATCAGCAATATTACTTTGTCATGCAAATCATGAAGAATTCATCACCCATTTTACACTTCAACTAGTTTATATCTAACCACTTTCCCTTTAAACAATCCGCACAGATTCTATTTTTCTCTGTGAAAACTACTTGGTAATAGAGCAAATATCCTATCTGCTACTTGATTTTATGTAAATAAAACGAGTTGCAGTGCCACAATAAACTGTGTGTACTATTTTTAAAATGTGTCAAGCAATGCAGGCTTGAATCCAAGGAAGGGTGAGCAAATCACCACTAGAAATGCAGGAGTGAACACACATACATGCCTTATAGTGAATCAAACCTGCAGAGAAATGCTTTTATATGTAGGTTTGGACTGTGTTAAAATCTTCAACTGCAGTTTAAAAAGTATCTTAGCTGAGAACAGGTGGGAGGGAAAGTCAGATGCTTTCTAAGCTACACTCAGTCTTGGGCGTGGGCATTAGTCATGCAGATATGGCCAGAAGACTTCCTGTTAAAAGCTTTCTCCTCCATAGGGATGTGTGGAAGGGGGAGGGGGGGAAATACAGAGACTTGGAGGGCTAAAATGCCAGAAAGGTTCTCCCTGGAACCTACAGAAAAAGTCATCCTGACCTGCACCTGTACAGTTGTCCAGAGCTGGCTTTGATTTTGCAGATACATATAGAGACTCTCAGTAGGTCTGCTGAAGAGGCAACAGCTGGTTTAATTAATCCACCATTTCTGGCAGCAAGTCCTTATCTTCTAGTGTCCTCCAGGTGAAAAGAATGATATTTCATGATTTTTTTCCTTAAAGAATATTGGCCACGATCCAAGATAGAATTAAGTAGTTTTAAGTGCATTGATATGAGTGGGGTTTAAGTGAGTTTAACTCTTTTGGATTGTAGCCGTTGTTTTCCAGTTTATGGAGAACATGGGCCTGACACACTGGAACACAGATAAATACAAATCAAGATTTTTTTTAAAGTAGAAATGCTATTAACTTTAGAGGGGAGCTAAGCATGTGTTGAACTTCGCTGAAAGAAATGGGCCATGGGTGATTAATTCTGGATGAGTTCTGTCCAGTGTAAACAGAATGGTAACTTCAGCAACAATGCCAAGACCACGGCAAACTACAATGCCAAGACCACGGCAATACAGCCCGGAAAACCCACAACAACCTTCAGCAACATTCTATGTATTTTTTTAAATACCAAGACATTCATTGTACAGAAAACCTCCCTTCAGAAATCTTTCCTATTTTGATACCAGTGACACCTTCTCCCCTCATCCACACTCACATATCTACCTACTGGTAAATGTAGCTGAAACATTGCCATAATGTTGTGATTTATAAGACTATACTACAGTTGCCGTTGGTGAACACTGCTACAAGCATTTATGGATTGGTATACCATCTTGGGATCAAGGATTCAAAATACAGTTTGAACTGAGAGGCAAACATTAAAAATCATGCTTATTAAACACAAAAAGTTGCCCTTTCATAAATGTATGACTTGACTAGACAGAGATTTGCTGTATCTGAATAAATTAGTATGGTGAGAATCTTGCAAGGGTTTTATTTGCAAAATCCCTGCTAGCATAAACCAGGTGTGCTCCAAGAAATAGCATTTATATTTTGTCTAATAGTGTATATTGTTTGACTGGTATCAAAACTAATGTTCAGTATGGGGTCTTTTGTGACTGTTTTATATCTACAATAATCTGATGCACAGTTACCAGGGAACAAGCTCCACTGAGTACAGTAAGCCTTACTTCTGAGTAAAAGATGCATGGACTTGCTCAATTTATATACTGCCCTTCAGGACAACTTAACACCCCCTCAAAGTGTTACAAAGTGTGTTGTTGTTATCCTCAGGACAATCACCCTGTGAGGTGGGTGAGGCTGAGAGAGCTTCGGAGAGCTGTGACTGACCCAAGGTCACTCAGCTGGCTTCAAGTGGAGGAATGGGGAATCAAACCCGGCTCTCCAGATTAGAGTCCTGCCACCATTAACCACTACACCAAACTGACATGCTAACAGTATTGCAAAGCATAATAGGGTAGTTCCAGAAAAGTAGAGAGTTTATGCAAGCAAGGGGAAGAATGAGATCTGCTATAGAACCTGTCTATTACAGGTTCTATAAACAGGGAGGGGCTGTGGTTCAGTTGAAAAGCCTTTGCTATGCATGCAGAAGGTCCCAGGTTCAATCCATGACATCTTCAGTTAAAAAGAACAAGTAGGAGGTGATGTGGGAGACCTCTGCTTGAGACCTTGGGGAACTGCTGTCAGTCTTGAGTTGACAAAGTTGATCTTGATGGACCAATGGTCTTGTGGGGGAATAGCCCCATTGACCCATGAGCACTGGCCCTTCTTGCCCTCTGTGTATCTAGGGTAACCTGTGGTAGTCCAAGTCTTTGCATGACATGTGCCCACCAACTCAGGGATGCCTGCTGCCATCACTTGGCCTTCACTGGAATTGCCCATAGGGATAGCCAAGGCTCCCCACTTTCTTGTGCAGGCTTGCCTTGTGCCCAGTCTCCTGTTTCTCAACACCCAGTTACCATAAGGACTGGTGACAGCCCCTGGGTGCCACTGGGAGATCAGCCAACTGCCTTCATTGGAATTGCCCATAGGGATGGCCTATTACAGCTCTGTGGAAACAGGGAGGGGCCCTGGTTCATGTGTCATGGGCTCTTCTTGCCCTCTGTGTGCCCACCAACTAACAGGGGTTTCTCTCATGCCTGCTGCCATCACTTGGGTGGGAATTGTGGAGAATTGTGGCCACACAATTGTGGCCACACAAGGCCCCTCCCTGTTTCCATGGCCCCTCCCTGTTTCTACAGAGCTGTAATAGGCAGGTTCTATAGCAGATCTCATGCTTCCCCTTGCTTGAATGAACTCTCTACTTTTCTGGAACTACGCAGTAATGCAAAGTGTAAAACATTACATCAATATGTAGAAGGGCCCCTTTGGATCTACCCTATTATGCTTTGCAATACTGTTAGCATGTCAGTTTGGTGTAGTGGTTAATGGTGGCAGGACTCTAATCTGGAGAGCTGGGTTTGATTCCCCACTCCTCCACTTGAAGCCAGCTGAGTGACCTTGGGTCAGTCACAGCTCTCCAAAGCTCTCTCAGCCTCACCCACCTCACAGGGTGATTATCCTGAGGATAACAACAACACACTTTGTAACACTTTGAGGGGGTGTTAAGTTGTCCTGAAGGGCAGTATATAAATTGAGCAAGTCATGCATCTTTTACTCAGAAGTAAGGCTTACTGTACTCAGTGGAGCTTGTTCCCTGGTAACTGTGCATCAGATTATTGTAGATATAAAACAGTCACAAAAGACCCCATACTGAACATTAGTTTTGATACCAGTCAAACAATATACACTATTAGACAAAATATAAATGCTATTTCTTGGAGCACACCTGGTTTATGCTAGCAGGGATTTTGCAAATAAAACCCTTGCAAGATTCTCACCATACTAATTTATTCAGATACAGCAAATCTCTGTCTAGTCAGTCGTACATTTATGAAAGGGCAACTTTTTTGTGTTTAATAAGCATGATTTTCAATGTTTGCCTCTCAGTTCAAACTGTATTTTGAATCCTTGATCCCAAGATGGTATACCAATCCATAAATGCTTGTAGCAGTGTTCACCAACGGCAACTGTAGTATAGTCTTATAAATCACAACATTATGGCAATGTTTCAGCTACATTTACCAGTAGGTAGATATGTGAGTGTGGATGAGGGGAGAAGGTGTCACTGGTATCAAAATAGGAAAGATTTCTGAAGGGAGGTTTTCTGTACAATGAATGTCTTGGTATTTAAAAAAATACATAGAATGTTGCTGAATTTACCATTCTGTTTACACTGGACAGAACTCATCCAGAATTAATCACCCATGGCCCATTTCTTTCAGCGAAGTTCAACACATGCTTAGCTCCCCTGTAAAATTAATAGCATTTCTACTTTAAAAAAAATCTTGATTTGTATTTATCTGTGTTCCAGTGTGTCAGGCCCATGTTCTCCATAAACTGAAAAGCAATGGCCACAATCCAAAAGAGTTAAACTCACTTAAACCCCACTCATATCAATGCACTTAAGACTACTTAATTCTATCTTGGATCGTGGCCAATATTCTTTAAGGAAAAAAATCATGAAATATCATTCTTTTCACCTGGAGGACACCAGAAGATAAGGACTTGCTGCCAGAAATGGTGGATTAATTAAACCAGCTGTTGCCTCTTCAGCAGACCTACTGAGAGTCTCTATATGTATCTGCAAAATCAAAGCCAGCTCTGGACAATTGTAGGAAAGCTCCCCTGCTGCTGCCACCACCACTTGATCTGGAAAGAGTTGATTAGAGTAGTTTTCAAAATAAATCATTTTAAAAGTCAAGGGCATGCTGAAGTCTGAGCCCTGCTGCATTTCCAAGAATGCTGTCATGAGCATGACAGGGCCTAGAGGCTTCATTGCCAACCCCACCCTCACCAGCACCTTTCCCCAAATGTCCAGCAACAGTGTCCTCCTTTCCACCACCCCCTCCAATACTACAGCAGCAGGCGTCTTTCCTAGGCCCTGCACCGGACCCTCTGTCAATCTCTCAGCTACAATCACCTCCACAGAGCCCAGACTGCCTTCCCCATTGGAACATCAGCTGCTGATGTCCCAAGCCCAACCCTGGGCAGAAACCCCCAGCCCTGGAGCTGACTCACCAGCCTCCCGCAATGGCACAGGCAGCCCAACCTCAGCTAAGCCAGCAAGGGTGCTTGAGCAGCCAGGCACAGACTCCAGGCTGCTGGGGGAACCTCTGGGGAAGCTCCCGCAGCAGCAGGGAAAAGCCAGGCAAAGGGCGTAGCAAACATCCTGCCCTAGGCAGTGATGGGGAGGGCAAGGCCAGGGAACAGAAAGCCTATGTTGCCATGCCACTGGATAGTTTAGGAGAAGGGATAATAAGGGAGGCTGGGTGAGGACTGGGAAGAAAACCAGGGTGGTGGGAAAGGGGAATTCCTTGAAAGAAGATTCCTAAGAGGGCCAAGGAGGAAGGCAAGGGAAGAGGCAGCTGGAACATGCGGCTGTTTGCAGAGAAGGAAAAGGAACAAGGTGGTGCAACCCCCTTACCTGCCTGATTGAGGCCTAAGGACACCTGCCTTCAACATCCGACTGGCCAGCTAACAGCCAAGCAGGGGCATTGGTGAGCAAAGAGCCTCACACCAAGTGCCAAGAGCTTAGAGATAGGATCTCCATCGCCCCTCTCTGTGGTGTTGATGGCAGCAAAGAACTTTGGGAACTGCAGCTGTTGACACACTTGGTGACATCAGGAACTATGGGACCCACGATTAATGGCAACTTCAGATGCTACTGTTATTATTATTTTATTCAATTTTTAGCCCTCCCTCCCTGACAATGAGCTCAGGGTGGGTTACAGCAGACACAAAAAACAATATAAATCACAATAAAATCAGGTAATCATAATACATGATGGCAGTCCTCTTCCTTAACATCCACCCCTTTTAATAATGCATGGGGGTGGGGGGGGGGAAAGAAAAGGAAGGAAAGGAGAAGGCAACATTCGAATCGAACTGATTCATAAGGGGAGGCCAAGATGATAACATGGCATGCTATCCTTATAGGAAAGGTATACCAAACATGCTATCATTTTAACGTTCACAGGCTACCAATTAATTTTTTTTTTAGGTGCAGCAACCAGAACAGGACACAGTATTTTAATTGTGGCTGCACTGCAGATTTATTTAATATGACAATAGAGAGGACACTGACATTTCACTGCAAACTCAAAAATCATCTTCCTGAGCCATCACAGCCAACAGAGCCCTGCATCAACATATACATACTTTAGATTTTTACTCTGTGTGCACATTTTATGCTTAGTTATGTTGAATCTCATCTACCACCTTGTTTGTCCATCCAGAGATGATTTTCCAAGTCTTCAATACCTGCTTGAGATTTTTACTGTCCTGAATAATGTGGTGTCCTCAGCTATCAGCCAGTTATACTGGTTAAGAGCGGTAGGACTAATCTGAAGAACCATGTTTGATTCCCGACTCATCTGCTTGAAGCCAGCTGGGTGACCTTGGATCCACCGCAGCTCATTCAGAGCGCCCTCAGCCCCACCTACCTCATAAGCTAATTGACATGAGGATATCATCATCACCACCACTACCACCACATTGCCTGTTCCTAACTCCAGACATTTTAATTTCAAGTTAAATAGTATTTCAACTATTTGAGGAAATAGTGTATTCTGTACATCCAAAAAGCTTGGAAAGCATGTTTATGAAACATGTGTGGACAAATCCAAGACTGCCACTAAAAGGTCACACTACATAATGGATGGGGAATATTTATTTAGAAAATTTGCATGTCTCCTCTTCAGGAGCCTGCAAGAGGTAGCTTACAAAATAAAGAACAAAAAATATTAAAAGTATTAAAATCTAGCATTAAAACCTCTGCCCAGCATAAAAAAATAGGCCATAAAAACAGACCACCAGAAGTTTAAAATAACATTTGCCAGACTAAAATAATGTTAGAAGATCATCCACTTAATTAAAAGTCTTGATGAACAGAAACATTTTGGTCTGATGCCTAATAAACAACGTAGGGGACCAGGCAAGCCTCAACAGGAATGACATTCCAAAAGTGAGGTGCCATTACTGAAAAAGCCCCGTTTCTTCTTCCTACCCACCTCACCTCTGGGACACAGAGAGTAGGGTCTTGTGAGGCGGATCTAAACTGGCAGGCTGGACAATAAAGAAGGAGGCAGTCCTTCAAGCACATTGGTCCCAAGCCATTTAGGGATTTAAAGGAAAGCATCAGCATTCTGAATATAAAGGTAAGTATATAGAGGGAAGACTTGTACATTGTTCAAAACTACAGTGGTAATGGATACATTATGTCTGTTTCCTCTGTAAACAGATACAGTGAATCACCTCTATTCGGGTCCCTGTTCATAGAAGATGGGCCATGCAGTGTCAAGTATGGTAGACTGGTTTTGACCCGTTGCGATTTTGTTCCCCAGCTCGACAATTTTCTGTTTACTCAGATGAGGAAAAGTATTAATTTACTAACGTGGGAGAATAGTGGACACCCTTAGGATACAGGTCACTCCTGTCCCTTATGACCAACTATGGCAAGTAATACCTGCCCTGAGGTACAATCAGTTTGTCCACAGCATATAACAGGAACCTTTGACAATTGAACCAGCCATTATTTGCACAGTGCCCCTCAGCTTCCATTTCTTGGTCATGCTAGACTGTGGTGCTGTGGTGTTGAGATTCTCTGATTCTGACAGAGCACAGTTTGAAAATACCCACACCAACCCTAAATCCAGCAGGTGCCAGCAGTGAGTGATACTGGCATTAGTTTTCAAATAGAACAGCCCGTATACTGAGCTGCAGGCAAAAAGGCACCTTATGAGATCTTCACATAGGGATCACAACATATGAAGGCAAATAGAACTTTTTTATGTAGTGGTCTCTCTAGGCTTTTCACCTTTTCTCTTGCTTCTTCAGAGTCTATTGCAAATTGTTTGGGGCGGGTTACTTGTGCTAGCAACGTGTATGTGGAAGTTTTAAACGGTACCCGTGGATTCAAATCCACTGATTTTAGAGTCTTCTGTGATTTGCAGTCTCCTCTTTGGGTTCCTTAGAACTTAAGAACAAAAGTCTATAACTACAACTTAAGAGGGAATTAAAATTCCTTTCAACTCAGTAATGGGTGGGAAAGACTTGCTAGGCTAGGCAATATCCACTTCATTGATTGGAGGATTAAGACAAAAACATGAGAAAAATGCACAGCAGTGAACAGGTTCCGGCACAGCAGGGGTATGGATTGGATGACCCGCTAGGTCTCTTCTATTAGTAATTTATGATTCTTTCAGATTTGCTTGAAAAATGGTTTCTATTTGTCATTTACTGAAGCTGAACCCCTTCTTCTACACACCTCCCAACCCTCATATTCACCAGCAGAACATTGCTGAATCTGAAATCTTTAAAAAAGCTCCCCTTGTCAACTATCAAGCCTTTGTGTGTGTTATTGATTCAATATTCCACAATCCCATTGCAGGCTTAGCAATAGAAGCTAGAAATACACCCAGCTTATTCTGAAGATCCAGCATAGCATATTTTACTGAAATTTTTTTAGCTAAAATTTCAAAGGGAAAGACAAAGCTTTAAAATGAGGGACCCTGAATAATTATATGCAATGACTTTTTTTTTCCTTTCAAAACCTGAGCAGACAGCAAATGTATCTGGCTAATTAAAAAAAAATAAAGCATGCACCCGAAGCAAGTAAATGTTCTAGCACTTGTCATTGGGAAGCTCTCCATTTATTTGGCACATGGAACAATGGCAGCAGCCTTGCCCTTGGTGCTGATTTCTTACTATTCTAAAATGTCTCCTCTGAGCCAGAATACATTGGCTGTTACTGATCATGCTGTGAGACACCTGCACTGGCTACTAGGCTTGTCATGATGCACAAAACCCTACCATCTTCAGCTTGACATTGTGCACGTTATAATTATTCATCCAAATGAATATGTCAGAGCAGCAGCAGCAGACCTCTCATCAGAGCACAAGAAAAATACATCAAAACATTATCAACCCAGCAGGAAGACAGGGACCATAAGGAAAATTACCCATTTTTAATACAGATGCCATAAAGCCACGTCTATTATTATATAAAGGGGGGGGGACCCATCAAGCCTAAAGTCCAAAAGTACTAGAAGAACATGAAACAAGGAACAGCTGTTAGGGGGGGAAATCAATTATAGTACCTGAAATCTATTTACATTCTCTTTAACAAGAGTGTGCTGGTATTCTAACAGTGACATTAGCACCGTTTGAGTTCAGGGTCTTGTCAATGTTTTCATTAAGGTGACCTACAGATGTTGGAATTAAATACCTACTATGGATTAGAACATGCATACTGAATACCCAAAGCATCTAGATCAAGAGACAATCATCCTATACTACATCAAAGTATCTATCATTTTCAAAATGTGGCCTACACAATGTCTAATGATCCTCCCTGAAATCTCTGCAATCTCAATAGCTTATTTAGGAAATTTGGGGGTGGGGTGAATATGGAAGCCAGTTTTTGCCCATATGTAATTTTTCTACAGATCTCTGATTTGAATAAAACAAAAGAACATACAGGTCACACCTTTGTTAAGTGCTCTTTGTACATAAAAAGTAGAAAATGTGGGTGCACCCTGGAACATGTGAAGGGCATGTACATGTAGTCTAAGTAGCACGTGTCTTTTGAAAATAACAGCTGTGGCAGCAAACCAAATACCCCACATATGTTTGTATGTTGCGCTTCAGCATGCTCGCCTGACTAGGAAAAAAATCAGCCCCTCCATCATCTAGAATATATGATTTTTTATTTTTAAAAGTATACTGACAGTACACAAATAGCTTTAGATAAGAGATTTACTGAGTTAACACAAAAGTGTTTATCATAACAGGTACAGTAGCATAAACTGCTAACCATGACCTTTCACGCAAATATCCCTAACAAATACTCCATAACAGAAGTTTCGGAACAAGGGATAAGTCCAGCCATTCTCTTAAATAAAGTGTACAAGAATATTACATTTGTACACTGTTGCATATTTCAAGGCTAGCCCATTTTGCATTTGAACATTCTCTAGTCACAAGCTGAAGTCTGGAAGAGAACATGACCATAGCCTTTACCTTATTCCTCACTTATGTTGTTAGCTGGTAGCTGCTCTCAAGGGATTAGTGAAAAAACCACTAAACTCCACCAGCAGCCTGCCATTCTGCAACAGAGAGAGAAAGAAAGAAAATGCGGGCTTCTTCCATCGGCCTATGGTCACCTGGCCTTCATTAGGGGCCAGCCATCCCGAAGAAAGAGGGTGAGGGACCAAGGCCCCTGGCAGCAAGTAGCGGCAGAAACAACCGTTATATACTCTTGCCATCTTGTTAGGTCTTAATAGAGGAAAGGTTGGATAAATGTACCCTAGACAGATCGCTTTATTGCTGTACACTGCCTTGTGATTTTTGTAAACCGAGATTAAGGGATGTGAAGATCAACTATATAAATAAAGGACATTTATGATGTTCTCGTAAGTTAATGAAACTTTTCTCAAATGTCAAACTTAGTTATGCAATAAGGCTGACACCTCTGAAGAAGTCGTGCATGTTCTATACAAAAACACTGGAACCAGAGTTGGTTTCATGTTATATAAAATATATGTAACTAGATTATAATGATCAGGGAAACAACTGACACACGGAAAAGATTATGTTCTTCAGATTACAGTCAGAAAGGGCTATAGTTTGGGACTGTAAATCTGTACAGGAGACTGAGCATTGGAGAGGAGGCACGTTTGGAGACAGCATCATGTTTGCTTCCAGCAGCCCCTCAGTTACTGGGTTCAATTCAAGGTATTGGCCATTATATACAAAGCCCTTGATGACCTTAGGCCCTGATATCTGCAGGACCCCCTCTCCTCCATCATAAAAGCTTTGCTCATCTCAGGGTCTTCCGCAGGTACTACCCTGCAAATGAGCAAGATCAACAACTGCCTGTACACATGCATTCTCTGTAGTGGCCCCCATGGTACGGAACGGCCTGCCTGATGAGATCTGGAAGGCTCCTACTCCGGAAATTCTACAAGTTATGCAAAACTGAATTATTTTGAAGGCATATTTACAAAGGTAGTAAGAGCTATACTATAACAGAATGAAATATGCTTAAAGATAGGGAAAGGGACTGTGGACTATACTACTGTGTATAGTGTGTATTATTGGTTGCTGTATGCATTATCCTATGTAAACGTAGATTATAAAAAACTTAAGTAAAATTAAAATAATAAAATAAGTTCAATCACAGGCAGCTCCAGTTCATTAAAAACATGTTGTCATGTCTGTACCCCTACATCCATGCCATTGTTCTATGTGTTGAACCATTGCTAATGCTGTACCTTGCTTTCATTTTGCAAATGTTCTAACCATCACTTTCGTTTCTCCCTCTCACAGCCTGAGAACGCAGCTGTCTTATCTTTTCTTTCTTTGAAGCTCATAGAAGTGACCTTGCACTGTCTGAAATGTTTCAGTTTACTCTCATGCATTCCCAGACCCTTTCCCGCGCAAACCTGTGGTCTAGCTGGGAGGGGGGAAATGAGTGGGTATTAGAATTGTACTTTCCTCAAGTCTCTATTCCTATCAAGGAAGCATGTGCTGCTGAGATGCTTTCTTGCCTCTGAGTAACTCTATGGAAATATATATGGAAAAGATTGGATTTCTGAATAGAACCATTTAACCAAGAGCTTGGACTTCTTGTTGCAATGGTACAGGGACCTGTCTACCATATCCTTGTTGTATGTTGTAATCTGCCCTGAGCCCGTCCACGGGAAGGGTGGACTATACATTTAATAAATAATAATAATATCCTGTCATCCATAGCCTGACACATGTTTTTAAAAGAAGTCAGGGCTTTGAAAGGCCACCTACATGTAACCCTGGAAAGCTGCTTCCAAAACTGGAGATTGTGTAAGAAGCAGTTTATATTAACCACCACCATCTCTCAAATAAGGGATATATCCACCACCATCCTCTCCAAATACATGTATTTCAAACTCTACGGAATCTCAACAGCTTATTTGGGAAACTGGAGTGGGGGTGGTGGGGTGAATATGGATGCCAGTTTTTGCCCATTTTTTTTACAGATCTCTGATTTGCATAAAGCAAAAGAATATACAGGTTAAGTTAAGTGACTTTGTTAAGTGGCTTAATATGCCATATACAGACAAAGCTATTTTGCTCATGCTATCTCTATAAAGTGCTACATATTCTGGTGGTATTATATTATGTTTTTAATATGAGAAATATCTGCAAAATTAAGTATTTTGTATCCTTGCCAGAGGGGGGCATTTTCTTCCCATGAACAACACAAACTATTAATTCTGTAGAGGTAATTTATGGTACTTGAATGTCTATATCTTACAAGGATAAAAAGATTCCTAGTAAGAATGCATTGTGCCTGGTCAGAGTATGGTATAGCTTTTTTCCTATATAAAAAATATTTCCATGTGAAAATCTTTTATTGAATTGAAATTCAAAGATTCTCAGCCACATTTTATAAAATTCATCTCAGGCCCCAGCATGTCATATTTTAACATCAATCACTGTGCTGCACTCGAGGAACTCAGTCTGATCAAGAAAAAGAGTGGATCATCAGTGAGCCTCACCATTTCCCTTAGACATGGAAATCTGTGAGAATGGCAGTTTTTTAAATCAGCTGCTATCTGAGGTAACAAAAGCTTCAGATCTAAGTTAAAGATGGTGGGAGTTAGTTGTCTAGTCAGAGCCGGATCTACTGTGAAACTAATGAAGCTTAAGCTTCAGGGCCCCTAATTCCAGAGGGCCCCTGCAGCAACTTTTTTATTTAATGAGTGAACTTATCAACAAAAAATGGAGCTTTTAAAGGTGTTTGTTATTAAAATAATGCTATTTTAGTGATATACAATCATGAGCCAATAGGTTGAAGTACTTAATATTGATCATTGAATGGAGCATGCTCAGTATTGGAGCTTCCCCTGAAGTGGGCTGGTTGTATCCAGCAGCCTAGCAGTTCAGCCTGGCCAAGGAAGGAGCGACAGCACCATAAGGGTGAGGAAAGGCCTGCACAGATCTTGTTGTTTCAAGTTCTGCTTTTGATTATTGCAGGTAAATGTTGGTAACCTGTGCAATTATTTGAGATCTTTTAAAAACAAAGATAAAGTTACTTCCTGGGAAGTTATTAAATGTTAGTTTGGAATTATTAAGACTTTTAATGGAGAATTCATATGATCATGAAAAATATGAATTTTTATAGTTATTAATCCTTTTAAAACTGTTGCAATACATCTTTCTTAGTATTCTATTTGTTAATAATTCTGAGGAGTTTGGCCTGGCTACAGCACCATAAGGGTGGGGAAAGGCCTGCACAGATCTTGTTTCAAGGCCTGCTTTGGATTATTGCAGGTAAATGTT